>NC_082714.1:113168649-113780490 GCF_030144855.1 Hypanus sabinus | reverse complement strand
AAAGAAGGCCACTGTGGAGGATAAGCCACCTGTCAAACCAGATGTCTTGCTCCAAGACTTTTGGTGTCTGTATGAGATCTCATAATACCTTAGGCCCATAACCACATGTAGCAACACACACAAAACACTGAGGGACCCTGGCTGGAAATGAACAGTTGACTTTCGGAGCAAGTCCCATCATTACTACTGGAATCCCGCCCAATGGAGCTGTAATCGCATTATGCTAGCCACTACGCTCTTTGTCTCATATCCAAATATTCATGTCCATTATGTTTTATAACTCTAACCATTATTAAATGTATATAGTTAATTTAAAACAAATAAGACATACATGCTTATTATAGCACTGAAACTGGAGTTATTAATAATTTGACCATACCTGGTATTTTTTGCAGAAATGGATGTATCTTTTCATTAAGAATTTTCTTCATTTCAAGACAGATCTACAAAAGTGAAGAAAATTGTTATTATAGACAACATTGCTACTAAACTTTCCTATTTATTAACTTTTTTTAATTAACTATTACTCTTTATTACTTTATATTGCTCTAGTTTTCCTTCTTTTCATTGGTCTTTTTATTTAGTCAAAATAATATATACTATTATTGCAAAGACTAAACATTTGCACAAGATCCAGACTGCAATTTCAGCTTCTATTGTGTTTAGTAGATCCTAATGTCCTTGTTTCTCAAGTTCATGTATGCTCTACTATACAGAGCATCAAATGCATTTAACATATATAGGTGTTTTAGGAGGCTTCTTGTTCCAAAACATGAATTTTTATACCCATATCACTTTTGGGTTTGGAATATTTTTTAATCTTTAGTTGTTGATTTTTTTTTTCATTAAACTGTGCATCTCAAATAATGAAATTTATCATTGAAAATCCCGAATTCCCTTAATTATCATTTACCAAACAGATCAGTAAAATGAGAATTATTTTTAAATTTACTTTATAAATGATACATTTTGGTATTCCGTGTGAAGCAGTTTTAGTACCCCAAGTGAACATTTTGCATTTTGATGGTGTTCTGGGATAACATAAACTTTGTTAGTTTGAAATAAGAATTGTTTATGTAGAGAGGGCTGAAGTTTTTCATACAGAATTCTGATTGTATATCTCATGCCTATTAATAAGATTTTTATGACTCTAACTTATGACCGGATGAACAACAGCTCTAACATATTTTCCTAACTTCCCATTTATCTAGATCCTCTGGTGTTGCCTTAAATCCATCTCCACTATTCACCACAATTATTTAATGTACTTTCATTCATATTCCACACTTTAGGAACAGCTTCTTCCCCTCTGTCATCAGGTTTCTGAACAGCCCATGAATCGCTAAACATTACCTCACTGCTCCCTTTTTGCACTATATATTTATATATATATATTTCTTTCTGTAATTTATAGTATATTTTATATATTACACTGTACCACTTCACCTCCATTTTCCTGCAGATTCCTATAACCTTTAATTCCCATATAAACCAGAAATATACTTATTAACCCAGAAATATATATTCAGTAATTAATTATAATAAATTGCTGTCTAATTCAAAAACTTATTTCTTGTGGAGAGTGTGCATTTTTGCATTTTTTTTTCCGGATCTGGCTATCATTGGAATACTTGCAGGGACACCCTGAGGCCGAATAATCACAAACAAATTTAACCAGCTTCCTTTGGTGCGAGCTACTCTTTATGTCATACCTTGCCACTCAAGTATTTCTTTATGGACGGTTCAAACCATCTCATGATTAGGTTGTACAGCCAACTAGACATAAAGAGAAAACAATTATTGCACATCAACTACCAGTATCTTCAGAACATTTCAGTTAAAAGTAATTATTTATCATTTTTGAGGACTTAATTGGATCATTTGTTCAGAGAATCTGAACTCTGACTGAGTTCCTGCAGTCTTTGTTCAGACAAGTCGGTGACCAACAAAGGAACAGTCTAGGAGCAGTTCAGGAATGGTCCCTCAACCCATGAACACTATCTTGTTATTTGACTTTTGCACCATTTATTTATTTTGTAACTTATAGTAGTTTTTTATATCTTGTACTATACTGTTGCTGCAAAACAACAAATTTCACAACATTCATCAGTGATAATAAACCTGATTCTGGTAATGAAGAAAAATTCTTCTAAGTTCATTTCATGTCCTCTGGAAGTGCCAAAATTTTTTATAATCTTTGAAAGACTTTGCAATTTTGGTTACTGTCTGGATGCAGTGAGCTGGGCTTCCACTTCACACGGGGCAGTGTATTAAAGGGTGAGCAGCTTCATGTTTCTGGTTGTCAACATTTCAGAAGAAATGGGCCCAATGTACTGATCAATCATGAAGAAGGCATGCCAGTGGCTCTACTTCATGAGTAGTTTGAGGAGTTTTAGAATGTTGCTGAAGACTAGCAAATTTCTACAGAAGTGTGAAGAAGCACATGGCAGCCTGGAATGGAGGCTCTAATACACAGGATCACGAGAGGCTGCAGAGGGCATGGGAACAAGAGGAGAGGAAAATACAGAGAACCTTCAGCATATCTTCAAGTCAACCAGTCATATCAACCAGTCAGAAGCATATCTTCAGCATTCTGACTGGTTGCCTCACAGCCTGGTAAGGAGACTTCAATGTACAAGATTGCAGAGGCTCCAGACTCAGTTAAGTCCATCATGGCACAGCTCTCCCCACCATCAAAGACATCTTCAAGAGGTGGTGCCTATGAGGGTAGCATCCATCACCATCTGGGACTTGCCCTCTTCGTGTTGGTACCATATGGGTGGAGGTACAAAAGCCTGAAGACCCACACTCAACAATTACGAAGGAGTGCCTTCCATTCCACAATCAGATTTCTGATTGGTCCATGGACCTATCAACACTATCTCATTACTCCTTTTTTTGGACTATTTATTTATTTTGTAATTTAAGCAATTTTATGTCTTTGCTCTATACTGCTATGACAAAACAACAGTTTGTGTCATATAACTCAGTGATAATAAATCTGATTCTGATTCATATTAACATAAAAATGTGAACAAACGAAGGTGACTAAAATGACATGCTTGAAGTGGAATTCCAATAAAAATCTGAACAAACCAAGGGAGCTGTCTCTACTTTAGGGTGGTCACTGTTTTTCAGTTCAGTACAAACTTTGATGAAATTTCAAAGCTGGTGGACTCACTGGTGAGGATCTTAAAGTCCACATCCCAATCCAATGTTCATACCTAAATATCAGGAGACTTTGGGTCCAACTCACAGCTCAAGGACAGCTTCTATCCCACTGTTATTAGACTTTCAAATGGACCTTTCGTATGCTAAAAGATCAACACTAGATCTCCCTGTCTGTATTGCTTATAGCCGTTGCACTTTATTTGGCTACCGACTCTGTACTTTCTCTGTAATCATAACATTCTCTTGCAATTTTTGGAAGTCCTGTCCTGGGACCAGCCCATAAGTGTAATTACGAAGAAAGCACAGCAGTGCTCTATTTCCTTCTGCATGACATCTAAACTTTGATAAGCTTCTATACATGTGTGGTGGAGTGTATGTTGACTGGTTGCATCACAGACTGGTGTGGAAACACCAACGCCTTTGAACTGAAAATCCTACAAAAAGTAGTGGATACAATCTAGTCCATCACTGGTAAAGGCCTCACCACCACTGAGTACTTCTATACAAAGTGTTGATGGAAAACAGCATCCATCATCAGGAACCCCCACCACCCAGGTCATGTTCTCCTTTTGCTGCTATTTTGAGAAGGAAGGTACAGGAGCCTCAGGACCTACACCACCAGGTTCAGGAACAGTTAGTAAGCCTCAATAAGCAGGCTCTTAAACCAAAGGGGATAGCTTCACTTAATTTAATTTGCCCCATTATTGAACTGTTCCCGCAACCTATGGACTCACTTTCAAGGACTCTTCATCCCATGTTCTAGATACTTATTATTTATTTGTTCATTTGTTTGTTTATTTATTTACTATTTGCTTTTTCCTTCTTTTTGTATTTGCATAGTTTGTTCTCTTTTGCACATTGGTTGACAAGATGGTGCAGTTTTTCATTGATTCTATTTTGGTTATTATGGATTTATTGAGTATGCCTGCAAGAAAATGAATCTCAGGGTTGTATATGATGCAATATAAATACTTTGATAATACATTTCATTTGAACTTTGAACTATATTCTGCATTCTGTTTTTCTTATCACGACTTATCTGTCCGGATGGCATGTAAACAAAAGCTTTTTATTGTATCTCAGTACATGTGATAGTAATAAAGTCACATTGGAGAAGGAAAAGCCTGATCCCAAGTCTCTACTGCCTAGAGGCTATACCCATTCATGGGGAAGGCTTCAGGAGTAAACCCCAAGGAAAGACCCGGAGCTGGAGTCTCTGAGGTAGTCTTTTGTTGACTTCAACTTTGACTGGCAAGTCCTGTGATGCTGCTGGTGCCAAACCATTTAGATCTCTGCTGTTCCTTTGGGTGCATCAGCTGCGTGGAGAGGGGCAGCCTGTTGCATGGGCACCAGCTTGCTCTCCATATCGTACTGCTCTGGCTTGCATACTAGCTTGTGTATTGACAGTGTAGATAACTAGGACATCAGCATCCTGACCACCAGAGGTCTCCCAATATCACATGCTAGCTGATTGTGTTAGCTGTTAAGTCTGGGATACCATGATGCAAGCACAGGTAATTACTTTAACATGATTAAGTATGAAGTGTGTTTTAAAATATAATAGAATGAATTTAGCGTGAAGTACATGCTTACCTATATTTTCCAAACACATACAGTTGGAGTTTTGCAATGTAACTTGTGCAGTCCGTTATGAACATGGTTGGTCTGCCGGTATTATCCTTGCCAAACTTAAGGTAAAAGGAGGTGGCAATGCTGTTGATCTGTGCCTTTACTCCACCATGAGTTCTTCTATAGAAAAGGAGGCCACAGTTAGCAGAGGTTGAACAGTATTCTGAACAGTATCGCCCAGGAACAAGCCCTTCAGCCCATGATGTTGCATCAAACTAATAAACTAGTAATCAAATGCCTGAATAAACTAATCCCTTCTGTCCACACAATGTACATGTCCCTTTATTCTTTACAGATTCATATGCCCGACTAAGCCTCTTAAACACCTTGATCATATTTGCCCCAACCACCATCCCCGACAGCTTTTTCTGGGCACCCACCACGCTGTATAAAAAAAACCTACTCCTCTCACTTTAAATTAATATAATTTAGTATTCATTGATGATTTAAATGTTACTTGATTCTCGAAAATATTGCCTGAAATACTGATTCTTGCAGGTTAATAACTAATCAAGAACTGAATCAATTTTGTTGATAAATAACCCGTAAATTAAGCTTACAGAAAGCTGGTAATATCATGATACTTATGCTGTTGTACTCTACAATTACTCTGAACTTTTAAGGCAAGACTGCAAAGTTGACAGAATTCCACTGGTATTTGTTGTATTCATGATTATTTAGCTTCTTCATTTAGTTCAGTAACATGCATATTTGGATGCATGGATCTTTATGATGGATATTTATGATTCATTTGTTTTACTTGCAGGTCTGCTTTTGGAAATGTATGCTGCAAACATCCTTAATGGTAAGTGTGAATCATATTAGACATGTTAAATAATTTAATTCCTGACTGTTGTAACTTTTATCGGAAGTAAAGGTTACTTACAAAATATTTGATTTGATGTGCCAGTTACCATTCATCTCAATATAACCAATAGAAACAGTAACTTTCAGCCCCAAGTTAGAGATCAAGGTAACACTTGTGTCTGGAAAGTTCACATTACTTATTGTAATCCTGAAACATAGATGAACAGTATTTATAATTCAAACAGAGTGAATACAGTGTCTCTTGATCTATAAACTGACAAGGTTGCTATGAACCTTGCTGTAGTTCTATTTGCACAAACCTGATCTAAGCTTCTACCTTTCCACATAGCCTGGCTCTCTCTCTTCATAGCTCTTCAGCCTTGTCGTTGCTTCCAGGTTTAATTCATTATTTGTTTTGGATATGCTTGAATCTGTCAAAAACACAATAGCTTGGATTCTGTCCTGCCTTAGCTTTATCAATGCATCTATGTAAAATATCTACCAGTGATTCCAGATTTAACCAAGACTTCATGCTTTTAATCTCTGCAGCTGTCTTCAGCCGTATATGTACGCTTGTTCTCTTCAGTACTTGGGCTCTGGTGCCCTGTGTCAGCACTTCATTCCAGCCCACTCTCGAAGGTAAAACCTTCATCTGGTTGCTCTACCATCCAGAACTCCCTACTTAAAATGGTGCCCTTTCATAAGCTTCTTTTCTAATCTTTCTTTTCTCTGCAGTTAATCAATTCTGCAGTGATAAGTACATCCTAAATTAGTGCTCTCTGGAGCAATAAAGCAGCTTGAATTTCTTACCTGTTCCAATTAATAGTTTGTTTATGTTTTATCAAGTACTATGATTCTAAGGCTTCCTTAATCAATAAAATCTTTATAAATGGGAAATGCTGTACACTCCATACATAACTAAATGATCATTGTATACACACACACACAGGAATATATTTATTTATGATATAATGATATTATTATATCATCTATGATAAAACAGTAATCAATTGCAGATTAAGCATGGAATTGTCAAACACAATGTAAGTGTGAATTTTGGTAGAAAGAATAAGAAGTTAAAATGAAGGATCTGAGAAAAACAACACAATTAACTTAATGCTGTTTAATGAGGCTATAGAGAAAGCAAACAATACAGGATGTTACTTCCACAGAGAGAGACAGACAGACTAGATTTTTGGTTATGTTGAAATATATTGCTTATTAATACCCTGGAGAAAATATATATATAAAGGTTTACAGAATTCAGAGATTATTTCTACAGGAAGGATTGAACAGGTTGTGGTCCACATGTCCAAAATGTGGGAGGTACCAGATAAGGTCTTTAAGATTGACAAGATTTAGTGAGGAGGATGGATTGTTTTTTTAAATTATTATTAATAATCCAAAGGGGGAATTATAGAGACACTTTTATTATTGAGGTAGTGTTTTGAATGTGAAGCATTAAAAGAAAAGGAATATATGCATTAAAGATAAAATCAGATATACACAGGAAAGATACAGATATGGGTAATGTGTTAATACAGTTAAATAGAGAGGGGCAGTAGGAAGCTGCGGTGGAGTGTGAACACAGACAGGATAAACTGGGCAGAGATATATTCCTCTGGTGAAAGTTCTTTAAAATGTTTTGTAAAAGGTTTAGAAATTTTTTTCAGAAACAGTTTAAAATTATGCGTGTAGTATATTAGATTCAGTTTTTGTGAGAGATCTGTACATCCATGTCTTTTTGATGCAATAAATAATCTCGTCCCTAAACAAGTCACTGACAATGTATAAGCAATATAAAAGTAAGCAGAGATCTATGTGTCTTTCCCCACAATCATAAAAGAACTTGGCTGTAGATTGATATGATTAATCATTTGAAGTGAATATTTTAACTTGGAAAGAGTTCAGCCAGGTGAGAGGAATAATTGAGCATTGTTTCCTCTGAGTTGTGTAGGTGTACCAAAGTTTGTCTTGTATACACCTGATACAGATCAATTCATAACTCAGTGCATTGAGGTAAAACAATAACAGAGTGCAGAATAAAATGTAGTAGCTGCCAAGAAACTGCGGGATAGGATCATAACGAGGTGGACTGTGATGACAAGAGTCTATCTTCTTGTAACAGGAAACCATTCAATAGTCTTAAAACAGTAGGATAGAAGCTGACTGTAAGCCTGGTGGTACATGTTTTCATTTTCTCTAAAGAGAAGGAAAAAAACTATTTCTAACATCCCATGTAGGCTGAAAGGCTCTGAAGTTAAACAGAACCCCGGTGGCTACTCAGTTCATTGAGCTTGTGCTCTCCTTTTGAAACCACGTTCCATAAGACAGTAAGACATAGGAGCAGAATTAGGCCATTCAGCCCATAATGTTTGCTCCTCCATTCCATCATGGCTGATTTATTATCCCTCCCAGCCCCATTCTCCTGTCTTCTGCCAGTAATCTTTTACTAATCAACAACCAACCAACCTCTGCTTTAAATATAGCCAATGATTTGGCCTTCACAGCTGTCTGTGGCAATAAATTCCACAGATTCATCACCATCTGGCTAAAGAAATTCCTCCTCATCTCTGTTCTAAAGTACATCCTTGTACTTTGACGATGTGCCCTCTGGTCCCAGACTCTCCCACTATAGAAGATATCCTAGCAACACACATAAAATGCTGGAGGAACTCAGCAGGCTAGGCAACATTTATGGAAAAGAGTAAAGTTGATGTTTTGGGCCAAGACCTTTCAGCAGGACGGGAGAAAAAAAGATGAAGGTAAAATTAAAAGGTGGGAGGAGGAAAGGAAGGGAGAACACAAGGTGACAGGTGAAACTGGGAGGGGGAGGGGTGAAGTAAAGAGCTGGGAAGTTGATTGCTGAAAGACATTCAGGGCTGGAGAAAGGCGAGTCTGACAGGAGAGGACAGAAGTCCATGGAAGAAAGAAAAAGGGGGAGGAACACCAGAGGGAGGCAATAGGGAGGCAATAGGCAGGCAGGAGATATGTGAGAGAGGTAAAAGGGGGTGGGGAATGGTGAAGGGAGGGCATTACCAGAAGTTCGAGAAATAGATGTTCATGTCATCAGGCTGGAGGCTACCCAGACAGAACATAAGGAGGTGTTCCTCCAACATGGGTGTGGCCTCATTGCAACAGTAGAGGAGGCCATGAATAAACATGTCAGAACGGGAATTTGAAGTGGAATTAAAATGGGTGGCCACTTGTTCTGGCCGACGGAGCATAAATGCTCGGCGAAGCGGTCTCCCAATCTACATGAGGTCTCAGTGATATACAGGAGGCCACACCAGGAGCAGCGGATACAGTATATCACCCCAATAGACTCACAGGTGAAGTGTCGACTCACTTAGAAGGACTGTTTGGAGCCCTGAATGGTAGTGAGGGAGGAGGCGAAGGGGACGGTGTAACACTAGTTCCACTTGCAAGGATGAGTGCCAGGAGGGAGGGAGGATTGGACAAGAGAACCGCCTAGGGAACGATCCTTATGGAAAGCAGAAAGTGGGGGCGGGGGGGGGGGGGGTGAGGGAAAGATATGTTAAGTGGTAAGCTCCCATTGGAGATGATGGATGGTAGAACATCGGTTTCTTGGTTCCAGTAATGCCCCTCTTCACCATTCCTCATCCCCTTTTCCCTCTAACACCTTATCTCCTTGCCTGCTCATTGCTTCCCTCTGGTGTTCCTCCCCCTTTTCTTTCTTCCATGGCCTTCTGTCCTCTCCTATTAGACTCCCCCTTCTTCAGCCCTGTATCTCTTTCAGCAATCAACTTCCCAGCTCTTTACTTCACCCCTCCCCTCCTGGTTTCACCTATCACCTTGTGTTTCTCCCTTCCTCCCCCCATCTTTTAACTCTACCCCTCATCTTTTTTTCTCCAGTCTTGCTGAAGTGTCTCAGCCCAAAACATCAACTGTACTCTTTTCCATAGATGCTGCCTGGCCTGCTGAGTTCCTCCAGCATTTTGTGTGTGTTGCATGGATTTCCAACATCTGCAGATTTTTTATTGTTTGTGATAGAAAATATCCTCTCCATGTCCATTTTATCTAGGCCTTTCACTATCCAATAGTTTTCAGTGACATCCATGTAACGTTCTCCTTCGCGTGTCACAAACGCCGAATTTAACGTCGAGATAAACCACAGTTAATAAGAACCAGATCGCAGCAAGATTAACCATTTACTGTTCACTCTTCACATTAACATATGGTGAAAACTGTTGATAAAACAATACAAGATTGATACAGTATTTGTTCCTTCCTTAATATCACATTTCAAGTGTAAATACTTGCAAAGGTGACTATAACTACATTACACTAAGGTGCAGTATACAGGGAGAGTTTACCTGCTCCATTGACTACTTTAAATACACTTCCATGCAAACTATCCGCGACTCTTTAACTAACGAAAGCATAAACATTATCTACCGTCGTTACTTCTAACAGGATCGGCATTAACATCTTAGTTCAATATATCGATTATCTATTAACTTACAGTGTTGCTCTCACTGTGATTTCTCATGCCTGCAAAACAACTTCTGCTCAGGTGAGCCTCGTGGTAAGCCCCCACCCTCGCGCTAATTTCAAACCGGTATTTTCCCACAAGACGCGGCGAAACCGGATGTGACGTCATCACATGCCGATATATTTTACATGCAATGAATATACTTTAAACACTTCTAATTCTAACTAGAAAATACTATTGAATGAATTACTAAGCGAAAATATTATAAACTAAATAACTGTCGTAAAGACAGCACAATCCACCTTTATTCTTTTAAACTCCAGTGAGTTCAGACCCAGAGCCATCAAATGCTCCTCATACATTACTCCTTTCATTCCCAGGAATCTCCTCTGGATCCTGTGACCCTGGCAAAGCTTTCCCTGGAGAATTCAGTAATCGCATTTATGCAAATTCACATATTACGTGAAGATGTTCAGGACCTCAAGAGACTGTGTAGTGTTAAAACAACCAGGATTTGGAATCCTTGTCTTCACCCATACCATAATGGAAAATCTAATTTGATCTGCCAGAAGCACTCTTTTAATTATTCATTTCTATCTTTGATCTTTTCAAATGTTACAAGGAGTTTGATCTGCGTACCAGTTGATTTAAACAATATTTGATATTGAGGTTTCAAATGTTACAAATCCAAAGCTGTTAAAAGTAATTTGTACTTCTGCTATGATGGTTCTGCTGGTAATAGGATTATGACAGGCTTGTCAGATGAAATGATTTAAACAATGTGGAGTAGGAAAGATTGGCAAAGAACAAAAGGTGTAAAAAGGCTGAGTGCCTTTACTCATTAGCATTTGTTAACTCTTTACTGGAATACTTTATTTGATCTTGGGTGTTGCTTTGTGCAGTAGGGTTATATTTATTGAAAGGAGGAAGAAATATATTGGATACAGTGTACAACTATTGTGAAGATAACTTGAGGAACATACCTGCTTATGTTATACTGAATTTGTTGCAAGACCTTGGTGTGCTTCTTGCCTGATAGGTCTGGAATTTTCACATCCAATAGTCTGTTTCGTAAAACAGACATGACAATCTTGCAGCCTGAAAGAAAATTGCCAATTTTTCTCCAAATAATCTGGGAATGACAATATGTGCTTTAATCTTAGCAACACACACAAAATGCTGGAAGGACTCCACAGGCCAGGCTGCATCTATGGAAAAGAATACAGTCGACGTGGAGAATAAAAGATAAGAGTAGATTTTAAATGTGGGGAGAGGGGAGGGAGAAACACAAGAGCTGGGAAGTTGATTGGAAAAAGAGACAGAAGGCCCTGGAAGAAAGAAAAAGGGGGAGGATCACCAGAGGGAAATGATGGGTGAGCAAGGAGATAAGGTGCAAGAGGTAAAAGGGGATGGGAAATAGTGAGGAAGGAGGCGAGTGGGGGGCATTACCAAAAGTTCAAGAGATCGATGTTCATATCATCAAGTTGGAGGCTACCCAAACAGAATATAAGCTGCTGTTCCTCCAGCCTCATCATGACAGTGGAGGAGGCTGACAAAATAGACATTTTGGAATAGGAATGGGAAGCGGAATTAAAACGGGCGGCCACTGGCAGATCCTGCTCTTTCTGGTGGATGGAGTGTAGGTGCTTGGCGAAGCAGTTTTCCAATCTATGTTGGGTCTCACTGATATACAGGGGGCACTGGACACAGTAAATGACCCCTACAGACTCACAGGGGAAGTGTCGCCTTACCTGGAAGGACTGTTTGCGGCACTGAATGGTAGTGAGGGAGGAGGTGTAGGGGCAGGTGTAGCACTAATTCTGCTTGCAAGGAAAAGTGCCAGGAGGGAGATCAGTGGGGAGGGATGAATGGACTACGGAGTCATGTAGGGAGTGATCCCTGAGGAAAGCAGAAAGTGGGGGTGGGGATTGTGGGGAAGGAAAGATGTGCTTGGTGCTGGAATCCTATTGGAGATCTATTGAATCTTGATTGGATTTAGAACCATAGAACATTACAGCACAGAAACAGGCCTTTTGACCCTTCTTGGCTGTGCCGAACCATTTTTCTGCTTCTGACCTGCACCTGGACCATATCCCTCCATACATTTGGTAGTCAAAATATTGTCAGAAGTTTCCATTTTTCTAAGAGTTATTTTGTGATCCACTTTTATGTAATTAACATTATTCAAACTATGAAATCATCAGTCTTTGGTATAAAATTCTGAAGTACATTGATTTATTTCTATTGGCTTCATTATAAAGGACCAGAATTCATAATGCAAAAGCAAAATATTTTAGATGCTGGAGCATTGAAATAAATCCAGTAAAAGTTGCAAAAATTGAGCATCCATCTCCAGAGATCAGTATATTTAGCAAATTGGATCAGGGTCATGAGTTGCCCTGCACTTTGCCTTTAACTGAGAACGAAGAGCTAGCTCCATTCATTACCTTAACATTTGCCCAGAGAGTTTTTGATGAAGGTTTACGTCACCAGCTGTCCAATTACATACACAGAATCATAGAGTCGTACAGCATTCCATCATAGCAACAGGCCCTTTGGCCTATCTAGTCCATGCTAGCGTGATCTTCTGCCTAATCCCTTCTGTCTGCACCTCCATACCCTTCGCATCCAAATACCTATTCAAACTTCTCTTAAGTGTTAGAATTGAACACACATCTATCACTTCCACTGGCAGCTCGTTCCACACTCACACCACTCTCTGTGTGATGAATTTCCCTTCATTCCCCTTAAATATTTACTTTTCACCCTAAACCTATGACCTCCAGTTCTCGTCTCACCCAACCCGAGGGGGGAAGCCTGTGTTAATTCACACTATTTATACCTCTCATAAGTTTGAATACTTCTATCCAATCTCCCCTCCTTCTCTTACACTTCAGTGAATAAAGTCTTAACCTATTCAACCTTTCCCTGTAACTCAAGTCCTGACAGCATCATTGTAAATTTCTTCTGCTTTCTATCAAGCTAATGAAGAGATCTGTGGCATCTGAGTATGAAATAAGAGATGAGATCCTTCAGCTAATGAGATTGCCAAGTCCTTGTTGAAATAGATTCTGTTGTGAAGAGAAGGGATTCTAAACTGGGATAAAACTGAAGTTCAGTTTTCACAATTCAGTGTACTTCACTTGTCTAAGTAGACCACTAAAGTACTAAAGGTCTGGCAAATATATGAATCTGGAGGTCTCAATTGATTTCAGTAAACTATATAATTTGTCATTGAGTTGACTGCTTTTTAAGGTGTGGACTATCATCTTAGATATGCAATAAATACACAATTCTGTAAAAAATCTTGGAATATGTGGTAAGACAATAAATGTCTGATGGAGATTATATTAATCAAATGTAAGCTATTGCATTTCGGAAGATCAAATCCAAAAGTATACAGTAAATATCAGGACTTTAGGGGCTTAAATGTACAGAAAGATCTTGTCATTCATGTCTACAGCTCTCTGCAAGTAGTTACACAAGGAGATAGGGTGTTATGTTTGCCTTCATCAGTCAGAGCATGACATGTTGCAGCTGTATAAAGCTTTAATTTGGTCACCTTTGAAATATTATGTGTAGTTCTGGTACCTCTATTACAGGATGGGTGTGGTTTTGGAGAGGATGCAGATAAAGTCCACCAGGTCATTGCCTGAATTGGAGAACATGACCCATAAGGAGATGATGGACAAACCTGGATTATTTTCTCTGAATCATTAGAGACTGAGGAGTGACCTGATTGAAGTTTATAAACAATAAGAGGCATTGATAGGGAAACAGAACCTTTTTCCTAGTGTCAAACACTGGAGGCATAGGTTTAAGGTGAGGGGGAAGCTTATGAGATTTTTAAGGCAATTTAAATTTTACACAGAGTGGAGGGTGTCTGGAATGTTTTGCCATGAGAAGTATCAGAAGCAGGCATGACAGGAGTCTTTGAAAGATGCTTAAACAGACATAAACAGGAGAGAATGGAGGGATACAGATCATGTGCCCATAGCTGGGATGAGTTAGACTGACATCCTGTTTGGCACAGACATGAAGGACTTGTTTCCGTATTGTACTGTTTTTGTTCTGTCTTCTTTCACAGAGCAGTGCAATAAACAGTCTTTAATTTTCTGTCATTAATTGGGTTAGATTTTAATGTTCAATGTCAGACTTTATTTCCTGGGCACATAAATCTGGGTTTCGCTTAGTAATTGGCTTGAGATTGCAGATGGAAGCTGTCTTATTTTGCAAGGAGAACCACAATAACAGAACCTGCTGTTGAAATATCCAGTGAAAAATGTGTCGCCAACTCATGGCAAATCTCACTAATCATAACCTGGTAAGGTTCTCATCCTCCAGACAGTGTGGGGATTCGGATTTTCCATGATTCACATTGATTAATCCTCAAGTGAGTGGACAAATGAAGACAGTCTTCATCAAACTTTTATAAAATGCGTAGTGAAACATTTTTTGTAAGAGTACTGAACATTCCCAACACCCCCCTGTTACCTGTATCAGACACTGATACAGCTGTGACAACATACCATAATCAATTCCTTTTGTGGTGATTTTTCCCTTGAATCCAGGATTTGTCGTCCAAACACTTAGTGGGTAAAGAAAAAGAGTGCAGAACACAAATTGTCCAGTCCACCTCATTGTATCCTCAAAGTCTCGAATCTGAATTTGAAAAACCAACAAAAGACAAACAAAATTTCATGGCAATTGATTCCCCTTGCTCTATTTAATTTAAGATGTGCTTACAAAAGAATCCAAATCAGGTTTAATATTATTGACTTATGTCATAAAATTTGTTGTTTTATGACAGCAGTACAGAACAATACTGTATATAAAAAATCTATGAAGTTGAATGTTCTAAGTAAATTTATAATCGAAGTATATGTCACCATATACAATCCTGAGATTCATTTTCTTGTGAGTATACTCAATGAATCCATAATGGAATAATAACCATGATAGAATTAATGAAAGACCACACAACTTGGGCATTCAATCAGTGTGCAAAAGACAACAAGCCATGCAAATACAAAAATAAAGAAATAATAATAATAAATAGATAAACAATAAATATAGAGAACATGAAATGAAGTATCCTGGACAGTGTCCAAATGTTGTGGGAACATTTCAGTGATGAGGCAAGTGAAGTTGAGTGAAGTTATCCCTTTAGGTTCAAGAGCCTGTTGGCTGAGGGGTAATAAATGTTCCTGAACCTGGTGGTGTGTGTCTTGAGGCTCCTGTACCTTCTTCCTGAAGGCAACTGTGAGAAGAGAGCATGTCTTGAATAGTGGAGGTCCCTGATTATGGATGCTGCAACAATGCTTCATGTAGATATGCTCAATGGTGGTGAGAGCTTTACCCATGATGGACTGGGCCGTATCCATTACTTTTTTGTAGAATTTTCCATTCAATGGCATTGGTGTTTCCATACCAGGCTATGATGCAGCCAGTCCATATACTCTTCACTACGCGTCTATAGAAGTTTATCAAAGTTTTAGATGACATGCTGAATCTTTGCAAACTCCCAAGGAAGTAGAAGTGCTGCCATGCTTTCTTCATAGTTCCACTTTTGTTCTGGGTTCAGTACAAATCCTCCAAAATAACAACACTGAGTAATTTAAAGTTGCTGACCATCTCCACCTCTGATCCTCTGATGAGGACTGGCTCATGGACCATTGGTTTCCTCCTCCTGAAGACAACGATCAGCTTCTTGGTCTTGCTAACATTGAGTAAGATGTTGTTGTTGTTACACCATTCAGCCAAATTTTTAATCTCCAATAAGCTGATTCACCATCACCTTTAATTTGACCTACAAAAGTGATGTCGTTAGAAAACTTGTGAGAACTCTACTGGCTGTTGATGAAGTAGCAGCGTTTTTATAGCTGCTCCTACTCTACTTAGAACCATAGAATCATAGAACATTACAGCACAGAAACAGGCCTTTTGGCCCTTCTTGGCTGTGCTGAACCATTTTTCTGCCTAGTCCCACTGACCAGCACCTGGATCATATTCCTCCAAACCCCTCTCATCCATGTAGTTTTTCTTCTTCTCATCCAAGTTTTTCTTAAATGTTAACAGTGAGCCCGCATTTACCACACATCTGGCAGCTCATTCCAGACTTCCACCACTTTCTGTGTGAAGAAGCCCCCCCCTAATGTTCCCTTTAGACTTTTCCCCCTTCACCCTTAACCCATGTCCTCTGTTTTTTTTCTCCCCTAACCTCAGTGGAAAAAGCCTGCTTGCATTCATTCTATCTATACCCATCATAGTTTTATATACCTCTATCAAATCTCCCCTCATTCTTCTACGCTGCAGGAAATAAAGTCTAAACCTATTCAATCTTTCTCTGTAACTCAGTTTCTCAAGTCCCAGCAACATCCTTGTAAACCTTCTCTGCACTCTTTCAACATTATTAATATCCTTCCTGTAATTTGGTGACCAAAACTTTTTGTATCCAACAGATAGAGTACTCATTCTTTTCTCATGTTCATCATATGTATTCCAGGATTGATTATTTTTTTTGTTGATATTAAATTGATTCCATTGGTTTGATCCTGTGAATATAAAGAAATTGCTGTTTCAGATCATGCTCCTGTGTTTTTATCTTTAAATCTTTTGGGTGTCTCTAAAATAAACAGATTTTGGTGTTTTAATCCAACTCTGTTATCTGATTAGGATATTAAAAAAAATTTGAAGAGACAAATTACTCTTTTTTTGAAGAGAATACACTAGAAGAGACTTATTTTATGGGAAGCTTTTAGGGCTTATATTAGAGGACAAATGATTTCTTTTACCGCAAGTGTTAAGAAAAAAGCTAATAAGGAGAGAATAGAATTAGCCGACTGGTTGAAACAATTAGACCGAAAATATGCTTTGGCTCCAGATCCTGTTTTATATTGTGTTGTGTGTTGAAATTAAAACTAAATACGATCTGCTTTTAACTTATCCAATTGAAACTCGACTTTTAAAAGATAAAAATCGGTTTTATGTTCGTGGAGATAAAATGGGTAAACTTTTGGCTAACCATTTAAAGATCATCATAGTTAAACGCCAAATTAAAAAAAATTGTAAAGCTAATGCTGATAAAACATTTGATCATTTAGAAATAAACAATACTTTTAGAGAATTCTATTCTAAACTTCATAGTTCTGATCCTCCTAAAGATAATACTGTAATGAATAATTTCTTAAATCGATTAAACCATAGAACCATAGAACTATAGAACATTACAGCACAGAAGCAGGCCTTCTGGCTCTTCTTGGCTGTGCCAAACTATTTTTCTGCCTAGTCCCACTGACCTGCACCTGGGCCATATCCCTCCAAACCCCTCTCATCTATATACTTGTCCAAATTTTTCTTATATGTCAAAAGTGAGCACACATTCACCACTTCATCTGGCAGCTCATTCCACACTCCCACTATTCTCTGCATGAAGAAGCCCCCCCCCCCATGTTTCCTTTAAACGTTTCCCCTTCACCTTTAACCTATGACCTCTGGTTTTTTTCTCACCTAGACTCAGTGGAAAAAGCCTGCTTGCATAACATTCCTACACTTCCTACACTTTCTGATGATGATTGAAAATTGCTGAATCAAACCATTTCTTATGAGGAAATTGCCGAGGTTGTTCACACTTTGCACTCGGGGAAGGCCCCGGATCCTGATGGATTTTCTGGAGAGTTTTATACGGCTTTTTCCTCTTTGCTTATACCTCACTTATATTCAGTCCTTTCAGACTCTTTTAATTTAGGTAGGTTGCCACAATCTTTTTATGAATCCTCTATTTCACATATTCTTAAAAGAATAAGGTTCCAACTGAATGTTCTTCTTATAGACCAATTTCCTTACTAAATGTTGATACTAAAATTTTATCTAAACTTTTGGCTCATGGAATTGAAAATACTTGGCCATCTATTATTTCTGATGACCAGACTGGATTTAGCAAAAATCAATACTCCCACTTTAATATTCATTGTTTATTGAATATTATTTATTTTGCTTCTAAAGAGATATTGGAATGTGTGATATACTTAGATGCTGAGAAAGCCTTTGATCAGGTTGAATGGAATTATTTATTTAAAACTTTAGAAAAATTTAACTTTGGGCCCAATTTTATTCAATGGATTAAATTACTTTACCTATCTCCCTCCACTCAGGTTCTTAATAATCCTCAGAATTCTAAACATTTTAAACTTAAACATGGAACTAAACAAGGTTATCCTTTGAGTCCTTTGCTTTTTGATTTGGTCTTAGAACCTTTAGCTATTTGTTTCTGGGAATCTAATGATATCACTGTTATTTTAAAGAGGGGTATTACCCACAAAGTTTCATTTTATGCTGATGACCTTTTGCTCTACATTTCTAATGTGGAGTCTTCTTTACTTTCCGTACTTTCTTTACTCTCCTGCTTTAGTCAGTTTTCAGCATATAAACTTAACTTTAATTAGAGTGAACTTTTTCCTTCAAATAATTTGGTATTAGTTAATACTAACCTTCCTTTTAAAATTGTAAGAAATGAATTTACTTATTTTGGTGTAACAATTGCTAGAAATTATAAATTCCTTTTTAAAGAAAATTTTTTTACACTTCTGACTTATGTTAAGAAGGCACTATCAAATTGGTCACCCATCTCTTTATCGTTGATTGGCCGAATTAATTCTATTAAAATGAATATTTTGCCTAAATTTTTATATTTATTTCAGGCCGTACCTGTTTTTATTCCTAAAACTTTTTTTTGATTTTCTGGATTCTATTATGTCCTCTTATATATGGAAAAATAAAATTTCTCCATTAAATAAAGTTCATCTTCAAAAAGCTAAAAAGATTGGAGGTTCAGCCTTACCCAATTTTAGGCTTTATTACTGGGCAGTCAATATACGTAATCTTATGTTTTGGTTATATTAAACATAGAAACATAGAAAATAGGTGCAGGAGTAGGCCCTTCGGCCCTTTGAGCCTGCACCGCCGTTCAATATGATCATGGCCGATCATCCAACTCAGAACCCTGTACCTGCTTTCTCTCCATACCCCCTGATCCATTTAGCCACAAGGGCCATATCTAACTTCCTCTTAAATATAGCCAATAAACTGGCCTCAACTGTTTCCTGTGGCAGAGAATTCCACAGATTCACCACTCTGTGTGAAGAAGTTTTTCCTCATCTCCATCCTAAAAGGCTTCCCCTTTATCCTTAAACTGTGACCCCTCATTCTGGACTTCCCCAACATCAGAAACAATCTTCCTGCATCTAGCCCGTCCAATCCCTTTAGAATTTTATATGTTTCAATAAGATCCCCCTGTAATCTTCTAAATTCCAGTGAGTATAAGCCTAGTCGATCCAGTCTTTTTTCATATGAAAGTCCTGCCATCCCAGGAATCAATCTTTCTTTCTCTTTCAATCTTTTTATTAAATTTCATATAAAAAGAAAAACATAACATAATATTAAATAGGTTATAAATACACTAGGCTTGAAGTTAAATTAGTAATAAGATAACAATATCTTATTAAAATATCAGCAAAAAACATCATATAATAATCAAACCTATATTGATTATACATGAAAAAGAATAATCACCAAAAGAAAAAAAAGAAAATACAAAAATGCAAGAAAAAATGTATATTGAAAAAAAATAAACCTAAACTAACATAGGCAATAATAACAGTTAATGTGTACATGATAGTGTCAAGAACTCCGGAACTCCATACCAGAACAAGAATAAAAAGAGAAAAGGTCTGGAAGAGGCCAAATTAATTCATATGAAAATATCGAATGAACGGTCCCCAAGTTTCTTCAAATTTAATTGATGAATCGAAAATAGTACTTCTAATTTTTTCTAAGCTCAAACAAGAAATAGTTTGAGAGAACCACTGAAACGTGGTAGGAGGATTTACTTCTTTCCAATTTTGTAATATAGACCTTCTGGCCATTAAGGTTGCAAAGGCGATCATTCGTCTAATCGAAGGGGAAAGTTGACTACCATCCTCATTTGGTATACCAAAAATTAGTGATAAAATGAGGTTGTAAATCAATATTCCAAACTGAGGAAATGGTAGCAAATATGTCCTTCCAATAGTTATGTAAGGTGGGACATGACCAAAACATGTGGGTCAATGAGGCCACATCTGAATGACATCTGTCACAATGAGGGTTAATATGGGAATAGAATCGAGCAAGTTTATCTTTAGACATATGAGCTCTATGTACGACCTTAAGTTGTATTAAAGCATGTTTAGCACATATAGAAGAAGAATTAACCATTTGTAGAATTTTTTCCCATTTTCTGTTGATATATTATATTGAAGTTCTTTTTCCCACTCTTGTTTAATTTCTGGTTGTATCTTCATAATCATATTATAAATATGAGCCACTAATCCCTTCTGACAAGAATTCAAGGTAAAAATCATCTGAAAAATCTATCGAAGTTGAATTGGGAAAGGATGGTAGAACTTTATATAAAAAATTTCTGATTTGTAAATATCTAAAAAAATAAGATTTAGGTAACTTAAATTTGTTGGAAAGTTGGTCAAAAGACATCAAACTACCTTCAGAAAAAAGATCACGAAAACATATACCTTTCCTTTTCCATATGCTAAAGGCTTGATCTGTTAAAGAAGGTTTAAAAAAGAAGTTAAGTAAGATAGTGCTATCAAGAACAAAGTTTTTCAGAGTAAAAAACTTACAAAATTGAAACCAAATTCGTAATGTGTGTTTAACAATAGGGTTGGATATCTGTTTATTGAGTTTGACTAAATCAGCAGGAAGAGAAGAACCAAGAACGGAGAATAAAGAATATCCTTGTGCATCATTACATTCTAAATTTACCCACTGTGGGCACAATGGTGAATCCAAATCTAGTTTCCAATATATTAAGTTTCGAATATTATTCACCCAATAGTAAAATCTGAGGTTAGGTAAAGCTAAACCACCATCTTTTTTAGATTTCTGTAACTGTTTTTTACTTAACCTGGGGTTTTTATTTTGCCACACAAATGAGGAAATTTTTGAATCAATGTTATCAAAAAAAGATTTAGGAATAAAAATTGGTAAAGCTTGAAATAAATAGAAAAATTTTGGTAAAATCCTCATTTTAATAGCATTAATCTGACCAACCAATGATAAGGATAAGGGAGACCATCTAGTAGTAAGTTGTTGAATTTGATGAAGCATAGGTAAAAAATTCAATCTGAATAAATCTTTATATTTCTTGGTAATTTTTATACCTAAATAAATAAAGTTATCAGTAACAACTTTAAATGGTATCATGTCATTCAATAAAGTTTGTGCATTTAAAGGGAATAATTCACTCTTATCCAAGTTTAGTTTATAACCAGAAAAACTACCAAATTGAACCAACAAGGATAGAATCGCGGGAATAGACCTATCAGGATCAGAAATATATAACAACACATCATCAGCATAAAGTGATAACTTGTATAACTTCTCATTACGGGTAATACCAAAAATATTAGGAGATTCACGAATAGCAATGGCTAGAGGTTCTAATGCGATATTAAATAATAAAGGACTTAAGGGACAACCTTGTCTCATACCATGAGATAATTGAAAAAAAGAGGATCTATAATTATTTGTAAGAGAAGAAGCAACAGGTTTATAATATATTAATTTAATCCATGATATAAAATTGGAACTAAAATTAAAATTTTTCAAGGCATTAAATAAGTATGTCCATTCAACTCCATCAAAAGCTTTTTCAGCATCTAATGAAATAACACATTCTGAGGTTCTGGGTGAAGAAGTATAGATTATATTAATCAATTTTCTAACATTGAAAAAGGAATACCGGTTCCTAATAAAACCAGTTTGATCTTCTGAAATAATCTGTGATAGTATCTTTTCTAACCTAACAGCTAAAATTTTTGTAAGAATCTTAGAGTCTACATTTAATAGCGATATAGGGTGATAAGATGCACACAAAGTAGGATCCTTATCTTTTTAAGAATTAGAGAGATAGTAGCTTCATAGAAAGACTGGGGTAATCTCTTCTTAGTAAATGCATTATTAAAGATTTCACATAACCAAGGGGAAAGCAAAGAAGAAAAAGTTTTTAAAAATTCTATAATATAGCCATCAGGACCAGGAGCTTTCCCTGAATTCATTGATGAGATAGCCTCTCCTACTTCAGCCATAGAAATAGGAGCATCGAACAAACTCCGATCTTCATCTGTCAGTTTGGGAATATTCAAATTGTTAAAAAAATTATCCATCATGGACAGATCGCCATCAAATTCTGATTGATATAAAGATTTATAAAAATCTTGGAAAGTATTATTAATTTCTTTATGATCTGTAGTCAAATTACCATCTTGTTTACGGATTTTAATAATTTGTCGCTTAGTCGAAATAGCTTTTAATTGGTTAGCTAACAATTTACCAGTTTGATCACTATGAATATAAAATTGAGCCCTGGTCTTAATTAATTGATGCTCAATTGAAGAAGATAATAATAAGCTATGTTCCATTTGAAGCTCAACTCTCTTCTTATAAAGTTCTTTGGTAGGAGTCACGGAATAAATCTTATCAATTTCTTTAATCTTATCCACCAATAAAGCTATATCTAAATATCTTTGTTTTCTTTTACCAACAAAATATGAGATAATTTGTCCATGGATAAAAGCCTTAAAAGAGTCCCAGAGTATTCCTCTGTCAATCTCTTCGGTATAGTTTGTTGAAAAAAACAAGTCAATTTGCCGTTCTATGAAGGTGATAAATTCTGGATCTTGAAGCAAAGTAGCGTTGAGTCTCGAAGATCTAGTATTAATGGAAGAGTCTGATATCTTAATAGATAACTTCAAAGGTGCATGATCCGAAATGGCAATAGAATCGTATTTACAATCAATAACATCTGTTAATAAATGATGATCAATAAGGAAATAATCAATTCTAGAATAACTATGTACATGTGAAAAAAACGAAAATTCTTTATCTTTAGGGTTCAAAAACCGCCATATTTCAGTAATTTCCAAATCAACCATAAAGGAATTAATAAGTAAGGCTGATCTATTCAGAAGAATTCGAATAGGTTTAGATCTATCCATCAAAGGATTCAAACAACAATTGAAATCTCCACCCATTATCAACATATATTCATTTAGATTAGGAAGGGAAGTAAATAAATGTTTAAAAAATTCAGAGCAATCAAAGTTTGGAGCATAAATATTAACTAAAGCCACTTTTCGATTAAAAAGTGAACCAGTAATCAACAAAAATCTGCCCTGTGGGTCAGAAATAATTTCATGATGTGTAAACGAAATTGAGGGGTCTATAAAAATAGACACACCCCTAATTTTGGCAGTACAATTCGAGTGAAATTGTTGACCCTTCCAGAACCTAAAAAAGCGTTAATTATCCTCCCTCCTAATATGGGTCTCCTGTGCAAAGATAATATTAGCATTTAGTCTATGGAATACTTTAAATATTTTTTACATTTAATCAGATGATTTAAACCATTAGTATTCCAAGAGATAAAATTAATAGACTTATCCATCATGCCAATATTAATTGTATATATCATAAAAGGTTAAAAAGACACATAACCCATAATTCAGGAAGAAGGAAAAATGATTCAGGAGCAACCAGAGAACGTGACACCTCAACAATATTAATAATTTAAAGTCAGCCTACAAACTAAAAGCAGAAAAATAAAAAGCAAAAGCATTAAATAAGATCCCTACCCCCTCCCCAACCCCTAAAAAAAAGCCAAGCAGCAGGTGCACAAACTAATACTAATATTACCCCCATTTCAAGATGGCAACTCCACGAAAAGATAAAAAGAGACTATATAACACCCAGATTTAAATACAGGGTTGCTAAGAAAAAAGGAGATATATCAATCAAAATGAAAAAGAAAGAAATATAATAAAGCAAAAGATCATTAATAAAAAAGGATAAACATTAAAGTTTGAAAAAGTGTAATATGCCTTTAAAAAAGAGATTCCATATTCAAATACAAGAAAATGACGTTTCAAAAGCAAAGACTTATGGGAAGAAGAAACGACTTTTTGAAAAAAACCATATTACAAAATATAAATGTAAATTCACCAATCTATTAAATTTTTTTTAAAAAAGTCATCAAAATGGGATTGAAAAAGGATTCAATAATCACTACAATATAAAAAAAGGTCCAAAAATCCAAAACATTCATCCCATTTTCAAGTACAAGCAAACAAATAAACACTTACGGAAAGCAAAGTCTTATGGGAAGAAGAAACGACATCTTAAAAAATAAATCATTATTACAAAATATAGACGTGTATATCCAATTCAGAGAAAAAAAATTAAGAAAAAAGACATTATAGTAAAATTAAAAGAGCATCTATAAGCCATGATAATAATAAAAAAAACAGGTCTGCAGACCAAAGTAAAAAGCTATAATGCAGCTTCATAAGTTAAAGCCCAAAACGAGATGGCATCTTCTCTCCAAAAATTCTTCAACATAACACATAGTTCAACTTATACTAGAAGATCGATATTCTTCGATGAATTTCTTCGCATCTGCTGGAGTATTAAAGAAGTGCTGACTGTTGTCACTCAGAGTAACTCTGAGATTCGCTGGGTATCTTAAAGCTTGTTTAAATCCAATCGAATGAATCTCTGCCATCACTGGTTTAAAAGTGATTCTTGCTTTCATCACTTCAAATGAATAATCTTCAACAATACGAAACTTATTGTTTCTGTGAAAAATCATGCCTTTCTGACGAGCTAACCGGATTAAAAGCTCTTTCTCCCGAGGATAATGGAGACGAACAATCACAGCTCGTGGCTTGTCGCTCGAGATCGAAAATCTCGAAACTCTGTGGGCACGATCAATAGTAGGTTTAGCATGCAAAGCTTCTGCGCCAAAAACTTTCCATAATAAGTTAGAGAAAAATTCAGTTAAGTCACCAGACTCAACTTTCTCGGGAAGCCCAATGATTCGCAAGTTCTGTCTGTGAGATCAGTTTTCAAGATCGGTGATTTTAAACTTATAATGCTCTACTGTTTGAGCAGTTGTCAGTACCTTCTTCTCCAATGTTTCAATTGTACGTATTTTTTCACAAATTAACTTTTCAAGAGCCGCAAACTTTTCTTCATGCCGTTGAATGTCTGCTGCCTGCGATTGAAGCTTGGTATCAAGCGATCTAACAACTTCTTCAAGCTGAGACATTTTCGCAGTAAGCTTATTTTCCAGACTTGTCATTTTACCTTCCAAACTTGCAAGTTTAGTATCCAGTTTAGTATCCAGAAGATTAGAAATTGCCTCAAGAGATAGAGGCTCTTTAGACGATTTCTTAGTTGTAGCCATTTTAAGTTTGAAAAGATTAGATCAAGTATTATTTTAGAAAAGAAGTAAATCGTAAGTATCAACCCATGTAATTAAGTACGAAAAGATTTGATTAAAGGGTGATTATAGTTTAAAAAATGAAGAGCGCCTAAAAGGCAGATGTCTACGTCGCCATCTTGAAACTCCGCCCCCCTCCCCAGGAATCAATCTGGTGAACCTTCTCTGTACTCCCTCTATGGCAAGAATGTCTTTCCTCAGATTAGGGGACCAAAACTGCATACAATATTCTAGGTGTGGTCTCACCAAGGCCTTGTACAACTGCAGTAGAACCTCCCTGCTCCTGTACTCAGATCCTTTTGCTATGAATGCCAACATACCATTTGCCTTTTTCACTGCCTGCTGTACCTGCATGCCCACCTTCAATGACTGGTGTACAATGACACCCAGGTCTCGTTGCATCTCCCCTTTTCCTAATCAGCCACCGTTCAGATAATAATCTGTTTTCCTGTTCTTGCAACCAAAGTGGATAACCTCACATTTATCCACATTAAATTGCACCTGCCATGAATTTGCCCACTCACCTAACCTATCCAAGTCACCCTGCATCCTCTTAGCATCCTCCTCACAGCTAACACTGCCGCCCAGCTTCGTGTCATCCGCAAACTTAGAGATGCTGCATTTAATTCCCTTGTCTAAATCATTAATATATATTGTAAACAACTGGGGTCCCAGCACTGAGCCTTGTGGTGCCCCACTAGTCACTGCCTGCCATTCTGAAAAGATCCCGTTTACTCCCACTCTTTGCTTTCTGTCTGCCAACCAATTCTCTATCTACATCAATACCATACCCCCAATACCATGTGCTTTAAGTTTGCACACTAATTTCCTGTGTGGGACCTTGTCAAAAGCCTTTTGAAAATCTAAATATACCACATCCACTGGCTCTCCCCTATCCACTCTACTAGTTACATCTTCAAAAAATTCTATAAGATTCGTCAGACATAATTTTCCTTTCACAAATCCATGCTGACTTTGTCCGATGATTTCACCGCTTTCCAAATGTGCTGTTATCACATCTTTGATAACCGACTCTAGCATTTTCCCCACCACCAATGTCAGGCTAACCGGTCTATAATTCCCCGGTTTCTCTTTCCCTCCTTTTTTAAAAAGTGGGGTTACATTAGCCACCCTCCAATCCTCAGGAACTAATCCAGAATCTTTTTGAAAATTTATCACTAATGCATCCACTATTTCTTGGGCTACTTCCTTAAGCACTCTGGTATGCAGACCATCTGGCCCTGACACCACTTCCCTACTAACATGTATTTCCCTCAGTTCCTCCATCTCACTAGAACCTCGGTCCCTTACTATTCCTAGAAGATTATTTATGTCCTCCTTAGTGAAGACAGAACCAAAGTAGTTATTCAATTAGTCTGCCATGTCTTTGTTCCCTGTGATCAATTCACCTGTTTCTGACTGTAAAGGACCTACATTTGTCTTGACCAATCTTTTTCTTTTGATGTATCTATAAAAGCTTTTACAGTCTGTTTTTATGTTCCCTGCCAGCTTTTTCTCATGACCTTTTTTCCCTTTCCTAATTAAGCCCTTTGTCCTCCTCTGCTGGTCTCTGAATTTCTCCCAGTCCTCAGGTGTGCCACTTTTCTTTGCTAATTTCTATGTTTCTTCTTTGGACTCGATACTATCCCTAATTTCCCTTGTCAGCCACAGGTGCACTACCTTCCCTGATTTATTCTTTTGCCAAACTGGGATGAACAATTGTTGTAGTTCATCCATGCGATCTTTAAGTGCTTGCCATTGCATATCCACCGTCAACCCTTTTGTATCATTTGCCAGTCTATCTTAGCTAATTCACGTCTCATACCTTCAAAGTTACCCTTCTTTAAGTTCAGAACCTTTGTTTCTAAATTAACTATGTCATTCTCCATCTTAGTGAAGAATTCCACCATATTATGGTCACTCTTACCCAAGGAACCTCGCACGACAAGATTACTAACTAACCCTTCCTCATTGCTCAATACCTGATCTAGAATGGCCTGCTCTCCAGTTGGTTCCTCGAGACGTTGGTTCAGAAAACCATCCCACATACATTCCAAGAAATCCTCTTCCTCAGCACCCTTACCAATTTGGTTCACCCAATCTATATGTAGATTGAAGTCACCCATTATAACTACTGTTCCTTTATTGCATGCATTTCTAATTTCCTGTTTAATGCCATCCCCAACCTCACTACTACTGTTAGGTGGCCTGTACACAACTCCCATCAGCGTTTTCTGCCCCTTAGTGTTATGCAGCTCTATCCATATCGATTCCACATCCTCCAGGCTAATGTCCTTATATTAATCGAGAAGACTGTCCGGTCTGGGTTTCTTTAGCAGCTAATTCTGTTAATAAATTTTCTATCGTTTCTTTTCTTGGATCCTCAATTCCTTTATCTTTAAGTAATTTAACTGATAATCTTGCAGTTAAACACACTTTGAGGATTTGGGCACAATTTAGAAAATATTTTGGTTTATTGAGTTTTTCACTTTACAGTCCCATTTTTTCTAACTATTTTTTAAAGCTTTTATGACTGATGTAGTTTTTAAAGAGTGTAATAGATTGGATATTAAATGTTTTCAGGATTTGTTTGTTGGAGATAGTTTCTCTTCATTTGAACAACTGTCAGCTAAGTATAGCCTATCCAAAACCCACTTTTTTTTGATATTTACAAATTAGAGACTTCTTGCATTCTCAAGTACATACATTTCCTAAAAGTCCAGATAAGAATTTAAATAAATAGACATCTATTAGTCTCATGAGACCATGGATTTGTGCCTTGGAAGTTTTCCAAGGCGCAGGCATGGGCAGGGTTGTATGGGAGACTGGCAGTTGCGCATGCTGCCTTCAAGCCTTCCCCTCTCCACACCACTGATGTTGGCCAAGGGAAGGGCACTAGGATCCAAGCAGCTTGGTACTGGTGTCATCGCAGAGCAATGTGTTTGTTAAGTGCCTTGCTCAAAAACACAACGCGCTGCCTCAGCTGAGGCTCAAACCAATGACCTTCAGGTCACGAGTCTGACACCTTATCCACTAGACCAACGCACCAACACAGATAAGAATTTACTTGATACAATTTTTAATTTGAAATCCTTCCATAATGGATCTATATCTAATATTTATGGTATGCTGTTGGGACTGAGAAATATTCCTTTAGACAAAATTAAATATCTCTGGGAACAAGATTTACAGTTTTCAATTTCAGAGGATACTTGGAATGAAATTTTTAGAATGGTTAATATCTCATTGTTATGTGCCTGTCATTCCCTTCTATAATTTAAAGTGGTTCATAGTGCCCACATGACTAAAGAAAAGCTGTCTCATTTTTATTTTGATATATCTCCCTATTGTGATAGATGTAACAATGGAGAAGCTTCACTAATTCATCTGTTTCGGACTTTGAAAAATATTAGAAGGAAGTATTCCAAACTTTTTTGGTGCTTTTTAAAGTAAATTTTAAACCTAATCCTTTGACTGCCTTATTTGGTATTGTTGGAGGAAATGATATTATTTTGGAGATAAATGATTTGCACATTTTGGCCTTTATTTCTCTTATAGCCAGGAGGGCATTGTTGCTTAAGTGGAAAGATGCCACTCTGCCTACTCATACTCATTGGTTAAATGATGTAATGTCATGTTTAAATTTAGAGAAGATTCACCGTTCAATTTCTGAACCTAGACACAATTTTTTAACATTGTGGAGACCTTTTATTAATTATTTTCAAAATCTTTGATTTACTATTGTTGTGATAAAGCAACAATGAATATAGAATTGAGACAGGTTTTTTTTATAAACAAATAAAACATTTATTAAACACTGCTCAATAAAAATGAAAAGTAAACAAATGACTAACTTAACCAGAAGTTAACTGCTATACGGCAACTCGAACAGTTCTTAAAGCGATAAATGCGAACACAGATCTAAAAGTGGTAAATGCGAAAGTTCAAAATGATTTATACAGTCAATTAGGAGAGACTTCCCCGAAATAATGAATTCCTCAACAATGTGATGTTACTGCTGATCCTAGCCGAAATATGCTTTGCCTGAAGGATTTACGATGAAGGAAATAAAAATGGCTTAAAGGAACTGACCTTTCCTTGACAAATAACGCTGCCCCAATCCTTTTTGCTCTTACAACAAGGATTATCTTGGATACAGGTTACTAATTCCAGAATGAAGATCCATTAAGGTTGATCCTGTATTACCGCTGACACCAACTTTACTCGATCTTTCAGGTTCCCATACTTTGATAAATTCTTCACTCTCCAACTGAATTGCAAAGGTGGAAACCAAATCACAACTGTAGTGGTTTCAAACACTGCCAGTACATCTTAGAGTAGAAAGTAAAACTCCACTTTAAAACAAAACTGCATCATGAAACGAATATGCAGCATAATGGAGTAAATGATGAATTAAACCACGAACTGACCTACGTCACAGCAAGGCTTTCCCGTTTTATACCTGTTGAAACATGCCATCACATGACCTCTCGCTAGCTGGAAAATTACATCATGTGACCTCACACTGGTGGGAAATTGCATCACCCCACCATCACAAGGCCGTTACATCATGCTCACCAGATATTCAGTTACATCATGGTCATAAGACAGTCACAAGATACCCACGGGGTATGTAATATTATTAAGCACAGATGTTAGCTAATAATATGTTTATTATATGATAAGGATTTTTTCCTTTTCTTTTTTTAACCAAACAGCTGTTTTTTTTTCTCTGGTGCAAACATGAGGAAATCTGCAGATGCTGGAAATTCAAACAACACACGTAAAATGCTGGTGGAGCACAGCAGGCCAGGCAGCATCTATAGGGAGAAGCACTGTTGACGTTTCGGGCTGAGACGTTTTGTCAGGACCTGACAGGTCTCGGCCCGAAACGTCGACAGTGCTTCTCCCTATAGATGCTGCCTGGCCTGCTGTGTTCCACCAGCATTTTTTGTGTGTTTTTTTTTCTGGTGGTGGGTTTGGATTTTTTTGTATAATAAAATTATCTTTTTTCAGTATTATGTTTAAATTTAATTTATATTGATATGGGGTAATAAGACTATATTTGTGATTCCAATATATTGTAATCGATATATATATATAATATCCAACTGTACTCTGTATTCTTTTATGTAAGAAATCAATAAAAATATTGAAAAAGAGAAAGAATTTAACAAAGCAGAGACTATCTAAAATATTTCCTAGTATAGATAACTATTGTGATAGATGTAAAACTGAAATCGCTACTTTGTCACATATGTTCTGGTCATGTTCTTCTTTAAAATCGTTTTGGAAATCATTATTTTCTACAATTTCTAAAGCTCTGAAAATTAATTTACAACCTAATAGATTGACTGATCTCTTTGGAATAGTTCCGCATCATATTCAGGGTATCTCATCTTCAGATCAACACGTAATTGCATTTGTTACACTGCTGGCTAGGACTATTTTATTAAAATAGAAAGATATTTCTTCCCCTACATTAATTGAATGGTTTTCTCAAGTGATGTTATGTCTTAGTTTGGAAAAAATCAGAAGTAGAACTTTTGATCCTCGATTTGATTTTGAGAGAAGATGGGGTTCTCTTGCCAAATATTATCATTTAATTTGAATTAAGTTATATGGTTTTCTTCCAATTTTATTTTTTTAATATAAATATGGAATGACGGTTGATGACTTTTTTAATATATTAGATGATGGTCAAATGTATTGCTCTGGGGGGTTGATTCCTAATGGTTTTTTTTATATAGTTAGTGGGTTTTTTTTCTTAGTCAGATGGGGTTCTTTTTTTCCTTCTTTTTTCTACACATAATTTTTTTTCCCATTTTTATATTTCAAGATCAGTTTTTTTTCTTTTCTTCAGCTTTATTAATTGTATGCATATGAATCTGTTAAAGTTTGTATCATTTTATAGCTGTTGCTGATTACGTACCAATAAAAATATTTTAAAAAAGAAGGAAGAAAACTTGAATATGGCATTGGAGCTCTCCTTAGCCACATAGTCTTAAGTGTAAAGTGAGTAGAGTAGGGGAATAAGCACACAGCCTTGTGGTGCATCTGTGCTGATGGAGATCATGGAGGAGAAATTGTTGCCAATCCAAACTGACTGCGCTCTGCAAGTGAGGAAATCAATGATCCCATTGTACAAGGAGGTATTGAGGCCTAGGTCTTGAAGGTAATTGTTTAGTTTTGAGGGAGTGGTGGTATAAATGCTGTGCTGTCATTGAAGAACATCTTGATCTTGGCTACCCCAGCAACCCAGGGCATATTGAAAACCCGGATTCCAGCACCATCAACGGTAACCCAGGGCATATTGAAAACCAGACTCCAGCGCCATCATCACGTGTTCCAACGACCATGGATTGGCTTTGGCCGTCGATCTAGGCTGCCCCAGCAACCCAGGGCATATTGAAAACCCGGACTCCAGCACCATCACCACGTGTTCCAACGACCATGGACAGCTTCAAAGCGATTGCGCAACCACCGACTGCGGCTCCAGCCTTGAACTCCAGGCCGGGTCTTCACAGGCTGCGATTGTGTCTCCCGTTTCCCCTTCCCCCACCACCACTCTGCAATCCCCTCTCCCTCAGATCCCATCGTCAGCTCCTGGGCCCTCAGAGGCTCCATCTTCCTCTCACCCTGACCCTTCCCTCTCCACTGACACTACCAGCCTCCCTCCCCCCCCCCCGATCCCATCTCTCATCCGTGCCGGGTCTTTACCATCACCTCCGACCTTCAACTCTCTGAGGCAGAGCACTCTGTCCTCAGTAAGGGCCTCAGCTTTGTCCCCATTCGCCCACACCTCAGCGAGTTCCACGTACGCAATGACGCTAAACTCTTCTTCCACCGTCTCCGTCTCCGAGCTAACTTCTTTGACAAGGACTCTCCTACACCCACCAATGACCCCTTCTCCCGTCTTCAATCCTCCTCCTCCTCATGGACACCCTGCTCTGGTCTTCTGCCTGCTCTGGATCTCTTTATTGCTAATTGCCGATGGGACATCAACCGTCTTGACTTCACCACACCCTGTTCCAGTTCCAACCTCACTCCTTCTGAACGCTCTGCTCTCCGCTCACTCTGCACCAATCCCAACCTCACTATAAAACCTGCTGATAAGGGGGCAGCTGTTGTTGTCTGGCGTACTGACCTCTACCTGGCCGAGGCACAGCGACAACTTTCTGATACCTCCTCTTAGTTATCCCTTGATCATGACCCCACTAAGGAGCACCAGGCCATTGTCTCCTATACCATTACTAACCTTATCAGCTCTGGGGATCTCCCATCCACTGCCACCAACCTCATAGTTCCCACACCCCGCACTTCCGGTTTCTGCCTCCTACCCAAGATCCACAAACCTGCCTGTCCAGGTAGACCTATTGTCTCAGCTTGCTCCTGCCCCACTGGACTCATTTCTGCATACCTTGACACAGTCTTATCCCCCCTTGTTCAATCTCTTCCCACCTACGTTCGTGACACTTCTCATGCTTTGAATTTTTTCCAATGATTTTAAGTTCCCTGGCCCCCACTGCCTTATTTTCACCATGGACGTCCAGTCCCCATACACCTCCATCCCCCACCGAGATGGTCTCGAAGCTCTTTGCTTCTTTTTGGATTCCAGACCTAACCAATTCCCCTCTACCACCACTCTCCTCTGTCTCGCGGAATTAGTTCTTACTCTCAATAATTTCTCCTTTGGCTCCTCCCACTTTCTCCAAACCAAGGCTGTAGCCATGGGCACCTGTATGGGTCCCAGTTATGCCTGCCTTCTTGTTGGCTTTGTGGAACAGTCCATGTTCTAAGTCTATTCGGGTATCTGTCCCCCTCTTTTCCTTCACTACATCGACGACTGCATTGGCGCTGCCTCCTGCATGCATACTGAGCTCATCGACTTCATTAACTTTGCCTCCAACTTTCACCCTGCACTCAAATTTACCTGGTTCATTTCCGACAACTCCCTCCCCTTTCTTGATCTTTCTGTCTCCATCTCTGGAGATGGCTTATCTACTGATATCTACTATAAGCCTACAGACTCTCACAGCTACCTGGAACACTCCTCTTCCCACCCTGTCTCTTGCAAAAATGCTATCCCTTTCTCACAATTCCTCCATCTCCGCCTCATCTGCTCTCAGGATGAGGCTTTTCATTCCAGGACGAAGGAGATGTCTTCCTTTTTTAAACAAAGGGGCTTCCCTTCTTCCACCATCAACTCTGATCTTAAATGCATCTCTCCCATTTCCCACACATCTGCCCTCACCCCATCCGCCCGCCACCCCACTCGGGATAGGGTTCCCCCTCACCTACCACCCCACTAGCCTCCAGGTCCAATGTATAATTCTCCGTAACTTCCACCACCTCCAATGGGATCCCACTACCAAGCACATCTTTCCCTCCCCCCCTTTCTGCTTTCCACAGGGATCGCTCCCTACGTGACTCCCTTGTCCAGTCGTCCGTCCCATCCCTTCCCACCGATCTCCCTCCCGGCACTTATCCTTGTAAGTGAAACAACTGCTACACCTGCCCTTACACTTCCTGCCTCACCACCATTCAGGGCTCCAGACAGTCCTTCCACGTGAGGCGACATTTCACCTGTGTGAGTCGGCTGGTGTGGTATACTGCGTCCGGTGCTCCCAGTGTGGCCTTTTATATATTGGTGAGACCCGACGCAGACTGGGAGACCATTTTGCTGAACACCTATGCTTGGTCCGTCAGAAAAAGCAGCATCTCCCAGTGGCCACACATTTTAATTCCACGTCCCATTCCCATTCTGATATGTCTATCCATGTCCTCCTCTACTGTCAAAATGAATCCAAACTCAGGTTGGAGGAACAACACCTTATATACCGGCTAGGTAGCCTCCAACCTGATGGCATGAACATTGACTTCTCTAACTTCCGTTAATGCCCCCCCCTCCCCTTCTTACCCCATCCCTGACATATTTAGTTGTTTGCCTGTTCTCCATCTCCCTCTGGTGCTTACCCCCCTTTCTTCTCCCGAGGCTTCCTGTCCCATGATCCTTACCCTTCTCCAGCTTAGTATCACTTTCGCCAATCACCTTTCCAGCTCTTAGTTTCATCCCACCCCCTCCGGTCTTCTCCTATCATTTCACATTTCCCCCTCCCTCCACTACTTTCAAATCTCTTACTATCCTTCCTTTCAGTTAGTCCTGACGAAGGGTCTCGGCCCGAAACATCGACAGTGCTTCTCCCTAGAGATGCTGCCTGGCCTGCTGTGTTCCACCAGCATTTTGTATGTTGTTTGAATTTCCAGCATCTGCAGATTTCCTCGTGTTTGATCTTGATGTATGCATCTTTTCTGTCCAGAGTTCCAGGGTTGAGGTGAAAAGCCAATGAGATGGCACCTACTGTGGACCTGTTGCACCAGTAGGCAGGTTAGACTGGATCCCAGTCACTTCTCAAACTGTTGATACGTTTCATCACCAACCTATCAAAACACTTCATTACTGTGAACATAAGTGCTACTCGGTGGTAGTCATTGAGGCAGGTTACCACATACTTCTTAGGCACTGGTTTCAGTGAAGTCTGCTTGAAGCAGGTACCTTAGACTATCAAAACAAGAGGTTCAAGATCTCAGTGAACACTTTGGCTTGTTGATCAATACAGGTCTTTAGTATTTGGCCAGGTACCCCGTCTGGGCGAAATGTTTTTTGTGGGTTCACCCTCCTGAAGGCTACTCACATGTTGGCGTCAGAGACTGAAATCACGGGATCACCTCCTGCCTCACTACTGGCCATGGCAATGAACGTTTGTCTACTGAAAAGTGTCGCACCTGCTTGCTTGAGAGTTAAGTCCGCCAAGTTGTTCAGAATTTTGTGAAGTCTGTAGCTCATTGAGTCAATTTAAAATACATTGCTTCAAAGGAAATTACATGCAGCAGATTGCAGTGAGAGTAATTTAAAAGAGTTAAATTAACGTAGATTGTACTTAGCCTTCTGAACGTCACCATGATTCGCTGCTGCCATCTTTGTACTAGGTGTTGAAGCTGTTCCCAGAACATTGTATGTATGTCTTCAGGCTCCTGTACCTCTTCCCTGATGTTATTAATGAGATGAGGGCATATCCTGGGTGATGGAGGTCCTTAATGATGAAGGCCACTTTCTTGAGCCTTTTCCTTTTGAAGATGTTCTTGATGCTGTGGAGACTGGTGCCCATGATGGAGCTGGCTGAGTTTGCAACCCTCTGCAGCTTTTTTTGATCCTGTGCAGTGACCCCTTCATGCCAGATAATGATACAACCAGTTACAATGCTTTCCACATTACATCTGCAGAAATTTGCTGGAGTCTTTGGTGACATACCAAATCTCCTCAAACTTCTAATGAAATATAGCTGCTGATGTGCCTTCTTTGTAATTATATCCTTATGTCGAACCCAAGATAGATGTTCAGAGATGTTGGCTTCCAGCAACTTGAAACTGCTTACCTTTTCTGTTGCTGTCCCTCGAAAATTTTTGAATGCCTTTTGCTATAATAAAAAAAAATCTAGTTTCACTTTTGTGGTTTCTATCACTTCAAGCTGATTTTGTTTTGCATGAAGCTCTTTTTGCTATCAGAGCAGGCATAATAGACCTCAATATCCCGTCTTCTAGAAGATTAGGCAAGTCTGATAATTCTCTGATCAGATTTTCCTCTTGGTCAATGGCATTAGTGCCAGAACTCACTGTATTGTCAGTAACATTTTGCTTTTTGGTTGAAATGTCAATATGATGCCTTCACTACTACAATAACTTCTCTTCAGAAGTGCTTAATTGTCTGTGACTTGGCATGTCCTGAGGCATGAGGCGTTCTACATAATTGAGTCCTGATGAAGGGTCTCAGCCAAAAATGTTGACTGTTCATTTCCCTCCACTGATGCTGTCTGACCTATTGTGTCCCTGTAGCAATTTATGTGTGTTGCACGTAATTGAAGCTGATACTGAAGCTGCCAATGTTCATTACCATTTAGAAGGTGAAATACAAGAGTAAAGTATATAGTAAATGGCAAGATCCTTGGGAGCACTGTTGTACTTGGGCTGCAAGTCCGTGGTCTGTAAGCGGCAACTCAAAGGGAAAGTGAACCAAAGTGCATTATGAATGATTAACTTAAATTCACGATTCATCCCAAATATTTTTTTCAGAATTGTAAAAGGGACTTTCCATATATTTTCATCATAGCTGGTGAGGTTGATATAGTCATATTTCAAGTGTATCAGAATGAAGTTTATTATCACTAATATGTTTTATTCTCCAAATATATTTTAATCTTCAGAGCATTTGATGTATAATCTAATGCTACTGATCTTAAATAAGTTTCATATTATTTGATAAAACAGTCACAGCTGTCACTGCTACATAGCGTTCAATGTAACTTTTATTCCTGTGCATATAAAGTCAGTGTAACTTTTCTTTGTTTTATGAGTTCAGTGATCCAAATATCTTTAAGAGAATGCTGCAAATCCTGCTGTCTGGTAGCTGGAAGCCCACTTTGACAACTGGAGAAATTTCATGGGATAAATTCTGTAATCTTATTTATTGCATTGCCAGCTTTCTTAATGATTGATGGAGAAAGTATACAAACCAAATTTATAGGTCCTTTGTTTACTTTACAGATAGCTTCGCCCTTTAAGAAAGTTCAAAATGCATTACATAATTTGCATCCTTTGTGACAAAGTCAAACTAAATTTATTATTAAAGTATGTACTGTATACAGTATATTGCCTACTACCTTAAGATTCATTTTCTTACTGACATTTGCAGGAAAATAAAGAAGTACAAAGGATTTATGCAAAATTATAATTAAATAAAGGCTGACAAGCAATCAATGTGTAAAAGAAGATTAACTGTGTAAATAAGAAAATACAACTAATACTGAGAGCATGAATTGTAACGTCCTTGAGTGTGAGTCTGTAGATTGTGTAAACAGCAATCAATGTAATCAGCAAGCAGTGTATGCTAAGTGCAAAGTTGAAATGCTGATGGTAAAAGGTCATATAGACATGGAGAAAGCTCGTATAGAGGCTACATTGAGTGTGCTCAAGGAGGAACATGAAGCTGAGGCTGCCCTAGCAGATATACGAAGCAGCAGCTGACTTAGACAGTAGTGATAATCTCTCTGGGAGAGTGACTGCAGAACCGACCATTGGTGCAAGCCTTCTAATAGGACTTGTTTGCTCCACAGAGAGTGAAATCAACGCAGCAGACAAGGATAGGGACCAACTTTCTGTTATACTTCGCACCAGTTTTTTTTCATGGTGCTCCTGAACTTGCATTCTCTACTTCAGATTCAAGCCTAAAGATAGAAAGTGAAGTTCCCAGGGTCACCTAACTTGGAAATTCAAGGATGTTCACCACTTAATAAATGAACACAAGAGCCGAACAGTGCACCGCGCATTGGTGGCTCACTCTGCAACAGAAGCTACTGCAGAACCAATTGCACAGCCCTCATTCACTGCACCTGGCCGTGGTGATCAATCACCATTGGACAATAACTTGAGTGAGATGCTGAGACTGGCCAGAAGCCTTGGGGCCGAGTCATTCTGAATATGGACCAGACAGGATCCAGAGAATGGTGGAGAATCTGGGGAGAGTAACGAGGAGAGCTGGAGAAGCAGTAACAATATATTGCAGAACAAGGATGGACACACAGTGCAGCAGAAGAATTAGATACAGATACAGCTGGTTCCAGAACACCAGCAGCAGAGCATGGCGGGAGCCAGCTGAACATCCATTAGATGTAGCTACTTCCCCAAGCATTCTAAAGACTTTTTCTGGAACATCCAAAGTTACTGGGAGCAGAACTGGTGGATTTGTCATGGTCAATAGGAGGGGTGGTCTACTTACCCCTGCCGACTCTCATTGGGTGGGATCATTTTGCCAGCAACAGGGATGAAATCTGAACCCCTGAAGATGCATGTAGTCATCTATGTCTAAAGGATATTGCTGACAGGATTCCCCCAATTGATTCTTTTGCTGACATTCTCCTGTTGCCTGGCAGAGACATAAGGTACATGAGCAGCGAAAAGGTAATAGTGGATGAAGTCTGCCTTGATGGCACTCATCAGCCCACCACCAGCGCCTGTACGGCTAATGTCCTGGAGAATGGGTGCCCAGGTCGCTTCAGACCCTGGGAAAATAGTAGAAATATGAAAGAGAAAATTGTAGGCGTAGCAAAGGACAGCTTTGCAGTGCTTGACACATTTGCAAGCAACCTGTCCAGCGTAGAGCAAGAGTTAGAATCCTTCTTGTTGTACGAAGGCAGATGTATGCAGATGAAGTACAGTGCATCACAAAGCAGGAGCCTCTCTCAATCCAAAGTTACCTTAGTGAATTTTGTCCCTATTCATAACTATAGTAAATTGGAGGACATATACAAGAGCTCATCTCACTTGAGAGGTACCTCACCCAATTGTCATTCTCGTTATCAGGCAATACCATGAGCTAAGTACATCATCAAGGATGACATTTTTGAATTGTGGACAGTTAAAGACAGTGCAGTAAGACTGATTGAGGAATAGTCTCTGAGAGTCCATTCTTTTGCCAAAGACATTAATGATTACTTGACTCAGTTGTGAATTTTGATATTGTAGACCTCAGGTGAGAAGTATTTTGCCTCTAGACGTGCTAATCATTTTGTATGCAGTTTATTTTAACATAGAACATAGAAATTTACAGCATATTACAGGCCCATTGGCCACAATGTTGTGCCGACCACTCGAGAGGTTGCCAAGAATTTCCCTAGCACATAGCCCTCTATTTTTCTAAGCCCCATGAACCTATCAAAGAGACTTTTAAAAGACCCTATTGTATCTGCTTCCACCACCACCACTGGCACTGCATTCCACGCACCACCACTCTTTGTGTGAAAAATTTACCCCTGACATCCCCTCTGTACCTGTTTCCAAGTACCTTAAAACTATCCCCCCTCGTATTAGCCATGTCAGCCTCTGGCTATCCACACAATCAATGCCCCTCATCATCTTATACACCTCTATCAGGTCACTTCTCAAACTCCATCGCTCCAGGAACAAAAGGCCAAGTACACTCAACCTATTCTTGTAAGGTACGCCCTCCAATCCAGGCAGCATCCTTGTAAATCACTCTCTATAGTATCCACATCCTTTCTGTAGTGAGGTGACCAAAACTGAACACATTACTCCAAGTGGGTCTGACCAAGGACTTATATCACCATAACATTACCTCACAGCTCTTGAACTCAACCCCATGGTTGATGAATGCCAACATACCATATGCCTTCTTAACAACACTGTCAACACGAACCCCAAGTTCTGTCAGATCCTCCACACTGCCAAGAGTCTTACCAGTTACAGGTTTCCCCCTGTAATTCGAAGGCAGAAATGGTTCGTAAGACGGAATGTCATAAAGTGAAGAAGCAATTACCATTTATTTATGTGGGGAAAATTTGTGAGCATTCGCAGACCCCAAAAAATACCAACCAAATCATGCCAAATATCACATAAAACCTAAAATAACAGTAACACGTAATAAAAGCAGGAATGATCTGATAAATACACAGCCTATATAATATAGGAATACTTTTCTGCAATTATTGCAGCACTGTCCACCACAGCGAAAATCTCACGCAAGCACTCTCAGCAAAAATGCATGGTGCAAACACTCCCAGCAAACACATGGCGCAAGTGCTCCCGGCAGAAACACTCTTTCCAGTAACCTTTAAGCTATGAAGCTACCAAGTAACACATAAAAATACACAGCCTATATAAAGTAGAAATGATGTACGTCCAGTGTGGTTTCACTTACTGGAATCGGGAAGACAGCGAGCACACTGATGTTGTTGTGTTAGGCTGAGTCGTCAGAGGTTGGGGTGGTGGGAGACGGGTGTCATCTCATCGTCGTCTGTTTCTATCATGGCAGGTAGGTCACCTTCTTCTATGTCTGCCTGCCTCGATGTCTAAAGTCGAGTTTCGTTGTCTGCTGTGGCGGATGTGGAAGGCTTGAAAAACGACTGTATGCTTGACTGCTTAGCCTCGCGCATTTTTCTATCATACAGTTCTTTGTAAGCACTCAAACCATCCTGCAAATAAGCTCTAAACCAACGTACCCTTTCAAAATTAAAGTCATACTTTTCTGCAATCATTGCAGCGTTGTCATTCCCAGCGAAAATCTCACGCAATTGCTTCACGTTCAGTTCCTGGATGACTTCACTTTTGGGTCGCTACTGCATTAGGCTTCAATTCAAATTAGGCTTCCTTTTCTCTTCATCAGCTTTTCACCTCTCAGTTCTTGGTCATGGGATGCCAAAACCTCTTCAACATCATCTTCATCAACTTCCACAAACCTTAGCCAAACTCACTATATCCTTACTTAATTATGTCTAGTTTTACGCTAAGTGTAACACCCTTATGCGCTCTTTTAGGCTTTTCCAATACCTTAGAACTCATCTTGCTAACTGATGCACAAAAAAAATTGACATAAAGCACAGATGCTCACAGGCACCTGTTTAAGCAATGTCGGCTAGAATGCAGTTCTGGGGGAGGAACTTGGTTGCTTGGCACGCGCTGCCTTTTTTCATAACAGTGATAACACCTTCTGTTAGTGAAAACAGGTAACTTATGTAGGACTTTCATAATAGCGAGGTGTTGTGAAGCGAATGTTCGAAAAACAGGGAACGCCTGTATATTATATTCTGTCTTCAAATTGAACCTACCAAAATGGATCACTTCACACTTATCTGGGTTGAAGCCCATCTGCCACTTCTCAGCCCACTAACAATATATTGCAGCAGTTATGTTTTGTACAAACATAACTTACTGTTCATAAGCTGTTTGTAACATAATTTCCTCCACGGGTTAAGTTGGATTTCAAATTGAAGCATACACGGTAGAAAGACATTCATCTCCATCCACTCTTTATTTGCCCTTGAAACAGCAATATCTTTTCACAAAGTTTCTTTATTAAAAAGCCTGAAGCTTTGACCAGCAACCACTGGGGAGATCAGAAGCTTGAGTGGAATGAATTTCACTCAGGTTCACTGACCAAGTATAAAATGCAGAAACTTGACGCAGTTTTTGGGATCTAGTTGAGGGAAGTTAGAGCAGTACGGTCTGTAGCACTGAGTCTGGCTCTGTGACTCAGAAGGGAATGGGGGAAAAGAGACACACTGTAGTGACAGGGGATTCGTTAGTTAAGGGAACAGAAAGGAGGTTCTATAGGTGAGAACAAGATTCCCAGATAGCATGTTGCTTCCCAGGCGCCAGGGTTTGGAACATCTTGGATCAAATCTTCAGCATTCTGAAGTGGGGGTGGGAGATGTTGGTGAACAGCCTGAGGTCGTGTTCCATATAGATATCAATTACATAGGTGGGACAAGTGATGAGGTTCTGCAAAGGGAGTTCAGGGAGTTACGTACCAAGTCAGAGGACTGGACCTTCAGGGTTGTGATCTTAAGATTGCTACCCGTGAGTCATGCTAATGAGACCATGACTAGAAAGATTATACAGTTTAACATGTTACGGAAGATGTGTTGTCAGTGGAGAGAGTCCAGTGGAGGTTCATGAGGATGATTCCAGAAACCAAAGGGTTAATATATGAGGAGCGTTTGGCAGCTTTGGGCATGTACTCACTTGAAATTAGAAGAATGCAGATGGATCTCATTGAAATCTACCGAATGATGAAAAGGCTAGAAAGGGCAGATGTGGAGAGGATGCTTCCTCCAGAGGGGGTATCCAAAACTAGAGGGCACGGCCTCAAAATTAAGGGGGTGAACTTTCAGAACAGAGGTAAGGAGGAATTTTGTTTGGCAGAGAGAAGTGAATCTGTGGAATGTTCTGCACAGACTGGGGTGTAGGTCAAGTCAGTGGTATATTTAAGATGGAAGTTGATAATTTCCTGATCAGTCAGGGCATCCAATGATATGGCAAGAAGGCAGGTGAATGGGGTTGAGTGGGATCCGGGATCAGTCATGATGGAATCATGGAGCAGACTCAATGGGCTGAATGGCCTAATTCTGCTCCTATGTTTTATAGTTTAAGGAGTTGGGATAGGAGGGAGGATATAAGACTTATACATCATTGAGCTCTCTTCCAGGGGAGTGGGGCCTGTACAGAAGAATGGTTTTCACCTGAACTGGAGGGTAACTAATATCCTAGCAGGAAGGTTTGCTAATGCTGCACGGTGGGGTTTAAACTCAAGTTGCAGTGGGATTGTAACCAGAGTGACAGAACAGATAGTGGCAAGGTAGTGGAGACAGATGCTGGTAAGACCTCAGGCAAAGATGGATGAGCTCGCGGCATGGATCAACACCTAGAATTATGACATTGTAGTTATTAGTGAGACTTGGCTGCAGGAGGGGCAGGACTGGCAGCTCAGTAATCTGGGGTTCCATTGTTTTAGATGCAACAGAGTGGGAGGAATTAGAGGAGGAGAGGTGGAGTTAATAATTAGTGAAAATATCATGGTAGTGCTCTATCAGGACAGACTGGAGAACCCATCTAGTGAGGTGTTATGGTTGGAACTGAGAAATAAGATAGGTATGATGACATTAATAGAGCTATATTACAGACCGCCCAACAATATTAGGGATTTAGAGGAACAAATTTGCAGAGAGAGACTTCAAACTGTTGCAAGCAGCGTAAGCTTGTTAAAGTAGGTGATTTTAACTTTCCACATATTGACTGGGACTCCCATACCGTAAAAGGGATAGAGTTTGTCAAATATGTTCAGGAAGGTTTCCTTCATCAGTATGTAGAAGTCCCAACAAGAGAGTGTATGATCTGCTATTTAGCAATGAGACAGGGCAGGTGGCAGAAGTTTGTCTAGGTCGGGGGTCGGCAACCTGCGGCTCCCGAGCCATTTGTGGCTCTTTCACCTCTGTGCTGCGGCTCCCTGTGGCTTTGGGAAATAATTGGTCAGTATTTAATTAAAATGTATTTTATGTTAGTTTGTTAGCTTTTGAAATGTAATTATGGTGATCTTGTACAACCTAAGTGTAGCGACACCATTTCCTGCCACATCCGAAACGGCTCACAATTAGCCAGCATTCCGGCTAAGGGAGATAGCCTACGGGGGTTTGTGAGTACGCGTCTTTTGCAGCATCTGCGTCCATGGGGGCTGGGTTGAGGGAGGCTTAAAAGCAAGGCTGTTTAGTTCGAATAAAGCTACCTTTGACTGCAGTTTACTGACACCGCTACAACGTGTTTTTATCGCTGGCTGTCCAGACGGAAGGTGCTGAAACGCTTTGTCGCGTGTCTGGAAGAAGTGAAAACTTTCCTGGGCAGCAAAGGGCTCACCTTTCCTGAGCTGGAACAGCCAGAGTGGCTGGAAAAGCTACACTTCATGGTAGACATGACAGTGCACCTGAACACGCTGAACACAGCTCTTCAGGGGAAAGGACGTACAGCCCTGCACATGTTGGAGGATGTTTTGGCATTCGAGCGCAAGTTGACAGTGCTTGCCAGAGATTTACAGAAAGGCACTTTGTCTCACTTCCCCAATTTGAGAGAGTTCAAACAAGGTCACGAAATGATAATTTCGGAGTATTTACATTCTGCAATCATCGCAATGCAAACATCGTTTGGGAAACGCTTCTGTGAGTTCAGAGAGGAAAAAAACACATTATCCTTCCCGGTCACTCCCTTAAGCATCGATCCTTCCCTACTGAATACGACTGCATTGGCAGGTGTGAGTCAACCTGATCTTGAGATGGAACTGGCCGACATAGCCGACAAAGACATATGGGTGTCCAAGTTTAGACGCTTGACAGCAGACCTTGAAGATGTTGCCCGTCAGAAGGCCGTTCTTGCTCAGAAACACGAATGGAGTGATATTGAAAACCTCACAGATGACAGCTTGCGATCCTGTGTAAAGATGAAGGTGACATCATACAGCCCTGATGTGCAGACGCTGTGCGCTGAGGTCCAGGAGCAGAAATCCCATTAACCAAGTATGATAAATATTTTAATTGCCTATTATTTTACTTATATTCATATTTTTTCATTGTTCAGTGAAATAGTCCTTTCATTTTTCAGGCTGACAGCTGGCTGACGTTATTTTTGGTTTGCTGCTGGCGGAAAATTTAAGTTCGGCGTTTTTCATAAATACAAGAAGGACTCAAATAGACATTGAATATTTTACTTAAAAGTAACTTTCAACCCAACGTCTTTTTTTCGGAGTTCAAAATGTTTTTGTTGCATGCAGAAATGTAATTTCGTTTTCTCTGCAGGAGTTCATCAATTTCATAAATGCAACACATTATAGTTTGTTTATACATAGCATAAAGGCAAAAAAAACGTTGTATGCAGTGTTATTTCATTTTAAATGTCAAACGGGTTTTGCGGCTCCCAGTGTTTTCTTTTCTGTGGGAAACGGGTCCAAGTGGCTCTTTCAGTGGTAAAGGTTGCTGACCCCTGGTCTAGGTGAACACTTTGCATACAGTGACCATAATGCCATTAGTTTGAAAGTAAATATGCAAAAAGTAGGTCTGGTCTGCGGGCTGAGATTCTAAGTTGGAGAAAGGCCAATTTTGATGGTATCAGAAAGGATCTGACAAACCTGGATTGGGATGGGCTTTTTTCTGGCAAGTGTGTACCTTGTAAATGGGAGACATACAAAAGTGCAATTTTGAGATTACGAAGTCTGTATGTGCCCGCTAGGATAAAAAGTAAAGATAACAAGTGTAGGGAACCTTGGTTTTCAAGAGATATTGAGACCTGGTTAAGAAAAAAAATAAAGAGATGCTTAGCAGGTAAAGGCAGGTGGGAACAAATGAGGTGCTTACAGTGCACAGTATAAGAAATGCAAGAGAACGTTTAAGAACGAAATCAGGAGAGCTAAAAGAAGACATGAAGTTGCTTGAGCATCAAAATGAAGGAGAATCCTAAGGGATCTACAGCTATGTTAAGAACAAAATGATTACAAGGGACAAAATTGGTTCTCTGGAAGATTAGAATGGTAAACCATGTGTGAAGCCAAAACAGATGGGGGAGAAGTTGAATGATTATTTTTTTGCATCTGTATTTACTCAGCAGATGGACACAGAGTCTATAGAAGTATGGCAAAGTGGCATCAACTTCATGGGCCATGTACAGATTACAGAGAAGAAGTTGTTTGCTATCCTGAGGTAAATCAGGGTGGATAAATTCCCAGGGTCTGACAAGGTGTTTCCTTCGACCCTGTGGGAGGCAAGTGCAGAAATTGCCAGGACCCTATCAGAGATATTTAAATCATCTTAGTGACAGGAGAGGTACCGGAGGATTGAAGGATAGCCAATGTTGTTCTGCTGTTTAAAAAAGCCTCTAAGTATAAACTAGGAAATTAGAGACCAGTGAGCCTGACATCAGTTGTTGGAAAGTTATTGGAATGTATTCTAAGGGACCAGATATATAAGTATCTGCATAGCCAATAGACTGATTAAGGATAGTCAGTGTGGCTTCGGGTATGGTAGTCATGTCTAACCAATCTTATAGAGGTTTTTGAGGAAATTACCCAGAAAGTAGATGAAGGTACGATAGCGGATGTTGTCTACATGGACTTTAGAAAAGCATTTGACAAGGCTCTGCACGGAGGTTGGTCAAGAAGGTTCAGTTGCTTGGCATTCAAGATGAAATAGTAAACTGGATTAGTCATTGGCTTTGTGGGAGAAACCAGAGAGTGGTCATAAATATTCACCTCAATGACCAGAAGCCTGTGACTAGTGGAGTGCTGCAGGGATCAGTGCAGGGTACATTGTTGTTTGTCATCCATATCAATGATCTGGATCATACTCTGGTTCACTAGATCAGCAAATTTGCAGATGACACCAAGACTGGGAGTGCACTAGATAGCGAGGCAGAATATTACGGCTTGCAGAGGGATCTGTATCAGCTGGAAAAATGGGCTGAAAATGGCAGATGAAACTTAATCAGACAAGTGTGAGGTATTGCACTTTAGTTGGACCAAACAGGGCAGGTTTTACACAGTGAGTGGTAGGGCACTGAGAAGTGTGATAGAACAAAGGGATCTGGATAAACAAGTGCATAACTCATAGAAAGTTGTGTTACAGATAAATAGGGTCGTAAAGAAAGCTTTTGGCACGTTGGCCTTCTTAGATCAATTGAGTACAGGAGATGGGATGTTATGTTGAAGTTGTACAAGATGCTGGTGAGGTCTTATTTGGAGAATTATGTGCAGTTTTGATCACCTATCTACAAGAAAGATGGAAATAAGGTTGAAAGAGTACAGAGAAGGTTTACAAAGATTTGTCGGGTCTTGAGGATCTGAGTTATAAGGAAAGATTGAATAGGTTAGGATTGTATTCCTTAGAATGTAGAAGATAGAGAGGAGATTTGATAGAGGTAGACAGAATTATAAGGGGTATAGATAGGGTAAATGAAAGCTGGATTTTTCCACTGAGATTGGGTGGAACTGCAACCAGAGGACATAGGTTAAAGGAAAAAGGTGAAAAGTTCAAGGAGAACATGAGAGGAAACATCTTCATTCAGAGGGTTGTGAGAGTGTGGAATGAGCTGCCAGTACAAGTGATGTATGTGAGTCCAAATTCAACATTTAAGAGAAGTTTGAATATGTACAAGGATGATAGGGGTATGGAGAGCTATGGTTCCAGTGTAGGTTGATAGGAGTAGGCAGTTTAAATGGGTTCAGCACGGACTAGATGGGTCAAAGGGCCTGTTTCTGTGCTGTGCTTCTCTATGACTGTATTGCTTCCAGCGCAGATGATTTTTGAGGGTGTGTTTAATTCTGCCTGGCTTTGTACACAATGCACTGCGACGGCAATAGAGAGTTTCTGTGAACTGACTAATGGCTATCTACGTGCAGACTGCAGTTGATGAGTGTATTCAATTGTCGGTAGAAGAAACTAGACATGCATTTCTCAAAATCAGGCTTTAAATGTCTTTATGTAGAAAGAATGGACCTCACCCAAATGTAGACTGGTCTTAAACATAAACTGCCAGAAATTTAATACATTTTATTCACCCTCAAGGAAACCAGCTGAGATCACATCTTGATTTGTTTGTCTAAAATTGGTACAGTTTCAAGCTGACTTTTGTACATTTAACTTAGATTAAATGAAAGTAACTAAATGTTAAATTAAAACACATTGTCATATTCCTTGGTATGCATTGTTTTTATGTAGATTATTCTTTTTCCAATAATGTATTACATAAAGGATTTTGTAATTTTCCTATGTGTGGCATGTATTGTACATTGACATTAGTGAGCTTAACGGTTTTTTATTCATGAAGAACATCAAGGAGTCAAGGGGTTGCATAATTGGCATATGCAGCTTTTAAGTAATATTTATACCTTAAATTCCTTTCTAAGTAACCACACATCTGAACTTTGTTTGGAAGACACAAGAGACAAACTGTACCTCTGCTTCCATTTGAAGTAACTGATGATTGTACTGGAGTATTTACTGTGTTTCAAATGCATGTGTAATCCTGCTCAATAGGACAGTTTCAGAACAAATTTGACAGCTCAGAACTGGGCACCATGAGGTGCTCTGAACCATCAGCAATAGTAGAGATAGACACCATCACAATCTGTTGCTTCAGAGCCTAGCATATCTTCCATAGAATTTGGAACTTAGAACAGTATGCATCCTTGGGTCCACAATATTGTGTTGGCCTGCTGTATATACTGTAAATCTACTCCATGATCAATGTACTCAATCTTGTGTTGCTCAATATTTCCAGCAGCTACAGAATCTCTTGTATCCATGGTCAATTATCCTTTCCCTCCTACATAGCCTATAACCTTCCATTTTTCTCATTTCCATACACATATCTAAGATTCTCTTAAATGCCCTTATTGTATCAGCCTCTACCTCTGGAATTGCATTCTAGGCACCTATCACTCTCTGTGTTAAAAAAAAATGTACCTCTGACATCTTCCCTAAACTTTTCTCTACTCACCTTAAACAGTTGTTCTCTGGGTGCTCGGGTGTTGGTCATTGCTGCCCTTGAGAAAAGATTCTCCACTATATCTACATGTTTTATAATTTAATACACCTCTGTAAGTTGCCTCTCATCATCCTTCACTCCAAAGAGTAAAGCCTTGGCTCACTCAACCTTTCCTCATAATACATACTCTTTACTCCAGGCAGTATCCTCGTAAATGTCCTTTTCACTCTTTCTAAGCCTGCTATGTCTTCCCTATAATGAGGTGACCAGAACTGAACACAGTACTCCAAGTTTGATCTAACCAGTTTTATAGAGCTGCAACGTTACCTCATGGCTTTTGAATTTAGTCCCCTGATTAATGAAGGACAATGCACCATACGATTTCTTGACCACCCGATCAATTTGTGCAGCAACTATGAGAGATCTATTGAAATGAACTCCACACTGGTAAGAATCCTGTCATTAACCCCATACTTTGCTTTCAAGTTAACTTTCAAAGTGAATCACTGACCACCTTTCCAGTTTGAACTCCACTTGCCACTTCTCCCACCACCACTGTATCCTGTCTATATTCCATTGTAACCTACAACATCCTTTTACATTAGCCACAGCACCACCAGCCTTTGTGTCTTCTGCAAACTTACTATCCCTCCTACATACTCCCCTGGATTGGGAAGCATACCTTATCAGAATAGGTTGAGTGAACTCAGCCTTTTCTTCTTGGAGCAGCGCAGGATGAGAGGTGACCTAATAGAGGTGTATAAGATGATGAGAGACATTGATCCTGTGAATAATCAGAGGCTTTTTCTCAGGACTGATATGGCTAGCATGAAAGGGCATGGTTATAAGGTGCTTGGAAGTAGGTACAGAGGAGATGTTAGGGGTAAGTTTATTGCACAGAGAGTGGTGACTGTGTAGAATGGGCCGCTGGCAACGGTGGTGGAGGCAGATATGATAGGGTCTTTTAAGAGACTCTTGGATAGGTACAAATAGAGGGCTATGGGTAACCTTAGGTAATTTCTAAGTAAGTACATGTTCAGCACTGCATTGTGGGCTGATGGGCCTGTATTGTGCTATAGGTTTTCTCTGTTTCTATCCCACTCTTCCACTTCCTCATTCAAGTCTTTTATCAAAATCACAAAGACTGGGGGTTCCAGAACAGATCCTGTGGAACATGGACCTCTAGGTAGGGTTTGCTTTATCTATTACCACACTGCCTTCCACGGGCAAGCCAGCTCCAAATCCATGCTGCCAAGCTTCCATGGATCCCATGCCTCATCACTTTCTGGAAGAGTCTATCTTGGGGAACCTTGTCACATGCCTTACTAAAATTTATATCCACTGTTCTACCTTCATCAATTTATTTTGCTTATTCAGATATCAATATCAGAGGATCAATGCAGACTGCAAGGCTACTTGCTGGGAGAAACAGCAGGCACATCTAAAACCTGAAGCACAACAGAAGTACAACAGACATCTTGAAACTGGATCAATAGCAGAAGTGCCAGTCACAATGTGACCTCAGCTAATTTAAATTGAAACAAATTAAGAGGATGAAAGATCACCCAAGATGCAGCATTCAAACCACCTATGACTGAAGTGTGTAGATAGCTATGTGCCATTGATTTGAAATGTCAGGCATGTACTTAAATGTAATAAATTTTGAAATCTCATTCTAAGTGCTTAAATTGGTTTGCCAACAATTACTGTTTGCACACTCTATTCCATATATTTTCTTTCTGCTGATGTCATTAGTAGTGCATAGAATTTAAAGTGTGTTTTTCCACATGCTGATTATAATCCAAATGTGGAGGTTACAGCTCCTGACATCTGGGTCTGCAGAAACTATTCAGAAAGGTGGAGCTAGAGTTTCGGCTTTCTTTCAGTTCATTCATGTCATGTGACAGTTGTAGGTGGAAAATATGCACTGCCTTCAGCAGAATTGAATTGTCCTGTGTAGTATTATAACAAAGCAGTGTCAGAAGCTTCAAATTTTTTTTTAGCAAATCAGCATTTGGACATGAAATGATTATATTTCACTTCCTTCCATACATAATCATTGAACATTAGCATTAATGTTTCCTGTTACAGACTTCTATTTGCATAATACAACAGGATTTTATGCTGATAAAATAAGATCTGAATAACAATGTGAAACAGCAATGGTAATTTATTTGTTATGTTCTGTGGGAACCGTAAGAAAGGGGAATCTTGGCATGAGTTATTAACATCTTCTGGGGCTGCTGACAGCTTGAATGTCTTCCACCCTGAAGGTGCTGGTTGCTGGGTTATCGGTGCGATTATCAATAAACATACTTTTTTGCACACGGTTACAAGTAGTGTTTTCTTGTCTTTTGGGGGACTTAAGATGTTGACAGCCTGCTTAATTTTATAACAAATATATGTTAATAGAAAATGGTACTCATTACATGATTCAACACTTTCTTAGTCTTTTAAATTGGAAAAGTAAAAAGAACTGAGGACATAGGAATGTAAATGCCCAGCTCATTGAAAGCAGCACAGGTAGACAGGGTGGTGGAAAGGGCGTTTAGCATGCTGGCCTTCATTAGGGCACTGAGTACAGAAGTTGGGACGTTATGTTGCAGTTCTATGAGTCACTGGTGTGGAGAGTATTTAATGCTTTCGTTGTAAGTGCCTTCTAGTTAATGAGTTCATTAAATGAATACATTTAATCCATTTAATGCATTTATTGTCTTTTTCATATAAAATTGTAAACTAAATCAATTCTTTATTTTAGTAAATTATGACCACATTGGTTGAATTTCAGCTTAATGCTTAACCTCTCTGTATTTTTTAGGATTCTGGCTGCAAGTATCCAGGGCTATTTTCTCTTTCACAATATCATTGTTAGCTCCTCCAACCATTTCTCACAATCTGTTGCCTGCCTCTGCTATCACTTTGCTGCATCAATCTCAAAAGAGCTTTTCATAATTAATTAATGTGATGTGCAGTGTAGTTTCTTGTACTTTCTCAAGATAATTTACTGACATTTGTCATCTATAGCTTTCCTTGCTGCCACTGTTCATTATACTGACGGCTTTAGCTGTCTATCAAGACCAGCAAAATGTTCACTTGTATGAGCTCTCCGTTAGCATAACACCAGCAATCCTATGCATCCATGATCTGTCATTCATGAGTTATTACTTCGTCAATCTTAAAATTTGTAGGAAATTAGAACTGCAAATTCTAGAAATCTGAAATAAAACAGAAAATGTCTAAATGCGAAATACTGGTCCCAAAGAAGAACATGATAATGTGCCTCAATGACTATTGTCTAGTAGCATCCACAGTGATGAAACATATCAACCCCAGCCTCAGAAGCGACTTGGTTCCACACCATTTTGCTTACTGGAGCAACAGATCAACAGCAGATACCAGTTCGTTGGCTCTTCACTCAACCCTGGAGCATGTGGCAGCAAAGTTGCATACATCAATGCCTCAATAACTCCTTGTGCAATTAGATCCTTGATTTCCTCACTTGCTGACTCCAGTCAGTTCAGATTGTCAACAACATCTCCTCAATGATCTCCATCAGCACAGGTGCACCACAAGGCTCTGTGCTTCGCCCTTTGCTCTATTCACTTTACACTTATGACTGTGTGGCTAATAATATATTGAAGTTTGCTGATGAAATCACTGTCATAGGATAAATCAAAGATGGTGAGTACTCAGCATATAGGAGGGAGATTGAAAATCTGACTGAGTAGTGTCATAACTCAATGTCAGCAAGACGAAGCAGCTGATTATTGACTTCAAGAGGAAGAAACCAGAGGTCCATGAGCCAGACCTCAACAGAGGTCCAGAGGTGGAGAGGGAGATCCTTCTGTGTTATTATTTCGGAGAACCTGTCCTGGGCCCAGCACGTAAGTGCAATTGTGAAGAAAGCACTGAGCACCTGTATTTCCTTAGGAGCTTGTGAAGGTTCAACATAACATCTAAAACTTTGGCAAACTTCTATAGATGTGTAATGGAGAGTATATTGACTGGCTGCATCAGAGCCTGGTATGGAAACACCAATGCCCTTGAGTGGAAAATCCTAGAAAAAGTAATGGATATGGCCCAATCCATTATGGATAAACCCTCCCCACCATTGAACACATTCATGTGAAGCATTGTCACAGGAAAACAGCATCTATCATTAGTGGCTCCCACCATACAGGTCATACTCTCTTCTCGCTAGTGCCATCAGGAAAAAGTTACAGGAGCATCAGGACTCAAACACCAGGATTAGAAACAGTTATTATTCCTTAGTAATCAGGCTCTTGAACTGAAAGGGATAACTTTGATCAACTTCACTCATCTCATCATTGAAATCTTCCCACAATCTTTGGACACTTTCAAGGACTCTTCATTTATTGCTTATTTATTATTATTAATTCTTTTTTTCTTTCTTTCTTTTTGTATTTGCACAGTTTGTTGTCTTTCACACACTGGTGGAAGGTCCAGGTTAGTGCAGTCTTTCATTAATTCTATTATGGTTATTATTCTATTATAGATTTATTGAGTATGCCCACAGGAAAATGAATCTCAGGGTTGTATATGGCGACATGTATGTACATTGATAATAAACTTACTTTCAACTTTGAGTTACTCTAGTAATCTCTATATTCAATTATGAGTTCGCATTTGTTCACATCTAATACTTTGTGACTGTGACAGAGAGCGCTTGGTAAATGCACTCCTTACACACGCACATTCACTCACACACAAACGTTGCCTTGTCACTCTGCTGACACTGTGGTGAGTGCAGGCACTTCAGTGTCTGCCCCTGTAGATTCTCATCATTAACCTACTGTTCTCCCACCCACATTGCTACATCCATTCAGACCCCAAAGTGTAGTTTGATTTCATTCTTTCTTTGTCCATCACTGTAAGTGTGTGATTGTGCTGAGCTTTCTGCTGTTTCATGCTGTCATCTCCCGGCAGTTCCACGGCTCCTAAACCGAGCTGATGCACTCCAGTTGGCTTTATGGTGCCTTTCCCGCCATACATGGCTGAATATTCCATTTCTTTAGTTATGGCGATATGTAAATATGTATATTTTGTTTGCATACAGTATTTAATGTAGATACTTCTGTTTATTTTGTAATAAGATTGTAATTACATTGTGGGGTGCTTTATAATCTAATCCTTGTGTAGCCTTAATATAACTTAGTCTGTAATTAAAACTGGTATGTCCTAGTGCCTATAAAAAAGAGCTCATTGTCCTCAGTATGGGAGAGAGATAGGGGCTGTCAGGAGTTCGCACTGGACAAAATTAAGGACAGTGATATTATTGTGTTTTCTACTATCTTTTAGTAAAAATTGGCATTTTTTCCCAGTATTTTTTCTGTTTGATTTTTGATTCATCTTATACACATCTTGCACTAAAGTGTTAAGTGATGTCAGCGATTTTTTCTTTGGTAAAATTAAAGGTCATAACCCACATTTTTAACACCGACACCAGCTCATTTCTCAAATCCATCGATATTTCTTGTTTGTAAATACTTTAATGTCAATGAGGAAGTTGAAGATTATTAACTTTATCCACAGTCAAACTGCAACTGGCCTAAACCTTTACCAAGTATTATCATTGCAGGCAAAGTGGGGAAAATGACTATGGTAAAATAATATGTGAAGTTTTCTATGAAATCACTGAACTCTGAGCCAAAAATAATATGCAAAAGAATATCTGATAGAATACTAACTCTTGTATTTTAGTGTTTATTTTAAAATCTAGCGATGCCTAATATGTTCATGATATGGAGGTAATTTGTACCAAGAATTTTCTCTTTCCTGTCTCAGCAATGCTGTTCCAAATAAAATGAGATGCATAATTAACTGCAGCAAAATGAAATATCTTGTTCTTGAGCTGTCCTCGGGATTGAGGATAATTTACTTCCATTGCGTTTTCAAAGGCACCTATTGTTGTGTCTTGTAACTCCAGAAACTAATTGAAAGAAAAAACTCAGGAGCCTTGAACACTTGCCTACAAAGTCTTTCCCCTTTTTTTGTAGTGAGGCACTTACATATGACGTGGTGGCATAATGACACAGGCTATTCTCGTACTTTTACATATAACCCATTATAAGTTATGCCAACAACAAAGAAGTGCTTAATAAAATGATATATTTACAGTATTACTCAATTATTACTGAAATATTGAATGAACTACACTTCTCCTTGCTTAGCTAAAAAAACTCCAACTGAATACACTGTAGAATGCATATGCAAACATATTGCTCTCTAGTCATATATATACACAATATACTAAATAATACATATAGTATATACTGTAGACATCCACAGCATATTAAATTTTAAATTCTTCCATTCAGACTTGAGGATTTAATTGCCATGTAGGATTTCTTACTGTTGTGGGATAATGACTTTTCTGACAAGGGGGCCACTCTTGGCAGGTGAGACTTGTGGCTGTGAAACACACGAGTACTGGGGCCTCCTGGTGGTTGTAGGATTTGACTCTGAAACTGCAGGAAGTGGTTCTGACAGCTCTGGCCACCTTTCATCTACACCAATTCACTCTACTCTCCTCAACTGATCCATATGTCATCTCCAGATGACATCAGATGCAATCTTCACTGTGTAGGAGAGTGGTCCAGCTCTGTCCAAGTACCCACTTTTGATCACATCTGTAGTCTGTCGCCAGGACTGCTGTCCAAGAGTGAAACATTAGATCTACTTGTTTGAGGAGTTGTTACCAGGTTCGGATATGGCCCAAGTGTGGAGTGAAAGACACTGAAGCAGGTCACAAACTTTAATGTGAATGGTGTCAAAGGGAAAATAAACAATAAGCACTAGGTCAAATAGGGCTATTAACTAAAACTCTCAAATGGGAAATGAAGCCTACACTGTGGCTGAAAAGAAAATCTAAGCATTAAACGAGTACCTTTGGTCTTCAGAATCAGTTGAATTGCAAGTCCAATTTCTCAGGGAAGGCTGAAAACAAACAGGCAGCGAAGTGTTGCTGTGCTCTGTACAAGTCTCAACAAGCACAAGTATGGAGTTAAAAACCATCACGATTAAATAATAATTAGCTGACATGTGCAAATTCACAAGCGCAATTGTCTTATCTACTGCGCTGCCAAATCTGTGGTTGTGACAGGAGTCCTCAAATTTTCTCAGCTGTTTGGACCATATACCCCTTCTGAGATTGGATTTGAGGAGATCCAAGTGTGAGCGCAAAGGACGACCTCGGAGCAGCATAGCTGGTGCATTGTTAATTGTGGAGTATGCTACATTGTGATACGCAAAGAAGAAATTGGTGAGCTTCTGATTCAGAGTAGTGTTTTCTGCAGTACATTCTTTAGACACTGATAAACCTTGCCACTAAACCATTTATAGCTGGATGGTACAGTGCAATGTAACATGTCATATTCCATTTATTTTCAGGAATGACTGAAACCATCCCACAACAACCTGTGGTCCATTGTCACTGACTAAATGCTGTGCAACACCAGTCCTTGAGAAGAGGCTTTTCAACACATCAGCAGGGTGTGAGAGTGGAGGCTATTGTGAACTCTCTGGTCACTTTGTAGCTGCATCCACTATTACTAAGAAATTTCTGCCCATGAATGGTCTGGAAAAATCCTATGAATCCAAATAGGACATACATGGTAAATGGTAGGGCATTGAAGAATGCAGTAGAACAGAGTGATCTAAGAATAATGGCACATAGTTCCCTGAAGGTGGAATCTCACATGGATAGGGTGGTGAAGAAAGCTTTTGGTATGTTGACCTTTATAAATCAGAGCATTGAGTATATGAGTTTGGGATGTAATGTTAAAATTGTACAAGGCATTGGTAAGGCTGAATTTGGAGTATTGTGTACAGTTCTGGTCACCAAAAGATGTCACAAAATAGAGAGAGTACAGAGAAGATTTACTAGAATGTTACCTGGGTTTCAGCACCTAAGTTACAGAGAACGGTTGAACAAGTTAGGTCTTTATTCTTTGGAGTGTAGAAGGTTGAGGGGGGGACTTGATAGAGGTATTTAAAATTATGAGGGGGATAGATAGAGTTGACGTGGATAGACTTTTTCCATTGAGAGTAGGGGAGATTCAAACATGAGGACATGAGTTGAGAGTTAGGGGGCAAAAGTTTAAGGGTAACACGGGGGAGAATTTCTTTACTCAGAGAATGGCAGCTGTGTGGAACGAGCTTCCAGTAGAAGTGCTAGAGGCAGGTTCGGTATTGTCATTTAAAGTAAAATTGGATAGGTATATGGACAGGAAAGGAATGGAGGGTTATGGGCTGAGTGCGGGTCAGTGGGACCAGGTGAGAGTAAGTGTTCAGCACGGACTAGAAGAGCCCTGTTTCCATGCTGTAATTGTTATATGGTTATATATGGAATCCTCTGCTAGAGCAATGCAGCCCATTCCCAGGGTTGGAAAGGCACTGCGTCTGGCATCCTCTGGATGTGTTGGTATCATGAATAGGGCATGGCAAGCAGCTCAGTCTGCTGATCTCAGACCACCAGAAAAATCTTTGACCAAATGCTTTCATTTTGATCACGCCTAGACGACTGCATGTAGCTCATCCAGCGCATTAGCTCTCCTTGAATAGTACAACAGTTCCCAATCCCCACATAAGGTTTCCTCTGTCAAGGGCAAGTTCATCGCAATGTTGATGAAAATTGGGGAACTGGAATTTCTGCTGTGCATTCCAGACATTTTGTATTGCCATGTAGACCTGAGATAGTATGGTTTTTTTTTCCTGGTTTCCCTTTAAATCATATCTTCTGTAACCGGGAAGCTTTTGATTTGCATTAGGGAGAGTATGACAAGATGAGTGCCCTCTATTGTAAATTTTTTCAGGTGTTTTCCAAGGGTAAATGGGAAAATCCAATAGCATTTCCTTGATTAGTTATCCCTCTTGAATTTAATCTTATAGGTGTGTCCTCCAAGAAACATTTCCATTTCTGCATTAGTGTTGCTGCTGTTAGTGGAACATCCTTCTGAAGATTGAAAATGGAACCTAGTGTTTGATGATCAATAATGAATGTAAACTCTCCCATACAGGTACTGTTGAAATGTTTCACACCCCAAACCAGACTCAAGGACTCTCTATATCAATCGGTGTGTGATTTTTCTCTGCAGTGATAAGAGAATGTGATGCAAAGGCAATGGAGTGTGCACTTCCATCACTCATAACACCTACTGTAGACCATAAGGCCTAGTGTCACGGGTAAGCTTCACTGGACGATGCAGATCATAATTTGTGAGTACAGTGTCTGACATCACATTTCTTTTACCTTTTGAAAGCCATCTCATACTGTTTTGTCCATTGCCATTTCTTCCCTATCTGTAATAATGAGTTCAAAGGGTTGAGGACAGTACCTGTGTTTGGTAGGAACCTGTTACAGTAACCAACAAATCCGGAACGGACCACAACTGTGACAAGTCCTTTGCCTTTGGGGTATCCATCACTATTTGAGTTTTCTCAGCACACTTATGTAAACCTTGTATGTTAATGGTACGATCACAGTAAATGATACTTGGTTTAAAGAATTCACACTTGTTGCATCATACTCCGAGCCATAATCTTCTAATCTTTTTAACACTGTTTTGAGATTTTGGAGATGTTTCTTGTCACTGGTAACAATGGTGTCATCCGTGTAACACTGAGTGCTTGGACAGCCATGCGGCAGCTGGCCCATAGCTTTCTGCCAGAGTGCAGGTTTAGATGGTACCCTGAAAGTATGTCTATTATCGCGACAAAGCTCTCTGTAAGTGTTTATAATGAAAAACACTTTCGACTCTTCTTTCATCTCTATCTATAAATAGGGCTCTGCTGAGTCCACTTTGCTGAAGTATTTTCCTCCAGAAAGGTTTGCAAAGATATCCTTTATCCTAGGCAGAGGGTATTGATCTACTTTCAGTACTGGGTTGATGGTGACCTTAAAATCACCACAGATCCTGACAGATCCATTCTTCTTGGGTACTGGGACCACTGGCATTGTTCATGGTCTTCGCTCAACTGTGAAAAGATTTCCTTCAGCCTCCATGTGATCTAGCTCATAAGGTACTTACAGATGGTATAAGGAACTGGGAGGCCTTTGTAAAACTTAGGAGAGGCATTTTCATTTAACACTATTTTTCCCTTGATATGTTTGAGCCCTCCAATACCATCCTTGAACACTGGTGTGGCATAATCCTGTAACTTTCTTAATTTGCTTTCAGTTAACTCTCTCGCAGGTGGTGGATGAATGATTTCAACTGCTGTTTTAAATGTGAGTTGTGCTTCAGTTAGAAGCTGTTTTTGAATGCTTGCTTGTAAAATTCCACAAACTAAATGATCTCTCAGTGCATCATTAAGCCCATCCCTGAACTGACAATGCTCAGACAATTTCTTCAATTCTGCCACATATGCTGAAATGGATTCCCCTTCCTTTTGATTCCTCTTACGAAACCCAAGGCATTCTGCAATCAACAATGGCTTTGGATCAAACTGTTCCAGCATTTCGTGTACGATATCAACAAAGCTGATTTCATCTGGTTTGGTTGGAGCAGTTAAGTTTCTAAGCAAACTGTATGCTTTTCCACCTATTACACTCAGCAACACTGGGACTCGTTTTTCACCAGATTTTTCGTTTGGTTCAAAATACTACTCAATACCTTCAGTATGCATCATCCAGTTATCTGTTCTGCAATCCAACACATCTATCTTTCTGATATAGTCAGCCATTTCTGCTTCTTAAAATGTATTATTATTATTATTACCCGGTACTCAGTTTTTATTAACCTGTGGTTATATTCGGTGCTTTGTACATTTTCTGCCTTTATTTTTAACTCGAATGTTTCTCTCTCCTCCAAAGAAAAGCAGCTGAACTTCAACAGGTAGGTAGTTGTCTTGGGTTCAATTTTAAACTTCCTCTTCATTACAGTTATGTTTTGTAACTTCAGGAAAAACTCAGGAGCCTAGGATATTTGCTTACTTAGGTATTTTAGTGAGGTGCTCACATATGATGTGGTGGCATAATGATGCAGGCCATTTATGTACTTCTTAATATAACCCAAAATGAATTATGTAAACAAACAGAGAATGCTTGATCAAACAATATGTTTACAAAATACTACTGAAATATTGAATACATTTCACCTATGTGTGAACCTTTTGATTGCAAGCTGTCCATTGTGCACCGGGTATGAAGTGGACTTCAGCAGTCTTGCTGCAATGGCAAGGAGGTCCATGATGATTAGAGTCTATTGCACACATATGCACATTCATACTTTCAGCATTCGTACAATACATCCCTCTGAACATAGACATCAATGCAAACATACGGTCTTCACCCTCTCCCTGGGCCTTTGTGCTCCTCCCTTACCCTGATCCTCTCTATGCATCAATATTCCTTCCTCCTCTAAATGCCTCTCACTATGTTGTCCTTCCCTCATGACCTCTGCATTGTTTCCTCTTCCACTTGACCCTCTCCCACTTCACCCAATCCTTTCCCACTTAACAGGTTAGATTGATTTTAGAGTAAGTGAAAAGCCCAGCACAATATCATGGTACTGAAAGGCCTGTAAGGTGCTGTAATGTTCTATTTTATGTTAATCCCATCCTTTTCCCCTTGATTTTGCCCCAGCCCCAGTCTCTATCACTCTCCAGCTTCTGGTGGCTCACTCTCTCCTGTCACAGAGGGAGGTTTACCACCCACTTTCACCCCCAAAACCACTGTCTTCATTCCCCTTCAGGTTTGCCCTGGATTTTCAGCAGTCAAATTATGAGAAGCCTATGGTTTGATCCTGGTCACTCAGACCTTTCCTAGACCGAGAACCTTCAGCAACCCACCTATTTCTGCCTGTTATCAATAGATGGCACTCTTCTGTGCTTGGTAAGTGGATTAAATGGAACTGGTTAATCCTGTGGGATTGGCAGCATCTCACTCGGTGTCCGTCAACGCAGGATGCTATGCATGCACTCACCTGCACTGTCTGCTGAGCTATCAGCTAAGTAGGCTGTAATTTTCTCCTACGTCAGTCTCTTTGTGAACTTCCCAGCTGGGGATCTTTTTTAAACACAAGTTTTGATATTTTGCTCATAATGAAGACCAAACATTACAACATTAGCTTGGAAATCTCAATGGAAACTGCATTATTTCCAGCCTTTGTAAGATCTAAAAGTCTCTTGTATGATTCACCCCTGTGCCAGGTGGCTAAAGTCTCAGCTTTAATGTTGTGCCTAAGTGAACCTGTGGGTAGGTTGGTGCAGAATGTCGTTTGGCCACTCTCTTTTAATGATCTCACTGTACACATTCTTTCAATGGCTAACATCACTATTTCATTCCAAGAAGCCATCAGCCTCTACTGATTCTAAAATCTAACTTTTAATACCAGAGATAAATCCATTGTGACCAATATTTTGGATATATTCAAGTCAATATTGGTGTTGCTTTGAAACTTGCAGAATAGTGTTTAGTTAATGCCTCACGCAGTGTTTAATTTAATCTATCCTACTTTTTGTGTGACATGGATATAGCTGCCAAGACTACCCTTGAGAAGATGTTGATGAGCAACCTTGCTGAACCACCATGTTCAGTCTGATGAACGTCCTTCCACTCTGCTAAAGGGGTAGGTAGTCGCAGATGCACTGCCAGAATGATGACAGATTTGCCTTTTTATCATCCTATGCCTGCCTGTTGTCTTGATACAGTGCTTATTCCAAGTGTGGTGGAGAAGCACTGATTTGTGAACTAACAGAGGACAGCAGGTTGATAGTTCCTTATTCATTTTTGACATGATGCCATGAGATTTTGTAGAGTTTGGAGTCAGTGAGGATTCAGTGACATTCAAACAATCCATTTTACTACCCCCACTCACTTATTTATTATTTATTTATTTAGTGATACAACACGGTAAAGGGTCCTTCTGGCCCAACGAGTCCGTGTTGCCCAGTTACACCCATATGACCAATTAACCTTTTAATTCATCTCTATGTCTTTGGAATGTGTGAAGAAACCAGAGCACCCAGAGGAAACCCATATGGTTAAGGGCAGAACATAGAAACTCCTAACAGACAGTGGTGGGAATTGAACCTAGGTCGCAGGCACTGAAACAGCATTGTGTTAATTGCTATGCTACCATGCTGCCTCATTTATCATTTTATCTTTAAGGATGTAAATTGGTAGATCCTGCTCTTTGCTTTCAGCTATTGAAAATTGATTTGTCACCTTTCTTGGAGGTTCCCTGGAATAAACTCCGCTTCTCAGATGTGTGACATGAAGTTGTTGATTTGTGACTGAAGTTCCTTTCAATAAGGGTGTTACTTGCTCCAAAGGCCTTATTGTTCCCACAAGACATCATGCTGATCAGGGCCAGAGAGGAGCTGGATGGCTGTTTGTGGAAAGGGGTCAGTGATACTTACATCAAGAATTCAGTCACAGCTGAGAAGGTCTTTGGACTGGATACTGACTGCCTCCATTCTTGGCTCTCAGTAGAGTGGGAGGAAAATGCAGACAAAAAAGTGGTTCAAGATGGTCAACATCAAGATACAAAAAAGGAGGTACAGGATCTAAAACAGGGTGGGGGAAGATCAATTGTGAGTAGGACGCTGACGGAAAAGTTCAGAGGTGCAAATGTTTGAGTGTGAGGTGGGTGAAGAGGAATGGATAAAGGAATAACTTGAAAGAAAGTTGTTATCATGATCATTTTGCCTAGAGATGGACATTGGTCATGTTGAGTATGGACAGCAAGTTTGCTCACTTACAGGGCCTGATAGGATCTTACAACAATATCATTGCTTAATAGACACCATTGCTAAGACTCTTCCTTCCCTCAAAAGCTCCAGTTTATTAACCTAATATGCTTTGCAGAACTGCTACTATGAAATTCAAATTCAAGTTCCTGGATCTTTATCCAATGACTTGACGACACCCTTCAAGGCTCTGGAACCTGGACCTTCCAGACACCACTCCACCACCATCAAGCACAAGTCCTCCTGATAAAGCTTCATAGTCTAGTTTTTAAGCATATTGTCCCTCAGACAACTCAGGCAACAGTGCAAATGGCGTCAGGCTACTCCAGCATAATCCTTTGGCATGTACATCCATAGTCACTAGCAGGACAGACACAGCAGTTGACACAGTACAGGATGGAGGGACAACTCCTTAAAGCTATGTTGAGTGCAATGTTGTTGTTGCAACCAACCAGCTGATGTTTCTCACTCCTATATGCCCCTCAGCACTATCTGAGATTCTACCAACAACAGTTTCATGATTGGTGAATTTATAGATGGTGTCTGAGCTGCCCAGGCACACAGTCATGAGTGTACAGAGCAGAGCAGCAGGCTAATATGTATCCTTGAGCTCTGCCTGGTTTGATTTTCAGCGAGAAGATCTGCATTGACCATGGTCATTTATATTTATATTTATATTTATAGTTCATGAAGATCCCGGGGCCACGACCTCTCAAAATGAAAGAGTGAATGGCACTGAGAACATTGAGTGTAAGCCGTGTCAGGAGCACGCCCATCCTCGGTGTAAACCGTGTCAGGAACACGCCCATCCAGGGTGTAAACCATGTCAGGAGCACGCCCATCCTTGGTGTAAACCATGACAGGAACACACCCATCCTCGGTGTAAACCGTGTCAGGAGCACACCGATCCTCGGTGTAAACCGTGATAGGAACACGCCCATCCTCGGTGTAAACCGTGTCAGGAGCACACTGATCCTCGGGGTAAACCGTGTCAGGAACACGCCGCATCTTCGGTGTAAACCATGTAAGGAGCACACCGATCCTCTGTGTAATCCGTGTCAGGAGCACACCAATCCTCTGTGTAAACCATGACAGGAGCACGCCCATCCTCAGTGTAAACCGTGACAGGAGCACGCCGATCCTCTGTGTAAACCGTGTCAGGAGCATACCGATCCTCTGTGTAAACCGTGTCAGGTGCACGCCAGCTCTCAAAGCCCCCTCCCACTTCTGTCAAACACCTCTTGCTCACTTATTGGAAGGTCTCACCCCACACTGGATTCAATAGCCAACACAGAATGTGGTGAAATGGAGTGGAAGCAAATTCTCTTCGATAGGGCATAAGGGATGCAGGTGGGGAAAAGACAAAGACAGATAGAGAGATAGATAGAGAAAAAGAGAGAGGTGGGCGAGAGAGAGAGAGAGAGAGGTGGGGGAGAGAGAGAGAGAGAGAGAGAGAAACAGAGGGAGGGTGGTATATCTATCTATCTATACACATAGATGTTTCAGCTCTTGTCAAATGACAGTGATTTGTGAAAGCATAACATTTCTTTTAAATAAAGTGAAGGAGCTGAAAGAAGCAAATCTAATCAGAGCTACCCTCCTGTATGATATAAGGTGATGCAACATTGTGAAGTGAGTGTTAGATCACTGTGTGTTTGCTTGTCTTTGCAACTGAATATCATAGTGCAAGCATCTGATTCTGATAGCGAGGGATAGATTGTGACATCACTCAAGTTACATAACAGTACTGTATGTACAACCTCTACAAATGAGAGATGCCAAGTTTGTTTGGAAGCAGTGACTGAAGATTCCACGCACTGCAGGATAACCAAGACAATCCCAAATATGGAATATTGAAGTAATTATCATCTCTGAAAACAGTTTCTAATTACTTTTGAGATGCTTATTATTCTAAAAGATAAGTGAGCACAGGGTTTGGAATACACATTATTTTAAAGTTATTCCTTGACACTGGCATTTTGTAAATAAAATACAGTACATTCCAATTAATTGGGACACATTGGGACAAGTATATTTTGGCCCAATTTGTTGAATTTTCATTGAAATAGTTAAAAAGGTATAAAAAACTAGCTGCAGCTTGTGAGTAACAAATCATGTATTAAAATGAAGCACAAAACAAATTAGAACACTACCAATAGTGTACTACAAAACCGTGCTTTAGATGCTAATAGTATCCAGAGTACACAGCTGTGTTTTTTTGATTGACTAAATAAACAAAATCAGCCAGCAGAGACATCTTGTGCGGATGATGGACTGTCTTCATAGAATGCTTTCAACAATTGCTTTCTCTATATCTTCATTTTCATTATAACATTCAAGATGATGGCTGATATCTTCAAAATCTCCATAGCTCCTAATTTGTTGAGTAGAGAAATGGTTTCATTTTCACTCCTGGCTATTTCCTGGCATCTCCAAACCTGAATGCTGGAAACCAGTATGTTGAACTACATATACCTGTCTGGACACGCCCCCTGCTGACTGCTCCTGTGGCCCCTCCGTCTGACCGTGGCTCCTCCCACAGACCCCGGTATAAAGGCGATTGAGGTCTGAGCCCGGTTTTCAGTCGCCAGGTGGTCAGCTACTGCTTGTTCTTTCTTCTAGTCAATAAAAGCCGATATCTCACCTTCACGTCTCATAGAGAGTTATTGATGGTGCATCAATTTTATTGACTGGAAGTTTTAAAACATGGAAAGCATTTTACGTCCGGAAAAATTGGATTTGGACCCCAAGCCCCTGAAGCAGCTTTTGCCTTTGCACTCTGGCTTGCATGCTTCCAATCATACTTGGAGGAGATTAGTGCAACTGAACCCGCTGTTATGCACAGAATTCTCCTCTCGAGGGTCACCCCGAAAGTTTACTCACTTATCAGAGACCTGTCGACCTACCAAGGGGCACTGGACACCCTCAGAAGACAGTACCTGCGGCCGGTGAACACCGTCTACGCAAGACATAGCTTAGCTACGCGATGATAGCGGCCTGGAGAGTCGAGCGCCGAGTTTCTCTGAGCCCTACAGACACTTGTGCGAAGTAGCGACTGCAAAACTCTCATGGCGGAACAGCATGCAGAGCTCCTCGTACGAGACGCCTTTGTTACAGGGATCAGGTCAGTGTACGTGCGCCAGCGGCTGCTGGAAAATGCCAATCTTACCTTACGCTCGGCGATCGAGATGGCCGACACACTGGAGGCTGCTCTGCACAACGCTGACACTGTCCAGCCGCGCGATCCCCCGCCAGTTCCATGGACACCTCAGACCCCGCCGCCGCCGGTTCCTGCGAGCGAATTCACCAATGCCGCTGCCAGTCGTGATTCCACGAACTCCCCGAACCCGACCACAGCTGCTGCAAGCCCATGCAGTGTTTCTTCTGCAGACTCGAAAAGCACCCCCGAAAACGCTGCCCGGCCCGAGAAGCGACCTGCTCCAGCTGCGGGAAGAAGGGCCATTTCGCCAAGGTCTGTAAGTCTAAAGAACGAGCGGGGTCGGGCAGTGCTGCGTGTGAGGCATGGGGGCTGCCATCTTGCCTGCCCGGATGGGGGCGGCCATCTTTGTCGGCGCCAACATGCCCCGCCCCCTAACCACCGGGCACCAAGATGGCAGTTCAACTCTGGCCTCTGTAACCCTCGACCAAAGCGCCCCACACCAGCTTGCAAGGTCAATGATGGACATCCTGGTGGAGGGGCACAGGACTAGCTGCCTGTTTGACACGGGCTGCACTGAGAGTTTTATTGACCCAGACACAGGACAATGCTGCGGACTCGTGACACGGCTGGTAAGCCAGAGGGTCACCATGGCTTCTGGGTCGCATTCCACAGACATCCGGGTGGGTTGTGTAGCGACACTAGTGGGGCAGGGCACAGAATATTGGAACTTTGCGCTATTGGTCATGCCTGAACTGTGCGCGCATGTGCTATTGGGGCTGGACTTCCAGAGCCACCTCAAAAGTGTGACAATGGAGTATGATGGGCCCCTCCCATCAATCACTGTCAGAAATCCTCAGTTTTGTGGGGCTTTGTCATATACCCTGCTACTGACCACACACACACACACACACCGACCCACACATCCCACCCAACAGCATGCCAACAGCCGTGCTACGGACACCACTTGCGGCCTCTCCACCCTCAAGATCCCTCCCCCACCGCTGTTCGCCAACCTGACCCCTGACTGTAAACCTGTGGCAACTAAAAGGAGGAGGTACAGCACGGGGGACAGGACCTTCATTCAGTCAGAGGTGCAGCGGCTGCTCAGGGAGGGGATCACTGAGCCATGCACAAGCCCTTGGAGGGCCCAGGTGGTTGTTGTTCGGAACGGGGAGAAAAATAGGATGGTCGTGGATTATAGCCAGACCATCAATAGGTTCACGCAGCTTGACGCGTACCCCCTACCCCGCATCGCGGATATGGTCAACCAGATAACTCAGTACAAGGTGTACTCGACAATAGATCTGAAATCCGCTTATCACCAGCTCCCCATCCACCCAGAGGACTGCCCCTACACCGCCTTCAAGGCAGGCTCTATCACTTCCTGCGCGTCCCATTCGGTGTCACAAATGGTGTCTCTGTCTTCCAGAGGGAAATGGACCGGATGGTGGACCAGTGCCAACTGAAGGCCAAATTTCTCTATCTGGATAACATCACCACCTGTGGTCACAACTGGCTGGATCACAATGCCAACCTCCAATGATTTTTCCAAGTGGCCAAAGCCCTGAACCTTACTTATAATAGGGACAAGTGTGTGTTTGGAACCACCCGACTCGCTATCCTTGGGTATGTCGTGGAGAACGGGGTCATTGGCCCTGATCCCGACCATATGCGCCCCCTGTTAGAACTCCCTCTTCCCACCATCCTCAAAGCCCTCAGACGGTGCCTGGGCTTCTTTTCCTATTACGCCCAATGGGTCCCCCATTATGCAGGCAAGGCCCGTCACCTGGTCAAGTCACATTTCCCCTCTCTGCCTTCAGCCGCATTAAAGGGGACATTGCCAAAACGACGATGCATGCAGTGGATGAGACCATTCCCTTCCAAGTAGAGAGTGACGCCTCCAATTTCGCGCTTGCTGCTACCCTCAATCAGGTAGGCAGGCCAGTAGCATTCTTTTCTCATACCCTTCAAGGCTCTGAAATTCGGCACTCCGCAGTGGAGAAAGAAGTCCAGGCCATAGTGGAAGCTATTAGGCACTGGAGGCACTATCTCGCCGGCAAAAGGTTTACCTTGCTGACCGACCAGCACTCAGTTGTGTTCATGTTCAGCAACCAACAGTAGGGCAAAATCAAAAATGATAAAATTTTGTGGTGGAGAATAGAACTCTCCACCTACAACTATGATATCCTCTACCGGCCTGGAGGGCTCAATGAGCCCCCTGATGCCCTATCCCGGGAATGTGTGTGCCAGCGCACAGCTCGACCAGCTATACGCCCTCCATGCACATCTTTACCACCTGGGGGTCACCCGATTTTACCATTTCGTGAAAGCCTGGAACCTGCTGCACTCCCTTGAGGACATCAGGACGATGACCAGGGACTGCCAAGTCTGCGCTGAGTGCAAACCGCACTTCTACCGTCCTGAAAAGGCGCAACTTATCAAGGCCACCCGCCCCCTTGAGCAACTGAGTGTTGAATTTAAGGGCCTCCTTCCCTCCACTGACCGCAATGTCTACTTTCTCAACATTATCGACGAGTACTCGTGGTTCCCCTTTGCCATCCCTGCCCCGACACCACTACCATGTCTGTCATAACAGCTCTGCGCCAGCTCTTCACTCTGTTCGGATATCCCTGCTATATCCACAGTGACAGAGGGTCCTCATTTATGAGTGACGAGCTGCACCAGTACCTGCTGGCTAGGGGCATTGCTACTAGTAGGACCACGAGCTATAAACCCCGGGGAAATGGACAGGTGGAGAGGGAGAATGCCACAGTGTGGAAGGCCACACTTTTAGCCCTTAAGTCAAAAGGGTTGCCGGTCTCTCGATGGCAGGAGGTCCTCCCTGAGGCACTCCACTCTATCTGCTCCCTGTTATGTACACCAATGCCACCCCTCACAAGCGCCTATTCTCTTTTCCCAGGAAGTCGGCCACTGGGACCACCCTACCGGCTTGGCTGACGTCCCCAGGGCCAGTGCTATTCCGGAAACATGTGAGGAGCAATAAATACTCCCCGCTGGTCGAGAGGGTTCACCTACTACATGCGAACCCCCAGTTACGTGTCTTACCTGATAGGCGGGAGGACACGGTCTCCGTCCACAACCTGGCGTCCGCAGGAGCAGCAGACCACTACCCCAAACACTCCACGGTAACTATGAACCCTGTACCCGAGGTGACACTGCGCACACCGAGCCCTACACAGACTCCTCACGACACTCCTATACCGGGCGTCTCGTAAGCACATATACCAGGTGCCTCGCACATGCATGAGGGATCACTGACACCTAGTGGGCTGACACCTCCAGTTAGGCCGGAACCAGCACAACCACCGTCTCCGGTGCAATCACCACCACCGGCAACTGTGCAATCACCACCACCGGCATCTGTGCAATCACAGCCGGTGCTATGTAGATTGCAGCGACAGATTCGACCACCTGATAGACTTAACCTGTAAATATACTTGTAAGAAACTTTGTCCCATGGGGATTCTCTTTTCAAACAAAGGGGGGTGAATGTGGTGAACTACATATACCTGTCTGGACACGCCCCCTGCTGACTGCTCCTGTGGCCCCTCCCACTGACCGTGGCTCCTCCCACAGACCCCTGTATAAAGGCAATTGAGGCCTGAGCCCGGCCCTCAGTCTCCAGGATGTAGTATGGTGGTCAACTACTGCTTGTTCTTTCTTCCAGTCAGTAAAAGCTGATAACTCGCCTTCACGTCTCAGAGAGAGTTATTGATGGTGCATCAACCAGTGAGCAAAACAGTTCTAAATTCTTACTGCTCATTTCCCACCAATGATCATTAACTAAAAAACACTGATTTTTTTGAACACAAACATATGCAACTGATACTGTCTAAGCACAGTGTGTCTGACAGCCACACAATTGCATGTGACTGATGCTAGATAGAATCTGTTCAGCAACAGTCTTCTGTCCCAATTTAGCTGCATATTAACTGATAGCCCAATTAACCGGAATCCACTGTATAGCACAAGTATAAAGTAGAAAAAAATTATTGTTATTCCGGATCTGATGCAGCGCCAAAAACACAATAAGATAAACAACATGATAATAAAGAAACACAATAAATATACATACATAAGATAGCTTATATACTGTACATAAATTGATTGTATGCCCATAAAGTGAAGTGAGGCACACTTGAGTCTGTACAAATGATAGCTAACAGGAAATGACAAAAGAGTGGTGAATAAAGTAAAATCAAGTGTAAAAGCTACCGAGAAAGTGCATTGCAGGTAAATGGTAAAGTTCAAGATAGTAACAAGGCAGATTGAGGCCAACATTTCATTTTATTGAACAAGAGTTCCATTCCATAGTTTATAACAGTGGGATTGAAGCTGTCTTCGTGCCTCATGATGGCTTTTGTATCTTATGTTTGATGGGAGAGGTCAGTGCTTGTCTTCGATAATCCAAGGATTCACCTGATGGTAGGAGCATCCGCACCGGGCTTCGGGTTGAGCGGTCCCGGGTTTCAATCCGGCCAACTCCTTGCGCAAGCTCAAGCACAAATGCTGAAGAAACAGCAGGCTGCCACCCGATGCACCACAAGGCACAGAAAGAAGCAACAACACCTGAAGGTGAAATGCCCATGGAGAATCTTTTCCCTTTTGCTGAGCTGCATGTCAGTTTCACTGTTATATTTTGTAGCTTCAAAACTTTAAACTAATTCAAAGGAAACCACGGGAGTCCAAAATGTGAGTTTAACTTCGGGTTCGAGGCATGCATGCATCACGCAATAGCATGATGACGTATGCAATTAATGTATTTTTTACATTTTAACCCATAAGTAATTATTTAAATGAACAAGAATGGTTAATCAAGCTATACACACACACACACACACACACACACACACAAGATCAGGGGGTCACCAACCGGTCCACTGCGGACCAGTTTAATATTGCCAATATTCTTACGGACTGGTCAATGGGTGGGGAGTCGGATGTTAATCACAACTGGAATATAGGTAATAAGTGAACTATAAGTCAATTATAAGTGGCTAATACACTCAATTTCATTTCTAAAAGGGTTTATCTAACAAATTTAATATTAAACACACAGTGCATATTTTCCTCGCATGAACATAGTGATAAGTCAATTATAACTCACTTATAAGTCAATAGCATCATAACATTTTAAGTGACATTTGGATATTAAACATACAGTGCATATTTTCCTTGTTTGAACATATAAAATGATTGCAACACACCAGTGAGAGGACAAGGTAAGGGCTGGAGGTCCCCGTGCCGGGGCCGCGGCAGTCACAGTCTGGAGAGAGCGACCGACTGACCGAGGATTGCGACAGGGCTCATGACCGCTCCCCGCCTTATAGGTAGGTAGGATCTATCGGCCGACAAAAGTTTGGCTTGAGGAATGTCTTTCAGTAGATTGTAGCAAAGTAGCTGCTCTGCTACTAACGAAACCTGAGCCTGAATTAGGTCGTCTGCGAATATTTTAACAGCGGGTTCCCCACGACCATTCAGTGTGCTAAACAGGTTTAGAGGTAGCGCCCATCTGTCCGCAGTTCAGGCCAGTACCAATGGCGCTTCTCACTGGCCGAGCGAGGCAGCAGGTTACCTGAGGCCAACCGGTGACCCCTGGCACTAGGATATCACTGCGTTTAGGCGACTGATGACCCCGCACGCGTTCAAGTTCAACAGTGGTCATGACAGGGAATGAGGAAAGGTGCAGCTGACTCATATCGTTTTGTATCGACAAATCGTATTGTTTCCTCGTGGCCTGGTGGTTGGGGACCACTGTACAAGATCACTCAAATATTATTGAAATATTAAATACACTCCATTTCTCCCTGCTTCGCTATAAACTCTAATTTAATAGAGAATGCACCTCAACTATATACACAGTACTCTGTGTAATACAACTACTATATATGGACATCTACAGCATGGTAAATTTTAAATTGTCCCATTCAGACCTAAAGATTTAATCACAGTGGAGGCTTTGTTACTCTTAGGGATTAATGTCTTTTCTGACAAGGGGAATCTCTCAGGCTCTGGGGCCTCCTCTGTGGTGGTTGTAGGAATTGACTCTGAGACTGCAGGAAGTGGTTCTGATAACTCTGGTCACCATTCTTCTCCTTTTCTCTCACTCTGGATCTATTTCAATCACTTTCTTTTTTCCCCTAACGTTCCTTCTCTCTTTCACACCGTCCTCTTTCTTGTTCACTTTCTTTCTCTCCATCTCTTCCCTTCTTGTTCTTCTTCTAGTTTGTGCATCTTTATCTTGGGAAGGTCCATTTAGTTCACCGGAGTATTCTCTTGTTAATCATCCTGTTGCTCCCTTTATGTTCTGATCTCCTCGGTTTCCTCATCCACATCATATCTGTTGAAGCCTCTATTTTTGTATCTGCATCGACTTCTTTCTTTTTGGCCTTCCATTTATTCAGCTGGGTGTTGGTCTTTGCATCTACTTTTACAAGCAGCTTTTTCTCTCCCATTTTAAGGTCATATGATGTCCTTAATGAACACAGAGAGAATTCTGGTTTTTATACTCACAAAAGTTGAATGTTTGCAATTTTTCTGAAGCTCCTTGAATTCTCTTCCAACTTAAAACCAAGCCACATTTTTCAAATAACTCCCTGATTAACCTATCAGGGCTTTCTCACATATGTCACCTACATAAACTGTCGTAGTCAGACCACTGCTTAGACCTCTAAGCAGCATGGTCCTTTTTTGGTCCAATATGATTTCCAGTGAGGCACAGTGGTTGGCACCGACACCTGTTTGTTTTCTGGTGGGAAATGGTTTATGGTGTTTGGCATGGAGACAGTTGTGTTATCATCGGGTCCTTTTCTTACTTGCTTACAAATAGATTAACTGCAGGAAATGTGCCATGCAAATGGTGAATCGTCTCCAGTCACGCTGTAGTTATTTTAGCCAATCATTTGTCCTCAATGCTGCTCCTTGGATTTTTACTACATACATGATCAATGTGGCTTGTTGGTTGTTGTATTTCACAGTTACAAATGTAATGCCCAAAGGAATTATCTTTTCTGCAGTATAAGTTCTTAGTTGGATATCTGCAGACTTCAGTTTGGTATGTTTCAAATGCCATCCAAACTCATTTTGTGGAATAACCGAAACAGCGGAACTGGTGTCTAATTCCATTTTAATTAATTTGTTCAACACACACAAAATGCTGGTGGAACGCAAGCAGGCCAGGCAGCATCTATAGGAAGAAGCACAGTCAACATTTCGGGCTGGAAGAAACAGGACTAACTGAAAGAAAAGGTAGTAAGAGATTTGAAAGTGGGAAGGGGAGGGGGAGATTTGAAATGATAGGAGAAGACAGGAGGGGGACAGATGAAGCTAAAAGCTCAAAAGTTGATTGGCAAAAGGAATACAGAGCTGGAGAAGGGAGAGGATCATGGGATGAGAGGCCTGGGGAGAAAGAAAGGGAGAGGGGGGCACTAGAGGGAGATGGAGAGCAGGCAAGGAGTGATAGTGAGAGGGGCAGAGAGAGAAAAAAGAGAGAGGATAAAGGGGGGGGGACAACGACAATAAATAAATAGATAGATAGATAAATAAATAAATAAGGGATGAGGTAAGAAGGGGAGGAGGAGAGGACCCCATCCCCTATTTATTTATTTATTTGTTTGTTTATTTATTTCTCTCTCTCTCTCTCTCCCCCCCCCCCCCCGGCACTTTCATGTATTCAGTATACATGAGCCAGTTACCTGTTGTGTAATCAAAGTTGTCAATCTTTCTGATGTAACCAGCCGTTTATGACTTTTTGTGTGATTATTATCACCCAGTACTCACTCCTTATGACCCATGAACTCTTCTGTATTCTTTGTTTTAAAACTGAACTGAAGAATAGATGCTGGCTGTTGTTTTTAAATGCAATGTTCCTTCCTGCATTTCCTTTAGTTCAAACGTGTTTGCTCTGCTTCAACAGGTCACAGTAGCTGTCTCAGTTTCATTTTAGAAATACCTCTTCGCCAATGTTATACTCTGTGGCTTCAAAATATTCCACTGATTTAAAGCAAAACATGCGAGTCCAAAATGGGAGTTTAACTTCAGTTTAAGCAAGGCATGTACACATCACATGGTAGCTAAGTACTTAACATAATTTTAGATATAACACAAAATTAATTATTTAAATGCACAAGAATGCTTAATCAAACAATATATGTACAAGATCATTCAAATATTATTGAAATAATAAATACACAACATTCATATTCATTCCTTGCTGTTTGTGGAGGATCTAGTTTTTCTGATAAAATCATACCATCACAAATGAACAAGTGCTAAGTATTTTGGAGATATCTTTTAGAAAAAGCTTAGTAAATGCAAGCCCTTTTGTGTCTTCAATTCACTAATGCTATTTAAACGTATTTTTAATGCCCTGAAATTGAGCCCTTCATTAGGAAATGGGTACTGTTAAAGTTTGTTAGCCCACATACATGCGTAGCTTTATTATTGATATGTTTAAGATTATTATTGACCAGTTTAAAATGGCGCTGGTGAACCTCAGCGACTTTTAGACTAACGAAACAAGGGAAACAACGAAACACTTTGTTAATCACACTTTTTCTGGCAAAGCAAAATCATCACAAGTAAAACTCTGTAATTTGCCTTTAGGTTTGAAGGCAATTCGATGTGGCAGAACCAAAGCAGGGCAGGGCAGCAGGTTCATTGCCAAGTGTGAGAAAGACCCATGGTTTGATCGTTTTAAGTGCCAGGCCAAATCGGAAAGGATGGGTCCAGGCACCAGAGTGGGTCGAGATGGCAAAACTCGATGATTGGACTGAGACTCATGTGCAAGGACAAACTGGACAGGCTGAATCAAGGCAGCAGGGTCCAGGCACCAGAACAAATCACGATGACCAAACTCAATGTTTGGACGGAGATTGAAGTGCAGGGTCGTATCGGTAAGATTGGATACAAGCCAAATCGAGGTGGCAGGGTCCAGGCACTGAAATGGATTAGGGTGACTGAATCTGATGTTTGTACAATGATTTAGGAGCCTGGACAGATTGAAAAGGTCCAGGTGTCGGGGCCCGAGGTGACGGACAGACCAATTCAGATTGCCGTACCATGCTCTGTGCTGAACTATGGGACTCTCTTTGTGGATTTAAGTTCAGAACGCTATTTGCTTGCTGTTACTGTTTGCATGATGTGTTTCCTTTTGCTCTCTCTGCATATTGGGTGTTCAACAGTCTTTTTTAAGATGGGTTCTTTTTTATGGGCATGGTGTGCTTTTTTCTCTCTCTGCACACTAGGTGTTCGACAGTCTTTCTTATTTGGGTTCTTTCGGGTTCCTTTGTTTTATGGCTGTCTGTTAGGAGACGAATCTCAAGGTTGTATACTGCATACATTGATAATAAACGTACTTTGAAGTTTGAAGTTCTCTTTGTTAAATGTCAAGTACACACCATTATAGTTGTGATTAAAATGTGGGTTAAGGCTGCATCAAAAAGTAATTAAACTCAGAATCAGAATCAGATTTAACATCACCAACATATGTCATGAAATTTGTTGTCTTTGTGGCAGCAGTACATAATAATATTTAAAATGTGAATTACAATAAATATATATAGAGGCATACAAAAATTTGGGCACCCCTGGTCAAAATTTCTGTTACTGTGAATAACTAAGCGAGTAAAAGATAACCTGATTTCCAAAAGGCATAAAGTTAAAGATGACACATTTCTTTAATATTTTAAGCAATATTACTTTTTTTATTTCCATCTTTTACAGTTTCAAAATAACAGAAAAGGAAAAAGGCCTGAAGCAAAAGTTTGGGCACCCTGCATGGTCAGTACTAAGGACACCCCCTTTGGCAAGTATTGCAGCTTGTAAACACTTTCTGTAGCCAGCTAAGAATCTTTCAATTCTTGTTTGGGGGATTTTCGCCCATTCTTCTTTGCAAAAAGCTTCTAGTTCTTTGAGATTCTTGGGGCATCTTGCATGCACTGCTCTTTTGAGGTCTATCCACAGATTTTCGATGATGTTTAGGTCGGGAGAATGTGAGGGTCATGGCAAAGCCTTCAGCTTGCGCCTCTTGAGGTAGTCCATTGTGGATCTTGAGGTGTATTTAGGATCATTATCCTGTTGTAGAAGCCATCCTCTTTTCATCTTCAGCTTTGTTACAGACGGTGTGATGTTTGCTTCCAGAATTTGCTGGTATTTAATTGAATTCACTCTTCCCTCTACCAGTGAAATGTTCCCCGTGCCACTGGTTGCAACACAAGTCCAAAGCATGGTTGATCCACCCCTGTGCTTAACAGTTGCAGAGGTGTTTTTTCATGAAATTCTGCACTCTTTTTTCTCCAAACATACCTTTGCTCATTGCGCTCAAAAAGTTTTATTTTAACTTCATCAGCCCACAGGGCTTGTTTCCAAAATGCATCAGGCTTGTTTAAATGTTCCTTTGCAAACTTCCGACGCTGAATTTTGTGGTGAGGACGCAGGAACGGTTTTCTTCTGATGATTCTTCCATGAAGGTCATATTTGTGCAGGTGTCGCACAAATATGAACACCACTCCAGAGGCTGCTAAATCTTCCTGAAAGCCTTCTGCAGTCAAACAGGGTTTTGATTTGCTTTTCTGGCAATCCTATGAGCAGTTCTCTCTGAAAGTTTTCTTGGTCTCCCAGACCTCAACTTGGCCTCCACCAATCCTGTTAACTGCCATGTCTTAATTACATTACGAACTGAAAAAACCGCTACCTGAAAATGCTTTGCTATCTTCTTATAGCCTTCTCCTGCTTTGTGGGCATCATTTATTTTAATTTTCAGAGTGCTAGGCAGCTGCTTAGAGGAGCCCATGGTTGCTGATTGTTGGGACAAGGTTTGAGGAGTCAGGGTATTTATAAAGCTTGGAAATTTGCATCACCTAGCCTTTCCTAATAATGACTGTGAACAAGCCATAGCCTTATCAAACTAATTAAGGTCTGAGACCTTGGTAAAATTTATCTGAGAGCTCAAATCTCTTGGGGTGCCCAAACTTTTGCATGGTGCTCCTTTCCTTTTTTCACTCTAGAATGGTACAAAACAAAAATAATACATTAATCTTGCTTAAAATGTTGAAAAGAATGTTTCATCTTTAACTTTATGACTTTTGGAGATCAGTTCATCTTGTACTCAGTTAACTATTCCCAGTAACAGAAATTTTGACTGGGGGGCCCAAACTTTTTAATGCCACAGTATATATAACAGTTAAATTAAATAAGTAGTGCAAAAATAGAAATAAAAAAGTAGTGAGGGAGTGTTCATGGATTCAATGTCCATTCAGAAATTGGATGGCAGAGGGGAAAAAGCTGTTTATGTATCATTGAGTGTGTGCCTACAGACTTCTCTACCTCTTTCCTGATGGTAGCAATGAGAACAAGCCATGACCTGGTGTGATGGGGGTCCTTAATGATGGATGCCACCTTTTTAAGGCAATGCTCCTTGAAAATGTCCTGTATACTATGGAGGCCAGTGCCTATGATGGAGCTGACTAATTTTATAACCCTCTGCAGCTTATTTTGATCCTGTGCAGCAGCTTCCACCTGCTGACCCCCTCCCCCAGATCAGATGGTGATGCAGTTAGAATGCTCTCCATGGTACATCTGTAGAAGTTTGAAAGTCTTTAGTGACATATTGAATCTCCTCAAGCTCCTAATGAAATATATCTGTTGTTGTGCCTTCTTTGTGGCTACATCGATATGTTGGGTCCAGGATAGATCTCAAAGGTATTTACACCCAGAAACTTGGAAGTGCTTACACTTTCTGCTTCTGATCCCTCTATGAGGACTCATAATCTTTCTTTCTGAAGTCCACAATCAATTCTTTGGCCTTACTGCAAAGTTGTTGCTGTGATATCTCTCAAGTAGCTGATATATTTTACGCCCTCTTATCGCCATCTGAAATTCTGCCAACAATAGCAAATTTAAGACAGCTTTTGAGCTGTGCCTAGCCACACAGTCATGCGTGTAGAGAGAGTAGAACAGTGGGCCAAGCACACATTCATGAGGTGTGTCAGTGTTGATTGTCAGCTAAATATGAGTGTTATTTCTGATTTGCACAGGTTAAGAAGTCAAGAATCCAGTTGCAGAGGGAGGTACAGAGGCCCAGATTCTGGAGCTTCTGGAGCTTGTCGATCAGAAAGGCTCCAGAACCTGTGTAAGCTGTAGATGTCTATCCAGTGTTTATCATTTTACTCAGGAGATCCAGATTCAAAGGATATTTTCAATGTACCCTAATGGCTTTCTAAGATAATTTTCTGAAGAACAAGTGCAATGAGAGATTTCTGCCAATCGGCGATTTGTTATAAATGGGAATGCAGATTCTACAGTAACTTTCAAAAGGGAAATGGATTTATGTTTTAGAGTATGGCAAAATCTTGACGTAGGTCAGAGTAGGAAAAGATGAGTGTGTGGATAAAGGATACTGTCGGCTCTCCTTATCTGCGAGGGATTGGTTCCAGGACCCCTTGTGGATACCAAAAAGCACAGATGTTCAAGTCTCTTATTCAATCTGTCTCAATGTGGTGTACCTTAGGACCCAGCAGAACTCCAGACCTTATTTAACCTGTCTCAGTGCGGTGGACATTAGAACCCCGCGGTAGAGTTCTGAATCCGTAGTGTTTCTGTTCATGAAAATAATCACGATCACATTGAAAATAAGGTGGAAATAATAAAGCGATTGGAAAGAAGTGAAATGCATCCGTCATTGGGAAAGTGTTAGGCTACAGTTGGCCAACGATCAGAAACATTTTAAAGCATAAAGTGAGAAAGGCTCTGCCCTGATGAAAGCTACAATTATTACTAATGTTACATCCGTAGCCCCCTCCTTTGTGAAAATTGCAAGATCACCGTTGGGTTGGGTCAAGGGGCCTAGGAAATGAGAGAGAGACGTGCAAAATGCCTCGTTTCCCTGGCGATGTAAAGCTATGGGACATAGCCATTGTCTCTTGGAGACCAATTTGTGGATTGAGCTACTATACTACGTGAACGCCCTCAGGCAAAGTGGGCTGGTTGAGGGAGAGAGTGCACACCCCCAACCTGATTGACATCTACGACCCTGCGAGTCAAGATAAAAGAGGGTCTGTAGGAACAGTCCCTCAGACACACCAGAAGAAACGTTAAGCGACCAAGTAACAGCAGGAAGTCATCTGAAGGAGGCCACGTGCGTTCAATTCCGTGGCTGGAATTGGTGGCTGGAACCACGGAAAACAGCTTTTAGCTAACAACGGGGGAATCCGCTCCCCTGACTCAACGGATTGGCATCATAAAAGACCTGGGCAAGTTTAAACCGCATCGCTCTTAAACGCAACAACGCTGCAGCTTGAACGAACTGATAGTGACTGTTATCTTTCCATCGGACAATACATTATCCCCTAGACAATGATAGAGCTATTTCTTATTGGTTATCATTATACCCGCGCTTTAGATTTAGTATTGACGACGTATACTATCTGTATGTTTGCATTAATCTTATTTTTGTGCCCTTTATCAATAAATACTTTTAAAAATAGTACCATCAGACTTCAACGGACCTCTCTATCTTTGCTGGTAAGTGATTCAGTTACGGGATTTCGTAACACTAAGCAATGCAGTGGTTTAATTATTGGGTTTTGGGTTTTTGATCCTCCAAATCAACCAGGCACAGATGGAGAGCGCGCTGGGAAGTGGTCTGTCACTGGACTGAAATATACGTTCTTAAGAGTTTTATATGCATAGAAAGGAAAAATATATACTATATACCAAGACAAGCGTTTGACTAACTGACGTTAAATAATACCGGATGTACCTGTTCCAACTTACTTAGTAAGCGAACTTCCGATTTTTTTTCGATCCCGATCCACGGTAACCTATGCACGTCCTTCCGTATACTTTAAATCATCTCTAGATTACTTAAAATACCTAATACAATGTAAATGCTATGTAAAATAGTTGTTATACTGCATTGTTTAGTGAATAATGACAAGAAAATAAAGTCCGTGGTAGACGTCTCCACAATCTGAGGAGACTAGATATCAGCAAGGAAATGTTGAATGCTGAATTAGAGTTGGAGAACTCTTCCCAGGAACAGAGGAATTCCTTCTGATAAAGCTATTCCAAACACACATAATATACAGAAATCAATAAGTGAAAACGTAGAGAAATCAGAAAGTGAAAATACCTGAAAAATGCTAAATTAAAAGAGGAAATTGAAAGACTTTGGAACATGAAATGGGTATCCATCGTACCGATAGTAATTTTTACAACTGGTTTCATTCCAAAGTCTCTACACAATAGCATTAAACAATTTGGGCTACACAGCAATATTTATGTGAATCTCCAGAAAACCACAATACTAAACACCACTAGAATAGTTTGGAAGTTACCAGCAGTAGAGAAGTGAGTGTTTTTGGCTCTGCCCGTATCTCAGGTTTTACCTGCTTGAACTGAGAATAAATAAAAATAATAATGATAACAATAAGAAAATAAATTATTACTACAGAATAAAAAGTTAAACAAAGGAAGAGCCTGACCCTTCATGGAAGACATCCCCACAATCTGAGCAGACTAGCTGTTGACAAGGAATTATCAAACGCTTTGCTCAGAGTTGGAGATCTCTACCCTGAAACAGAAGGGTTCTTTGTGACAATACAGAACCAGGTAATGAACACAAAAAATAGCAACAATACATGATAAAAGACCAACCAATTTAAGATGATAAATGCAGAAAATGCCATGAGAAATCAGAAATAATCCAACATACTACCTGTTCCTGTAGCAGTTTAACTCAATCTCAGGCACAATCAAACGGTAAACAATATTCACCAAAATCTGGCTTTAAAACCCATACTTTGAAAAGCCACCATACCTCACTACAAATACAAGTCAGATCCAGTCTTAGAGACAGAGTCCTATAAAATTATATTATGACCATTCTATTATTACAGAGAGGACAATCCATAATAACCATCTGGTTATAATATTATAGGATAAATAAGCAAGAACAACTTACTTAATAGAGATAGTCAATCCAAAGACACACAACATACAGAAATCAATGTGAAAAACACCAGAAATATGCTGAATTAAAAGAGGAAATTGACCATGAAAAGTGTATTCATTGTCCCAGTAGTAATATCTACAACTGATATCATCCCAAAGTCACTACACAATAGCATTAAACAATTAGGGGTACACAGTAATATTTATGTAAATCTCCAGAAAGCCACAATACTAATTACCATCAGAATAATCAAAAAGTTCCTAGCAATTGAGAAATTAATGTGCTTGGTTATGCCCGTGCCTAAGATTGTATCACCTTGGGCTGAGAACGTATACACATACAATAATCATAGATATAAATAAATAAACAACAGCATAAGATGAAGAGTCCTTGAAAGTATGGTTGTGAGAACACTTCAGGGATGGGCTGAGAGAAATTACACCCTCTGGTTCAAGAGCCTTATTGTTGAGGGGTAATAACTTTCTGAACGTGGTTGTGTGGGTCCTGTGGCTCCTGTACCCTTTTCCTGATGACAGCAGCGAGAAGAGAGCTTGGCCTGGATGGTGGGAGTGTGGGGTCTTTGATGATGGATGCTGCTTTCCTGCAACAGCGTTCCGTGTAGTGCTCAGGACTACAGAGATCAGAGTTTCAGACATCCACACACAACACATATGTACTCCTGAAGACTACAGTCTCTGTCTGTCTCTCAAACACACACACACACACTCCCCCCCCCCCCCCCCCCGAGGGACCTAAGACTGGACACTGGGATAACACAAGCACACTACTTTGGGATTTCAGGAAGCCAACTGGTTACCCCATCCAGATGAGTAGAATTCTATCACCAATCTATTTACTGGATTTGTAGAGGATCTACTGTTTTCCTGTCAATGTTGCTACTGTGCAATATCCAGCATATGGCTATATAGCCAACCACGACCAGTACATGTCCTTGGTAAACCAGGTCACCAATCAGCTTGACTGACTCAATAACTGATCTGAAGTGGCCCAGGAGAATACTTCTTTTTCCACTAATGCCACGTAAGGTCGAAGGTACCAGCTTGAGAATACCCAACATTGTACCATTTTGCCTTTTTGTAAATAGAGTCTGATTAGGATCCAGATTGCTGTTTTTGTTGTGTTTTTCCTAGTCGTTTTTTCTTTGCACTTTGCATGGGGCAATAATAATACAGAATTCACCATAATTTCCATTCCCACATTAGAACATTCCAATTTTCTTGCTTGGTTGACCCTGAATCGTACCGGCCTTGACATGTGGCCTTCTCACCGTTACCCTAGCAATGCTGAGTCACGTGGCTGTTAGAGTTAGCTAACGTGGTTTATTTTGAATTTATTACAAACCATGGTGAGAGGGTTATGTGTATCACTACCTGTTTGTTGTAGACTTTTAGTAAACGTAGTAGCTTGGTTTTATATTTCTGTTGTTTGTTTAGCTGTAAGGATGAAGTGTGACTCAGTCAATATCTGTTAAATTGTTTTTTATCTAAACCAAACCAGATCGGTATGCAAAAAAGAGAAAGCAAATGCGCATGTTCCATTGTTACAGCCAGCTAGTTACAGCCATTAGTTACAACCAATCATAGTAAGGGTCAGGTACAGTAACGGCCAGACCAGTTACAGTCAGTCACAGTTACCGCCAGGTACCATAACAACCAGTCAAAGTTACAGCCAGATACAGTTACAGCCTATCACAGATACAGTTACAGACAGTCACAAATACAGCCAGCTACAGTAACATCCAGGCACAGTTAGAGTCAGGTGAAGTTACAGCCTGTCACAGATACAGCCAAGTACACTTACAGCCAGGTAGATTTACATATAGTTACAGTTATAGCCATGTATCTTAACAGCCAGGTAAAGTTACAGACAGTCATAGTTATATACATGTAAGTTAGAGTCAGGTACATTTAAAGCCAATCATAGTTCCAGCCTATCACAATTACAGCCAGTCACAGTTAGAGCCAGGTAAGTTACAGCCAGGTACAGCAACAGGCAGGTGTAATTACAGCCAAGCATGGTTTCAGCCCAGGGGAAGCTATAGCTAATTATAGATATAGCCAGGTACAGTAACTTCCAATCATGATTACAGCCAGGTACAGTTACAGCCAATCAGAGTTAAGGTCAGGTACTGTTATGGCCATTATTGTCAGGTACAGTAATAGACAGGTATAGTTTCAGCCAACCATCGTTGTTACCTGGTTCAGTTACAGTCAGGTACAGTCACAGCCAGTCACAGTTACAGCAGGTAGAGTTACAGCCAGGTAACTTTACAGCCAGTCACAGTTACTGTCCAGTAAAGTTACAGCCAGATACATTCACAGCCACGTACAGTAACAGCCGGGTACAGTAACAGCAGGATGCAGTTGCAACCAATCACGGTTACAGCTGCCAGGTACAGTTACAATCAGGCACTTTACAGCTAGATACAATTATAGCCAAATACAGTTAAAGTCAGGTACAGTTACAGCCAAGTAATTTACAGTCATGTACAGTTACAGCCAGTTACAGTAATAGCCAGGTACAGTTGCAGTCAGGTACTGTTACAGCTAGGTACAGTAGCAGCCAGTTACAGCTACAGCCAGTCACAATAACAGCCAAGTACAGCTATGACCTGATACAGTTACAAGCAATCACTGATACAGCCAGACATGGTTACAGCCGGGTACAGTTACAGCCAGCTAAGTTACAACCATTTACAGCCATTTACAGTTACAGCGAAGTACAGTAACAACCAGGTACTGTTACAGCCAATGACGGTTACAGCCAGGTGCAGTTAGATTTCCTTAGCTACTTCTCTGCCTTGCTTGCTGTTACAGGCTGACCCTGTCTGACTTGGATGATGTTGAACATCTAACAAAATGACTGTAGCCATATGATTTGCATCTTATCCTTGATTTCTATAGAACATCATCTCCCAAACCAACAATAGTTTTGTGTACAAATTTAAATCAGCGGAAGTTAAAAACTCAGCTTCTGGGATTTGAAACTGAATCCTTAATACACAGGTAGAATTCAGTTGCTGTTAGTTTTGTGAAAATGTTTTGGGGTGATGGACATAGAAAACGAGCTGTTGGAGGAATTCAGTGGGTCAGTGGAGGGAAATGGACAATTAATGTTTGGGGTTGAAACCCTTCGTTGAGAGAGAAAGGGTCTCGACATGAAGCACAGGCTGTTTCAGGCCTGATATTCTGCCTGACTTGATGAATTCTTCCAGCAGCTCATTTTTTTACTGCACCAGATTCCAACATCCACAATATCTTGTGTTTCCGTTGAACATAACACCTTGCCATTCAGTTATTGAACCACACTGACACTGCTGCTGCTGAAGATATTGACCTCTCCTCCCTTGTCACCTGTTTTATTATTCTGCCAACCTCCCTGTCCATCGTCAACAAGTCAAGGAAGAAATGAATGCTTTAGCTTAGAATTACCTTTATTAGGAATGGTCTGTTGCTAAGGATGACCTCTTTTTGATCAAAAGGCTTCTCCCTAGTCAAGCCCTTTGGAACTTTAAATGTTTCAAAGAGATTATTTGTCACTTTTGTAAACTCATGTAGCATATACCAAATTAGCTCAATTTTCAAACAACACAACTGTGTTCTTCATAATCCTGCTGAAGAAAACCAATTATGAAATGGAACTGTTCAAACTGCATTCTAGTATTTAAATTACCATTCTGATATTCCCTGAATTCGGCAATGTGTGACCTTTCTGTACCTCTGTGTATTTTCAGCTCTGAAGTTCTACAGCAAGCCAATAAGAAGAAAGTTAAACAAACAGAATAGATACCATTGCATACTGAAGCTCTTTTTCAGTGGTGTGAATTACGTGCAAATTTACCATTACTCAGTTGCTATGCGCCATCTGTTATGATAATTTCACCACTACCTAGGTCAGGGGTCGGCAACGTTTACCACTGAAAGAGCCAGTATGGACCCATTTCCCACAGAAAAGAAAACACTGGGAGCCACAAAACCCGTTTGACATTTAAAATGAAATAACACTGCATACAACGGTTTTTTTTGCCTTTATGCTATGTATAAACAAACTATAATGTGTTGCATTTATGAAATTGATGAACTCCTGCAGAGAAAACGAAATTACATTTCTGCATGCAACAAAAACATTTTGAACTCCGAAAAAAAGACGTTGGGTTGAAGGTTACTCCATAGTTAGCCTACCTTGGATCGAAGAATTAAAAGAAAGCGCGCACTGGCGGGTGTCAGGCATTGGCAGTGGTGATGTATATTAATAGTGCTAAAAAACACGTTGTAGCGGTGTGCTACACGCAGCGCTAAAATAAAGACACTGCAGTCAAAGGTAGCTTTATTCGAACTAAACAACCTTGCTTTAAAGCCTCCCTCAACCCGTCCCCGTGGGCGCGGATGCTCCAAAAGACACGTACTCACAACCCCCCGTAGGCTATCTCCCTTAGCCGGAACGCTGGCTAATTGTGAGCCGGTTCGGATGTGCCAGGAAATGGGGTCTCCACAAAGTTTTTAGATTGTACAAGATCACCATAATCTTCAAATTTCGAATTACATTTCAAAAACTAACAAACCACGGGGAGCCGCATCACATTGATGAAAGAGCCACATGTGGCTCCGGAGCCGCGGGTTGCCGACCTCTGACCTAGGTGGAGTTCTTGTAATCGCTTGTTGATGCTCTGAACCTAGCATCCTCCGCCTGAATGCATCTTGGAAATGCTTCAACACGGAAAGGAGACAAAACTCTGAATTTCAAATGCATCTATTGAAAAACATTGGAAACAGAACCTACTTTCAGATTGAATTTGATTAATTTCAATGCTCAAAAGTCAAAGTGCTAGATAAATTCAGGTGTAAAACTTTTCTCTTTCATTGAATGTGTGATAACTGTTAAATGTAAGAAGTATCTAAATAAGGTACAGGCCACATCCATATTAATTTAGAATAAGTGATTGTGTATTTCAGCATTCAAATACAGTAAGAAATGGCAAAGTATATTCAATTTAATTCTGTCCCAGAATAATAATCAAGAAACTAGATGTGGCAGGTATGAGATAATGAAAAAAAATTCATCCAAGGCTGTAAGCCACATACAATTACTGCCAAATATTCTTATAAGAGAATAATTATCTTTGAACATACAAGCAAAGCTGTACTAATTATTGCAAAGCCCTGGTACTTGCTTGATTCAAGTTCAAAGTTATTTTAAAACTTCTTTTAAGTTATTCCAAAATATCATTGTATTTGATGAAAGGTTCTGAGCAAATGATAATTTTTAATGTTTAAAGTTCAAAGTTCAAAGTAATTTTATTGTCAATACAGATATATATCATTATATACAACCCTGAGATTCATTTTCTTGTGGGCGTATTCTCTAAATTCATAATAGAATAATAGCCATAGCTATAATAGTATCAATGAATGACCACAACAACTTTCATAACATTAACCAAGCTGAATTGTAGTACCATCACAATAATTAACCTGACTTCAGATCCACTTTTGACATTGTGTATTAATGGCTGCTAAATCTCCCTCGCCCTTCTCTTTTTTTTTCCCATTCCCCTTGTGGCTCCCTCTTAGCACTTCTCTTCTCCTTACCTGCTTATCCCTTTCTCTCATGGTCCATGGTCCACTCTCCTCTATCAGATTCCTTCTTCCCCACTCACCTACCTTTCCCCTCACTCAACTTCATCTATCACCTTCCAGCTTGTACTCCTTCCCCAACCCCACCTTCTTAGTATTACTTATTTCTCCTTTCCTTTCTAGTCCTGATGAAGGGTCTTGGCCTGAAATGTGGATCTTTATTGATGCTGCCTGACTTGCTGAGTTCTTCCAGCGTTTTGTGTGTGCTGCTCTTGACTTCCAGCCTCTGCAGAATATCTTGAGTAAATGCTTGGCTTCTGAGTCTTCCATGCAGCAAAAAAATCAAAAAAATATCCTGCTGTCTTGTTTACTGAATATCCATTCCTTTGGCTTGAATAATTGGCAGGTTTGGCAGTTTTACCACAGCTTGGCTGAGCAGAGTACCCATGCCTTCAAAATTAACTTTATACTGATTAGGTAGAGTTGCACAAAATGGAAACCTAATTTTCTGAAGGGCTTTGGCACAAACCTCAATGGTGATTTGAGGACATAATCTGCACTGTCATTTCATTGCAGTATTAGGGAAGTTCTTCAATTGTTCACATGGATTTGTCAGACAGCATGTGAAACTGATCTCTCTTTTAATTGTACTGTGATATGAAAGGTATTATTCATTCAAAGAATAGAAAGTTCTTACAGTATTCAGTTCGCATTCTGTCTAATGCCACCACACCAAAAGCCATTGGCACTTTATGTTCATGGGCTCTGTGAGAATGGCTGTCTTTTCCTCTGTATAATTACAATGAAATGCAATCCGTGGATACGATGCATTTTGTGGGATTTATGAATGGGAATAAGGTTCATTATTTCATAAATGGGAGGTATGGATGAGCAGAGCACCAGCCTCAGAAGCATCTGCAAAATAAGGGAGTGAATGGTTTCTTCCTCTCAGTCGCTAAGGTGCTGGACTCAAAGTAAAGTCCAACACTTATTTCACTGCAACAGGATTGCTTAACTCCACCATGGGTTTACATTGTTCCTCTGTTTATTTAAAAGTTGTTGTATCAAATTGCATGCTGGTATAGCATTAAGGTGGCGGTTAAGCATCCAGACATGCAAGTTAAAAAGCAATTTTCTGGTTCCTTAGGGTGGATCTCAGAAAAGAATTCGACCTCAGAATTGTAGGGTTGCCGGTGCTTTCTGGGTGGGTCCATTCTGGCTGCAACCTTATTGTTCTGCTTTGTAACATAAAAACTGAATGCAAGAAAAAGACGGGAGCCCAAGAAATGCGAGTCTTCATTTGTTCTTTACTTTAAGCGAGGAGCTGTGGTAGTGTAATGATGTTTGCAATTCACTTATTTATATATACAACCCGTATTGAATTATTTAAACAAACAAAGAATGCTTAATCAACAGCATATGTACAAGATTACTCAAATATTACTGAAATAATAAATACTTATGGTGAAGCATCTTTGTTTAGCAAAGGGAAGGGGTTGATGAAATCACTAAACAGATTGGGACTCATAATCTGTTGGCCCGGATAGCCCAGATCTGCACACATTTACACCTAAAGGTCAACATCAGTCAACTCGAATGCACCTTACCCAAAACTAATCATGTCATATGTAAACTGCTGGGGCCCTTGAAAGTCTGCACAGCTTGTTATAAAAATATAACACGATTAAATAGCTTCATAATGCAGTTGCTGCATTTTAACAGACATTTCCTTCTTGTTTGGTGCCAACGACAACACCTGTAAGTGAGACTTCACTCGCTCTGATTTAAAGTTTGTCCCCACACGACTATTTGTTTGTGTACTAAATGTGAGATTTCTACTGGAATAGTTGTTATTTTTTAATGGTTTATTAGTTGAGCACTTGTGGGAGTAGATACTGCTGCTCAGTATGGGCATAACAACAGTGCGGTAACAAAATCAAATTAGGGAAGGAAATAGAAATTTACATTCCAAAGGTTCTTTTAGTAGACTTCAGCTCCTCCAGAAACTGGTGAGACACCTGGGGGTATGTGACAGTCAGGCTCATTTCACAGCTTTACAACCTCTAACAATTTTAGTCTATATGTGTTGGATGATCACCGCGTTTTGTTCCTGCTGGCCAAAGGATGGAGGTAAAAATCAGAGTTTCCCTTGAAGAGAGACAACTAAACAGACCATGAACCCATGAACACTACCTCACTATTTCTTCTTTGATCTGACTATTGTTTGTAACTGTGGTGTTATGTTTATGTTTTGCACTGTATTGCTGCCACAAAACAACACATTTCACAGCATATGTGCCCACAAAGGGATGAGAGGGAAATAACGCTGTACTGTTGTGCTGTACTGCAATATACCCTTCGATTAAATAAAATCAAAAGTATATGACTTCTTAATTTTTATTCTAAATATTCATAGCACACACACACACACACACACACGTATATATATATAAAATTATAAACATAATTTAAAGTGTCATGCTGTTTTCAGCCTGTGTAAAAATTTCCTGCTCAGAGCAAAAGTTGGTCTGCGCTGCTGTGAACAAAATTAGAGGGAACATTGTTACGGGTAGTAAACCTGATTCTGAATTGAGAGGAAGCAGGAGGCAGCTAGTGCACATTTTTCTGCGCAGTGACGAGTCAGCCATTGGTTCTTCCATAAATCAAAATCCATTTGTTGTCACTGAGCATGGAATCACCAGCATGCTGCCTGGATTAGACAGTACATCTTATGAGGATAGGTTGAATGAGCTTTTCTCTTTGGAGCAAAGGAGAATGAGAGGCAATCTGATAGGGGTGTATAAGCTCATAAGAAGCAGAGGCGGAATGGACAGCCAGTGCCTTTTACCCAAAACCGAACTGACTAATATGAGGGGGCATGCTTGTAAAGTGATTGGAGGAAAGCGTAGGGTGATGTTGGAGGTAGGTTTTCCTACACAGTGAGTGAAAGGTGCATAGAACATGCTGGGAAGGGTGTTGGTGGAGGCAGATACATTAGGGACATTTAAGACACTTAGGTGGGCACACAGATGAAAGAAGAATGAAGGACTATGCAGGAAGGAAAGGGTGGATTGATCTTGGAGTTGGTTAAAAGTTGGCATAACATCATGGGCTGAAGGGCCTATACTGTGCTGTACTGCTCTATGTCCTATGTTCACTTCTTCTGTCTTCTCTTCCTTTCCCTCTCATCACTCATCCTCTCCATACTCCTGAAGTCAAGCACCTGCCTATGAGTAACACTCTAGAGTGCACATGCACAGACTGAATGTTCAGCAAGAATTTTTTTTTACTTTCTGCTGTAATCACTTGTTATGAACAGAAATCTTCCTGATGCCCTTAGGATGTTTGAGCTGACAAGCAGAAGTTTGACTATGAATTAAGAAGAACTTCATTGGCAATTTCTTCCATTTTGATTGCATAACCACCATTTCAATCGTATGTTTGTGCTAGCTATAAATTTGAGTTTGAGTCTGACGACACTGCCTCTTTGCATTATAAATCATGGGAACTCAAGGTTGGTAAATGTGATCTAATAAAAAATTGTAGCAAGTTTCTTTAAGGGCTTTCATTCTAGGATGACTACTGGTCCTATTTTATGAAGTGAGAAATGTTCTCAGGATGGTTTTACCTGCTTCAATAATATGATTATGTTGGACCATCCTACTTCAAATTGGGAGGTTCCACAATATCTCAGTCAAAGAGCTGATACTACATGTATTTGGTCCCACCAACAGACTAATTCACCAGCACAAGCCAGACACCTTTAAAAAAATATTTCTTATAGTAACTTACAGTAATTTTTATGCATTGCCCTGTGCTGCAACACATTCAAATACATTTGTCTGTGAAAATAAACCTGATTCTGGAAAATTGAATCAATGAATACAGCCCCTCAGGCAATGTATAATGAAAACTTATTTTCAACAGTAAATATTTACCATAGTACCCTTGCTTTGCAATGCATTCTTCATACTTAAATCCATGACCACATGTTGATCACATTCGGTGTTAGGTTTAAAATGTAACTGTCCAAAATTCAACAGTGTCAAAATCAATATCATGGCTCTATCAAAATTAACATCTACTCAAACCTAAACTTCAATGTTTCCAGTACATTTTTTTGCTTAACTTTTTGCAGTAAGTTCAATCCTGATAATAATTAATATTTTGTTTTAAAGAAGGATATAAGTAAAAAAGAAAACAGAAAAAGGCTACAATATTGTTCAGATTAGTTGAGTAGATTTGCATATTGCATACCTGATGAGGCAACTTACAATGTGCCTACTTTTCCGCTGGGTTGTTGAATTATTTGAAGTTCTGGTAATGCACAGTTTCTTTGTGTTGAATCATGCCAGCTTCTCTTTAAGGCTGAAGTTGCAGTAGGATGATCTGTGGTGTCGTGAACATTCCTCACATCCAGCTGAACTCCACATTCATATAAATGATCTTTGCATTTAGCAGCCACAGAATCCTTTGAGGAGAGCTCATGCATGTGTACTTGAGGTATTCCACAAGCGTCTTAAAGCAAAGTTTTGAAATTCTTTAATAGCAACTGACTAAATTAGCAGGTTTGGGCATAGTCTATCATCATCTATAGCTATTAGGTCTGCCATTTCACGGTTTGTATGATGGCAAGTTCCATGTCTTTCATGTCTGTTTCCATCACCTTGACTCACTTTTTCTTAAAATAAAAGTTTATTTCTAAGTTTCTTTTCCCTAAAATTAACAGGAAGGAATCAATTATGTGGAACTAACCTACAAATTAAACATTCCAGTCATTAGTATTGTACAAGGAAAGGCCGGGGTTGCAGACATTTTTATACACTCAGTGACCACTTTATTTGGTACAGGAGTGGTATCTGCCGTGGTTCTCAGCTGTAATAGCTCACCCACTTTAAAGTTTGATGTGTTGTGCATTCAGGGATGCTTTTCTGCACTTGACTGGTGTGCTTAATTGAATTATTGCTGCCTTCCTTGTCTGCATGAACCAGTCTGGCTGTTCTCCTCTGACTTCCCTCATTTACAAGGTGTTTTCACCCACTCACTGGATGTTTATTCTTTTTTATGCCATTCTCTATAAACTCTACAGACTGCTGAGCATGAAAATCCCATGAGATCAGCACTTTCTGCGACACAACCAGCCTGTCTGACATCAACAATCACTCCATGGTCAAAGTCACTTAGATCGCATTTCTTCCCCATTCTGATATTTAGTCTGAACAACAACTGAACCTCTTGAGCATGTCTGCATATTATTTTGCATTGAGTTGCTGCCATATGATTAATGAGCAGGTGTACAGGTGTTCCTAATAAAGTGACCATTGAGTGTAGTTGTGATTACCCCATTCTGGAGCATTTAAATCAAAAATAAAACTGCAGAAACTTCCAACCTAGTCATAAAAAGAGAAGGAATAAATCCAAAAGGAAAAAAAGGCAAAATAGGAAGCACAATAGATGGGATTACATAACAATACTCCAGTCTAGAGTTGAAGATGAGAGGGGAATAACTTGGATGGATTTGAATGAGGGCGAGATAAAAATGGCCTGATAGAAATTTGGTGCAGACAGGAAAGAATGGCTCTGTGAGGAAGGGGAGAACCTACTTGGTAGAAGATGGGTGGATACAGAAGAAGAACGGCATCTACGTTCAAAATAAGGTACTCTATATCAGAGTCCCTGGGATTGAGTTTACTCAAGGGATTCTGGCTCCTCAGTTGCATTATAATAATGACCATGGCAGCAAAAGCATGTCTGGAAATAGGCAAGGAATTTCTAACTTTGTCACTATCTTCAGGTTCTAACAGGTGTACATTATCACTAGAGCTGCAGAGTTTGCACCAATACCAGGAGAATTACAGTTGTGAGGAGAGGTTGAGGTTGATGTAATTGAGGTGTATGAAATTATACAAAATCAAATCAAGCCAGGAAAGAAGGTTCCATACCTCTTGCTAGAAAGACAGACAGACATACTTTATTGATCCCGTGGGAAATTGGGTTTCGTTACAGCCGCACCAACCAAGAATAGTGAAGAAATATAGCAATATAAAACCATAAATAATTAAATAATAACTTAATCATGCCAAGTGGAAATAAGTCCAGGGCCAGCCTATTGGCTCAGGCTGTCTGACACTCCAAGGGAGGAGTTGTAGAGTTTGATGGCCACAGGTAGGAATGACTTCCTATGACGCTCAGTGTTGCATCTCGGTGGAATGAGTCTCTGGCTGAATGTACACCTGTGCCTAACCAGTACATTATGGAGTGGATGGGAGTCATTGTCCAAGATGGCATGCAACTTGGACAGCATCCTCTTTTCAGACACCACCATCAGAAAGTCCAGTTCCACCCCACAACAGCACTGGCCTTACGAATGAGTTTGTTGATTCTGTTGGTGTCTGCTACCCTCAGCCTGCTGCCCCAGCACACAACAGCAAACATGATAGCACTGGCCACCACAGACTCGTAAAACATCCTCAGCATTGTCCGGCAGATGTTAAAGGACCTCAGTCTCCTCAGGAAATAGAGACTGCTGTGACCTTTCTTGTAGACAGCTTCAGTGTTCTTTGACCAGTCCAGTTTATTGTCCATTCATATCCCCAAGTATTTGTAATCCTCCACCATGTCCACACTGACCCCTTGGATGGAAACAGGGGTCACCGGTGCCTTAGCCCTCCTCAGGTCCACTGCTAGCTCCTTAGTCTTTTTCACATTAAGCTGCAGATGATTCTGCTCGCATAAAGATGGATAATCAGGATACATTAATTAAATTGATGGAAAGATTTGAAATTTTGCTCTGGAATGGAGGTGAAGATACCCTTAAAGTGTATCTGAATCAAGGAATTCAAAGATATTGAGGAACAACATGCAACTAGATGGCATCAAATGTGTGATGTAGCCGGCTGAGCCTACCATCCTTTGCAGTCTCTTGCAATCTTATACATTGTAATCTGCATACAAGGTGAAAACATTCTTCACCATACCTGTACATCTAGAAACTTCTAAGCGTCTTTGGTGACATGGCAAATATCCTCAAATCTCAAGCAACCATGTGCAGATAGCAGTGTTTGGATTGACATAATGGGTTGAAAGAGTTTGTTCCTATGTTGCATTGTTCAATATAACTTGTAAGCTCATGCACGAAGGATTGGGAAATAAGTGAGTTCTTGTCTACAGTGAGGAAGGCAAATGTGATGTTAAGATTCATTTCAAGAGAGCTATTATATAAAAGTAATGATGCAATGCTGAGACTTTATAAAGCACCAGTGAGGCCTCTCTTGGGGTATTGTGATCAGTCTTGGGCCCTTTGTCTTAGAAAGGATGTGCTGAAATTGGAGAATTCAAAGGAAATTCATGAAAATAATTCCAGGATTGAATGGTTTGTCATAGCAAGAGTGTTTGATGGCTCTGGGCCTTTATTCACTGGAGTTCAGAAGGATGAGGGGGTGACCTCATCGAAACCCATCAAATCATGAAAGACCTTGATAGAGTGGATGCGAGTAGGATGCTTCCTATGGTGAAGGAGTCTAAGACCTGAGGTCACAGCCTCAGAATGAAAGAGTGCCCTTTTAGAACAGAGATAAGAAGAAATTTCTTTAGCCAGAGTGGTAAATCTGTGGAATTCTTTGCAACAGGCAGCCATGGAAGCCAAGTCTTATCTATATTGAAAATGACGATTTATAGATTCTTGATTGGTCAGGGCATGAGTGGATACAGAGAGAAGGCAGGAGATTGGGGCTGAGAGAAAAATTGGATCAGCCGTGATAAAATGGTGGAGCAGACTTGAAGGGCCAAATGGCCTTATTCTGCTCCCATATCTTATGGTTGTAGGGTTCTCAGAATAGTAACTGTAATGTTAATTGTTAACTGCTAATAATAAAATGGCTTTTCTGTAGTGTTATACTGAAATGGCTTCTCTGTAATGTTAACGAATGAGGTAATGTTTTTCTGTAGATGCGATGTTTGGGTTATAACTACTGATAATGGGGAACTAACCAATGGAAGTCATGTTATTCTATCTGTATGTGTGGGAACCAGGGTTGGTGTGCGGGAGATTCGGCGAGGAAAAGCGAAGAGGAAGAAAGTTCAGGAAGCGCTCTGGTAGACCACCCTGGTTGGTCCTAGTCCGAGGGTCGAGGAGTTCGGAGGAGATTGTTCGGTGGAGGAATACCTGCTGTGTGAGCTCCAACAATTTATTTGTACAAGAAACTATTTTATTAAAATTGGTGCCTTTTTCTTTTTCTTTTATATTCTGTTTTTCTGTTAACCCCTTAGCCAAAGTAAGAGTTATAAAGTGTAATCATTTAATCGCATATTGTGTACTGTCTGATATTTTACATTGTGGGTTTGTACCGGAATGTATTATACAACATCCACACAAACGGGATTACACCATTTAGAGGGGCAGACAGCAGCTTTCCCTAGACGAATGTAAGTTAATCAAGCCTGAATGTTACATGGTCTTATTGTTACAGCAAAAGGGGTTGAGAGGTTAATAAATCATCCATGATGCAATGGTGTAGAGGACCCCATGGGCCGAATGGCCTAATTCTCCTCCTATTTTTTATGTTCTTATGGATGGCCTGCTTCTGTATCATGGTAAGTAGTTACCTGACCTAAAGATACCTATCAAGGTTATTTGTGAAATCTTCTATTGACCAAATTTTCTCCCTTGAGGAAGTGAGTTCTAGATTTTCTTTTTAGATTTTGGAAAGTGTACTCAGCAAAAGTATCATTTTCCAACCCTCAATATTTTCCTACTTCATTAAAAGTTGGGTTCAAAGTTATAGAGGGATTTTATAGTGAATAAGCAAAGATTTTCACTGGCAGTGTTTTACCCACCCTGGATACTTTCTCTTGTCCCTCCTCCCATCAGTGAGAAGATAGAAATGCCTGAAAGCACATACCATGAGGCTGAAAGACAGCTTCTACTCTGCTGATATAAAACTGTTGAATGTTCCCTATTACGATACAATCTACCTTGTCAATGCCTTGCACCTTATTGTCTGTTTGCACTGCATTTTCTCTGTAACTGGAACACTTTATTCTGCACTCTGATACTGTTTTCTCTTGCACTACCTTAATGCACGGTTGTGATGAAATGATCAGTTGCATGCAAACCAAATTTTTCACTGTACCTTGGTGTATGTGGCAAAAATAAACCAATTATCAATTCACTAATTGACGTGAGAATCAATGAAGAAATCGGAAGATATATCTTTCATAAAAAGATAGCTCTTGTCCAGAATAGAATAAACAGATTTAATGAAATTTTCCAAAGGAATTTAATATTCTTACAGAAGGTGAGAGTTACTCTGGTAAAGGGAATAGTTACTGCTTATTCTTATGCTGCCATTTCAAATACATCAGCATGTGATGATATTTCTGCACAGCTGATTGGTTAAGATTTTCTGAAGTTTGCACCAAACCTTGAAGTAATAAAAAGGCAGGGTGGTATGTACTGTATCTTGGATGAGAACTGACACACAGGAGCCTTTTCTTGGGAACTACTGCCCTAGTCCTTCAAAGTGATAGGAGTCAAGGGTTTGGAAAATGCTGAAGAAGAGCGTGACATCTTGTTGCATTGTATCTTGCAGATAACATTACCGCAGCTGTGGAGGACTGTTAGAGGAGGAGAGTGTTTAGGGTGGAATGATAGGGCTCCCTCGAAGGGAAAACAGTCTAAAGATCTTCCTTCTGTGTTCCATGGTTTTATGACTCGAATTTAAAGGTATATTTTTACTCTTATTCCCTCTCTATACTCACACTCAGATCTGCTCATAAATATTTTCCAACCTTGCAAAAAAATTGCTTTCCAATGCCCATTATTATCAAGTGGTCTCAGTTCTTATCTCCAGCATCATTGATCCAATTTCCTGTCAGAGTTTTCAAGTCCTCAAATGCAACCAATTGATGCTGCTGCAGCAAATTATCAGAGTTTGCAGGCCCAGTTCCCTCCCTCACAAAGTTTACATCTCCAACAGGATTTTGGTGTTCTACAACAGAGTATTTCTTCAGGAAACATCCCTCTACCTCCTCCATTTATTCCTTAAACTCCCATTCCTCACGTTCATAACTCGATTGTCAGACTCTAGTCAACTTCTTCCAAATTCAATTCCACCACATTGGAGATCCAAGCTTTAACACAGAAGTTTAATGCTTCCAAAGTCACTTGGTTTGCTATTGATCACCTCAAATAAGTCTCAGATTCTTTTCTTTAAGAATTAAAAAAAATGTATATCTGGTAGTTGTTAGATTCGCAGAACTGGATTTTTTGCTTTTTATGTTATTGTTTGTTTAGCCATACAATTTATTTCTCATTTGTTTGGATGTAGAGTTGGAGTCTTACAGTACAGAAATGGGCTAACGCATGATGACCTTTCTGCCCATCTACACTAACTCCATTTGCCTGTATTAGGACCACATCCTTCTTTTCCTTGTCCATTTATGTTTATGTAAATGCCACATAACAATTGTATCTAACTCTTCTAATTCATCCTGATCTCAATAACACTCTATGTAAAAACAGATTCCCTTTAAAATTTACAACTCTAACCTTGAATCCATGCCTTCTAGTTCTTGATACCGCTTTGATGGGAAGGCTCATGAGGTGTTTTGCCAGACTCCTTGTTAACTAAACTTTATGCAGCATCTTTTCAGGAAAATTAGTTTTGCTCCCCTGAACTTAACAGTCTAGAAACAAAGGAACTATTTTGTTGGCTCAAGGCTTGAATGGCTGGAAGTAATGTAACAATATCAAAGACATTTATCACCTGACAGCCATTCCAGTCTTGCTCCCAGCTTTGCTGACTATGAAATATGTCAAGTTATTAAATTGGTCCTAAATGTCTCTAACAATCAGAACTATTTTTAAATTGTTAAAGTGAGATAACCGCTGAAATATGTTAATAATTATTAAATTATTAATTTTATAAATGAGTGATGATTAATTCAATTAATAATTAAAATTACTAATTTTTAAAGATAGCTACTAAGAAAACCAGCAAAAAATTAAATTAGCCAAATCAGCAAATAAACCAAAATGATTAAAAGAAAAGTAACCTACTATTGCCATTGGTTTCTTTCTGCAACCATATGGTTTTTACTAATGTACAATGTCCTGGGTATGTTACTCAAAATGGCCTCTTTGGTTTGTTACAAGTAGGAATGTTTCTTTGTCGGATAAGTGTTTCTCTAGCCGTTGTTTCACTTTAGAATGGCTGATATGGTAATTGTATTCATTTGTTAATCAATGGGGAATGTCATTGTGTCTTGTGATGCTGGGAACTTGGGGGAGGGGTTTTCGCGGTTTTTTTTTGGGGAGAGGCCGAGGAAGACACTGAAGAAGGTGGACGTGTGCTGGACTGCTCGTAAGACCACCGGGGTGGTCCCAGGTGCGACGGCCGGATGGGTCGATTGGTTCGTTAATTGAGCTCCAACGAGTGCACTAAACAGACTGAACTTTGATAAGTGGCGCCTTTTGTTTTTTTCCTTGTGTATATATATTGTATTGCTTACTACTCTTTTTAATTTTAGTAAACTCTTTAAAGTGTATTTCATAACGGTATTTGTTGTGGATTTGATACTGTTGGCGGGCTCGAGGCGTAAACTCGATTCTCACAGCACCTGCGTGTACGGGAGGTGGGTTGGAGAGTGGCTGGATCCCCTTTTTCCCCTAGACATATACCAGCCTGTTGGGTAAGGGTTACACTAAAAACAACAGCATCACAGATCTTGCATCAGATCTAACCTGGGGCAGGATGAAAGAGTTGATACCACAGGCTTAGTCCTGAAGAATTTTATCACCATGGAACTTTGCTGTTGGAATCAATAGTGAGGCCAGCGGTGCAGCGTGTTGGAACCTTCAGAGTCATTATTTCCAAGTAATTTCAGGACTTGACAGCTGGAGTTGGTGGTATTCACTAGCAAGTCCTTTCCTTACATCTGCTCAGTGAATGGCAGAGAGTGTAAATTACCCTGAAAATTCTAGTGACTTGCAACTCAGCTTACATCTTGTCTGCTCATACTTTGTGTGCAATGCATATTTTCTATTTTTCCAGCAAGATTCAACCCTGGTAATGTTGGCCTTGCTCTGTAATGGCATAACCATCACAGAAAGAAGAGACATTAATAAAGGTAGACAAAGTTTATGCATTTTTAATAAGTTTCTCTATTTCTTTGACAACTATTTCCAATTAATCCCCTCCACCTGCTCTCTGGCCTCAAGCATCTTTCACAGTACACATCCACAATGACTGTATTTGAAATTTTCTGTGTCATGTTGACCTAGGTGGTAAATGCATTGAATAAAGTGGTCTAGGAGACATTACCTGGATGCTTTATATGCAGCTTTCAAACCTTCCTTGTCAAATGCCTGGTAACTTCAGTTACTGACAAGTTGCAGCTTGCTTCTTCAGCTTTGTACAATGATGGGACCCTCTTTGTTCTTAACTGAAGTAATTATACAAACTCCTGTCTGGATTCTTATCTTTACAAATTATTTTAACCCTTTCCACACATTAGCTATTGCCTCTCCTTTTCGTAATTTGTTCCATGATTGGGGTCACACTAATTAAGCTACATATATTTGTTCACTATTGTAACCAAGAAGACTGTATATTTCTCCATGAGACACTGGGGTATTTTTAATGATCATGGTGGTTTTGAAGTTCAGCGTTTTCCAGTGCAATACAGGGTGCAAGGTTCAAGCCTCAGATCCAAAGTTCCACGCAAAAAGTGAAATGTTAGCTGAGTCCACACCTCTCTGGAGCCTCTTACAGTCCCACACATTGAAGCCTCCATGCCAGGCTGTGATGCAACCAGTCAAAATGCTCTCCACCATACATCTGTAGAAATTTACCAGAGTCTTTGGTGGCACACCAAATTCCTTCAAACGCCTAATGAAGTATGGCCACTGACGTAACTTCTTCATGATTGCATCAATGTGTTGGACCCAAATCAGATCTGAGATGTTGATGCCCAGGAACTTCAAGGTGCTCTGCCTTTCCAGTGATAACTCCTCATTGAGGATTGTTGTGTGTTTTCCCCTTCCTGAAGGCAACAATCAGTTCCTTGGTCTTGCTAACATTGAGTGTGAGGTTGTTGTTGCAAAACCAGTCAACCAGGCAATCTATCTTGCTCCTGTATGCCTCCTTGTTGCCATCTGAGATTCTGCCAACAATCCTCAGGCTGCATCTGTGAAAGTGCTAGCCGGGAGTCCAGATGGGTGGCCAAGGTCAAAAACTTCAATGACGTTTTCCCATATGTATGTTCTGCTTTTGATTGTTTTTATATTGATGACCTAGTTTCTCACTCAAGTTGTGGAACCCATGCATTTGATTTTAAAGAAATATATTTATCCTCCCTGATGGATGTTGTCCCCCACTTTACCTGCTGTTGTTAGCTCTTCCTCAGCTCCCTGGTAACCTGTTTTCAAATTTGAAATGCTGCATAATCTCATAGATACAAACATACAGTTCCAAATGGACTCAGAAAATAGACAAATCCCTCCTTGCATTTAATATTTTTGCCTGAGGGAATGATAATCAGTGTTATTTGTATATGGGAACGAGTACAGATGCATTGACTGAAGTTAGGGAGCTGCACCCTTTTGCGATTCAGTGTAGCTGTAAAACATGAGTTGACTCTTCCTTTCAGAGAACTAGGCACATTGATCCCTCCCACCTGCAGCCTTTTGTCTTGACAGGCAGAACAGCAGATGAACGGTGGAGAGACATCAGACAAGAGAGCTGCCCCTGAGCAGGACGGATGCTGCCAGTTTAAATGCTAACAAGAGGAAGGAGTGATCTTCAGTTGTAAGTACGTTCCTGTCCACTGCCTTGTGGCTTTTTGAATCATGTACTAAATCTTTGCAGATGTACTGTTGATGTTTGTTGCTGTCACTTACTGCAATAAAATTCATTGTGAATTTTATCTGCATAGGTGCAATATATGCAAAAATATATGAGGTCTTGTTTCTGTAATAGGCTGTGGTGATGGATTATTTTGCCCAATCACTCTTTTATTCATTCAAAAGTTAAAGAGAATAATATGATTCTATTGAAATAGTTTAAACTGAAAGTGTTTTTAAAGTTATTTTTCTCTTCTTGACTATAATTAATAAGTTTAAGTTCTACCAAGAAGTTAGCTGGGACTTTTTTCTTTGTGTGAGGTGAATGTAACTGCAGCCCCTCACTATATCTGTCTACTCCCCTATATTTAAAGTTTACACTATGATTCTATCTGTCATGAGACTAAATCATTGCTAACAGAGTCAGCTAGCATGTCTTTCAATTAGCATAAATGGAATGGAAGCTTGAGTCATATTTCATTCATGCTCAAAAGCATGTAAGTGTCAGTCTAATTCCACTACCTATTCAGCAGGTAATATGACCAGAGAGCATAACTCAGTGCTTATTGTTCAGGCAGATTCTGGGACACACAGTATGCAAACAATTATTGGGCATTTAGTCAATTGATTGTATGCTTTCTTTAATGCTTCTCAAATGCAAAGACAGATGAAATAAAGAACTCATTATTGTCCATGGACACTTTCATATTGACTTCTTGGTAAGCTTTGTAAGCACAGTTATCCAAAGGGAGTTCCGATGAATGGCCACCACCTGAAATTTTAACTCCTTCTCTTTCAACAGTGTTGAGCCCTGAGTGTTTCCTGTATGTTCCTGTTTAGTTCAGGTTTCCAGCACCTGCAAATTTGGCTTTTCAGAGTTAAGTATTCAATGTTTTTTTTAACAACCAAGAACTTTATGATATTGAAGTCCACTCAGGGGCCACTGTACTAGGTACACCTATTCACCTGCTCAATAATGCAAACATCTAATCAGCCAATTATGCGGCAGCAACTCAATGCAGAAAAGCATGCTGGCGTGGTCTAGAGGTTCAGTTGTTGTTCAGACCAAACATCAGAATGGGGAAGAAACGTGATCTAAGGGACTTTGAGTATGAAATGATTGTTGGTTCCAAATGGAGTGGTTTGTGGAGATCGCAAACTGCTGATCTACTGGGATTTTCACGCAGAACAGTTTACAAACAATGTTGTGAAAAGCAAAGAAATATCCAGTGAGTGGCAGTTCTGTGGGTGAAAATGCCTTGTTGAGAGAGGTAAGAGAAGCATGACCAGACTGCTTCAAGCTGACAGGAAGCTGACATAACTCAAATAACCAAATAAGTGGTGTGCAGAAGAGTGTCTCTGAACCCACAACATATCAAATCTTGAAGTGGCACACACAAAATGCAGGTGGGACACAGCAGGCCAGGCAGCATCTATAGGGAGAAGCACTGTCGACATTTCGGGCCGAGACCCTTCGCCAGGACTTATCCCGATAGATGGTGCCTGGCCTGCTGTGTTCCACCAGCATTTTGTGTGTGTTGCTTGAATTTCCAGCATCTGCAGATTTCCTCGTGTTTGAATCTTGAAGTGGATAGGGTAAAGCAGCAAAACACACAAACGTTCAATGAATGGCCACTCTATTAGGTACAGGAGAGACCTAATATGCTGTCCACTGAGTGTATCAATTGAGCTTATAATAACAAGTTGCTGCACCACCCTTACTATCTGTCCTTACTTCCATGAGAAGTACAGCCAAGAAGGCAAAGAGATAGATCATCTAGTAAAATGTCATTGAATTCTGCATAATCTCACACGTAAGCTATGGGGAAGAGTGGAGAGTGGTCAGTTGCCTACCCTGGGAAGGAGTAGGAGCGGGAGCAAGCAAGGTGGTGGGTTAAAATAATTTTACCCAGATTTTGGATCTTTGTGCATTCAAGGTTCCTGGAATAGGTAAGGGGAAAATCTGTGGCTGACATTATTCTTGACAGCATGTGGATGATTGTGTGTTTATAGTCTTCAGCTGACAGGGCGTACAGTGTGAATGAATAGCCATAAATTGGAATGAAAGTTAAAATCAGAGACTAATAATTTTATGGATCTCTGACCTGGATACCCAAAGCAAGACCCCAAGTGGGCATATTCCTGGTAGTTGAGTGCCAGATGGATAAATCAGGGAAGTGGTAGCATAGATTGGAAATGGAGGCAATGGAAAGGGTGTAGATATGTTAGTCAGCCAGTGGAAATTAACTTTATAACTACCACGTAAGATGGAGTTAAAAGACAAATTACATGTTCAGCTCTGAAGAGTAGTTCTTAGATGTCTGGGTTAATGACGTAAAGAAGTCAGACCATAACCTGGAAGCTCATCAATTCATCTTGAAGTTTTTAATCCAGTTAAATAAACACAGCATCAAAAATTTCCAGTTTACTGGACTGTTATAAAAAAAAAACCCTTTCTGTCCTTAAGGAAAAATTGTCCAGACCAACCTGGCATAATCTCTGTGTGACTATAGACATGTACTAATGTGACTGACTCTTAACTCACTCCTTGAATGATCTGGCAAGTTACTCTCTTGTTTAAAAATATCTGCAATAATTATAAGAAGTATTGACGGGGGCAGAAAATCCAGTATTGATCTGGATGGTGAACATGGTCAGTTCAATTAGCTCAGCAAGTTACCTGCTCCTGAACTTTTGTGGAAATTCCTGTATTTGGAGAGCTGTTCCACAGACTGATGAGGTTTAGTCTTATATGGTCATTTTCACCAATAGAAGTTGCCCTTGGAGCTCACAACATGTGAGAGCATTGCATCGAAGAGAGGAACAGCAAAGTGCTGCTGATTACCACCTCCATCGTTCCACTGCATGTGAATCGATATGTCGCCATATTGAACACCACTGTAGCTGCAAAACACACACATGTATCTGACGCTGTGAAAATTAGCCACTTATGTTGTAATTTATATAAATGCTCTGAATGTGAATGGCTGTCTGAGACTGAGGCCTCTGTTGGTCTGAGTTGACTGTGGATATTACGTCCTCGCTGCAAGCCAAGCAGTACGATATGGAGAGCAAGCTGTTGTCCACCTATCACGCATCTGATGAACCCAACAGAACGGTGGAGTTTGGTACCAGCAGCATTGCAGGAATTGCCAGTCAGTATTGAGCTCAATGCAGGACTGCCTTAGGGGCTCCAGCTCTGGATTTTTTCCTCAGGGTTTACACCTGAAGCCTCCCCCATGAGTGGGTATAGCCGCAAGGCACTAGAGGATTGAGAACAGAGTTTTCCTTCTCCTACATGAGCTGTCGACCACAGCTGACAAGCCCCATTAAAATTGTTTTTAAGGCACCAGTAACCAGCCTTTGCCCCTTCTCTTGTCAGTAGAATGGTTCTGCTGGGCTCAGTAGCTAAGCCACATGTGAAGGCCAGGAGCTGGACTTGGTTGTCAGAGTCTGTTTGAGCTGCACGCCATTGGGAGCATTTAATAGTTAGTGGGAGCTTACCATTCCTGGCTGTAACAGCCTTAAGGAACCCGGATGTGAATGTACAGACTACAGTTAGTAAATTTCTGGATGACACAAAATTAGATGGTGTTGTAGACAGTGTAGAAGGTTATGAAAAAATTATGGGAGGAAGCCGATCAGCTGGGTATGTGGATTGTGGATTGGCAAATGGCTCTCACACCAGATAAACGTGAGGTCCAACCAGAGTAGGATTTATACAGTAAATGTTAGGACCCTCGGGAGTGATAATGGAACAGAGGGTCTGAGGAGTGCAAAAGTATAGTTCTCCGAAAGTGGTGTCACAGGTTGATAGGGCAGTGAAGAAGACGTTTAGCTCGCTGGCCTTTATTGATGGGGCACTAACTATAGGAGTTAGGAAGTGGTTTCATATGACAATGGTGAGGTGTACATGGAGTATTGCCTACACTTTTGATTTTTGTTTTAGAAAAGATGCAATTAAACTAGCAAGCACGCAGAAAAAAAAACTCCAGGATGCTACCTGGACTTAGGTGGCGGAGTTACGAGGAGAGGTTGCATAGTCTAGGACCTCATTCCTGGAATGAAGGAGATTGAGAGATGGCCATATAGAAGTATATAAGAACAACAGCCATAGACATGCTGAAAGCACAGTCTTTTTTCCAAGGAGGAGATGCTGAAAACAAGAGGGCATATATTTAAGATCAGAGATGAGAGATTTAAAAGGGACATGATCCTTCATGGAAAGGCTGGTGCATATTTGCACTAAGTTGCAGAAATAATGGTTGACATGGGTATAACCCATGTCCATGGTGGGCTTCACAGCTGAACAGGTGAGAAGACAGCTGAAACGTCTCCACCCAAGCAAGGCTGCAGGCCCAGATGGTGTCAGCCCCAGGGTGCTCAAAGCCTGTGCCCCCCCAGCTATGTGCTGTATTTCACCATGTCTTCAACCTGAGCCTGAGTCTCCAGAGGGTTCCTGTGCTGTGGAAGACGTCCTGCCTCGTTCCTGTACCGAAGGCACCGTGCCCCAGTGGCTCCAATGACTACAGACCGGTGGCATTGACCTCCCACATCATGAAGACCCTGGAGAGACTTGTTCTAGAGCAGCTCCAGCCTATGGTTAGGCCACACTTAGACCCCCTCCAGTTCACCTATCAGCCCCGACTAGGGGTTGAGGATGCCATCGTCTACCTGCTGAACCATGTCTACACCCACCTGGACAAGCCAGCGAGCACTGTGAGGGTCATGTTTTTTGACTTCTCCAGTGCGTTCAACACCATCCGCCCTGCTCTGCTGGGTGAGAAGCTGACAGTGATGCAGGTGGATGCTTCCCTGGTGTCATGGATTATTGACTACCTGACTGGCAGACCACAGTACGTGCGCTTGCAACACTGTGTGTCAGACAGAGTGGTCAGCAGCACTGGGGCTCCACAGGGGACTGTCCTGTCTCCCTTTCTCTTCACCATCTACACCTCAGACTTCAACAACTGCAGAGGGTCTTGCCATCTTCAGAAGTTTTCAGATGACTCTGCCATAGTTGGATGCATCAGCAAGGGAGATGAGGCAGAGTACAGGGCTACGGTGGGAAACCTTGTCACATGGTGTGAGCAGAATCATCTGCAGCTTAATGTGAAAAAGACTAAGGAGCTGGTGGTGGACCTGAGGAGGGCTAAGGCACTGGTGACCCCTGTTTCCATCCAAGGGGTCAGTGTGGACATGGTGGAGGATTACAAATATCTGGGGATACGAATTAACAATAAACTGGACTGGTCAAAGATCACTGAGGCTGTCTACAAGAAGCGTCAGAGCTGTCTCTATTTCCTGAGGAGACTGAGGTCCTTTAACATCTGCCGGACAATGCTGAGAATGTTCTACGAGTCTGTGGTGGCCAGTGCTATCATGTTTGCTGTTGTGTGCTGAGGCAGCAGGCTGAGGGTAGCAGACACCAACAGAATCAACAAATTCATTCGTAAGGCCAGTGATGTTGTGGGGGTGGAACTGGACTCTCTGATGGTGGTGTCTGAAAAGAGGATGCTGTCCAAGTTGCATGCCATCTTGGACAATGTCTCCCATCCACTCCATAATGTACTGGTTAGGCACAGGAATACGTCCAGCCAGAGACTCATTCCACCGAGATGCAACACTGAGCGTCATAGGAAGTCATTCCTACCTGTGGCCATCAAACTCTACAACTCCTCCCTTGGAGTGTCAGACAGCCTGAGCCAATAGGCTGGTCCTGGACTTATTTCCACTTGGAATAATTAACTTACTGTTATTTAATTATTTATGGTTTTATATTGCTATATTTCTACACTATTCTTGGTTGGTGCAGCTGTAACAAAACCCAGTTTCCCTCGGGATCAATAAAGTATGTCTGATTCTGATCTTAGCAACATTTAAAAACTGCCTGGATGGATATGTGGGTAGGAAAGGGCTATCTGAGGTGTTAGTCAGTTAACTTGGATCTGTGGCTGGCTTTGTTGATGTTCATGACGCTGAACGCCTGTTCACACATATGGCCCGCGGGCCGTAGTTTGCCCATGCCTGGCCTAGATGGATATGTGGGTAGGAAAGGGCTATATGGGCTGATGGGACTAGCTCGCTGGGCAACATAGATGAGCATGGATGAGTTTGGCCGAAGGGCCAGTTCCCATTCTGAAAGACTCTGTGGCTTTCTGACTCAATGTCCTGCAACTACAAGCAGAGCAAATGCAATTCAACTAATTGCTGTGTCTGTGGTGTTCTTAAATCATCAGCAAAATGATTATATGGGTCATTGTAGCACTCTCCAATAATCACTTGCACTTTTCCACCAGGACTATATGGCTCTAGACATCATCCAGTCTTGGCCCAAACAGATTTGACCTCGAGAGGGGAGGTGACAGTGAGAGTAATTGCAGCTGTATTAGGAGTACCTTAGAAAATGAAACAGTCAAACAGTCGCCAGTCTGGACATCAGGAGTTAGGAGAGGACAGGACTTCACTCAGGTCCACTGTCCAAGGATAAAAGGCAGGAGCATGTCACAACAGTATAATAGAACTTTGATCAGCATTTAGGATTGATTAGTAAGAACAAGTTAAAGGAAGGCCATTGGAGTGGACGTAGTCAGAGTGGTGATCTTAAGGCTTTAGTTCTTTGAGGCTTCGAAGGGAGGCTTCACTAAGAGAAAGCCCATTTTTTCCTTCTCCTCTCTATATCTGCTCAGCAAGGATAGTAGGGACAAAATCCTCCTCTTGCAGGATGTGGGAGGCAGGGAGAACTTCAGTGGATGCTGCTGGAAGTGCATCCAGCTGCAGCTTCTAACAACCCGTGTTAAGGAGTTGGAGCTGGAATTGGATGAACTACGGATCATCCGGGAGGCTGAGGGGGTGATTGATAGGACATATAGAGAGGCAGTTACACCCAAGGTGCAGGACACAGGAGGCTAGGTGACTGTCAGGAAGGGCAAAGATGTTAAGGAGCCAGTGCAGAGTAACCCTGTGGCCAGCCTCCTCAAAAACAGGCATAGCACTCTGGAATCAGTAGGGGGTGGATGACCTAACAGAGGAAAGTCACAGTGGTCGGGTCTCTGGCACTGAGTCTGCCTCTGTGACTTGGAAGGGAAGGGGTGGAGAAGAGGAATTCTGTACTGAGAAGGAATTTGTTAGTTAGGGCAACAGACGGGAGGTTCTGTGGACGAGAACAAGATTCCTGGATGGTATGTTGCCTCCTAGGTGTCAGGGTCTGGGTTATCTCAGATCGAGTCCTCAGCATTCCTAAGTGGGAGGGTGAACAGCCAGAAGATGTGGTCCATGTAGGTACCAATGACGTGGGTGGGAAGAGTGATGAGGTTCTGTATAGGGAGTTAGCTGTTATGGTAAAGGGCAGGACTGCTGGGGTTGTGATCTCAGGATTACTATCCATTTCACATGCTAGTGAGGCCAGAGCTTGGAAGATTATAGAGTTTAGTATGTTGCTAAGAAGTTGGTGTAGGAGGGAGGGCATAAGATTTTTGGATCATTGGGATCTCTTCCAAGGAAGATGGGACCTGTTCAGAAGGGGTGGTTTGCATCTGAACTGGAGGGGGAATAATGTCGTAGTAGGAAGGTTTGTTAATGCTGCACGGTAGGGTTTCAACTAGAGTTGCAGGGGGATGGGAACCAGAGTGCCAGAACTGTAGGTGGAAAGGTTGTGAAGGCAGATATTGGTAAGACCTCAGACAAAGTTAGGAATCAAAAGGTTGAGCCTGGTGTGATGACTGTCCTGAGCTGCCTGTATTTCAATGCAAGAAGTATCAAAGGGAAGGCAATTGATAGTGGTGAAGATGAGGTAACTGGTTTACAAACAGAGGCAATGTGTAATGAGGAGAGGCTGTTGATGGGGCAAACTTGCAGTCAACAGGATGAGTTGCAATGTAAAAGGTGGACAAAATCCAAAAGGGAGAATACAGGACTGAAGGTTTGATATTTGAATGCATGCAGCATACAGAATACGGTATATGAACTTGCAGCACAGTTGCAGATTAACAGATATGATGTTGCAGGCATCACTGAATCATGGCTGAAAGAATGTAGCTGGGAGCTTAATGTCCAAGGATACGCACTGAATCGAAAAGATAGGCAGGAAGGCAGAGAGGGTGGCATTGCTTTGCTAGTAAAAAAAAATCAAATCATTAGAAAGATGTGAAATAGGGTCAGAAGGTGCTGAATCATTGTGGATAGAGCTAAGGAATTGCAAGGGTAAACAGACCCTGAAAGGAGTAGTATACAGACGCATATAATAGAGCAAAAATTAATGGGAAGTTAGAGGACTGGGAAGCTTTTAAAAACCAACAGAACGCAACTAACAAAGTCATTAAGAAGGTAAAGATGTCAAGGTCCCTTCTGGCAATTCCCCACCTTGCTATTTAACTCAGGAATTGGGCCTCAATTCCCTTGTTTAGTTTCCAATCATTCCCAGGATCCACTAACTACACACACCTGCTTTCCATCAGAAAATGCAGGATAAAGACTCTGTGATCACAAGGAGCTGCCAGAGTGTTGGTTGGCTCTGGTGTCAGTAATCTTGTTTCATGGTTCTTAGGACTGCCAGTTCTAAGTCTAACATTGCTCCTGGATACTGATTCTATGCTCATTATGTCAATAATGCCTCCCGACTCTGCCTCTGTGCCCATGTTCTGCACTTGGGTTTGTCCACAGCCATGCTCGTGTAACAGAATGAACTGGCCATAATGAACCCAGTGGACACGGATCCCGTACAACAGGCCCTCGCCAGTCAGGACTACCTACTGGGTGCCCATGGTCAACTACTTAGAGAGGTCACAGAAAGCCTTGGACACTGTCCACGAATGTATGGAAGGTCAGTGAGCAGGTGTTTCCACTTCCCCTCCTCCGTCCTGTCCAAGATTCCCAACTACCCAAACTGCATTGCTTGGGATGGCATCACCCCTGGGGTCAGCAACACAGTCCCCTCGAGAGCCATACGTACCCAAGTCCAAACCCTACACTGGGGACCTAGGGAGGTGCCAGGCTTTCCTGTTACAATGCTCTCTGGTCATTGAGCTACAGCCACATACCTACACTTCAGATAAATCGAAGATTGTGTACATCATTGGGGCTGTTACAAGGTGATGCCTTGGCTTGGGCAACCGCGGTATGGGATAACCGACCGGAGGTTTGCTCCTCCTTCCCCTCCTTTGTTGCTGAAATGAGAAAGGTCTTCGAACAACCCATTTGCAGTAAGGACGCCGCTAAGTGCTTGCTGACTCATTGTCAGGGTTCACGAAGTGTAGCAAGGTATTCCATCGAGTTCTGAACCTTAGCCGCCGACTCAGGGTGGAATGACGAGGCCCTACGGGAGATGTTTCGACAAGGCCTCTTGAACAAGATAAAGGATGAACTGGCAGCGAAGGACGACACGGAATGTCTGGACTCTCTGTTCTTGTTAGCCACTAGATTATATAATCGATTTCAAGAGCAGCTGAGAGAACTAGTTGCCCCGCTCCTTGGGGAAGCCCACGGTCCACCTAATCAGTCCCAGACAGCCTGCTTTCCCCAGACACTCCAAGTGTAGCTGCTGTGTGACCGTCCCCACTACCCTGGGGGAGGAACTGATGCAGCTGGGACAGAACCGGCTCTTCCCGGCCGAACAACTGTGGAGGTAGTGAGCTTGGGATTGTTTCTATTGTGGCCAGCCAGAACATTTCTGGGATAGCCACCCTCAGCGGCCAAAAGGGAGGACTCACCAGTGGAAAAAGGGGGCTCTGGTGAGCCGGATGATATTCCCTTCAGCCCCCCAGACTCGGATGTAGATCCCGGCTACCGTGAATTACCAACGACAGTCTCTGTCCCGATCCGCTTTGGTGGATTCTGGTGCCGAGGGCAACCTGCTGGATGAAGACATAGTCTCCCAGGCTGGAATACCTTGCTAGCTACTAACTATCATCCCGGAGTCCTGGGCCCTGGACGGAAAACTGCTGGCTCGGGTGACCCACTGTACGCTGCCCCTAACCCTGATGCTATCTGACAACCATCGGGAGGAGGTATGATTCAGTCTCAGTCGTTCACCTCAAGCCCTGGTAGTTCTAGGGTATCCATGGCTAACCCAACACAATCCTCACATTGACAGGTCTACCGGGCGGATAGCCAAATGGAGCCAGTCTTACCACTCCAACTCTCTGTGGTCAGCCCCATCTCCCAGGGAGGCTACCGCGACTGCCTGTCCCAGAACCCCTCGATTTGTCTGGAGTCACCACAGAATACCATGACCTGGGACATTCAGTGAACAATGGGCCCTTTCCCTGCCTCGTATGATTGTGCCATCGACCTTCTCCCCGGGGCCTCGTGACCCACCAGTTGCCTTTTTAATCTATCCCGACCGGAGAGAGACATCAGCGAGTCCCTCGCAGCAGGCATTGTTAGACTTTCATCTTCCCCGGTGGGCGCCTCTATTAATCAGTTCGTATTCGTTTACCTTGATGATATCCTGGTATTTCCTAGCACCCCCAAGATCACATTCACCATGTCCGTCAAGTCCTCCAAAGATTGTGGGAAAGCCAATTATTTGTGAAGGTGGAGAAATATGAGTTTCACGTTCCTTTGGTCAGCTTCCTGGGCCATATCATTGAGAGCGGGCAGGTGAGAGCAAACCCCGAGAAGATCCCGGCAGTGGAAGACTGGCCTAAGCCCATGACCCACAAACAACTTCAACAATTCCTGGGGTTTGTAAACTTCTACTGCTGATTTATCAGAGACTACTGTTGAGTGGCGGCCCCCCCCCCTTACCCGACTTACCTCGCTTACTACCCTCTTCTGTTGGGGCTCTGAAGCTGACTCGACATTCACCGACCTGAAGAGGCGGTTCACCACCGCTCCCATCCTGGTCCATCCGGACCCAGCCCGTCAATTCATTGTCGAGGTTGTCGCCTCTGACTCCGGGATAGGAGAAGTCCTGACCCAACGATCAAGTTTGGATGAAAAGCTTCACCCCTGCACCTTCTATTCTCGCCAACTGTCCCCCACCAAGCGGAATTATGAAGTGGGGAATCGGGAACCCCTGGCGGTCAAGCTAACATTGGAAGAATGGAGGCACTGGCTGGTGTGGGCAGAACAACTGTTTGTGGTATGAACTGATCATTAAAAACCTGGGGTATATTCAGACTGCAAAACATTTGAACTCCTGCCAGGCCCATTGGGCGTTATTCTTTGGACAGTTCAAGTTTTTCCTCACATACCATCCAGGGCCCAAGAACAGGAAGCCGGACGCGCTCTCCCAACAATCTGACTCCAAGGAGGACACTTCCAGCCCAGGGACTACCCTCCCACCGTACTACATGGTCGCCACCCTCACTTGAGAGATCGAGTCCAAAGTAAAGGAAGCCCAACGGGATGACCCCGACCCTGGCAATGGACCCGGCGATCGCCTGTATGTGCCCGTTTCTGTCAGATCTCAGGTTCTCCAATGGGGGTACATGTCTCGGTTCGTCTGCCACCCCGGGAGTGATCAGACCCCTAGTGCTCCTGAAAAAACACTTTTGATGGCCATCAATGGAGGCAGATTCCCATTCCTATGTCTTGGCACGTTCCATCTGTGCCCGGGGAAAAGCCTCTCATCGGCCATCTGCGGGTTTACTTCATCCTCTATCTGTCCCTGGTTGTACATCGTCCAAATCTGTGGCCTTAACCATCCAGAAAGAGATGAACAGCATCTATCGCTGTGTTCCTTCAAGTCACCCAACCTTCACAGTTGGGGCACAAGAAACGTAGAAACATAGAAAATAGGTGCAGGAGTAGGCCATTTGGCCCTTCGAGCCTGCACCACCATTCAGTATGATCATGGCTGATCATCCAACTCAGAACTCTGTACCTGCTTTCTCTCCATACCCCCTGATCCCTTTAGCCACAAGGGCCATATCTAACTTCCTCTTAAATATAGCCAATGAACTGGCCTCAACTGTTTCCTGTGGCAGAGAATTCCAGATTCACCACTCTTTGTGTGAAGAAGTTTTTCCTCATCTCGGTCCTAAAAGGCTTCCCCTTTATCCTTAAACTGTGACCCCTCATTCTGGACTTCCCCAACATCGGAAACAATCTTCCTGCATCTAGCCTGTCCAAGCCCTTTAGAATTTTATACTTTTCAATAAGATCCCCCCTCAATCTTCTAAATTCCAGTGAGTGTAAGCCGAGTCAATCCAGTCTTTCTTCATATGAAAGTCCTGCCATCCCAGGGATCAATCTAGTGAACCTTCTCTGTACTCCCTCTATGGCAAAAATGTCTTTCAAGAGACGGTGCAGATAATGGAAATCCGGAGCAACACAAAACACAATGCAGGAACAACTCACCAGTTCAGGTTTCATCTGTGGAGTGAAATTGATAGTGAGTGTTCTGGATATGGACCTTTCCTGACCCGAATAGTTGACTACCCATTTCCCTTCATAGATGCTGCCTGGCCCCGTGAGTTGTTCCAGCTCCTTTGTGTGTTGACCCTTCCTCTTGACTTCTGATTCCTTTTGAATGTAAGTTTTGGAATTCCGTACCAGACAGTACTGGGATGTAGCAGATTATCTGGTCTGCTTGCTGCCATCTTCTCAAGAGTAGTCAGAAAAGGACAGTAAAGACTGTATTTACCTCTTTTGTCTGCCTCTCAAGTATGAACAGGAAAAAAGACCATTCTTCTATTGTTGAAAGTTAGATCTTGGGGTCTGAGTGTCATTTTGCATCTCCAGTGCTGTTTTCATTTTGTTTAACTTTGCAGCTGCTCCTTCTCGAGGAGTGAATCCATATTCACTTTCCTCCTTAGTAAATGCTTTTAGTAAATCTGTCTTTTCCAACTTCTTAACAGTCTATATCATCTCTGTAGTTGAGTTATGAACTGATGAAGGTCTTCAGCCCGAAACATTGACCGTTTACTCTTTGCCATAGATGCTGCCTGACCTGCTGAGTTTCCTCCAGTATTTTGTGTGTGTTGCTTTGAATTTCGAATATTTGGAGATTTTCTTTTGAATGTGTAATCACAGTTCAAATTGTTCCCTTTGTTTCCCTGAGCTTGGAGCAAATGCACTAAATCTCTGTAGTTGTACACTGCCGGGTGTTTTTCTCACAGCACTTATTACCTATCATCATAAAATAATTTGAAAATGGTAGGGCAAACTTTTCAAATAGTACATTTGAACTTTCCTGCATTTTAATGTTTCAATGTATTCCTGCATTCATTTATTTTACTGATGGATACCTGGCTTTGTGGCACTTATAATTTTATTATATTGTAGCGCCTCATTTCCTAGCGTATCCGAACCGACTCACAATTAGATAGCCTACGGGGGTTTGCGAGCACAGAGCTTTGGAGCCTCTTCGCCATGGGGGGCCGGTTGACAGAGGCTTAAAAGTGAGGCTGAAGTTTTCGAATAAAGTTTTTCCTTCGACTGCAGTTACCGACTCCGTGTCGTAATTTTAGCGCTGCTTGTAGCACACCGCTACAATTGGTGACCCCGACGGTCCAAACGATTTTTGGACCAGAAATGACCGACGCCGCCTCTGTTCATGTGGTTTCGTTGAAACTGCCGGGTTTCTGGACACAGCGCCCGGACCTATGGTTCCAGCAAGCCGAAGCCCAATTCCACGTTCGCCGGATCACCTCAGAAGACACCCGCTACTACTACGTGGTGGGCTCCCTCGACCAGGACACAGCTGCCCAGGTCGCGGAGTTCGTACAGTCGCCCCCGGCAGATGGCAAGTACACGGAATTCAAAGCCCTGCTCCTCAGGACTTTCGGACTCTCACGGCGCGAGCGGGCTGCCCGTTTACTGCACCTGGATGGCTTGGGCGACAGACCTCCATCGGCTTTAATGAATGAGATGTTGTCTCTGGCCGAGGGACACACAGGCCTCATGTTTGAGCAGGCATTCCTGGAGCAGCTGCCCGAGGACATACGCCTGCTGCTGTCCGACGTGGATTTCAGTGACCCCCGGAAGGTGGCAGCCCGGGCGGACTTGCTGTGGAACGCCAAAAAGGTGAGCGGGGCGTCCATCGCACAGATCTCCCAGCCACGCTCCCGGCAGCAAACCAGTCCAGGCCCGGCCGCAGAGCCCACTAACCCCCGGCCCAATGACCACTGGTGCTTCTACCACCAGCGGTGGGGCGCAGAAGCCCGCCGTTGCCGCCCGCCCTGCAAGTTCCCGGGAAACGCCAGGGCCAGCCGCCGCTGATGGCTACGGCGGCTGGCCATCGGGATAGCCTCCTGTATGTGTGGGATAGAAGGTTGGGACGCCGGTTTTTGGTCGATACTGGGGCTGAGATCAGCGTTTTACCTCCGACGAGTTACGACACCCGCAGCAGGGCACCGGGTCCCCCCCTGAGGGCCGCGAATGGCAGCACAGTAAGGACCTATGGCACCCGTCAGGTGCAGCTACTGTTCGGCCCCAGCCAGTTCACGTGGGACTTCACACTGGCCGCCGTAGCCCAACCGCTTCTGGGTGCGGATTTTTTGCGAGCTCACAGCCTGCTGGTTGACCTGCCCAGGAAGAGACTGGTACACGCCGAGACCTTTCAGACGTTCTCCCTGGGCGCAGCCCAGTTGCCAGCCCCTCACCTCGGCTCCATCACGCTGTCCGACAACGACTTCACCAGGGTCCTGGCGGAGTTCCCATCGGTTCTGGCACCGCAGTTCACAGCAGCCATGCCCAGGCACGGCGTACAGCACCACATCCCGACACAGGGACCACCCCTCCATGCCCGTGCTCGGCGGCTTCCCCCGGACAAGCTCCGACTGGCGAAGGAGGAGTTCCAGAGAATGGAGGAATTGGGGATCATCCGGCGGTCCGACAGCCCCTGGGCTTCCCCCCTGCACATGGTGCCCAAAGCGACGGGGGGCTGGAGACCGTGCGGCGACTACCGCAGGCTGAACGAGGCTACCACACCGGACCGCTACCCTGTGCCGCACATTCAGGACTTTGCGGCAAACCTGCACGGCGCCCGGATCTTCTCCAAGGTCGACCTTGTCCGAGGGTACCATCAAATCCCGATGCATCCTGACGACGTCCCCAAAACGGCTCTCATCACCCCGTTTGGCCTCTTCGAGTTCCTCCGCATGCCGTTCGGCCTGAAGAATGCCGCACAGACGTTCCAGCGGTTAATGGACGCAGTGGGACGGGACCTGGACTTCGCGTTCATCTATTTGGATGACATCCTCATAGCCAGCGGCAGTCGTCAGGAGCATCTGTCCCACCTCCGTCAACTCTGCGCCCGACTGAGTGAGTACGGTCTTACAATCAACCCTGCCAAATGCCAGTTCGGACTTGATACCATTGACTTCCTGGGCCACAGGATTACTAAAGACGGGGCAGCCCCTCTGCCCGCTAAGGTAGATGCGGTCCGCCACTTCCCCCGACCCACCACGATCAAAGGCCTTCAGGAATTCGTAGGTATGGTCAATTTCTACCGCCGCTTCCTCCCTTCAGCTGCCCGGATCATGCGCCCCCTGTTCGCCCTGATGTCGGGTCCGAGCAAGGACATTACCTGGGACGAGGAGTCCGCCGCCGCTTTCGTTCAAACGAAGGAAGCTTTGGCTGACGCCGCAATGCTAGTACATCCCAGAATGGACACCCCTACCGCCCTCACAGTGGACGCATCAAACACGGCAGTCGGTGGGGTGCTGGAGCAGCTCATCGCAGGTCGCTGGCAACCCCTGGCGTTTTTCAGCAAACACCTGCGGCCACCCGAGCTCAAGTACAGTGCTTTTGACCGGGAACTGTTGGCGCTCTACCTGGCAATCCGGCATTTCAGGTACTTCCTAGAAGGTCGGCCCTTCACCGCGTTTACGAAAGCATCCGACCCCTGGTCATCCCGCCAGCAACGCCACCTGTCCTACATCTCTGAATACACAACGGATGTCCGGCACGTCTCGGGTAAGGACAATGTCGTGGCGGATGCGCTCTCTCGCCCTACCGTTCATGCCCTTTCCCAAGGGGTAGACTTTGAGGCACTGGCAGAGGCACAGCAGGTAGATGAGGAGATTCCGAGTTACAGGACTGCAGTCTCTGGTTTGCAGCTCCAGGACCTCCCCGTGGGCCCAGGTGAGAGGACCCTACTCTGTGACGTCGCCACCGACCAGCCCCGTCCGGTCGTCCCCGCAGCCTGGCGGCGACGTGTTTTCGACTCCATTCATAACTTGGCGCATCCCTCCATCCGGACAACTGTCCGGCTGGTTTCCAACAGTTTCGTTTGGCACGGTCTCCGCAAACAGGTCAGTGAATGGGCCAGAACGTGCATGCACTGCCAGACGGCCAAGGTTCAGCGGCACACCAAAGCCCCACCGCAGCAGTTCCATCCCGCCCACCGGCGTTTCGACCACATTCATGTGGATATCGTGGGCCCCCTGCCAGTGTCGCGCGGAGCGCGTTACCTCCTGACTATCGTGGACCGGTTCACAAGATGGCCAGAGGCGGTCCCGCTCACCGACACCACCTCCGAATCTTGCGCCCGAGCCCTGCTCGCCACCTGGATATCCCGCTTTGGTGTACCAGCCCACATTACCTCCGACAGAGGCGCCCAGTTCACCTCCAGCCTGTGGTCAGCTATGGCCAGCCTTTTGGGGACTCAGCTGCACCACACCACTGCCTACCACCCACAGTCGAACGGGCTAGTGGAGCGTTTCCACCGTCACCTGAAGTCGGCCCTCATGGCCCGCCTGCGAGGAGCCAACTGGGCGGACGAGCTTCCCTGGGTCCTTCTCGGCATCCGCACAGCGCCCAAGGACGACCTGCACGCCTCGTCGGCCGAGTTGGTATACGGCGCGCCCCTGGCCGTCCCCGGGGAGTTCCTATCAGCCCCGAGGGGGCAAGAGGAAGAACCCGCTGCAGTCCTGGGCAGACTTCGCGAGAAGCTCGGTAACCTGGCCCCCATACCCACTTCACAGCATGGGCGGCACCCGACCTGCGTACCCAAAGACCTACGGAACTGTAAGTTTGTGTTTGTACGAAGGGGCGGGCATCGGCCACCGCTGCAGCGGCCATACGAGGGGCCGTTTACGGTGCTCCGGAACAACGGGTCCACGTTCGTGCTGGACGTTGGGGGGAAGGAGGAGGTTTTCACGGTGGACCGCCTCAAGCCGGCCCATGTGGACCTGGCGCAACCGGCCGAGTTTCCGGCGCCTCGGCGCAGAGGCCGACCTCCCAAGCAGGTTCTGGCCCAGGCTGTGGACATTGGGGGGTGTATCGCCGGTTCTGGGGGGGGGTTATGTAGCGCCTCATTTCCTAGCGTATCCGAACCGACTCACAATTAGATAGCCTACGGGGGTTTGCGAGCACAGAGCTTTGGAGCCTCTTCGCCATGGGGGGCCGGTTGACAGAGGCTTAAAAGTGAGGCTGAAGTTTTCGAATAAAGTTTTTCCTTCGACTGCAGTTACCGACTCCGTGTCGTAATTTTAGCGCTGCTTGTAGCACACCGCTACAATATAATAAATTATAAAATAATGTTATATTCTTTGTGCAGTCAGTATGGAAAAATAATCAGAATAATCCATAACAAAATACTTTATTTCAAAATATGTTAAATGGAGGCTATGAGAAAAAAATCATGCTCACAGTAAACACAAGCTATTGGAGACACATCAAAGGATTGAAAAGCTCTTTCAGGGAATCAACATAAAGTTGATGAAGTTTAAAAACTGCAGTCTTGCAAACTAAGAGAATGCCGCCTGTTACAAATGAGAGAAAAGGTATCTTAAGTAGCAGGAAATTATGGGAAGGATTGACAGAAAGAGAAATTACTTAGTACAGCAATGAAATGTTTGCCTGCTTAGCAGTTTAATGTGTGATGTCCTTGTTAAGATTTTTACTGCTATGCTGTAAGGTATTTTTAGTTTTCTGCAAACATAGCGTGTCCTGTTAAAAGCTTCATAGACTATTGTTTTGGCTTTGGCTAAAGATAAGGAGCATTTGTTATGGAACATTTGAGAGAGATGGGTTGGATCAGATTTTTGAAGGCCAGTACTCTGGTTTGGGGACTTCTGTGAGGAGGTGCAGAGAGGAACACAAGGGAAGAGGCTTGGAAGATAGCACCTGAAGAGCAGACCCCTTTTGTAAGAAGTGCTTGGTGCAGACAAATGGTTCCAAGGAGGCAGTGCCAGTACTCTGAGTTAGCCAGTTCTTTTAAAATGGTCTTTGAGAGAAATTAGAATTGTTGCTGGTGTCCTTCAAGCAGAATTTGGGTTCACTGCCTGAGTAATCAAAGCAAAGCACCCAACTACTTCAGAAATGAGTTCAAATGTTCATGCGCACATTTGGACTTGTTTAACTGTAATGGGCCCTTTTCTTTTTCTTTTTCTGTTAATTGCTTGTTAAAGTTGAAAATTTGGTAAATATATTTCCTTTGTAATTTTATGTCAATGTACGGTCTGTTATTTATCTGGCGAACGATAACTTTACAAGGGGCAGTAGTTACACAAGATTCACACCCTCCCCGGGACATTCCAACTTTCCTGTTTGATTGAACCCAAGTCAACTGATGCTAGACATGTGTTGCTTATGGAGAATGACCTACTCACTGCTGAGTCACGGGGCTGTTAGCAGAGTTAGTTAATGGACCAAGCTTGTATCCAAGCCATGGTGAGAGAGTTACATATGTATTAACAAATATAAATTCTCAGTTTATCTTAGTTTAGTCAAGATATTTCATAATTGTGATTTTTGAAGTCACAGATATTACATTGAAACAGATCCTGACACACTGAGGGCTCTGCTGGTGATCAAGCACATTTTTTTTTAATCCTTATCCAATTTCAGCTCATTTGAACCTCTTTCCCCCTGACTCCAGCAGATCCCACCACTCATCCACTCATGAAGGACAAAATACAGTATCCAATTAACCTCTCACTCTGGCAAAAATCTGCATTGTTACAGAGAACAGGCAAACTCCTCACTCCTGACATCAGGATCAAACTCAGTTCAATGGAGCTGAGAGATACCAGCGATGCCACTGCACTATTCCTCGGTTTGAGATGAAGGGGGAGCAGATAATACAAAATCCTTAGGTGACAGCCCGCAGTTGCCTGCCACTTGAACTTCCTTTCTCACCTCCACGCTGATCTGTCCATCCTCAACCAGGGTAAGCCAAACACAAGCAGGAGGAACAGCTGCTCATGTTCTGCCTGGGTGGTGTGAACCTGCCAAACAGAACATCAGATTTTCCAGTTTCAGTTAACTCTTTCCCCTGTGTTTCCTCCCTCTATCATCTGATCCACTTGGATTCTCCCACCCACTTTCTTCCATGCCTGTTACCAGCTCCCCAAGTCCCAGTTTTGTCTATTCCCCAGTCCCAACCTGGTTTCATCCTCCTATCTCTCACAATTTCTCACAGGTTTTCCCAGTCCCCACCCCCATCCAGTACAGCTGCCCATCATCACTCTCTTAGCTAGCTCCATTTATTACCTTCCTTACTTGATACAGTTTAGTTTTTGTATCTCTTGTACCTTCACTTAATCACCCTCAGGCTTCCCTCTCTTTATTTTTGACAGCCCCCCCCTCACCATAACTGGCTTCTCCCCATTCTCTTCCCTATCTGTTTCTACCTATTGCTCTCAGCCTCTACACTCCCACTCCACCTTTCTCCCTCCCAACTTATCGCTCTTGGGCCATCATCCCTCACTCCATGCAGGTTTACCTACCAGCCCTGCCCCTCTCTCCTTTATAGTGGCTATCCTCCCTCAGCGCTGATGCGGGTCTTGACCCCAAACATCGACCATTCCTTTCCCTCCCCTGACTCACTGAGTTCCTCCAGCAGGAATGTTGGCCTTCTGATGGCAAACCCAGCGTCGAAGATTATCAGAAAGTGCTCCCCTTACTGCAGACTCCACACAATCTACAGCGCCTCTCTGGCAGCCTCCACTTTCATGCAGCCCTACAAAAGACAATGTACAAACGTTTGTAAGTTAAAAGAACAGTTCATTTCCATCCAGGCATGCCACAATCCTCATGGCCCAACACTGAATTGACAATTTCAAATCACCAGACTTCGCAGTTTGTGTCTGAGCTGGCTTGGTTTGGAGTTGGAGTAAGAAGTACTGAGAATGGTTAATGAGTCAAGGGTTAGGCTCTAGGATGGGGGCCGATCTGCAGATTCAAGCTGATGATCTTTCATGGTGCCTGTTCTCTGGAGATCTGGTTTTCCCTCCACTGATTCCACCTGACCATATGAGTGTTTCTGACATTTTCTGTTTTCATGGTAGATCAAAGATGAACTGATATTTAATGCCAGTTACAAATGTAATTCAATATATGCATCATTTCCATTTTGCCTTTAATACATCTGATTTAAAATTAACTCCCAAACTGGCAACAATTACTATTTGTGGCAGATAAATACAAATATTTAATCCATGCACTTGGAAATGTTTCTTAATTTCACTCTTGATATATACCTCACTATGTTAATATACCTTATTGTAACTTCCTCTGTCGCGGTTGCAGTTTATTCCATATTTTTGTATTTGTCTTGTTCTACCTCAATGCACTGTGTAATGTACTGATCTGTATGATGCGGATGGAAGTTAAGCTTTTCACTGTATCATGGTACATCTAACAAATGATAAGCAAAACCTAATTCTGATTTCAATTTTTCGTGTCACCTCTGATGCAATTCTGATTAGCCTTCCATAAACTTCATTCACTCTAGTTTCATTGCACTGGCCAATAAATTGCAATTTAGCCTGCCCTTGCTAACTTGTATTGGTTGTCAAATTTCCAAAGCTTCCAATTGAATGTTCCAGTGCATTCAGTTTCATATCGACATCTCTCCGTCTGTCCTTTAATACCAACAGAATTCTCCCTCTCCTACCTTGACTATCCTCGTCCAAGTCCAAAGCTATAGATGACAAATTTCATTACATCTCTGTAGTTCCTTATTTTCTGCACCTTTCTAAAACGCTGATCTTCAGCCAAGTTTCTCATCAGTCTTAGCTCTCTTGCTTTACTATACATTATACTTCAATGAAGCCCTTTGGGGAGATTTTTCTATATTAGTGGCACTTTATACATTTACTAATTGAAGAATTGGGGAGGAGGCAGGATGGAATCTCATTGAAACCTATCAACTATTGAATGAACACGGAAGATGTTTCCAATAGTGGGAAAGTCTAGGATCAGAAGGCACGACGCCAGAATACAAGGATGTCCCTTGAAAAAGAGTACAGGGGGAAATTTCCTTAGCTAAAGCGTGGTGAATCTGGAATTCATTGTCACAGGCAACTGTAGAGGCCAAGCCATTAAAGACATCGGGTATATTTAAAGTAGGGATTGTTAGGTCCTTGATTAGTAAGAGTGTCAAATTTATGAGGAGAAGGTAGGAAAATAGGGTAGGGATAGTAAATCAGACATGATGGAATTGTGAAGCAGACTCAATGAGCCGACTGGCCTAATTTTGCTCCCATGTCTCATGGCCTTATTTAAGTTCTTGAACCAAAGCGTTAGATGAATGAGTGAAGACAGATTGATGGATGTGACGCTGTTAGCTGCAATAAAGTGCACATGGGCAGATAATGTTGTGGAATCTCCTTGCTATTGTGTATATCAGATAGTGTGTCCTGGGGAGAGAAAACTGAACATGAGGATTGCATGCGTAGTCTGGTCTTGGACCGAGTTTGTGGCTGTTTCAGTGGAGCCAGGAAGAACTCAATGTGAATGTGTTGCGATAATGATGGGAGTCTGCTGAAGGCTGTTAGAGCTCCTATACTGATTACTATACCAAGGATGTTTTTTGTGCAGTAGGAATCCAAGGATCTAGTGCACTCGAACATCAGGGTAAAGAAAATTTCCACCACACCTGTTTATGATTTATACTTGCGTATTAGTGAAAAGCAAATTTACACTGAACATATTTTAGGGCATGATCTGAATGCTAAGTGTAGCATGAGGTAAAGCAATGATTAAATCTGGAATATAGTATATCAATAAGCTTTCCAGATAGTTTTCTATGTGGCTGAGGAGCTGGTTATATTTAAATCACGACACATGCCTTTTGAAATGGTAATTGAAAGCATCCCACAATCTGGCTGTGATGTGCAACTGCAATATGAGTTCATTTGGTGGAAAATATCAAAACAGAACGTTGGAGAGAAACATAAATATACACAGAACTAAAAAGACATTAGAAATTTTCTTTTGAAGATTGCTTTCAGTACTGTACCAAAAAAAACTACATATGTTAAAACCGATTCAAGATATAGTATATTATTGAGTTAGCACCTGTATTTAAGCTTCAACATAGTATTTGCAGAAATACTGAAATCTCAGATGTGATCAACCAGTTACTTAATTTTTTTTGCCAGATAAATGAGGGGTGGTGTTGTGGCTCAATAAAAACACAAGTCAATAACTCAACATTAGCTTGCAGGGGGAAGGTTGACTAAAAGACCAGTTAACTCCAGCAACTTTCAATCAATGTTATCACAGTGAAAACAATGAATAGAACAGACATTTCATAGCAACACCATTATTATCCTCGCACCAAGGCCATAAAGACAATGAGCTGCAAAGCAGCAATCTCCCATTTTCCACAACACCATCCCCAGCTAAACAACTGTGAACGTCATGGAAGAAGAGCCTAGAAAATGAATACAGATGGTAATTAAATCTCAAAATACTTGTTAAATTTGAGTTGCATAGATCACAATATAGAATAATTTCTCCCCATCCTGTTTGGTGAATCAGGCTGCAACTTTGCCATTTCTTTAGCATTTGTCAGTTTTATGAGCCAAGTTGCTAGCTCGACACTCAACCCAGCACGGGTGGAACTTGTGCAAGGAGTTGACTAGATTCGAACCCGGGACCTCCACTGCACCACTGGCGCAGACACAATATAGAATAGACCATACCAACTAAGTTTTTTGGTTCTGTACAATGGTTTTAAAAATGTACAGAGTAAACAAAATCAGGATGAAAGGTATAGCATGCTGTAAAATAATTTATAATGAAATGTCATGTTCAAAAGAAGCTGCTTATAATTTCAGCAAGTTCAGAACGAATTGTTTGTGATTCCTAGCCAACATTGTGAAATCTCTCAGTAGCTTGTTAAGACCTTCAGTGAAATTAACTTGCTCCAAAGTATTTCTGCTATGTATCTGTTAATCGAGCTTTTACCGCTTGTGAGTTGAATGTGTAATATGATTGCACTAACTATTTTCTGAAACACGTGGATGATTCTGCTCTAAAAGAGAATTGGCCTGCTTTGTCACTTTCAAGGTCTCTACTACCCATGTTCTCAGTGATTTTTTTTTCTCTTATTTGCCCATTGGTCTTTGTGTATAATTTTTCAATGATTCTCCTGTACTTTTTTGTTCTGCTGTGAATGCCTGCAAGAAAATGAATCTCTGGGTAGTATATGGTGACATATATGAACTTTGATAATAAATTTACTTTGAACATTGAACTGAACTTTGCATAAATTGTTGATTTCTTGATTAAATCCAGTGCTTCTTTTCAACGTTCTTTCGATGAAAGAGAAATGAAAGAAATTTTCAATTGTGATAAAACAAACTGTTAGAGAGAATCTAAAAGTAGTTTTGGGAGACTCGTTGCTGCAGTGGAGGGCAAGATTGAATTGGACCCAATAATCTTTATTCTAGATGTGGATTAAATTACTCTGAAGATACTGCAGTGTTTTTTTTTAAATAACATTCGACATTTTGGATTACACACATCAATAAAATCCAATCACACCCGGAAAAAAGACAGGAAACTGGGTTTTCTCTTCTCAACACAGGGATCTCTCCTTACCCTCCTTTTAAAGAAGTGTTGGCAAAATTATGGCCTATTGATTACACATGGAGTAGGATACAGTGATCTAACAATTTGCTTTTTTTTCTCCTGTGAGATGCCCATAAGGGAATGCAGCAGACCGGCTCAGTTCCGGCTGCAGTTGTATGCATTAACGATGCACTGAAGCACAGTGCAGACAATATGAAGATTCTGTGGGGAAAAATCTGTAGTCTGGGCTCTGTCCTGTACTGTACATGGAGAGGTGGAGTCAGGTGGGGGAGCCCCTTGAACATTGCAAGGATTATCATCTCAGGGGGCCATATGAGTGGCAATGGTGCTATGTTTGTTTGTGTTTTTATTCTTTCTGTTCACTGTTTACACTGTGTAGTATACTGACTAAGAATGTAAAAGCTTTTATTGCACTGTTCTTAGCTTTGTTTATATATTTTTTTATCATGAATAAAATCTTACAGCTTCCACCACTAATTTCCAACATGCTGTACTAAGGACTGACATTGATGAGGCGCTGAGATGTACTTACACTGTAGTTGGAGCAAATTTGACTTCTCTGTTGCTAGGATTCACAGGAATGGAGAAGCAGGAAAAGTCTGTGAGCCTGAAGACTTGTACTTGTAGTTTCTGCAAAGTATTAAATAACTTCTATTAAAAACATCAGCCTAATTTTGTTTCTGCCAGCTTCTGACTGGGTGGTGCTATTTAGAGAAGGTTTCTTGACTCATCTCCTAGCGTAAGGGCTATCAGGCCATCAAAGGATCATGGTTTAGAGACAGCAAAGTTGTGTGGATCAAAACTGAATCAGGCAGTATTTATGCTGAGGAAGAAGGTTGGAAGGTGGCTTGGTAAATTATTCACTGTCTTTTCAAAAAATAAGTAGTTTACCAGACGTGATGGGAGTTGCTACATTGAGAGTTTTTGTGAGGAACATTGCACAGAGACTGCGGACTCCTTTATCCTGGCTGAATGATTTTATGTTATCCTCACAGCAAATGCAATCTATAACGCATTTATCAGAATACTTTGCAGATTGTTTTTAGACCCTGCTGCTGGGAGGTATATACAATATGGTTGTTTCCTGATTTGCCTATGCTAACTTGACTTGGTTCAATTTGGGATAGTCTCCATTTTTACATAACAGAACTTTAAAAAAAACTATACCCGAAGTGATTGCCCTCAGAGAGCGTATGCTTTTTGTGAATTTTATACTTAATGAGGCATAGGGTGGCATACACTATTGAAGTTTTGAGGTGATGCCTCCAAAAGGCGGTACTATCATTAAGGACCCCCATTAGTCAGGGCATGCCCTCTTCTCATTGCTACCATCAGGTCAGAGTTACAGAAACCTAACGACACATACTCAACATTTTAGGAACAGCTTGTTCCGCTCCGTCATCAGATTTCTGAACTGTCCATGAACACTGCTTCCTGAGGAGACTGAGGTCCTTCATATGTTCCACAAGTCTGTTGTCATGACTACAATCTCCTGTGCAATGATGTGTTGGGGCAATGGCAGCAACATAGGCAATGCCAGCAGGCTCAATAAGCTGATTAGAAAGGCTGGCTCTGTTATAGGAGTCAAACTAGGCACACCGGAGGCTGTGTTAGAACAAAGAACTACGGAAAATCGTGGCAATTCTGGACAATGTTTCTCACCCTCCACATGCCACCTTGTCTGAACAGAGGGGCACTTTTAGTAATGGACTATTACAAGTGTGCTGTTTCAAAGAGCAGTAAATGAGGTCATTCTTACCCTCAGCCATTAGGTTCTATAATGAGTCAACATACAGCTTTCAGGCCAAATGTCACTGATAATAAATCTGCTTCTGGTTCTGAAGTCCCACATTCACAGGATATATTATATCCATCCTGTTCTTTAGCTGTGCCTTTAACTCTGTTGCAGAGGAACATCTCCAATCCAGCTGTATTTCTATTTCCCATATCATGATTGCTTAAGAGTTGAGCAGAGTTATAATTCATGTCCTAAATACATATAAAAAAAGTTGCAAAATATATCTAAGAGACTCCTAAAATATATCCAAGATAGGCACATGGAGAAAAAAAAACTGGATGTTTAAAATTGAATGAGCTATCAGCAGAAGTGTTAGATGTGAGGTCAAGGTTCAACAGTTATGAGAAATTTGGATGGGAGGGGTATGGAAGGCAATGGGCCAGGTGTGGGTTGATGGGACTAGGCAGAATAAAAATTTGCAAAGACTAGATGGGCTGAAGAGCCTGTTTCTGTGCTGTAGTGCTCTATGGTTCAAAATGAATAGCATTGCTATGTTTGTTACATAGGAAACATACAGTATTGCTACAATATTCAAATCTTGAAGTGCGAATGTATCTTTAAGATGTGCATATTGCAACCATAACAACATGGATGTAATCCAGCTGATCTTTTCCCTGTTGAAATTCAAATGGATGATGCATAGAAAAAACTATTGCTATTGAAGGCAGTTAAGTTCAAGTGTGACCTTGTCTGAATTAGGGTACAGGACATTAAACTCCCCAGGCTTACTCAGTAGGTAGAAGAACAACTATTTTATCAATACCACAGAAATTATTTTCTTCAAGAATGTTTAAAGCACGATGGTGTGCAGTGGAAAAGAAGAAAGAATTTTCCTTCACCATAATGACTGCATACAGATCTCGGGATTTTGTACTAAACTAGGAAGTTTCTATGGAAGTACTGGAATGTTGCTATGAATGGGTTCACACAGTTTTTGTGTCATTAATGCTGCTGATTTAGTGCCAGAGAACTGCAGACAAGTCTTTGCCTGTAGACATTTCAATCTTTCTTCAGCTGCTGTAGTCCTTCCATTAATATGATCAAATACACCCTGACTAAAAATACAGGATGTACTCCATTGGCATTAAATCCTGCTATTGTTTTCCCAGCTGCATGGCCTTTGAGGTCCGCTGGTTGATTTATCTGCATTACTGAGCAGAAACCACTTTCAAAGTTCTGTGGTGCTCTGTTGTCTTGTGTGCCTTGAAGTTCAAAAGGTCCAAAGAAACAGTCTACAGAAAACCACATTTAACTCTTTAATTTCAAAGTGTTTCTGTTTCCCTACTGGCATTTTTCAAACCATTTCTCTTTCCTTTCTCTTGTTGCCCACTTTAATCCCTATTTTAAGCAGGGTCAGGTGACCTGTTTCTGGACTCTTACCAATGACCTTCAGAAGACAACTGCTGACAAACTATTTTTCCCTTGCTTTTCACAACAAGGAGTTGGTGTTTTCTCAATGTCTCCTGCTTATGGCATTGTCTATATGGGAACCGGCAGGCTCAGTGCTTCCATTTTTAATCTGATCCATTGCTGTTTTGGTAAGTTATCTTTTTTTTTGAAACCATTCTCTGTTATGATGTTGATGTAACTGAGCAATTTGCTATTCTTTCTGTCATCATATAGTTAGTCATGCTCTCTCTGGTTAACGAGGCACACTAATGAACTCTTACATCTACTGTATGTCTAATTAGGTTCAGAGAGATGTTTTGGGGTAAAGAGAGGGGAGTTAGGGATCAGATTAGGGTTTAGGGGTGGAGATGTGGGGATATCAGAGGACAAGCCAGAGTCTAAGCCTCTGCTCTGCATTCGAAGGCTAGTGATGTGGACATGGTCGAATATCAGATGAGCAGACCAGTGAGAATCGGATTCCCTAGTCCAGAGAGATCAGAGTTCAATAAATAAATCTGAATCTGGAGGTTGAATTCAGGATTGAAGCTTGGGAGTGTCACTAAGAGAAGACAGCATAGTCAGATATGCAATTTACAGAGGAATCAGAATTTGATTCTTTTTTACTGATTGAAATGACATGAACTAACTGTGTCATTTGTGGCAGCAGTACAGTACACAGATATCAACTTACTATAAATTGCACACAGTGGCCACTGTGTTAGGTACATCCATACAACTGCACTTTAATGCAAATATCTAATCCGCCAGTCATGTAGCAGCAACTCAAATGCATAAAAGCATGCAGACATGTTATTCAGACAAAACATCAGAATGGGAAAGAAGTATGATTTAAGTGACTTTGATCATGGAATGATTATTGATGCAAGACAGGGTGGTTTGAATAGTATCTAAGGAACTGCTGATCTCCTGGGATTTTCACACACAACAGTTTCTAAAGTTTACAGAGAATGGTGCGATAAATGAATAAACACCCAGTAAACTGTAGTTCTTGTTAATGAGGGAGTTCTGGGGAGAATGGCCAGACTGGTTCAAGTTAACAGGAAGGTGAGTGTAACTTAAATAACCATGCATTACAGCAGTGGTGTGCAGAAGCGCATCTTTGAATGCACAACACATGGAACCTTGAAGTGGATGGGCTACAGCAGCAGAAGACCATACGAGGTTCCACCCGTGTACCTAATAATGTACTCATGAGTTCATGCACTGCAAACAGAAGAGAATAATGATAGTCATGGAGCATTCAGAAATCTGATGTGCGAAGGAGGAGGCATGGTTGAGTGAGGGTCTTCGGGCTCTTTACCTCCTCCCCACTAGTAGAGGGCGTGTCATGGATGGTGAGGGTCCTTAATGGTGGATGCTGCCTTCTTGAGGCACCGCCTCTTGATGATGAAGATCTTGAAGAGCAGAAGAAAATAAGCTTTCTTTTCCTTTGAGTTGATTGAAAGATCCCACGACACTATTTCTGAACCAGGGAGAAATTTTGCCTGGTATCTATTAGCAAGCCTCAGAAAACCAGATTAACAAGTCATTATCACATTGCTGCCTGAGGAAGCTTTCTGTGTGTAAGTTAATGACTGAGCTTCCTAAAAATGTGACTGCACTTCAAGTATTATTTATTGATAAACATTTTGCAGTTGCTGTCTTTAATAAACCAAGGTATCTGGGACACGAGAGACCACAGATACTAGAAATCCAGATCAACACGTACACAACAGTATAGAAAGCAACAGGTTAGGCGGCATCTGTGGAGGGAAAAGAACAGTTCGTATTTTGGGCTGAGGCCCTTCATCAGTCCCTAGATGCAACCTGACCTGCTGAGTTCCTCCAGCATTCAAGGTGCCTGGGAGCAGCTGGAAAACTCTGCATTTAATGCCTGTTCCCAGTGACCTTAACATGGTGATGTGAACTATGTTCATGAACTGCAGCTGTTCTTGTGTAAAGATGCCCCCACAGTGCAACTGGGAAGGTTGTTTCAAGTTTTAGACCCAGTGAAGAAAGAAAAGTCATGCAATCAGTAGCCACTTTATTAGGTACAGCTGTACACCCGGTCATTAATGCAAATATCCAATCAGCCAATCATGTGGCATCAACTCAATGTATAAAAGCATGGCAACATGGTTAAGAATTGAATTGAATTTATTACTTACATCCTTCATATACATGAGGAGTAAAAATCTTTACATTACATCTCCGTTCAAATATGCAATGTGCAATTATAGTAATTTATAATAAATATTATGAACAATAGGATAGTCAATATAACATAGAAATACAGTTGCATCAGCATGAATTAAGCAGTCTGATGATTCAGTTGTTGTTCAGACCAAATAATAAAATAGGGAAGAAATGTGATTTAAGTGACTTTGACCATGGAATGATTGTTGGTGCCAGATAGGGTGGTTTGAGTACCTCAGAAAGTGCTGAACTCCTGGGATTTTCAGTCTCTAGAGTTTATGAGAATGGAACAAAAAACAAAAATCTCATCCAGTGAATGGCAGTCCTGTGAGTGAAAAAACCTTGTTAATGAGAGAGGTCAGAGGAGAATGGCCAGACTGGTTCAAGCTTTCAGGAAGACGAGAGTAGCTCAAGTAACCAGGTGTTACAACAGCGGTGTTGCAGAAGAGTGCCTTGAATGGATAATACATCAAACCATAAAGTGAAAAGGCTACAGCCGCAGAAGATCACGAACAGGCACCCAGTGACCACTTTATTAGGTAGAGAAGGTGCATATTACAGCTGAGTGTATATTTCTAAGTTGGGGTGATGTGTGACTTGATGAAGAAATTGTAGATGAATGGCTAGGTTTGTAGATTTAGGAAGTGATGTTCATGAATATTTGGCTTGATGCACCTAGGTGCTGCTCATTCTGTTTTAGATGTACTGGCAGTGATAGCTTAAGGATGCGTATTTGGATGCATTTTCTTTGTCATCCACAGATAATTCTATTGCACACCTGCCGTGCCTTGTATATGATGAAAAAACTAGGGAATTGCAACTGGAATTGTAAGTAATTAATTTTTTTCATACTGTATGTACTAAGGTATGTTGGCGCCTGAATGTGTGGCGACACTGACAAGTTGTCCCCAACACATCCTCGGATGAATTGGGTTTTAACGTAAGTAAAGCATTTCTATGCATGATTTGATGTACACATGATAAGTAAATTGAATATTGAATCTTGAACTTATGGTGAAAAGCCTGTACACAAATTATTATGGAATACATTGAGGTAGAGCAAGGTAAATCAATAATTGGATGTAGACTAAAGTGTAACCATTAAAGAGAAAGCACAGTACAGGCAAGCAATAAGGTGCAAGGCCAAAATGAGGTAGATTGTGAGGTCAAGAGTCACCTTATTGTACTAGGGGACCATTCAATAGTCTTATAACATGGGATAGATGCTGTCCATGAGCCTGGTGGTAGATGCTTTCATATTCTTTTATCTTGGCATGATGGGAGGGGGTATGAAGAGAGAATATGTAAGGTGGATGGGGCATTTGATTATGTTGGTTATTTTACTCAGGCAGCGAGAATCAGAAAGGAACAACTCCCTGCAGAACAGCCAGACCTCCAATACAGCAAACCCTGCTCCTATAAGCATAGAATACGACCAGTCCCCGTTCAGCTTCTGCTTAGTGTAGATTGTCTATTGTGATGTGATAATATTGTAGTGATTCAATTGGATGTCAATGGAGTAGTTCGATTATCTTTTCCCTATGCACCTATTGTATTTTACTTATTAACTGAAGAATGAAGAGATTGCAAATTGTGGAATGAGAAGCAAGATCAAAAATAATTGTTAAAAATGACAAGGATTTTGTGATCACTGAATACTCCTAAGCCAATTCACAAGGCAAATCAGCTCCTTGAAAATCCGCAATAGGTTGGCTTGCAGGTGCAGCAGGTTAAAGAAAAGGAAAGTGGAATGTTGGTCATCATTGTTGGAATTTAAGAACAGGGAGGTTATGCTGCAACTGTACAGGGTACTAATGAGGCTGCACCTGGAGTGCTGTGTGCTGTTCTGATCTTCTTACATAATAATAATAATAATAATAATAATAATAATAACAACTTTATTTTAAAGCATCTTTCATACATTAAGATGCAGGCTCAAAATGCTTTACATAGATTGTAAAAATAAATCAATATAGTGATAAAAATATGAACAAGATCTCTTGGAGTAGGTTATACTGGCTTTGAAGGCAATTCAGTGGATGTTCACCAAGCGGACTCTGGAGATGAAAGAATTTACCTATGAGGAGAGATTGAGTCACTTTGGACCATACCTGATGTAATTCAGAAGAATGAGAGGGGATCTTAGAGAAACATACAGTATAAAATTATGAAAGGATAAGATAAGATAAGATAGCGGCAGGGAAGTTATTTCCCCTGGTAAGTCGATTCCCACCACAAACAGAGTTTGTGCATTCTCTCTGAGACAACATGGGCTCCACTTTCCTTCCACATTCCAAAGACGTGTGGCTCAGGTTACTGAGTTGTGGGCATACTGTGTTGGAGGGAGAAGCATGGTGACAACTGTGCATTGCCTAGCATAACCCTTGCTGATTTGATTTGATACAAATCTTTAAACCAGGGGAGTAGATTTAGGACAGAGATGAGGAGAAGTTGTATTCCCTAGAGGGTAGTGAACTTGTGGAATTCTCTGCCCAGGGAAGCTGTAGGAGTTACCTCATTAAATACTGTACAGTTAGATAGATTTTTGCATAACAGGGGGATTAATGATTATGGGGAAAAGGCAGGCAGGTAGAGCTGAGCCCACAGCCAGATCAGCCATGTCCTTAATAAATGGCAGAGCAAGTGTTAAGAGCTAGATGGCCTGCTCCTGCTCCTGTGTTCTCATGTGGTCTCATTGATCATTGAGATTTAGCTGCAAATGACCATGAAACTGGTAGCTGTTTCTCGCAATCATCAGCAAACCCCTTTGTGGAGAGAAATCTATCAATAAATTGTAAAAGGGTCATCAGAGGCAAGTTATTCATGCTAAGAATGCTGTAGACTTGGAATGGCTGCCAGAAGTATTGAGGTGGGAACAAGAGCATTATTTTAAAAGTTATCTAGATCAGGGTGTGGATAAGAGAGATTTAGAGGGCCGGGAGCCAAACACGGGCAGACAGAACGAGCTCACTGAGCAACGTGTCGGCATCGATGAGTTCGGCTGAAGGGTCTGTTACAATGCTGTAAGAATCTATGACTCTGAATAGCTGAAGGTGACTGGGTCTTGGATCCAGCCCTATGGGACTCCTGCATTCAGAGATAGATATAAATAATTGACTATAGTTACAGCTATTTTCTGTTTGATTGCAACAGGTGGAGATTTTCCATTGATTCCCATCAAATTAACTTTTGCAAGTAAATTATTATGAAACGTTCATTCTCAGCTGTTTGGAATGTAAAATTGTCTTCCTATCAGTTTTTCCTGATCTGACTCAGGAAACTAACTTAACCAACTATCTTGGTTTGTTTATTTTCAACTGATGATGTCATGGTCATCATTAGCATTTTTTCCATTTAAAATTGCCTTTATTTGGAAAAACAAACACAATTGTAAAGTTAGAAAATCTGAAGACACTTCTGGACTTTGTAGAGGAAGGATAAACAGTATTATTTTTCAGGAGCAAAAAATTTCAGATGCTAGAAATCTCTAACCTCTGTTTAGAATCTCTCTCTCACTCAGAGAAGAAAGTATAGAAACTCTTGCCTGAAATGTAATCGAAGTTCTGATTCAATGTAGTAGTTGAGTTGGCCCCAAAGGCAAACCAACAGAGACATGGAGTAGTTATGTTTGAGTTCTCCTGTTATGGTTATTTTTCCTGTGTTTGGCCTTTAAGATATGTGGACATTGTGAAGAGGCAGTGGTGCATTGCATGATGATAATGCTGTTACTGGAAACATAATATTCATTGCATCATAGAATCTAGAGACAGACAGCACAGAAATAGGCCCTTCTGGCCAACAGGGCTATCCTGACCAGAATGCCCCATCCAAGCTAGTCCAGTTTGCCAGTGTTTGGACAAAACCATCTAATCCTTTCCATGTATCTGTCCAACTGTCTTTTAAAATTTGTTATGGTTCCTGCATCAATCGCTTCCTCCAGCTGGTCATTCTGCATAGGTCACCCTTTTATATGAAAAAATTGCCTCTCAAATTCCTATTAAATCTTTCCTCTCTCACCTGCATAGGTCTACAAAGTACACAATCCAATTTTTTTTAAAGGTTTGCATTTTTTAGCACCTGAATTTCATTCCGCAGTTAATTTTACCCCTTAATTAAATACTTCAGTGCTACGATTGAGTTTCCAGGCCAACAAGTACAGGTGGCGATGGGCTAGTCAACCTCACAGACATTGTAGAAAATATAATAGATCTCTAATTTAAAAAAAGAAATATCATCTGGAGACTGAAATAAATAACAACGAAGAGTTCACGGAATTCAAAGAGAAATGAATGTCTTGCTTTGCCAACCTTACTGAATTCAGTGTAGGGTAACAGTGCAAATTTCCAATTGGCCTTTGGTAAGATCCCAAATATGTCAGCGCCTATGGAGTCCGAGACAAGAAACAAAGTTAAAAGCAAATTTATTATCAAAGCACATATATGTCACTATATAATATCCTGAAATTCATTTTCACAGTATCTATAAAGAAACACAATAAAATTAATGAAGAACTGTGCACAACAAAGATAGAGAAAGAATCAACATGCAAAAGACAACAAACTGCAAATACAAAAAGAGAAAAAACAAATAATAATAATAATAAATGAACAATAATGATCAAGAACATATGTTGTAGAGCCCTTGAAAGTGAATCCATAGGTTGTGGAACTATTTCAATGTGGGGTGAATAAGTTAACCCCTCTGGTTCAAGAGAGTGATGGTTGAGGGGAATTAACTTACTGAACTTGGGGGTGTGGGACCTAAGGCTCCTGTTGCTGCTCCTGATGGTAACAGTGAGAAGAGAGCATGGCTTAGACAGTGAGCATCTAGATAACGGATTCTGTTTTCCTGGGAAGTAATCCCTGTATTTGTACTCAATGGTGGGGAGGGCTTTAGCCATGATGGATTGGGCTGTATCCATTACTTTATTTTTAGGCTTTTCCATTTATGCAAAGGCATTTGTGTTTCCATACCAGGCAATAATGCAACCAGTCAGTACACCCTTCACTTTGCATCTATAGATGTTTATCATAATTTTAGATGACATGCCAAATCTTTGCAAACTTCTATGAAAGTAGAAGCACTGCTGTGCTTTCTTTGTAATGGATCTTATATGCTGGACCCAGGGCAGATCCTCCAAAATGATAATGCTGCAGATTTTAAAGTTATTATCCCTCTCCGCCTCTGATCTCCTGATGAGGACTGGCTCATGGACCTCCTATTTCTTCCTCCTGTAGTCAATAATGAGCTTTTCGGTTTTGCTGACTTTGAGTGAGAGATTGCTGTTCTGGGACCACTCAGCCAGACTTTCAGTCTCCCTACTACATGGTGATTTGTCACTGTGTTTGGTTCAGCCAACAACAGTGCTGTTTCAACAAACTTAAATACGGCATTGGAGCTGAACTTAGCCTCACAGTCGCAAATATAAAATGAGCAGAGCTGGGGCTAAGCACACTGTGCTGATGGAGATTGTGAATGAGATGTTGTTGCCATTCTGAACTGACTGGGGTCTACAAGTGAAAAAAATGAGGATCCAATTGAACAAGGAGGTATTGAGGCCTTGGTCTTGGAGCAGATCGCTGATCTTATAGTTTATCCAGGACTTCTAGTTGGAGAAAACTGATTGAGTTTGTGGGGACACACTCATCCACCACTGACCTGATAAAGTCCATGACAACCGTGGCTTATTCACTTAGATCCTCTGATGACTTCATAAGACATTAAGACATTGGAACAGAATTAGGCCATTTGGCCCATTGACCCCATAACCATTAATCCTGACTAATCTATAATTTACCAACCTTGTCTTAAATGCACCCAGTGACCTAGCCTCCACAGCTGTCTGTGGCAAAGAATCCACAGATTAATCACCCTCTGACTAAAGGAACTTCTCACCATCCCTGATGTTCCTCTATTTTGAGGCTATGCCCTCTGATTCTAGGCCGCCCCACACCAGGAAACATGCTCTTCACATCCATTCTGTCTAGGCCAGGGGTCGGCAACCTTTACCACTGAAAGAGCCATATGGACCCGTTTCCCACAGAAAAGAAAACACTGGGAGCCGCAAAACCCGTTTGACATTTAAAATGAAATAACACTGCATACAATGTTTTTTTTTTGCCTTTATGCTATGCATAAACAAACTATAATGTGTTGCATTTATGAAATCGATGAACTCCTGCAGAGAAAACGAAACTACATTTCTGCATGCAACAAAAACATTTTGAACTCCGAAAAAAAGACGTTGGGTTGAAGGTTACTCCATAGTTAGCCTACCTTGGATCGAAAAATTAAAAGAAATTGTGCACTGGTGGGTGTCAGGCATTGGCAGTGGTGACGTATATTAATAGCGATAAAAAACATGTAGCGGTGTGCTACACACAGCGCTAAAATAACAACACGGAGTCGGTAAACTGCAGTCAAAGATAACTTTATTCGAACTAAACAGCCTTGCTTTTAAGCCTCCCTCAACCCGTGCCCCCCCCCCCCCCATGGGTGTGGATGCTCCAAAAGACACGTACTCACAAACCCCCGTAGGTTATCTCCCTTAGCCGGCTAATTGTGAGCTGGTCCGGATGTGCCAGGAAATGGGTCGCCACAATGTTTTATTTAGATTGTACAAGATCACCATAATCTTCAAATTTAGAATTACATTTCAAAAACTACCAAACTAACATAAAATACATTTTAATTAAATACTCATCATTTATTTTCCAAAGCCACAGAGAGCCACAGCACAAAGATGAAAGAGCCGAATGCGGCTCCGGAGCGGCGGGTTGCCGACCCCCGGTTTGGGGTTTCAACATTTGGTAGGTTTCACTGAGATCCCTCCTTATTCATCTAAGTTCCCACAAGGGCAGGCCTAGAACCTTCAATCACTGCTCACCCTTTCATTCTGGAATTATTCTCATGAACTTCATCTGAATTCTTTCCAATGTCAGCACATCTTTTCTTAAATAAGGGGCCCAAAACTGCTCTCAATACTCCATGTGAGACCTCACCAGTCGCTTATACAACCTCACTCAGCATTACATTCTTGCTTTTATATTCTAGTCCTCTTGAAATGAATGTTAATATTGCTTTTGCCTTCCTCACCTCTGACTCAACCTGCAAATTAACCTTTAGGGAATTATGCATGATGACTTCCAAGTCCCTTTGCACCTTGGATTTTCTCTCTGTCTAGAAAATAGTCAGTGCTTTTATTCCTTCCGTCAAAGTGTATGACCATACACTTCCTGACACTATTCCATTCTCCTAATCTATCAAATTACAGGGTGAATTCTATCATATTACCATCACTATTTCCCAGAGGTTCCTTTACCTTAAGCTCCGTAATCATATCTGATTCATTACACAACACCCAATCCATCATGGCTGATCCTCTAGAGGGCTTAAAAACAAGTTACTACACAAAGCCATCTTGGAGGCATTCGACAAACTCCCTGTCTTGGGATCCAGCATCAACTTGATTTTCCTGATCTAGCTGCATATTGAAAACATACCTTTTTGACATGTTTTCCTAGCTCCCACTGTAATCTGTAGACCACATCCTGTCTACTGAGCACCTCAGAGGAAATGGGGATAATGTACAAACTCCGTATAGACAGCGGCAGAATGGAACTTGGATCACTGGCGATATGATAGCATTATACTAACTTCTACGAACCCATGCAAAGAACCTGCATTGCTTAGCCAGTGCTACTTATACTGTCCTGACGAGATTTTAACTCTTTTTCTTCCTCCACAGATGCTGCACGACCTGTTGAATATGTCCAGCATTTTGTGTTTTTATTTCAGGTTTCCAGCATCTGCAGTTTCTTTTGTTCTTTTGTTTTTTTTTTGCTAACTATGTGGGACCAACATGAACATTGGCTGTGATGGCCTTTAGTGTGTCCAGCTCATCTTTGAAAACTTCCTCACATCTCTCTGTCACTCATGTAAAATTCTAGCCTCACTTTCTCAACATGTTGAATGTTTCTACAATCTGAGGGGGCTCCTGTCAGCTAGCCTTTTCCCAACAGGTTGGGCGCAGAGTCTGCAATGATCCCTTGAGATAACATGTTTTTGGCATTTCACCGTAATTATGACAACTTCAACTACTTTAATGCTTTCAGCTATTCAGGTTTTTCAAAATTAATCCATGTTTTTTTTTAAGTTAAGGTATCGTGTTTTCTGACCACCCAGCTGTCGATTCTATTGGTAACACTGCACCTAATGTCAGGCTCAAGTATCACAACTCAGCCATTTATTTCTGTAACCACAATCAGTTTTTTGTAAAATCAAGTCATCATTTTTTTTATCATAAAACGTTGTGAACTCTTCCTCTGTATTGCAGTCTCAGTTTGGTTACTTCCCTTGTGCCTGCTGGAAGCTGTGGAAATTCTGAGTGTCTTCCTTTAATTTCGTTCTTTCCATTTGTTTGCTCAGCTTTACCTCAATCATTTTCCAGTAAGTTCTGGTGATGTAGTTTTTATAACCCTTGTGTGACATGTTTATTTGCCTGACTGAGCAATTAGGCATTATATGTTTCCATCCACAGCCATAAGAGGCTTTGCTTACCTTTGTTAAAATAATGTTCCGCTTACCTCAGAGCGGTGTGCTTTCAGGCCTGTCTCATGTGCCTGCAGCTACACAGAACAGCCAGTCAAACTTGGAAACCTTGCATGTTTTCCCTCAATGATTCCACTGCTTAGGCCACTTCCACTGTATTCTCAAGGGTCCGATTCAACTCTGATAACAACTGCTGCTGAATTCCAATGTTTCCAAATGCCAATCTGTCCCTTAATTCCCAAGAGTGAGGGTTGTTATAAGTACAACTTTAAGACAAATTCCGCAGTCCAGCTACTTACTCAGGCAATGTTTGTTAATTATGAAATGAATCATTGGTGAGACCTGACACAGGTTGGGAGATCGCTTCGTTGAGCAGCTTCATTCTGTTTGCTGTAACAGCTGGGATCTCCCAGTTGTCATCTATTTTATGCTACTTCCCATTGCCTCTACAGCCTCCTCTATTACCAAGTTGAGTTTATACGCAGAGTAGAGGAGCAGTATCTCATTTTTCGTCCTGGTAGTCTCCAACCTGGTGACATCAATATCGATTTCTTTAAGCTCCGGTAACCACTCCCCACTGTCCCACTTTGTTTTCCCTTAGCAACCCCCCCCCCCCCCCGGCTCCCATCACCCTCCCAAAATACACACACCCTCACATTCCTCTTTCCAGTTCCTCTCCTCACCTACTTCCCTTTATTCCATGGCCCACTCTCCTTTCCTATCAGATTTCATCTTCCTCAGCCATTTGTCACTTTCACTTATCACCTCCCACCTTCTTACATCTTCCCACTCTAACGTGCCTACCAGCCTCTTCCCCCCCCCCAAACATGGATCAGTTTATCACCTACCATCTCCTGTTCTTGTCCTTCCTCTTACCCGCCACATTAGAATAGCGATTAGAGCAGTGTTTTTCAGTGGCAGCTGTAAGATTGGGGTTTGATTCCTGCTGATTTTTGTAAGGAACACTGACAAAATGCTGGAGGAACTCAGCAAGCCAGGCAGCACCTAAAGAAAAGAGTACAGTCGACGTCTCGGGCCGACACCCTTCAGCTAAAGGGGCTTGACCCGAAATGTTGACTGTATTCTTTTCCATATATGCTGCCTGACCTGCTAAGTTCCTCCAGCATTTTGTGCATGTTACTTGGATTTCCAGCATCTGCAGATTTCTCTTGTTTGTGTTTTGTAAGGAGTTTGTACATTGTCCTCTGGGCACTCCGAGCTCCTCCCATATGCCAAAGATGTACGGTTAGGTTTAGTGATTTCTGGACATACTGGGAAGCTTGGCAGCACTTCAGCACAATCCTTGCTAATTCGATTTGTTGCAAATGACACGTTTCACTGTATATTTGAATATACATGCATCAACTAAAGCTAATATTTGTTCTTCCTCTTCCTTCTTTTACATAGAAACATAGAAAACATACAGCACAATACAGGCCCTTTGGCCCACAAAGCTGTGCTGAACACATCTGTGGTGGCTGCAACTGCCAGCCGCAACATCAACCGGGCATATTAAAGTGTCCTGTAGCCAACCATCTCCTGATAATCTGGTAAACGACTGAGCTGTTGCATTACACCAGCTTAAGTAGATGGGTCTGGATAATCGGTTTGTGCCATTCTACTACAGCCAGAGGGGTGTTCTCTGGAGCTGCTTCATTTATACCGTATCTTTTTAAGGAGAGGAACGATTTCTCTCCCCTGCAATTTACTATGGACTACCCAGCATTGAATATAAACCCCAGTCAGGAGATGATTGGTGTCTCTTGGTTTGAGGAGTATTTACTATGTTGTTGTTCTGTTCTGTTCCGTGTAATAAAACCCCTATTTTTCTCACCTTTACCTGCTCTCCCAGTTTTATGCTTACCCTGGTCCTTCACAACGTCCTTACCTTAGAAACTACCTAGGGTTACCTATAGCCCTCTATTTTTCTGAGCTCCATGTACCTGTCCAGGAGTCTCTTAAAAGACCCTATCATATCCAGTTCCACCACTTGCAGCCCATTCCACATACTCACCACTCTCTGCATAAAAAACTTATCCCTGACATCTCCTCTGTACCTACTTCATAGAAACATAGAAACTAGGTGCAGGAGTAAACCATTCGGCCCTTTGAGCCTGCATCGCCATTCAGTATGATCATGGCTGATCATCCAACTCAGAACCCTGTACCTGCTTTCTCTCCATACCCCCTGATCCCTTTAGCCACAAAGGCCATATCTAACATATCTATCTTCCAAGCACCTTAAAACTATGCCCTCTCATGCTAGCCATTTCAGCCCTGGGAAAAAGCCTCTGATTATCTACATGATCAATACCTCTCATTATCTTATACGCCTCTCATCCTTCGTCACGCCAAGGAAAAAAGGCCGAGTTCACTCAACCTGTTCTCATAAGACATGCTCCCCAATCAGGCAATGTCCTTGTAAACCTCCTCTGCACCCTTTCTATGGTTTCCACATCCCTCCTGTAGTGAGGCGACCAGTACTGAGCACTGAGCACAGTACTCCAAGTGGGGTCTGACCAGGGTCTTATATAGCTGCAACATTATCTCTTGGCTCTTAAACTCAGTCCCATGATTGATGAAGGCCAATGCACTGTATGCCTTCTTAACCACACAATCAAATTGTCAAGCAGCATTGAGTCTCCTATGGACTCGGACCACAAGATTCCTCTGATCGTCCACACTACCAAGAATCTTACCATTAGTGCTATATTCTGCCATCATATTTGACCTACCAAAATGAACCACTTCACACTTATCTGGGTTGAACTCCATCTGCCACTTCTCAGCCCAGTTTTGCATCCTATCGATGTCCCACTGTAACCTCTGACAGCTCTTCACACTATCCACAACACCCCCAACCCTTGTGTCATCAGCAAATTTACTAACTCATGCCTCCACATTCTCATCCAGGTCATTTATAAAAATCACAAAGAGTAGGGGTCCCAGAACAGATCCCTGAGGCACTCCACTGGTGACTGACCTCCATGCAAAATATGAACCATCTGCAACCACTCTTTGCCTTCTGTGGGCAAGCCAATTCCCTTGGGTCCCATGCCTCCTTACTTTCTCAATAAGCCTTGCATGGGGTACCATATCAAATGCCTTGCTGAAATCCATATACACTACATTTACTGCTCTACCCTCATCAATGTGTTTAGTCAGATCCTCAAAAAATTCAATCAGGCTCGTAAGGCACAAGCTGCCTTTCACAAAGCCATGCTGACTGTTCCTAATCATATTATACCTCTCCAAATGTTCAAAATTTCTGCCTCTCAGGATTTTCTCCATCAACTTACCAACCACTGGAGTAAGACTCACTGGTCTATAATTTCCTGGGCTATCTCTACTCCCTTTCTTAAACAATGGAACAACATTCGCAACCGTCCAATCCTCCGGAACATCTCCTGTCCCCATTGATGATGCAAAGGTCATCGCTAGAGGCTCAACAATCTCCTCACTTGCCTCCCACAGTAGCCTGGGATACATTTTGTGTGGTCCTAGTGACTTATCCAACTTGATGCTTTCCAAAAACTCCTTCACATCTTTCTTAATATCTACATGCTCAAGCTTTTCAATCCGCTGTAAGTCATCCCTACAATCACCAAAATTCTTTTTCATAGTGAATACTGAAGCAAAGTATTCATTATCTATCTCCTCCAGTTCCATACACACTTTTCCACCGTCACACTTGATAGGTCCTATTCTCTGACATCTTATCCACTTGCTCTTCACATACTCTTAGAATGCCTTGGGGTTTTCTTTAATCTTGCTCGCCAAGGCCTTCTCATGGCTCCTTCTGGCTCCCCTAATTTCTTTCTTAATCTCCTTCCTGTTAGCCTTATAATCTTCCAGATCTCTATCATTACCTAGTTTCTTTTAACCTTTCATTAACTCTTCTTTTCTTCTTGACTAGGTTTACACCAGTCTTCCCACACCACGGTTCCTGTACCCTACCAACCTTTTCCTGTCTCATTGTAATGAACCTATGCAGAATTCCACACAAATATCCCCTGAACATTTGCCACATTTCTTCCATACATTTCCCTGAGAACATCTCTTCCCAATTTATTCTTCCAAATTCCTGCCTAATAGCCTTATATTTCTGCTTACTCTAATTAAGCGCTTTCCTAACTTGTCTGTTCCTATTCCTCTCCAATGCTACAGTAAAGGAGATAGAATTGTGTTCACTATCTCCAAAATGCTCTCCCTCTGAGAGATCTGACACCTGACCAGGTTCATTTCCCAATACCAGATCAAGTACAGCCTCTCCTCTTGTAGGCTTAGCTATATATTGTGTCAAGAAACCTTCCTGAACACACCTAACAAACTCCACCCCATCTAAACCCCTTGTTCTAGGGACATGCCAATCGATATTTGGGAAATTAAAATTTCCCACCATGATAACCCTGTTAATATGACACTTTTCCAGAATCTGTCTACCTATCTGCTCCTCGATGTCCCTGTTACTATTAGGTGGTCTACAAAAAACACCCAGTAAAGTTATTGACTCCTTCCTGTTCCTAGCTTCCATGCACAGAGACTCCGTAGACAATCCCTCCATGTCTTCCTCTTTTTCTGTCGCCTTGACACTATCTCTGATCAACAGTGCCATGACCCCACCTCTTTTGCCTCCCTCCCTGTCCTTTCTGAAACATCTAAAGCCCGGCACTTGAAGTAACCATTCCTGCCCCTGAGCCATCCAAGTCTCTGTAATGGCCATAATATTATAGATCTAAGTACTGATCCATGCTCTAAGCTTATCGACTTTGTTCATAATACTCCTTACATTAAAATAGACACATCTCAAACCATCGGTCTGAGCACCCTTTTATACTGGCTATCTCTTCACTTTCTTTCCGGTCCTAATAAAGTATCTTGTCCAGAACGTCAACTGTCCATTTCCCTTCATAGATGCTGCTGACCTGAGCTCCGACAGCACTTTCTTGCTCCTGATTTCCAACACCTGCAATCTGTTCTAAATTTTGCACCATTAATTTGTTTGTTTATTTATTTATTTATTTATATAGAGCATGTCTTCCACCACACTCACTTGAACTGACCTTTTTTTTCTCTTTAAATCATTAATATTGTTTGCAGCAAAAAAATGCAGTAACATTTTATAGTGTCTGCCTCCTGTCTGGCTTTGAGAATCAGCATATCCTCTATGTTGCGGATATTTTTCTTGTTATTTCATTTGTTTTATAGAAGACGGTTATTAGACTTTCCTTCTTCCTCCTCCTGATTCTTCTGTCTTGAAGAGGAGATACTCCTCAGTCTTCCCTGAACTTGGAAGCAAATTTCCATGTTGCTGATGTGTTATATTTCATCCCACAAAACACATGGATATTGAGTTTTGGAGTTTGGACAATTTAATCATTTTCTTCCAGCTTGCTGCTTGTGCATGTCTGCAAACATAGAGAGATACAAACCTGACAACAGCCAAAGAGAAAACACTGTCAAGAGGTGTCCCTTCTATTGAATTGAATTCTATTCAAAAGGAATAGAATTAGGCCAACTCTGCTCCACCCTTCCATCATGGCTGATTTATTATGCCCCTCAACTCATTCTCCTTCTTTCTCCCCTTAACCTTTGACACCCTTACTGATCAAGAACCTATCAACATTTGCTTTAAGAGGCGCCATGATAGTGTAGCAGATAGTGTTATGTTATATAGCTCAGGGTGTTCTAGAGTTCTGAGTTCAATTCCAGCATCATTCTGTAAGGGGTCTGTCTACATCCCCCCTGTGGAGTGCATGGGTTTTCCCTGGGTCCTCAAGTAAATTGTCTTGTGATGAGGTTAGGGTTAATCAGGGTTGAGGTGTTGCTAGGCTGCATGGCTCAAAGGTCTGGAAAGGCCTACGCTGCACTGTTTTATAAATAAATAAATATTTCCAATGACTTGGTCACCACAGCTGTCTGCAGCAGTGAATTCCACAGATTCACCATCCTCTGGCTAAAGAAGATCCTCCTCATCACTGTTCTAAAGGGACATCCTTCTATTTTGAGGTTGCAGACTCTAGTTCTTGACTCCTTTAATATAGGAAACATCCTGTCCATGTACACTCTGTCTAGTCCCCCAGAGCATTAGGGATCTATTATGGATATTATGGACCCCCATAATATTATAAAGGAGAAATAACAAGTAGGTGACCCAATTACCTACATTACTACTTAGAATATATGCATCATTATAATCTCTGTGATGAAGAGTTGAGAAATGGCAGTCTGTGATGCATCAGGAGCTAGAACTTCAGATTAAGAGTTCCTCTCAGAATTGTTGGACTTCACCCAGGCAACTGGTGATCCTGGGCTAAGCTTTTGTTCAAGGTTCAACGTTCAAAGTATATATTGCCATGTGCTATCCTGAGATTCATTTTCTTGCAGGCATTCAAAGTAGAACAAAGAACTACAATAGAATCAATGAAAAACCACACATAAACAAGACTGACAATCAATGTTCAAAAGAAGATAAACTGTATTAAAAAAAAGAAAATAGAAAATACCGAGAATATGAGTTGTATAATCCTTGAAAGTAAACCCATAAGTTGTGGAATCAATTCAGAGTTGAGGTGAGTAAAGTTACCCGCGCTGGTTCAAGAGCCTGATGGTTGAAGGATAATAACTATTCCTGAACCTGGTGCTGTGGGACCTAAGGCTCCTGTATGTCCTTTCCAGTGGCAGCAATGTCAGCAATGAGAAGAGTGCATGGCCTGGATGGCGGGGGCCCTTGATGATGGTACTGCTTTCTTGCAGCAGTGCTCCTTGTTGGTGTGCTCAGTGGCGGAGCGGGCTGTTCCTATGATGGACTGGGCTGAATCCACTCCTTTTGGTAGACTTTTCCATTCCTGAGCATTTGTGTTTCCTTACCTGGCTGCAACCAGTCAGGATACTCTCCACTGTGCATCCATAGAAGTTTGTCAAGGCTTTAGATAACCTACCTTCTTATTCCAGGATCTGCCCCTTCCTTTCCAGTCTTGATGAAGGGTCTCGGCCTGAAACATCGATTGTTTATTTTCCTCCATAGATGCTGCCTGACCTGCTGAATTTCTCCAATATTTTACTGTGTTGCACAGGGGAAAGATGTTTGCTTTTCATGCCTGAAGAACAAGTTAAAAAGAGCTGGAAATTTTCAATATACATGCCAAAGGATGCTATCTTTAACACTTCCCTTTCTATTGTCCACACTTGTTTTAAACCCATCGAAGAAGGGGATGTTTATAAAGCATTGCCTATTGGGACCCTTCACCATTATCTACATCTTTATCAAATTATACTCCATTTTAACTGTTGTCTTTGTGTGTTGGTTCATTGCAAGTATTCTAGCCCAAATAAAATTACCTTAATTTAGCATCAAGACCAAGCAACCCTGGATATGAGCATCAAGACCAATGGTCTTTACGGCTAATACGAAGTATTTTTATAGTCCTCGTTGACAGAGAAGTAGACTTGGAATGAGATCTGTGTAGTTGCTTTGATGTCCAGCACTCAGTATCTCCTAGCCACAGTTTTCAATGGGCGCCATTGAATTCACTCAGGCTCCCGTCACTGATGGCAGCCTTTCATCTCCAAGCACATGTGGCCTGAGGTGACCTCTCACTTTTGATCAGCTTGCAGTGGCTCGGGGTCCACTTATACCATAGTAGTAGATGTAGCCAGTTCATCACTGGGCTAAGGGGTGTCCAGACACACTGTACTTCCCCCTCTTTCATGTTTTCTTTCACTGCCTGGGCATTGTTTTCCATGGATGCTGTGGGATGAGCACTGAGCCAACTCCTGGTGTGGTAAAGGAAAGGTGGCTGTGAACTTTACAAAGAGGCAACAGTGAGTGTCCCATTATAGCCCATGGATTTCTATAACTAGGCACAATCCAGACCACTACACGCAATGTATTTTTGGAAATGGAATTAGAGTTGGTTTACTTTTGTCCTATGTACTAAGGTATAATGAAAAGCTTGACTTGCATACTGTTCATACGGATCAATTCATTGCATCAGTGTTTTAAGGTAGCACAAGGAAAAATACCAGAATGCAGAATAAAATGCAACACCTACAGAGAAACTGCAGTGTGGGTAGACAATATGGCGGTTAGCCATAATGAGGCCGATTGTGAGGTTAAGTGAGTTTGTAAGTAGACATTAGTGTTATGATGTAACACAATAAAAGGTGGACTTCAATTGTGATACTTAAGTAAACTATGTTATCGTGAGAAATAAGGAATAGCCAAGGAATTGGGATTTGTCCTTTTATTGTATGGAGACAAGTCCAAACCTAGTGGTCCCAGCAATTATCACTAGGCTGAGCAAAATCAGCTAACTTTGTTATTTGCTCATTAAATCATTCCAAATTGTGCAGATTTTACGTAAGTGGCTCAAGCAATTCCCACTCGGTGGTCATTCAGGAAATGTGGTTTCTATTTCATCTGTATGTGATATATTGTGCATACTGAGGTAAGAAATCGAGTAGTCAAGTTTTTGCAATTGCTTATTCTGAATCTAGCGTAAATCCAGCATATTCATACCATTTATGCTAAATCAGAGTTCTTTTTTACTTTAGGGATCTTTGGATGCGTCATACTTACCGAAGTGCAAGATTGTTTTTTTTCAGATGTGACTGAGATTTGCAAATCAGTGATGTGACTCTTTCAGCAGTCAATCTTTGCTGGTTTTCAGGTGTAGATCTGTACATTGATGATTAATCTCACGCAGTTTTGTATTCTCTCTAGCCTCTGAATTAGAGGGAAAATAATGGGAAATGAATAACTAATAGACCAGTGTAGCTCTTAGGTACTTTATGTTTGCTTGTTCTTTTGAGAATAGATCAGCCCCAGAGGGCAACAATGAGAGAGCCAGTGCTGGTGCTGCCTCGTGGCCCCAGTGACCTGTGTTCAGTTCGCACCACCAAGTGTCTGTGGAGAGTTGGCAAGTTCTCCATGTGACTCCATGGGTTCCTCCTGGGTCCTTTGTGCAAATGATCTGTGAGTTAGTTGGCTAACTGGCCACTGTATATTGCTCCATTAAAGTGTAAGTGGAAGAATCTTGGGGGGGGGGAGAGCGAATTGGGTTAGGATTAGTGTGTATAAATGGGTAAGTGATTGGTATGGACTTAATGGGCTGAAGGGCCAAATTCTGTGTTTTCTGACTGTATAACTTCATTTTCCAGAATTTCCTGATTGTGTGATCGATTGGTAGCTGTTTGTTAAACAACAATCCGCACTGTATGCCATAACTGAATGTATTCAAATAAGTAGTGGGATTAAATAGATCTGGGATTTCTATATTATTAATCTAAGATCTGTTGAATCATTTATGCCTTTATATTTTTCAACCTAGTTGCCAAATTCTTTCATTATCACATTAACCAGGCTGCCCAGAGAGTCTTCCATTACACACTCAGTACTTCAGTACACCTGCTTGTTAATGCAATATCTGATCAGCCAATCATGTGGCAGCAACTCAATATATACACACAATAATACTCAATCTTTTTTTGCTTGTGGCCTGCATGTGACTTCCATTTACCTCTGTGGCCAACACCCCACCCCCACCCCTGCCATACCCCATAGTCTCCGTTAGTTGCTAACGTTTTTTTTTGTCAACTGTACTAATTATTCTAATATACAGTCAATATGTGAACTATAATGTTACAGGTGTAAATAAAAGTAAAGCCATTTCAAAGCTCTGAATGGGATACTTTATTTAAAAGATATATGATATTCTTCCAGCCAGCAATGTTAAAAGTGTTTATTTTTTGGATATTTAGTGAGATCCTTGCAACTGATACAAACTAGTGAGTTTTTGAGTATCTGGTTGCAACTTGGTTAAAGATAATTGAAGATCACCTCTTTTCACAACATAGAGACGGTTACGAGCCTTAGATAGCAGGTGAAGAACTTGAATAAAACCGCTTTCAACTAGATGAGAGGTTGAAAATCCAACTTAAAAACAACTTTGCTTTCTCTTAGAACCTTTTTAAAAAAAATATTCCTAGTTATCCAGAAATTTTACTTGCTGCGTTTGAATTTTGCTCGAGCTGTTATATCACTGTAGCTCAATGAGACATCCTTGCAATGTGGTGTCAACATCATTCACGTTCATCCTAAATGGATCCACCATCCAATCTGGAACATACCAGCAGGTCTCTGAACCGAAATCCCCTATCAGTGTGCAGTTGTTTCAAATGATCAGATCATCATCTTGTAATTCTATTTTAAGAGTGGCCAGTGAAGGAAGTCACACCGTCCAATATTGCTGCTGAAAAGTTTGAATCTTCCAAGGAAAATGGTAATAACCTCTTGACTTAATATGAGATTACAGTTTTATCTTTGTAACCGTTGTTTAATAAATTTAGTTCTTCAAGTATATCTGACAGGTAAAATACATCAGACTTAGCAGTGACAATTTGCTCTCCAAACTGTTTATCACTTACAAATGCTGCAATACTATACAGAAAAGTTAACTTCATTGCGAAATATGTTAAGTATCAGCTGTAGTGGTAGAAAGTGATGGAGTGGTAGATGTCACACGATCTTGCCTCTCTGCAGTTTATCCATTTCTGGCAGGTGACCCCGCTGCAGTAACTTCAGCCCTCATGTCACATTTTATAAGTATTGTAACACGCATAGGTCAGTGGAAGGCAAACGGAACCGGTCTCCCGTTGCATGCTGGTGGACTGGCCTGGCTGAGGTTTGTGTTTGGGAGGGAGGGTGTGGATGTGGATCTGAGCTCGGTGAGCCGCCCTGCAGGGTGTGAACAATGTGTGATGAAGCAGGAGCGTTGGTAACGATTGATGTACCAAACCCCCCCAATACACACAAGCTAAGCTGTTTTGCATCAACTAGCCTATTTTCCCCATTCGTTTCATTCAGGATTCCAATTAAATTACATACATTAATTTCTTTATTTATATGTTTTAGTAATATTTCATTAAAGCAGTAAACTTATCATGGCCCATTCTGAAACTCATGTGACCCTCAGTTTCTTGTTTTTTTTATTTCCATATCCCCTGCCATATATGGACCACGTTGAGAACCATTTCATAAAAGCATGCAGGTGTTGCCAAGAGGTTCAGTTATTGATCAGGCTAAACATCAGAATGAGAAAAAAGTGTGACCTATCTGACTTTGACCGTGGAATGATTACTGGTGGCAGACGGGGTGGTTTGAGTACCTCAGAAACCGCTGACCTCCTGGGATTTCCATGCACAACACTCTACAGAGTTTACAACAGAGTAAACAACAGTTCACAGAGACTGGCACAAAAAAAACAAAATTATGTCCAGAGAGCAGGAGCTCTGTGGGCAAAATGCCTTCTTAATGAGAGAGATCAGAGGAGAATGGTCAGAATGGCTCAAGCTGACAGGAAGGCAACATTAACTTAAATAACCATGGTATTGCAACAGCAGTGGGCAGACGAGTATTTCAGAATGCACAACACATCAAACCTTGAAGTGGATAAACTACAGCAGCAGAAGACTACACTGGGTTTCACTCCTGTATCTAATAAACTGGCCACTGAGTGTATATTTTGGTTTAATATTGTGCTGGTTTATTTTTTTCTTCACTTGAGTCCTGCAAGAGAGTTTTGCTTACATTTGGAAAATTCCATTCACAGAAAGTGATCATGGATAAATGAATCAAATTTTAGATCAGCTCTATTACATTTTAAACATATGCAAACCATTGCCATTAATTTTTCTGTGGCTCATGTTTACACATTAAGGTCACAAGGACAAGAACTTGATTCTTAATGTCTCTCTAATACAGGCCAAAAATGCCAAAGTACTTCACAGGAACATTATAGCGCAAATCAATTATGCCAGATCATGGAAAGGAGTATTAGCATGGATAATCTAATGTTTAGTTAAGAGATATACATTTTAAATGACTTGTAAATGAAGAGGGAGGTGGAGACATTCACGGAGAGGATTCAGTGTTAAAGCTCTGGGGAATGTAACAGGGAAATTTAAGTCCTTGGAGTAACTTAAAAATGATGAACATTTTAAAATCAAATTATTGATCAACCTGATGAATGTGAGTGGCAACGACATGGGTGAGGGGAGTCAGGAGAGGAGCTAGCGATTTTTGGATGAAGATCAATCTGACCCTTCTTTCCATTTTTTTCTTTCATTCATGTGCCTACCTAAGAGCCCATTTAATGTCCCGACGAAAGGTTAACATTGAGACACGGTTTCTGCGAGCACTGGCAGATACATGTTGTAAAACAGAGCTGTGGGTTTTAGGATTGTAAGGCTGGGACAAGGGGCACCATGTAATTCCTAACTCGGAATTGTTTTACCACACAAAAGACGTTTGGTTGTGATAACAGTTTAATTTATTTTGGTGCAAAGAACAGCACAACTGCTGAATGTTCTTGCAAGTGAAGTCAATTGGTAGAAGACTGACAGAAGCAGGAGCCAAGGTTACTCTTTGCTCAATTTATGAAAGGTAGCTGTTCACCAATGAGTAAAATTTACAAACGTTGTTACAACACGGGGATGCCTTTTAGACCACTTCACTACTGCTCTGCTGTGATTGTTGTTAAAACCACCTAACACATTCTACAAAATGTTATAAACACAGGCAGTTCTATGGATGCTGGATGTCCAGAGTATTACACACAAAATGCTGGAATGATTCAGCAGGTCAGGCAGCATCTATGGAGAGGAATAAAGAGCTGTCGTTTCAGGCTGAGACTCTTCATCAGGACTGGAAAGGTAGGGAGAAGAAGCCAGAATAAGAAGGTGGGAAGAGGGGAATAAGTATAAACTGGAAGGTGATAAGTGAAGCCAGGTAAGGGGGGAGGGTGCAAGAATTGGAGAGCAGTAGAGATAACAGAGAGGGAGCAATGAGAGAACGTCTCACTAAACTCTCATCAAAGAGAAGACTGAAACTTTTTCGAGGTAGGCATGCCTTGAAAAGAATTTGCAGTGAAACAGCAAATCAGAAGTGTAATAGAAGGTCACCTTGCTTCACCTATCACCTTCCAGTTGTAATCCTTCCCCTCCCTCCCCACCTTCCTATTCTGGCTACCCCTCTTCCTTTCCAGACCTGATGAAAGGTCTTGGCCTGAAAAGTTGGCTGGTTATTCCCCTCCGTAGGTGCTGCCTGATCTACTGAATTCCTCCAACGTTTTGTGTATGCTACAAAATGCTTTCATCATTGTTGTTCACCCTTGGCAGAGCATTTTGTCCATTTGTCTTCCAAATGCAGCTCTTCTGCATGTATTACTCCTTTTGCCAAAAGCTGAGTTGGTGGTTCCTTTCTTCCTGACATCAAATACATAAATTAATAATTCAATTTATAAATGCAGTCACAATCATTTTTAAACAGAAACGAGCCTCTATCCAGGGAGTTTGATGCTTGGGTGGTCCCTTAGAAACAAACAGGATTTTTCATCTCTGAGAAAAATACTTCTATTAATTTTTTAACTGGTAATCAGTAAATGGAAACTAAAGAGTCTCTAATTAACTACTTCCAATATTTGTAGAAGAAATTTGATTTCAAAAGCCACCTTTATAAATAATGTAAGTTTAGAGATTTAAGTAATCCTCACATAATTCTTTCAAAAATGTTAACCATAAGTAGGTATGTCTTACTGTATGAAAGTCATAAGACTCCAAATGCTGGAAATAAAAACATAAAATATTGGAAATAAAATGGAATCTTATGGCACAGCAAATGCCCTTCGGCCTAATTCATCTATGTTGACTAACATACTTATCTGTGCTAGTCCTATTTGCCGGTATTTATATCTCTCCGAATTTTTCCTATCCATGCAATTTCCTAAATGACTCTCAGATATTGCAGTTATATCTGCCTCTACCATTTCCTCCGACAGATGTTTCCATCTACCCACCATTCTCTGTGTAAAAAATTTGCCCTTCAGGTCCTCTTGAAACCTTTTCCCTCTGTGCTCCTCACGATTTTATAAACCCCTCTAAAGTCAGCTCCCAACACCCCCGGGAAAACAGCTCCAGCCTGCCCCAGTCTCTCTCTACAATTCGTCCTCCAGTACTGGCAGCATCCTTGTGAATCTTCCCCACATCTTCTCCAGCTCAATCTCATTCACCCTACAGGTAGATGACCATAACTGGAATACTCAGCTGGTCAAGCAGCAGAGGAAAGCTGATGAGAGTGCTATAGAATGCACCTTGCCCAGACACAGCACGGCTTTGTATGGCAGCTGCTCTGGCCTGTGACCACAGGAAACTGTAGAGAGTTGTGGGTACAGCTCAGCATATCAAGGAAACTAGCCTTCCCTCCATGGACTCTGTGTACACTTCCTGCTGCTCAAGCAAGCAGCCAGCATAATCAGAGGCTTTACCACCCTGCACATTCTCTAATCTACCCCCTCCCATTGGGTCAAATTTACAAACACTTAGGAATATGGACCACCAGGCTTAAGGATTGCTTCTACCCCACTGTTAGCAGATTCTTAAATGGACCTCTTGTACAATAAAGATGAACTCTTCATTTCACAACCTACCTTACCATGGCCTTTGCATCTTATTTCCTTACACGTGCTGCTTTTTCTCTTATTCTGAATTCTACTATTGCTTTCCTTTTCAAACGACTTCAATGGACTTGCAGATGGAACGATCTGTCTGGACGGCATAAGAACAAAAGCTTTTCAATGGGTCTCAATACATGTGATAGCAATATACCAATTACTGTTTGCCAATCCAGATACTTGAGGCACTGTGGAATGCTTCCAAGTTATACGCGGAGGCATGGGGGCCAACCAGTGTGGAGAGGAAACAGTTAATGTGTCAAGTCCAGGATCCTTGGTTGGAACTGGTAAAGAGGGAAGAGCAGATCGTTTGCAGCAGCAAAGAGGGTGATGGGAGTGCGCGTTAATGCATCCTCTGAGATGACTGCTGATAATCAGCAAGGCATTGTCAATTTGTCCATCTGCAAGTAAGGCAGTAAAAATAGGGAAGATGAACTTACTCGAAACACAAGTGGTTTATTACTTATTTCCTCACTTTTTTGTGAATTTTCTGGAAATTTAGGCATCCTAATTAAGCTCAGTGGGGTGTTATATGTAAAGTAGTTATTTAAAAAAATACTCCTACTCCTGAGTTTCTTCAGGGGATACATATCACTTGCTGGTACATATTCTCAAGCTTTGCTCTACAGTCTCTTCACAGAGCTCTCGGCGCATTGGGCATTGCTGGTACCATGGCAGAGAGCCATCAGCAACGTCACTGAGGTAGCAGAGAAAGCCTCATGGTGGCTGTGGATGAAGAGAGCAAGTCCATGGGGATCTGCAGCACATGCTACCTGACCACAAGTGGTGGCTCAATCAGCCGTGACTTGGTCACCTGGGTGATGGGTCTGCTGTTGAAAGACCTGGAACACTCGATGCATTCAGTGCGTCATCAGATGTATTCTTCAAAAATTTATACAATGCAAATCCTGCACAAAGAGAATCCTAAAGGCTGATTAATGCTTGTGCGTACGGGCTAAGCTGCAGCCTGTACCGTAGTTCGGATTTTCACTTCTGCATTGCTCTACGCCGAAGTGAGCATGCATTGGTGTGCGCCAAAACGCTAGTTGGTGGGGGGGTTTCTATTGCACTGTGTTGAGTTTCTTCATGAGAGACATAGACAAGAAAATGCATTTCAAACATTTTCGCATGTCAGCAGGTAGATTTGACGATTTAGTTCATCTATTTCACTTCAGTGTACAGACATGGTGGAGAAGAAGCAACCGGAAATGTGTAGGAGGAAATGCAATGCTACCAAGCGGACCAATCACAGTCATTGCAGTCTGCGCCACCACGATACGTGAATGAGTTTTTTGGGGAGGTGCATGTCACCCTATGGCATAGGGTATGCGGTACCTACAGCATAGATGCGATGCACAAGTATAAATCAGCCTTAAGTCTCACACATTTAATGCTTTTAAAGTTCTTTCATCAAATTTGCCTTATGGCTTTCCAAAATAGAGAAGAAGTGAGTAGGGGAGAAAGGAAAAGTAATAGATAGTATCTAGGCTTTAGTTGTTTGAGGGTTAAAATCATGACAATCAGATCATGGAGTTAGGTAGATAGGATAGGTTGTGATTGGCATAAGGGTTGAGAATGAGGGGGCTGATGGACATCATTGAGAGGGGAAGAGAAGTGGTCAGATAGGACCTTGAGGTAATTAATGGACTGAAGAAGAGTGTAAGGTGAAGGCAGGAGGTATCTGGTAGGGGAGGGGAATGGACCTGGACATGGGGACAGTGGCAGGTGAATGACAGATGATAGAGAGAGAGAAATCAAAGGCAGATGGAGCAAGGTGTGAAAATGGGAGACTGACCACTGCTGTCAGGAGATAAGCAGGAACATGCAGCACTGCCAGACGTAGATAAGTGCAGGGTGTGAAAATGGGCATTCGTTTGGGGAGAGGTACATGGCAAGTGGAACCAGAATCAGATGGGAGGGGAAGGGAGCCTATGGGTGAACGGTGAGTGTATTGGGCAGATGGAATCCAAAAGAAGAGGAGGAATAAAGATGAGGGGCTGGGGATGGGTTTGAGGGAAAAGAATCAAAAATCACAGGACTGGAGAAAGGCCAGATGAAGGTGGTGTGGGAGAAACAGCCCACCGGCTACCTAAATGGCTAACTAAAATCGGAAATCTCAGTTTTCATGCCATTGGGTTGTAGATCGGTCAGGCGTAATATGAGGCATTCTCTCTCTTCTCTCTCTCAGCAGGATTTTTCTCAGATTGTTTTATCTTAAATCAGGTTTCAGTATTGGGCTCCAAGGATTGCAAACTGTTCAAGCAATCAAATAAGTTTACAAAGGTAGCAGCGAGATGGACGTTACTGAGGATGTCCAGACCCCGTGGTACATGACACACAGGACTGATGTTGTACACAGCAGTTCTAGGATATCAGTAAAATAAATGTTCCCACCAGTGTTCTGGTGCATAAAAGGATCAGCTTTCTGCTAAACCTGCCAAGAAGCTTGCAAACTGTTAACAGAAACTCAAGACAGTGATTAGTTCTTTGGATGTGGGTCTAGTTTTGTGCAAAGAATTTTCTTTAAACTTAATTGAATTATTTCTCATGGTCCAGGCTTAATTGTGTTGTCCAAATGCAGGCTTATTACTCAGACACCAAAACTACGGAGACTATTGCAGTTGTGCAATAAACACGTGCAACCAGGTTCCTGGCAGTTGTGAGGTGATCAGGCTGGCTTCTGTGGGTGTTTGACTTCCAACTAGCCCATGAGTTCTTCCATGATGACCGCTCACTAATCTAAAAGAATACCTACTGAACTACTTTAAAGGAAAGATTTAGAGGGATATTGACTAAACTCGGGTAAATGGGACCAGCTCAGATGAGGCATTTTGTTTGGCATGGACCTGTTGGGACTAAGTGTTTTGTTTCTGTACTATATGACTGTATAATATTCTGTACACAGCATAAGAGAGAGAGAGAAAGTGTGTGTGTGTGTGTGTGTGTGTTCAAAGTCGTTTTATTATCAAAGTACTTATGCTGTACGTTACCATAATCTAGTTTGGGATTGACTGACTGACAGACAGACATACTTTATTGATCCCGCACCAACCAAGAATAGTGTAGAAATATAGCAATATAAAACCATAAATATTTAAATAATAATAAGTAAATTATTCCAAGTGGAAATAAGTCCAGGACCAGCCTATTGGCTCAGGATGTCTGACACTCCAAGTTGGATGGCCACAGGCAGGAATGACTTCCTATGACCCTCAGTGTTACATCTCGGTGGAATGAGTCTCTGGCTGAATGTACTCCTGTGCCTAACCAGTACATTATGGAGTGGATAGGAGTCATCGTCCAAGATGGCATGCAACTAGGACAGCATCCTCTTTTCAGACACCACCGTCAGAGAGTCCAGTTCCACCCCCACAACATCACTGGCCTTATGAATGAGTTTGTTGATTCTGTTGGTGTCTGCTACCCTGCTGCCCCAGCACACAACAGCAAACATGATAGCACTGTCCACCACAGACTCATAGAACATCCTCAGCATCGTCCGGCAGATGTTAAAGGACCTCAGTCTCCTCAGGAAATAGAGACGGCTCTGACCCTTCTTGTAGACAGCCTCAGTGTTCTTTGACCAGTCCAGTTTATTGTCAATTCGTATCCCCAGGTATTTGTACTCCTTTTCTTGCAGGCATTTTCAAGAAAAAGAATAAGTAATACAAGACAATTTATATTAAAAAACCCTGTATATAATCATAGAATGACAGACAACCAAAGTGCCAAAGAAAACCTTCTTCTTCGTGTGCCTCACGCATTACACGCTTGGGCGATCGTGACTCTCCACATTGAAAGATCCCTCGCAGCGTCAATGATAATTCGCACACTTAGGTCTGTTAGTTCTTTCACAGTGTCCATATACTTTCTTCTTTGCTTTCCTCTTCCATGTTTCCCAGGCATACAGCCTTGTAATGTTAGGCATTCTGTTTCTCCCTTTCTGATGATTTAAGTTTCCTCTCATTTAATGTTCTCATTAAAGATCTTTCTGTATGGGCACTGATGCACCATCAATAACTCTCGGAGACGTGAGGCAAGATAGGCTTTTATTAGCTGGAAGAAAGCACTGTCAGCAGCAAGAGACCATCACACAACATCCTGGAGACTGAGGGAGGAGCAATGCCTCCAATCGCCTTTATACAGGGGTCTGTGGGAGGACCCACAGGAGCAGTCAGCAGAGGGGCGTGTCCAGACAGGTATATGTAGTTCACCACAGGCACGTTAAAGGACTGTCCCATTAGTTACCCTATCTCTATATTATTTTTCAGCGTTCTTCTAAGAAACCCCATTTCTGTTGCTTCTAAGTTTCTTTGGAGTTCTGGTGTTATAGTCCATCTTCCAGAAGCATACAGCAAGATTGACCAGATGTAACAAAGCATGTAAATAAAAGTTAATGAAAACATGTTGTAAAGAATCCCTGAAAATTAGCCTGTAAATTATAGAATCAGTTCAGAATAGTGGTGATGGATGTTATCCATGTCAGTTCATGAGCCTCACGGTTGTGTGCAGGATAAATCTTTTCCTGAACCTGGTGGTGTGGAACCTAAGGCTACTGTACCTCCTGTCCAGTAGTAGTAGCAAGAAGAGGGCATTGTCTGGATGGTGGGGGTCTTTAATGATGGATGTTGCTTTTTGTGATAGTGCTCCATGTGACTGTGCTCAACAATGGGGACGGCTTTGCTTTGCCTGTGAAGGACTGGTCTGTATCCATTACTTTCTGTTGGCTTTTCTGTTTCTGTGCATTGGTGCTTCCATTCACAGACTATGTTGCAGCTAGTTAGGATATTCTCCACTGTGCATTAATAGAAACTTGTTAAAGGTTTTAGTGACATGCTGAATCTACACAAACTATGTAAACTAGTAAGTTATGCATATTTTATGTATATAAAATAATATATATCTATGTCTAAAATGTGCGAAACAGTGCTGTCTAGTCAAGTTGTCAAATTACATGTGTAGGGCTCTCAGTACCATTTACTGTGGTGTTAACTGTTCAGGGTACAAAATGGCTTCTCTGCTATGTTACTTAATGCTGTAATGGATTTCGGTACCTGGAATGTTTGGGTTATAACTGCAGATAAGGGGGGCGCTAACCAATGGAGAATTGTTATGCTATCTTGTATGTGTGAGCTGAGCGGGAGTTTGCGGTCTTTTTTCCGGGAGGTGAGCGAGGAGAATGGACGTGTGAGGAGCGGACAGTGGTTCCAGGGTGGCAGATACTGGATGTTGGCGGTTTGGATGGCGGCTGAAGGCTCAGAAGGTCGTTGTGGAAGGAACCGGAGGCATGAGCTTCAATGTATTAAAATATTATGTGCACAAACTGATCAACTTCCTTTAGGTTATCTATTTCCACTAACCCATCCCTAAAAAATAACTATAAAGATGCAATTATTTACTTGCCTTTGGTGTATTGTCTGATATTTGAGTTGCAAGCGTGTACTGCAGGGGCATTACACCATATCTACACTGAAGCATTGTACTATTGGCGGGGCAATGGCAGTTCACCCTAGGTGAACGGGGGTAAATTGGGGGCATGGGTGCTACACGTGATGCACAGAAATGTCCAATCAACTTGGTTTTCTCCAAAGCAAGCTTCCAGGCATAAAATATGGTTGCTTAGATGTTACAACAGGGCAGTACAAATAAATAACATTACTGTAAATTCTAAATTAAATACATAGTGCAAAAAGGAATGACAAGATAATGTTCATGGACCTGTCAGGAATCTGATAGCAGAGGGGAAGAAACGGAGGAGTCTGGGTTTTCAAGCTCCTATACCTCTCTACAGCAGTGGTAACAAGAAGATTACATGTCCCAGATGGTGAGGGTCCTTTTGAGGCCCCAGCTCTTGAAGCCTGCTATAATCCTCTGCAGCCCCTTGTGCATCTGTGCTTTGGAGCCTCCATACCAAGCTGTGATGCAACAATCAGAATATTCTCCATCATTAATCTACTGTACAAAAAGTTTTAAGAATCTTTGGTGACATACAGAATCTCCTCAAAGTGAAACAAAGTAGAGCTGGTAGGGTGCCTTCTCTGTAGTTGGTTCAATGTGTTGGATCCTGGATCGATCCACTAAGAGGTTGATGCAGAGGTACTTGAGAAGGCAGGGTAGCACAGCGGTCAGCACAATGACAGATGTAAGATCGGAGTCTGATTTCCACACTGTCTGTAGGTGTTTGTACGTTCTCCCCATGATTGCGTTGGGTTCCACTGGGTGTTCCAGTTTTCTCCTACATTCCAAAGACAATGGTTAAGATTAGTGAGTTGTGGGCGTGCTACGTTGGCACTGGAAGCGTGGCGATGCTTGCGGGCTACCCAACGCAATCCTGGTTGATTTAATTTGACCTGATGCAAAATGACGCATTTCAATGTATGTTTCAATGTTTCAATATACAGTGCATGTGACAAATAAAGCTAATGTTTAATCTTGAATCAAGAGGTTAGCTTGATACAGCAGTTGCTGAGAAAGACATTTTTAGTTATTTTTCCTCTACTGGAATGGATCCTGTTATGAATTCTTAAAGCTTTGAACTAGCTCCTGCACAAGATCTTAATGAGGTAAAACGTACACCATTTTAACAACTGAAATTGTGTATGTCATTACACAATGTCATTCAAAATGATCCTATTACAATATTAAAAGTTGTATCAATCGTTGTCATAGGTACGAGACAGGAGGAAAGGGAAAACAAACAATCTGCAGGTGTCACTCGGCAGGCTGAGTAGCATCTATGTGGGGAATGCAATTGCCAACATTTAACATTACCTCAGATTTTCACCTGCAAAGCTGAGAATTCCTCCCCCCCACCCCCACTGCTGCTGCTCAGCCCTCCGAGTTCCTCCGTCACTTTGTTTGTTGCTCCAGATTCCAGCATCTGGAGAGGGGTGAGAACCGAGATACTGTTTGCTCAGTTCAGAATGAGGGAGGGGTACAGAATATGGTGTTAGATCAATCAAAAACTCCAGCCATCACTGTTCACAGATGGTGGAGTTTTAACTCAGAGGAATGACCTCCCAGCTGTAATGGTCCTCCTGTTAAGTAAGGGTGACCAGGTCAGTCATTGACAGCTTACCCCACTGGGCTGTCAGCAACTTGACCCCTGAGATGAATATGTATGTATGCAGTGCCCATCTCACAGCAAGAACAAGTAGAGAGAAAGGCAAGGGTATCTTAATGGGAACTGTTTCACAAATAGTAATATTTTTTTCCCTATTCAGATGTACAGCACAGCAACAGGCCTTTCTGGCCCAATGAGCCCATGCCACCCATGTACACCCATGTAACTACTAACCCATACATTGTTGGAAAGTGGGAGGAAACTGGAGCACCTGGAGGAAACTTAGCATTCACGGGGAAAATGTATAAACACCTTACAGATAGCAGTGGAATTGAACAAAAGTCACTGGCGCTGTAATAGGGTTACCCTGGTTGCTATGCTTCTGTGCCACCTCAAATTATGATCTCTCAAACTCACGTAAAGTCATTTAGAATTATAGAGTGTCATATCTTATAGCATGGAAACAGCCCAACTGGTCAATGTCAACTGTTGGCGAGCTAGCTAATCCCTGTGCCCATATCCGGCCCACACCCTCTGAGCCTCCCCAATCTATTTACTTATCTAGATGGGTTTTAACTGTTGCTAATGTGCCCAACACATCCGCTATTTCTGGCAACTCTTTCCAAAACATGCACCACCCTTTGCATGAAGAAGTACCTTGTTATCCCTTCTAAGTCTCTCGCCTTTGATCTTAAGCCTGTGCCTTCTTGTTTCGTGTCTTGCACGCTGTTCATAGAGATCACTTCATTACACTGTGCACTGAGGTAGATCAAGGTAAAACAACAACAATGGAGAATAAAGTGTAATATCTACAGAGAAAATGCAATGCAGATAGACAATAAAGTGCAAGATCATAGCAAGGTAGGCTGTGAGGTCACGAGTCCACCTCGTTATACTCTGGGACTATTCAATTGTCTCATGGTGGGTGCTTTCAGGCTTTTGTATCTTGTGGGGAATGGAAGAGGTGAGAAGAGAGAATGTCCGGGTGGGTAGCATCTTTGATTATGCTGGCTGCTTTACTGAGGCTGCACCAAGTATGGACAGAGTCCATAGATTGAAAATTGACATCCATGATGTGCTGAGCTGTGACCACAACTCCCCGCAGTTTCTTGTTTAGAGTAGTCAATGGCTTCAACATTGACTGTAAATTTTTCAGCAGATGGAGATATATTCCAAACGTATTGATGATAGTGTTAATTCATGCAAATGTTTTAAATGCAGAAGTATACGATAGTTATCTGACCCTGACTTAGCATGTACATTATAAATCTAATCAATTTGAACCTCAAAGATTTACACCACAAACTGAGTTTCCAACCTTTTTATTGGCAAGAAACATTAACTGGAGCAGCACATCATAAAATTTCAAGACATTCCTTGATCGCTTGCTATTAAAACCAGGGATCATAATTAACTGGAATTGAATCTGAGATTGTGGTCTTTAAAAAGAGGCCCTAATTACCTTTCCAGGTGAACATAAACAATCCCTTAGCCCAACTGCAGATTAAATTTCTCCCTTCACTGTTTTTGGCAAAACAAAGAAGACATGGAAAAAAAGCAGGTTCCACTGCCTTGTGTTTTCATCTATCATCTTTTTTTACTAAAATTAATCAACGGAGGAATTTCTGTCCTTTTGTTCCTGTACCAGTTTTTGTAAAAAAATGATCACACATGTTGATTGAGGGAGCTTGGCTTCTGTTGTTTTACTGGCTGGACTAATGCAGGACTAATCGATAAATAACTTTATCCACTGAAAAGATAAATGATATCTAGCACAAGAGGCAATGACTATATTTTAGGCCAAATTCTACAGAGGGTGTATGCTGAAATAGATTTGCACGGAGAATGGTCTTAATGCTAAAGAGAGTTTTGTGTGAGTGTGTTTGTGTGTGGTCTGTAGTGATTGATGCGTAAGAGAAAAAGCCTATCTTAGGTTTTAACCTTCAACTTAAGGGGAAAAAACTGGAATTCTGACCCTGTGACTCAGAAAGCATTTAGTGAGAGATCTTTTGTTGTTGAGACATAGAGTCATAGAGCAATACAACACTGATACAGGCTCTTTGCCCAGTCAGTCTTTACTGACCGCGGTGTCCACCATCTTGTCCTAATTCTCTGCATTTGGCTCATATCCTTTGAAGCCCACTTCTCCTGTGATGCACCATCAATAACTCTCTGAGACGTGAGGCGAGATATCGGCTTTTATTGGCTGGAAGAAAGAACAAGCAGCAATTGACCACCATACTACATCCTGGAGACTAAGGCCCAGGCTCAGGCCCCAATTGCCTTTATACCGGGGTCTGTGGGAGAAGCCACGGTCAGTGGGAGGGGCCACAGGAGCAGTCGGGGGGGGGGGGGGTTGGCGTATCCAGACAAGTATATGTAGTTCACCACATCCTGGTACCTACCTACTTACTGATTTACCAATTGCCCATTATGCTGCTGGTGCTTAGGGCAGCAATAAATGTCCTCCAACTCTGGTGGTGTTCAGAGCTCTCTTCATCTTGTCAGCAGCTCAGTTTTCACTACTGTCAGTCTTGTACATCCTGGCTGCAGGCTCAGGAATACCATCACACTCAGATGCAGAAGAATTCTCTATAACAATTGTTCCTGTAACAGTTTTGTTGTTAGCAATCAGGGTTGTTAGCTCTGAGCTGATGGACCAGTAGATAACTCTACTTTTTAACCTGTTCAGCATGAGTGACTTGACCAAAAGCCAAAGCATAAAGCCCTGACTCCAACCAACATAGCTCTCTGGGTTGTTGAGATATACAAACCTCCAAACCACGCCAAAGTAGTGGTCCTCTTAGACGGGTACCTATCCAAGTGCATCTTAAATGCTACTGTTGTACCTACCTCAACCCCTTCCTCTGACAGATCTATCTTTATCGAAACAGAAATGCTTTATTAATTGCTGCCTCATAAAGTTCATATGTCACAGACATTTAATGAATTATTTTTATATTGCTATAAAATTATAAGCAGAATCTTTCAAAGTTAAGGAAGTTTACCATTAACTTTGGTATGTACAGTACCATGCAAAAGTCTTAGGCACCCTAGAATGTTTTATAGTTTCAGATGGTATGGCCTACACAGAACCCTGTTCTTAACATTAAGAAGAAATGGCGCAGCATACTTGATAGGCCAAATGGCCTAATTCTTCTCCTATATTGTATGGTCTTATGATCGTCAAGGCTGTCTGGGAACACCTGGAGAGACAGAGGGAAGCGTGATAGCCAAAGTCTGCAGAATAATACAAGAGGGTCTTTTAAGAGCCTCTTAGATAGGTACATGGAGCTTAGAAAAATAGAGGGCTATGCGCCAGCGAAATTCTAGGCAGTTTCTAGAGTAGGTTACCTGGTCGACACAACGTTGCGGGCCGAGGGGCCTGTAATGTGCTGTAAATTTCTATGTTCTAAGTTTGATGTTCTACGTTAAGAACTGCGGCAAGTTCTCCAAGACTCTTGGAAAAAGCTACCAGCTGATTTTCTTATAAAACTGCGCAACAGTATGCTAGGGAGAATTGATGCAGTTTTAAAGGCAAAGGGTGGTCACACCAAATACTGATTTGGTCTGTTTACTGCTCTTTACCATAATTTTTTTTGATATTTAGAGACTTTTCATTTCATTATACTGGAAGACGTCTTCGCTTCACAGGATTTTTTTTACATGTGCCCAAGACCTTTGCACAGTACCGTTTCCAGCATCCTACAATTCCTATTGATATCACCTTAGATCCTATACTATGCTGGCATTATCCCAGGATCTAAGGGGCTATATATATAGTCAATAAAATTGTATCTTTTATGTGCAAATATGGCTAATTTGCCTAGAGCTTTTGAAAAACGCTTTCTTGGTGTTAGCCATAAAGGTTTGCCAGTGTGAATCTGCCACTTGCAATTTAAATGAAGCCCAGGATCCAAAACATGAGATGTTACTGGATTGATATTGGTATTGGCATTGGTTTATTATTGTCACATATGGTGAAAAGCAGTACCCGTACCAAGCTGTTACTCATCCAGATAGAATGCTTTCTATGATGCATCAGTAAAAAATTGGAAAGGGTCAATGGGCACATACTGATTTTCTTCAACCTCCTGTAAGTAGAGATGATGGTGGCTTTAAAGTCAAAGTCAAAGTGGACTTTAGTGCTATACTAACATGTACACTTACATACAGGTGCATCAAAAAATTTACTTGCAACAGTATCACAGGCACATAGCATCAGCTAAACAGCATTCACAAGAAAAGCATAAATTAAACTTATGTAACTGGGTGACCATCGAATGCTATTCATTATCGTTAAAAAGTGTACTCAGGCATTCATCCGGGTAATACTAGAATAGTTGTCCATGCCTTTAAGTGGAGACGGTGACGTCATGATAGTGGGGAGACCATTTTGCTTTCGGCTCCCGAAGCTGGTAGAGCGTTGGAATCAAGTTCCCCCAGAGGTGATGAGGAAAGGTGAGCATTAATTTACAATACCCATGTGAATTTGTTTATGCTTGTTGGTGACTCGAGAATATTGGTAATTTGACATACATGTGGATGCTTTAGATTTTCACGAGTAAAGAACTTGATGCTGGATAGCGTGGCTTGCAAAGTTCCTCACCGGCCAAGTAGGTCAGTCTTCCTGTAACTTAACTACCAGGCAATATCTTGTAAAAGTTGTGCTGAATGAGACCTTTTGTCTAATTTTATTGTATCATGACTGATTGTGCATGTAACCGTGTAACCTGAATGTTTAGTCACTGTTCGGGGGTTTAGCATGAGTGTACTAAAAAGTAGTAGACTTCTTAGATGAGATGTATTTGCTGTGATGTATAAGATACAAGGTTGGGGGAATTCTAATGTTGTTTGTATTGTGTTTCTTCAGAATTACCACTACCGTATTGATACTGTATTAGTTTTGTGCGATTTTCTTTGTATTTTTACATTACATATGCAACTGGTGGATACACAAGTGTGTGGATCGAAGGTTAAATGGAGATTTTAATGGCAGCATCTGATTGTAAAGTCATTCATTTTGTTTTAACACCCTCTTCTGGCACTTAAATATCTAAAACAGATAAAGGAATTAAAACCCGAAAAATAAGTTGGTGTCCCGAGTGTGTACTTTTCCCCAGGCTACAACATTTATACATAATTTTTACCAGAAAGAACAGAATTAAGAAGAAAAAAGAAAAACAGAAGAAAAGAGTCTATTTCAGTGCAAGTTGACCAGACTCATATAGTTCATAGTGGTCAGAAGGTTGTTAAATGTTAATGACTAGGGTTTTGTGTGATGTATTGGACCGAGTCCACTACTCTCTGCAGCTTCTAACCTTCCTGCACACTTGAGTTGCTGTACCAGACCATGATTCAGTCAGTGAGATCACTTTCATGTTGGAAAATGACCAAGATTTGACTTTAAAAACCATGCAGTCACAACATACTCTAGAAACCATTGAACTTCGTGCATGTACTACTGAAAGAGGACCAGAGCATCACCATCTCACAAGGCAATTGGATTTCCATTTGCTGGAAGTCAGCCCAGCCCACATGAGCAATTACAAATTGCATTGCTAATGAATTTCATTGCCATGTATTTTAACATTGGTTTATAAGTGCTCCTGTTGAAGGTAGCTCTCTCCAATAAACATGATCGTACTCACAAGCTGAAGTAATAAGGGTGTTGAGTTTCCATCACTTGCATCTCTCTGCAAGCATTCAAAATCAACTTATTTTCAGGTGCAAATTATCTAGTAGACACATTTTAAAGTTTCTAACTTTTATAAACTGATTGATGTTTACCAAATATGGATAGTATAGCATCCTGTACAGCAGGTTATTCACAGTTGGTGTTTGAAACAGTAATCCTAGTCTTGAGGATGAGGCAATAATCAGAATCAGAATCAGTTTTAATACTGGCATACGTCGTGAAATTTGTTAACTTGGCAGCAGCAATACATTGCGACACAGGGTAATAGAGAGAAAAAACAAATTACAGTAAGTGCAAAAAATAGGAAATAAAAAAATAGTGAGGTAGTGTTCATGGGTTCAATGTACATTCACAAATCGGACGGTAGAGGGGAAGAAGCTGTTGCTGAATCACTGAGTGTGTGCCTTCAGGCTTCTGTACCTCTTCCTTGATGGTAGCGAAGAGAAGCGGGCATGTCCTGGGTGATCGGGGTCCTCAATGATGGACACTGCATTTCTGAGGCATTTCTGAAGGTGTCCTGGATACAATGGAGGCTAGTATCCATGATGAAACTGATTAGGTTTACAACTATCAGCAGATCATTTCTATTCTGTACCTCCATACCAGATGGTGATGCACCCAGTTAGAATGCTCTCCATGGTACATCAGGAGAAATTTGCAATAAATGCAAAGATTGGCCTGTTCTCTCTGGTGAATGTGAAATATTCATGAAGGAGAGTGAAAGAGGTATTCCTGCTGTCTTGGTCAGTACTGTATCTATTTCTCACTTATCTTTATTGAAGTGGTTTATCCCCTGTTTATCTTACTGCAATTTGTGGGAGACCAGTTCACTGTGGCATTGGTTTCATTACAACAGTCACCAGCAGTACTTTCTGTATCATGAAACATTTTGTGATATCCCAAAAGGAGTTGTTTTAATTTTAATTCTCTTGGTAAAAATTATTATTTTCCTTTTAATATAAATTAATAAATGTCTTAAATATATTAAGGAATTTTTAATTGCTAGTTAAATAAAAACAAATGATCTCAGTCCATTATGCAGTCTATTAGGGTTCAAGGATTAAGTTTATTCACTATATACATTAACAGTACATGTGTTAGGATTGTGCTGTGGTGTATTGGTCTGGATGTGACACACAACAAAAATGAATGCCATTCAACAATTATAAAAACTAAAATAAATATTAAAAAAAATAAAGTTAGAGGTTAAAGTATTAACTATTAAATACCAGCATGTTAACACGAGTTTGTAGAAGATTATTGCCAAGAAATTGTTTAAATTTGCCTGCCAATGCATGCAGGATAATGCATTTCTTTTAAAGGTTGGACCTCACGATAATATTCTATTGCACAAGACATTCATGCATCACAACCTGTTACAACCTTCCCTTTCACTCTTCGCTCCATAGAGAACCATTGCCAGCGTGCATCTCAATTCTGACTTCCACACATTCATCAAAGTGCAGATACCCAAGACCACACAAAAGCATGCAGGCTGAGGAGGCAGATTCGCTTCACTTCCAATCCACAGTTTTACCTCAAGGCTGATTGGTGTATGTGTCTCAGCTCTGTTCATCTATATAAGATCAGCAACCTTACCTGAAAAACTAAATGCGGATCAACACACGGAACACAAGTCCTGATGAAAGGTCTTGGTCTGAAAAACTGACTGTTTGGTGCTGCCTGACCCGCTGCTCTACCATTTGACATGAGTTGGTCTGAATTTCTAGCATCTGCAGAATCTCTTGTAATTAAATGCAGATAAGTGGTTTAATCTTTCTCTTTATTTTGCTTAATAATTTACACATGAAGAGCAGAAGAAAACAGGAGCTGAGGATTGGGCACTGAGCTCCTTAAGCCTGTACTGACATTCAGGATGGTCATGGTTAATCTGCCTCAGGCTTCAACTTCTGTTTTGTGCCAATTCCATACCACCCTTATTAAATGAATTTATATCACTTAAATGTGTTCTTAAACAACCCTACTTTGAACTTTGCTTTTGCATTTTTTCTATGTGTTTAAATATTTTTATGAGGTTTTTAAAATGTCTTTTTTTCTGTTCATCAGACACCTTGGGTGGCACTGTAGCATAACACTTAGCATAATGCTGTCACAGCGCCAGTGACCTGGGCTCGATTTGGCTGCTGTCTGTAAGGAATTTGTATGTTATCCCATACCACATAAGTTTCCTCTGGTTGCTTTGGTTTACTTCCCAGATTGCAAAAACATATGGGCTAGACCATAAGACACAGGATTAGAACTAATGCCTGAGGCTTGGAGGTTTGACACCCCAGGGAATGGATACCCAGTGGACTGGAAGGAGTAAGATCTTGCCTAATCTCCTCTCCTATTGATGGATCCAAATTCAGTATCCAGTGTTGTTAACAGTAATATATTGGCAGAGCAAACATCATTACTAGGAAACCTTACTCTTATTGTGCAAATGTCATTCTGCACGATTATTTATTAATCAGACTTTTTATGTTCTGCATTGTGTAACATTATAAACTAATCAAAACACCATGAGAGAAGGCTGAATCTTACAATATTTTTTGCACTATCACTAGGTAAAATTATATAATGATGAGAAGGTTGACCTCTTTGAGAATAAAGTTGGGAAATTATTCCTGTTACATTGTTGTTTATTTAAAAATTTTCTGCAAGTAGATAGCCTCAACGTGAGATTTTATTGGCTTTACTCATTGGTACAACTAACCATTTTGATTTAATTGATTAATCAGTTAAAGGATAAATAAATAAGCATCCATTAGTCTTGAGAGACCATGGATTTGTGCCTTGGAAAGTTTCCAGGGCGCAGGCCGGGGTAGGGTTGTATGGGAGACCGGCAGTTGTCCAATCTGCAAGTCTCTGCTCTCCACGCCACCAATGTTGTCCAAAGGAAGGGCAAGGGCCGATACAGCTTGGCACCAGTGTCATCACAGAGCAATGTGTGGTTGGTTAAGTGCCTTGCAGGATAAATAAAGGTCATGAATATTGGTAAATCAGTGAATTGGTTTAATATTATCACTTGTATGAGGTACAGTGAAAAACATCATGCATACTGGCATATTGTCCACACGGATCATTTCATTGCAACAGTGCACTAAGGTATTATAAAGCAAAGCAGAATCAGAATCAGGTTTAATATCATTGGCATATGTGGTGATATTTGTTGTTCTGTGGCAACAATTTCATTGCAATGCATAACATTGCAGTCCAAAACAAGAGCAAAAAAAGTGATTTAGTGTACATGGGTTAATTATCCATTCAGAAATCTGATGGCAGAGGGGAATAATTTGTTCCTAAAATGTTGAGTATGTGTCCTCAGGCTCCTATACCTCCTCCTTGATGTTAATAATGAGTAGAGGGCAAGTCCTATGTGATGGTGGTCCTTAAGGACAGATAGCACCTTTCTGTGGAATTTCCTTTTGAAAATGTCATCACTGCTAGGGATGCAAGTGCATATGATGGAGCTGGCTGAATTTGCAACATTCTGCAGCTTTTTCCGATCTTGTGCAGTGGCCCCTCCATACCAGATGGTGAAGCAACCAGTTAGAATGCTCTCTATGGTACATCTGTAGAACTTTGCAAGAGTTTTTGGTGATATGCCAAGTCTCCTCAACCTCTTTATGAAATATAGCTGTTTTCATGCCTTCTTCGTAAATGCACCAATATGTTTGCTCCAGAATAGATCCTCAGAGATGTTACACCCAGGACGTTGCAACTGTTCACCCCTTTCCACTGCAGATCCCTTCATGAGGTTGTGTTCAGCATATTGTGTTACAATATGGATAAGGTGCAATGCAGGCAGACAAAGACACAACAAGGCAGACCATGAGGTTGAGAGTCCATCTTATCATACTAGGGTACCATTCAATAGACTTTTAACAGTAAAATATAAGCTGTCTTTGAGCCTAGTGCTAAGTGCACCTTTTAACTGATGGAGAAAGAGAAGAGAGATTCCTTGGGACTTTACCATGGCAGTGAGAAGTGCAGGGAGGGTCCATGGAAGGGAGGCTGGTTTCTATGATGTGCAGAGTTCTGTCCAGAACTCCCTGCAGTTTCTTACAGTCATAGGCAGAGCACTTTCCATACCAAGCCTTGGTGCATGGATAGGATGTGTTCTGTGCAGTATTGGTAATGGTGGGGGTGAGGTCAAAGGGGATATATGGACACTTTTAGCCTCCTGAGGAAATAAAGGAACAGCCAAGCATTCTTTGGGCAGTGGCATCAATGTGGTTGGACCAGGACAGGCTATTGGTGATGTTCATTCCTAGGAACTTGATATTTTCAACCTTCTCGACCTCAGGACGATGGATGTGAACGTGTGTGTGTGTGTGTGATGCTCCCGATCCCCCTTCCTGCAGTCAGTGACTCACTCTTTCATTTTGCTAATGTTGAGGGAAAGGTTGTTATCATGATGCATGTCATCAGCTGTCTCCTTCCTGTACTCTGACTATTTATTATTGTGATTTAGACCACTATGGTGGGATCATCTGCAAACTTTTTGATGAAGTTAGAGTTGTGAGTATGTAGGGATATACTTTATGCCCAGGGCAGAAATGGATAATAATATCAGGGGCTATAATTTTAAGTAATTGGAGGATGTGAGAGGTAAGTTTTTTACAAAGAGTGGTGTGTGCATGGAACGCCCTGCCAGGGCTGTTGGTGGATGCAGATACATCAAGGGACATTTACAAAACTCTTAAATAGGCACATGGATGATAGAAAAATTGCGAGCTATGTAGGAGAGAAAGGTTACATTGATCTTAGAGTGGGTTAAAAGATCAGCACAATGTTGTTGCCCAAAGGACCTGTAATGCCCTGTAGTGTTCTATGTTTTATAAATATCTACTTCGCAAAATCAAAGTTGGCCACTGACAATGAGATGTATGCATCTCATCTATCTACACAAAGCCTATGTTGCAATGCTAAATAGATGTCTATTCAGTGCACCCTTAAATAAAACCAAGTCAGCTGTGTAAATTGTATGATTCTGTTTACAGTAAGGTTACAGCAAGATTTTGGTTTGTTTCAGGATGAGCAGCACCCGGTGAGAAAGCACTTCACACGAGACCAAAGAAGGAAAAGTGATGAACTCACTGGTGTTTTGAAGCCAGGATTAAAGGTAATGAATGAGAAAGCTTCAAGGGGTTGAGGAGCATTGTGAGTGAAGGATCTATGTATCTACTGCAGAAGCCTGCAGAGATTCCAGGGAGGAGTGTACCAGACATGATGCAAGCTCCTTCAGTGAAGGCGGTCCATTGGTCAGAAGCAGTGGGTCAATTTGGGATTTGAAAACTGGTAACGTATAGGGGATGTCAATGTCACACAGTGGATTTTGCACCAGTGAGCTAAGACCAGTTGGATCAGTAAGTAGGCAATTTGTTATTTGTTGTGACAGATCTTTGCTTGTTTCATGATCAGTATATTGTTAAGCGGCATATGTTCACTCTGACACTGACGATACACAATTGAGATCTTCATTTTTCACTTAATGCAGTGTTTTTCTCATTTTCATTAACTTCTGATCATTACATATGTGAGGTCGCTTTTCAGATCTATCTGTGATTTGCAGAGACTTGTGCTTCACATGGGAACCTTCCCAGTGCCTTGTGGACTTTTCTATTTGTGACACCATGTCAGTGTGCAAAATGTTTTCAAATGATTTTGAATGTTTTCAGATTTTGGAATTACATACAAAGGGTACTCAACCTAAACTTTGTTTTGCACCTTGGCCCCAGAATAAAACTTTCATTTGTCTGTATTCATGGATATTCATGTGTGGTTGAATGACAATTAAATGTGAACTTGACAATGTATTTTAAATTGCTCACAAGACATGCACATTGGTTGTGGATGGTGTAGCAAGTAGTCATAGATTACAGTGGGACACTAACAGGATGCAGAGCTGGGCTGAGAAGCGGCGGATAGACTTCAACCCGGAAAAGTGTGAAGTGATTCACTTTGGAAGGTCAACTTTGAAGACAGAATGCATGGTTAATGACATGATTCTCAGCAGTGCAGTGGAATAGTGGGATCTTGGGTTCCATGTTCACAGATCCTGAAAGATGTCATGCAAGTTGATATAGTGGTTAAGAAGGTGTATGGTGTGTTGGCCATCATTAGTCAGGGGATTACGTTCAGGAGCCGCCAGTTAATTTCGCAATTCTATAAAACCCTGTTTAGGCCACACTTGGAATATTGGTTCAGTTCTTGTTGCATCATTATAAGAAGGATGTAGAATCTTTAGAGAAGGTGCAGAAGAGATTTAACCAGGATGTTGCCTGGATTAGAGAGCGTGTCTTATGAGGATAGGTTGAGCAAGGTAGGACTGTTCTCATTGGAGTGAAGGAGGATGAGAGATGACTTGATAGAGAGATACAAAATGATAAGAGGCACAGATCAAATGGATAGCCAGAGACTTTTTCACAGGCTGGAAATGACTAATTCCAGATGGCATAATTTTAAGACCATAAGACCTTAAGACATCAGAGCAGAATTAGGCCATTTAGCCCATCAAGTCTGCTCCACCATTCAATCATGGCTGATCCTTTTTCCCCTCTCAACACCACTCCCTAACCTTCTCCCTGTAACCTTTAACGCTGTGTCCAATCAAGAATCTATCAAGCTCTGCCTTAAATACACTCAACAACCTGGCCTCCACGGCTGCCTGTGGCAATGAATTTCACAAATTCACCATGGTCTAGCTAAAGACATTTTTCCGCATCTCTGTTTTAAATGTACGCCCCTCAATCGTGAGGCTGTGCCCTCTTGTCCTAAACTCCCCAACCATGGAAAACATCCATTCCACATTTACTCTGACCAGGCCTTTAAATGTTCAAGAGGTATCAATGAGATCCTCCCCCATTCTTATAAATTCCAGTGAGAACAGACCCAGAGCCATGATATGTTCCTCGTATGATAACCCTTTCATTCCTGGAATCATCCTTGTGAACCTCCTCTGGACCCTCTCCAATGCCAGCAAATCTTTTCTTAGATGAAGAGCCCAAAACTGTTCACAATACTCCAGGTGAGGCCTCACCAGTGCCTTATCAAGCCTCAGCATCACATCCCTTCTCTTGTATCCTAGACCTCTTGAAACAAATGCTAACAATGCTTTTGCCTTCCTCACCACCTGTAAGTTAACCTTTAGGGGTTCTGCTCAAGGACTCCCAAGCCCCTTTGCATCTCAGAGTTTTGGATTTTCTCTCCATTTAGCAAATAGTCTGCACATTTGTTTCTTTTACCAAAATGCAACACCATGCATTTTCCGACATTGTGTTTCATTTACCACTTTCTTGCCCATTCTCCGAACACTTAAGCTGACTGGAGAAAGTATAGGGGGATGGCAGCACTAAGACTTTTGTGCAGAGACTGATGAGTGCATGGAGCACCCTGGCAGATGCAATGGTACAGGCTGACACTGTAGGGAATTTCAGAAACCCCTGGCATATGCAGGTTGCTCCCACTCGTTTTGCAACTCATCACCTGCAGCCTATTTAAACCCAGCTCGCGTCCACAATCCTTGTTCACTCAGTGATCCAGCCACCCTCAACCGGTTGCTCTTAGCCTTCAGTTACCTTGTTGCCTGTGAGTGTACTATCTGTTCTCTCTTGTTCTGTAGCCCTTCATGTCTTGTTATTTTGCAGCTGATTATTAAAGTTATCACTCATCGCTAAATCATCTCCGCTGGTCTGCTTTTGGGTGGAGCCTCCTCTACATTTTCTGATATAGGCATATTAATGATAGCAAAATGGAAGGCTGTGTTGGAGGAAAGGGTTGGGTTGATCTTTGAGTAGGTTAAAATGTCGGAACAACATTGTTGGCTAAAGGGCTTGTACAGTGCTGTAGCGTTCCACGTTCTGTGTTTAACACTGCATCACTGTATCACATTTGCTTATAAGATTTATATATTTTTTCGTGCAATGGGGGCATAGCATTTAAAAGACTACCTGAAGAAAAAAAATAAGGATAACTAGAATTCCAAACAGTGGAAAGGAATCCTGCTCTTTCCTGACTCTTAGCAATTAAAGTCTGTGTACTTAATGGCCATATAGAAGGAGCAGAAAGCATTTCATACATCAGGCATTGAATATTACTTTTGAAACACTACAGCTTATCTTCTGAGAGCACCATTCTGCCAGGCTATTATGAAATTTTGACCTTCTGGCTTCAAGTATTCAAGAGATAATTGAAGCCAGAGCAGTGAAAGCATACATTCCTGAACAATAGCTTCATCTTCTTCTCATACCATTGACACCACTGTCCGACTGCAGCCCAGAATCTGCCTGTTGTCAACACAAGAAAATTGTTGCTAAGTATAGAAGAGATGGATCTGAAATAAAACATTCTTCAGGAAACAACCTTTCAGAGCCAATTCTGTGGCTTTTATCAAGTTGTTTTCAGTTGTGTGCAATGCTTCATAGTATAAAGCATATAAGATTATTTTAGATATTGATATAAAAAAGTAGTAAATGTCAGATTATTGGTAAATTTATAAACATCAGGAAGCTATGACTGAGGAATGTATGGCATATTTCTGAACCCACACTACCTCTGAGTGTGGCCTTGTGCTGAGAGGACTGCACAATATACTTTTGCAATAGATTTACAATGTTTACCAACTCTTCAGTCAGCAGTTTATTATGCAGCACTCTGCAAGATCTCATCTTACGTATGGTAGATTTTGAATTGCCTCTGAAGTGCCCCAGTTATAAAACAATCAAAGCAGAAGAGATTCATGAGCTTCTGCTGACCAATGTGCCAAGCCATTTCCAAAGGGTATAGCAATTTCTGCATCTGACGGAAAGGCTAGATTGAAGTCAGACTGAAAATATGACACCATAAACAATAAAATTAAAGACAGACATCTGGCAAAGAATTTATGGAAAATAAGTCCTCATTTTCTATAACATAAATGCATTAAAAAGTAGGAAAGTTTCCATGCTGTATGTCTTTGTGACTCAACTAATGAACTACACCAGTGATTCATGCCTTTGAATCAAAATCAGAATCAGGTTTAATATCACTGACATATGTCATGACATTTGTTGTTTTGCAGCAGCATTAAAATGCAATGTGTAGTAGTCCTAAACGGGAATATTCCCTTTGGTGCAGGCTGCACGCAAAGAGTCACCACTTTCCAGCACCATCTTGACAAATAAGTAATTTCATTTCATAATGTGGTGAGTGTAACTAATACCAAGGAAGAATGCCACAAAATGTGAAAAATGTCATGAGAAAACTTTAAGAGGTGAATGAGTATTAACATTTTCTAATTTGACTTAGTCTTCCCACTCCTTTGGAATTGAGGAGGACTTGTTTCCATGCAGGTTCTGTGGATTTGAAGGTACAAATGTGTTGAGAGCAGGATCTTTCACAGTGGGGATGTTTTTGATGATGAGGACAGACAGGTAGTTCTGCTTCTTGCACAGCTTACCTTGAGAATCTGCTTTTATCCAATACATCGACTTGAGGTACTCAATCCTTTCATAAATGCTCTCTTAATCTACTGTGGACCAAGACTGCCCAAAGTAGATTAATTTTATTGAAGAAACTTTGAGAACATACTTGAATTTTTTCTTCCCTCCACTTGGTAATCTCTTTCCATGAACAGAATGTCTACTGTGGGAAATAGGTATCAGACAAGTGAACAATGTGGTCTGCCCAGTGTTGCTGGCTGAGGGAAACTGGGGCTCCGGTGCTGAGGATATTAGCCTGGCAGACGATATCAAAGTTGATTCTCTTGCTGCTCTAGGAAATTTGGTGGATTGTGTGGAGATACTTTTGATTTTTTTCTCTCTGGTTCCATCATTATTGACGTCTGCTTTACTGAGAGATGACTCCTGGGATATCAAAGTCAAAGTCAAAGTAAATTTATAAGCACAGGAGAAAATCTGTAGATGCTTAAAATCTAGACTAACTCACACAAAATGCTGGAGGAACTCAGCAGGTCAGGCAGCCTCTATGAAAATGAACAAACAGTGTTTCGGGTCAAGTAAATTTATTATCAAAGCATGTATATGTTTTCTTGCAGGAACTTACAGGAAAATAAAGAAATACAATAGAATTTATGAAAGCCTATACATAAACAACGACTGACAAACAGCTGATGTGCAAAAGAAGACAAATTATGCAAATAAAAAGCAAAAAAATGAGTTTTAGAGTCCTTGAATGTGAACCTGTAGGTTGTGGAATCTGTTCAGAGTTGTGGAGAATTAATTTATCCATGCCACGGAACTCAGAAAATTTCTACCTTTTTACAGGGACTTACCATACTCTTTATTGTCATGGATGGTATTGTACAGTAGGGGCAAGTTAGTGGAAGACCTTTGTCCTGTGGATGTTTAGTGTAATCCCCATCCTCTTGTATTCTTCAGTGAGAGAGTCAATGATGGCTTCTTGCTGCTGCTTGGCTACTGAAGATATGGTGTCATTAGTTCTGGAGTATAGGTGGACAGATTTCCATTATTTCTGAAGATTAGCTCCACTCTCGCTGGAAGATTGTTGCAGTGTTTCATTCAGAAAGATTGAGTAAGGTGTGAGGGCAATGCTTATCACGAGCCTCAACACCTTGGAAAGAAATAAAATCATATCACACTTCGGTGATTATTGATCAAACGGGTTGAAGAGCAAAGGTAAGCGAATCAAAAAGAAACAATGCAAGTCATCCATGCAAGTAAAATGTTAATAAAATATTTGGATTTATTTCCAGTGATAAAAAAAAAACTAAAACTGCACTAAGCATATAGGATGTATTAGACTGCACCTACAGTAAGTATTATGCATGGTTCTTATCTCTGTACCATAAAAGATATAATAAAAACTGGTGAATTTTGTTAAGGGTGGATAGGAATTGATAGGTTATAATGACTGGGAAAGGTTGAACAGGCTGAGACTTCTTAACTATGGAAAGTGGACAGCTGAGAAGAGTCACTTTCTAAGCTTTTGTTCCTCTTTGAATAATTCTATCAAATTAACCAAACATCATTGAGCCACTTAGAATCCAAGGGGATTATTTTAAAATGATAATAGTTAAAAAGGGAACTGTGGAGAGAATAGCCCAGATGTCCTTCAACAGATGAAGGTAGCCTGAGTGTGGGATCTGAGCAAAGAAAGCCCAGCAGGGTCTCTATTTTCTGCGAAGGCTGTGGGAAGTCCATCTCCCACCCACCATTCTCATCACATTCTGCAGGGGTTGTACTGAGAGCATCCTGAGCAGCTGCATCATTGCCTGGTTCGGAAATTGCACCATCTCGGATCGCGAGACCCTGCAGCAGATAATGAGGTCAGCTGAGAAGATCATCGGGATCTCTCTTCCTGCCATTACAGACATTTACACTACACACTGCATCTGCAAAGCAAACAGCATTATGAAGGACCCCACGCACCCCTCATATGAACTGTTCTCCCTCCTGCCATCTAGGAAAAGGCACAAAAGCATTCAGGCTCTCAGGCTGTTGGTCTGGGACCTGGAGTTAGGAGAGGGGTGAATTGAGTGGCAGATGGGCATAAATGTTCTCAACATTTTTGCAGGCATGTAATTGTCTGCTCAAAATACCACCTTAAAAAAAAAGAGATATATTTTGGGAAAACAATTTAATCATGACAGAAGCTGGCCTTATGTTTCTAATGTGTTCTTTCTAGAATGGGAGAGGTGTGTGGATGTGAATCCATACCACATCCTAAAGAGGGACAACGTAAAACTATGAGCTTTATCTTGTCAGTGTATTCGCAAGTCAGTCATGTGACCTGGTGTGTGGTGCTGTGGAGTAGGACAAGCAAAAACCAAAATGGCACATTCCCATTCATAGAAGAAATCTGTGTGTCCTCAAGCATGTGTGCTCATTTGTGGGTCCAATTGGCTTGGAGCTTCTGATGCCTGTGATAAGCAGGCCATGGTCAGTGTATCACCAAGGCTCGTACAACAGACTGACACTCTGAAGACAAATGGGGAGGGAAAGGTACGTTTCCTCCAAAGTTGTCAAGCATTTTCAAATGTCCCGATACAGCAAGACATCTAAAACCTATCTCTCTTTCTCTAACTAAGTAGCAGATAAAACTGAAGCAACACACACTAAATCCTCTAGGAGCTTGGCAGGTCAGGCAGCATCTATGGAGGAAATGAACAGTCGACGTTTTGGGCCCAGACTGTCCCTGATATGTGTGTTGTACAAGATTTCCAGCATCTGCACAATCTCTAGTATTAACAGATAAAACTTATATATCTGTATGTTGTAAAGAAAATGTTTTTTTTTAAATTAACAGCAAACAATTAAAACCTAACTTTACTTTTCCTAATTCCTGCTTGAGAATCTCTAGCAGTTACACACTTTGCTGAGCATATAAAGCACAAGGGTAGTCATAGCCGAAGGGTGGTGGTGGGGACAATCTCCCACTGCTGAACAAATGCTCTTCATGGTGTGCATCTCAAACAGCCTCTGACAACCAAGTCCTGGTTTTCACGTGTGGCATAGTTCTTATGTCCGGCGGAGCTGTTCTCACTGACAGGAGAAGGTGCAAAGGCGGGCCACTGGCAACTTAAAACCAGTTGCTCCGGGCAGATAGGGCTCATTAACCACGGATAGTAGCTCATCTAGGAGAGGGAAAGCTCCGATTACAAACCTCCGCTGCCTAGCGGCTATACCCGCTCATGGGAAAGGCTTTATGAGTGAACCCTGAGGAAAAATCCAGAGTCAGAGTCCCAAAGGCAGCTGACTGCTGTACCCAACACCGGCACGGCAACTCCTGCGATGCTGCTGGCACCAAACTGTACCGACTTTTGTCGTTCCTTTGGACCTGTCATCAGCATGGGGGGGGGGGGTGTCCCACAGCATGGGCAACAGCAGATCTCCATATCAACTCTGCCCTGGCTTGCGCCCTGGAGAAGCCACTCCCAGTGACTACCAGAGGCGCAGTACCCATGGTCGACCACGATCGATGGAGGCTACACATATAAAGCACATGTAGATGAAGCAAATGAGGAAAGTGCAAGAGATCAGGTTTGGAGGAACCTAAGTTCTGCTGCTGAGTAGAAGAGAAAACTGGAGAAATTATCTCAAGAATGAGAATTTTATGTTAAGGATGGACCAGACTCAATGAAACTGTTGTGATGGGTGATTGAGGCTTATGTTAAAGATTTAATCTCCAGATTTGTGGAGATCATGGAAAAGACCACATTTAACACTAAGCTGTACTAAAGATGAAGCATTATCATCTAAAAATTCTTTTAAAGTGTTATCTTACATTCCATTTTGCAGTTCCAGTGACAAGTTTATGACCGTATCTACATCTCTTACAGAACTGGGAGGTATTTTTCATCTCTTTTGCTTAATTTTTCAGTGCAAATTTGAGTCAAAATGAGTTGCTTCTCTCCACAGTTTCCTACCAACAATGATGTCCACATGGATTTTAAATGGCCAAATGATTTCTTGCTAATTTGGTATAGTTCTTTGAAGAGTTACAACATTTTAAATAAAAAATTGTAATTGACATTATTGTAGGAATACAGCATCTGTCTTCAAGGATCCCCTCCACCCAGGTCATGCTCCTTTCTCACTACTGCCATCAGGAAGAAGGTACAGGAGCCTCAGGACTCACACTACCAATTTTGGGAACACTTATTACCCCTCAACCATCAGGATCTTGAACCAAAGGGGATAACTTCACTCAACTTCACTTGCCTCATCATTGGAATGTTCCCACAACCTTTGGACACACTTTGAAGGACTCTTCATCTCATGTTCTTGAAGTTTATTGTTTATTTATTTATTTACTTATTTTTATTATTTCTTTCTATATGTATTTGTACAATTTGTTACTTTTTGCACATAGGTTGAACACTGGTTGGTGCAGTGTTTCATTGATTCTGAATGGTAATTACTCTATTATGGATTTATTGAGTATGCCCACAAGAAATGAATCTCAGGGTTGTAAATGGTGACATGTATGTTCTTTGTTAATAAATTTACTTTGAACTTCGAACATCTCAAATCTAAAAAGCGCACTAAAATATTTTCATCTGAACTAATATATTCCAATTTTTCGAATGAACCTTGATTTGTGTCCCTTTCTTCCTCTTTGATGGTCCCTCCCAGGATTGAGGATGACTCTGCTTCTACTCAGATTCTGTGGGCACTTTAGACTCATTCATGGATGGGGCAACTGTTTCTTGCTGGGATAGGTGAATGAGATGTTGCACTTCTGCTCTCTTATTCAGGGTCTTTCTGTGATCCCAGCACATGATGGGTGGTGAATCTGTGGAATTCTTTACCCCAGGCAGTTGTGGAGGCCACATCTTTATGTGTATTTAAGGTGGAGGTTGATAGACTCTTCATTGGTCAGGGCATGAAGGGATACAGGGAGAAGGCAGGAGTTTGGGGCTGAGAGGAAAATTGGATCAGCCAAGATGAAATGGCAGAGCAGAATCGATGGGGCACATAGCCTAATTCTGCTCCTATATCTTATAGTGATATGGCCTTATGATAGATGGACTAATGTTTTCCTTAAAGAGCCCACTACAACAGGTCTGCAGTGAACACAATCATACTGGATCTCCACCTGAGCTGTAAAGAAGGAACAGCAACCATAGATTAGGCTGCTGTTTATCAATTACACCCTAATGTTCAGCACCATCATTCACACAGCTCTAGTCACCAATTTTCAAAACCTGGCCCTCAGAACCCCGCTTTGCAACTGGACCGAAGGATTTCAGCTCAAAACATTGACTGTACTTTTCTCCAGCAATGCTGCCTGGCCTGCTGAGTTCCTCCAGCATTTTTTGTGTGTTTCTTGATTTCCTTACCAGGAGACTACAGTCATTGTGGATTGCTGATAACATTTCTATCTAAATTCACTGATGATGCCATTATTATTGGCAGAATCTTAGATGGTGATGATGAGGCTTACAGGAGCAAGTTAGATTGGCTGATATCAACAACAAGTGTGATGGGAGAAAGAGTGTCAGTGAGGGGGAAAATGTGTTAGTGAGGAGAGAGTATGTCAGTGAAGAAAGAGTGTGTCAGCAAGGGAGAGAGTATGTTAGTGAGGAAGAGAATGTGTCAGTGAGGAGAGAATGTGTTAGTGAAGAGAGAGTGTGTCATTGAGGGGGAAAATGTGTTAGTGAGGAGAGAGTATGTCAGTGAAGACAGAGTGTGTCAGTGAACTGGTGTCACAGCAACAACCTTGCTCTCAACTTCAGCAAGACCACAGAGTTGATTCTGTACTTAAGCAAGGGGAAGTCAGCAGAGTACACAGTCCTTATTGAGGGGTCAGTGGTGGAAAGGCTGAGCAGCTTCAAGTTCCTGGGTGCCAACATCTTGAAGGATCTATCCTGGGCCTAACACATTGATGCCATCACGAAGACAAGCCAGCAGTTAAACTTCATCAGGAATTTGATGAAATTTAGTCTGTCACCAAAGACACTCGCAAATTTCTACAGATATACCGTGAAGACCATTCTAACCAGTTGCATCACCATCTGGTATGGAGTGGCCACAGGTTCAGGAAAAGCTAGGGAATATTGTAAACACAGACAGCTCCACTATGGGCACAGGCGTCCCCAGCATCATGGACATCTTCATAAGGAAGTGCTTCAAGAAGGCAGCATCCATCATTATGGACCCTCATCACCTGCCACGTGCGATTTTCTCATTAGTACAATCGGGTGCCTGGCGACCCACACTCAGTATTTCAGGGACAGCTTCTTCCTCTCTGATATCAGATTTCTGAATAGTTTATGAAAGTGTGAACACCGCCTCACCATTCCTCTTTTGCACTATCTATTTATTTATCTATTTATAATTGTAACTTAGTGTAATCATTTGTTTTAAGTCTTGCACTGGACTGCTGCCAGAAAACAGCAATTTTCATGACATACTGCAATGATAGTAACCCTGATTCCGCTTCTAAACCTGACACAATTGGCTGCTGGAACTCCGACAAGTTCCCAGTTTCCCCCAACCTCTCATCTTCCAAAATCTCCATGCCGATTCTGTCCACAGGAACAGTGAAATATTTCTCATTATCTATCTGTCAGCCAGAGGTTTAGTTCTTGAAAGTTTACTGATTTTATTTAAATAAGGTTTGATCACCAAGAGTGACGGTGACTCCGGCAGAGTAAAGAAACCACTTCACCCATATGTACCCCAAGGTAAACTTTGAAATCCATCTGACTTCACTTTCAGGATCTTATTTAGATAACTCCAGGTGTATGTGAATTATGATTTATAACATCAAGGAAAGCAGAAATACCTCTTTTATCTGTAAATCATTAATGACATTTCAGCAAAGCCTTTTCTGATGGCTGACCTTCTACAAGTAATGCCATAGCCTTGTTGTGTAATTACTTTATTTAGTTAGATTAAATCAATAGATGCATTAGTTGTTCAGGATATGATATGGTCACAGGCAGGAGTATTGAGGAAATGTGACTGAGACTAAGTTTACGTAGGTGTTCAAAAATGCTTTTCATGTGTTCCTCTGTTTATTGCTACAATTACAGACTCATTGCCACTTTTTCATTTATTGAATCATTATCTCTTAGGGAATGCTATCAGTCACATTTATTTTCTTGACAGGAGAAAGGTGGCTTTTAACTTGATGATAAATCATTTTTTAATAGTGTGATGTTGGCAATAGGAAATCATCAGCTTTTTTTCTCAATCTTATAATGACTTCAGTGCAGGGTTCCACGGACCCCTTTCTTAATGGTATTGGCCCATGACAGAGAAAAAGGTTGTGAGCCCCTGGTTCAATGGAAATCAGAATCAGACTTTAATCGCCAAGTACCTGTGCACGTACAAGGAATTTACTTCCGGCAGATGTTCTCTCTCTGCTCATAACAATAATAATGATAAATATAAATGAAAATATAGATTATACATACAGGTAGTGCAATCCAAGTAATAGTTAGCCGACAGTTAACCGGCAGTTTACCGTTCAGCAAAGTGACCGCAGTAGGGAAAAAACTTCTCCAGTGCCTATTAGTCTTAGTCTGGAGGGATCTGAAGCGCCTACCAGAGGGAAGCAGTTCAAACAGTCTGTGCGCAGGATGGGAGGAGTCCTTTATGATGTTCCCCGCCCTCTTCTTCAACCTGGAAGAGTACAGGTCCACAATAGAGGGCAGGGAGGCTCCAATGATGCGCTCGGCAGTCCTCACTGTGCGCTGTAGTCTGGTTCTATCCTGCTTGGTGGCGGCTCCAAACCACACAGTGATGGAGGTGCACAGGACAGACTCAATGACTGCAGTGTAGAACTGCAGCAGCAATTCCTGAGGCAGACCATATTTCCTCAAGAGCCACAGGAAGTACATCCACTGCTGGGCCTTCTTCAGGATGGAGCTGATGTTCTGCTCCCACTTCAGATCCTAAGAGATGGTGGTTCCCAGGAACCTGAAGTTCTCCACGGTGGACACAGGGCTGCTAAGGACTGTGAGGGGGGACATAATGGGGGGATGTCTCCTGAAATCCAATATCATCTCCTTTGTCTTGAGCGTGTTCAGCTCCAGATTGTTCTGACTGCACCAGAGCGCCAGTTGGTCCACCTGCTGTCGATATGCAGACTCATCACTGTTCTGGATGAGTCCGATGACGGTGATGTCGTCTGCAAACTTCAAAAGCTTCACATAGGGGTTGGAGGAGGTGCAGTCATTGGTGTAGAGGGAGAACAGCAGTGGAGAGAGGACACACCCCTGGGGGGCGCCGGTGTTGGTGATTCGAGTATCCGAGGTGACCTGTCCCATGCTTACCTGCTGACTTCTGTTAGAAGGCAATTAGCAATTAGAAACAGACTCAGAGTCAGATTTATTGTCACTAACTTTTAAGGTGTAAAATTTGTTGTCTGGCAGCAGCAGCAGCATAGTGCAAAGGTATAAAATTAGTATAAATTATAAAACTAAATAAGCAGTGCAAATAAAATGAGGTACTGTTCCTGGGTCAAAAGGGTGACAATCATACTAGTGCCCAAGTAGAGCAGGGTGAGCTGCCTCATTGACTATTGACCAGTAACACTCACATCTAGTATGAAGAAATTCTTTGAGGTTGGTGATGGCCAGAATCAACTCCTGCCTAAGCAAGGACCTGGACCTACTGCAATTTGCCTACCACCATAATAAGTCTATAGTGGATGCAATCTCATTGGCTCTCCTCTTGCCCTTGGATCACCTGGATAACAGCGGTACCTATGTCAGGCTGCTGTTTGTTGATCGCAGGTCAGTGTTCAACACCATCATAAATACTAATCAACAAGCTCTAACTCCTAGGTCTCTGTACCTCCCTCTGCAACTGTATTGTTGACTTCCTCATCAGGAGGCCACAGTCAATGTAGATCAGAAATAACATCTTCTCCTCACTGACAATCATCATTGGCACAGCTCAAGGATGCGTGTTTAGTTTCCTACTCTACTCTCTCTATGCCTGTGATTGTGTGGCTAGGCACAGCTCAAATGCCATCTATAAGTTTGCTAATGACACAAATATATTTAGCAGAATTGCAGGTGGTAACGAGGAGACAGGCAGGAGTGAGATAGCTTAACTGGTTGAGTGGTGTCATAACAACAACCTTGCATTCAAAGTTGTTGAGACAAAGGAATTGATTGTGGATTTCTTGAAGGGGATGTCAAATGAATGCACATTTGTCCTTGTGGCGGCTGCATTTACCAGCCGCACCATCAACCGGTATATTAAAGTGTCCTGTAGCCAACCGTCCTCCTGATAATCTGGCAAATGACTGAGCTGTTGGATTACACCAGCCTAAGTAGATGGGGCTGGATAATTAACCATATAACCATATAACAATCACAGCACGGAAACAGGCCATCTTGGCCCTCCTAGTCCGTGCCGAACCCTTAATCTCACCTAGTCCCACCTACCCGCACTCAGCCCATAACCCTCCACTCCTTTCCTGTCCATATACCTATCCAATTTTACCTTAAATGACAGAACTGAACTGGCCTCTACTACTTCTACAGGAAGCTCATTCCACACAGCTATCACTCTTTGAGTAAAGAAATACCCCCTCGTGTTTCCCTTAAACTTCTGCCCCCTAACTCTCAAATCATGTCCCCTAGTTTGAATCTCCCCTACTCTCAATGGAAACAGCCTGTTCACGTCGACTCTATCTATCCCTCTCAAAATTTTAAATACCTCGATCAAATCCCCCCTCAACCTTCTACGCTCCAATGGATAGAGACCTAACTTGTTCAACCTTTCTCTGTAACTTAATTGCTGAAACCCAGGTAACATCCTAGTAAATCGTCTCTGCACTCTCTCTAATTTATTGATATCTTTCCTATAATTCGGTGACCAGAACTGCACACAATATTCCAAATTTGGCCTTACCAATGCATTGTACAACTTTAGCATTACATCCCAACTTCTGTACTCAATGCTTTGATTTATAAAGGCCAGCATTCCAAAAGCCCTCTTCACCACCCTATCTACATGAGACTCCACTTTCAGGGAACTATGCACAGTTATTCCTAGATCTCTGTTCCTCTGCATTCCTCAATGCCCTACCATTTACTCTGTATGTTCTATTTGGATTATTCCTGCCAAAATGTAGAACCTCACACTTCTCAGCATTAAACTCCATCTGCCAACGTTCAGCCCATTCTTCTAACCGGCATAAATCTCCCTGCAAGCTTTGAAAATCCACCTCATTATCCACAACACCTCCTACCTTAGTATCATCAGCATACTTACTAATCCAATTTACCACCCCATCATCCAGATCATTTATGTATATTACAAACAACATTGGGCCCAAAACAGATCCCTGAGGCACCCCGCTAGTCACCGGCCTCCATCCCGATAAACAATTATCCACCACTACTCTCTGGCATCTCCCATCTAGCCACTGTTGAATCCATTTTATTACTCCAGCATTAATACCTAACGACTGAACCTTCTTAACTAACCTTCCATGTGGAACTTTGTCAAAGGCTTTGCTGAAGTCCATATAGACTACATCCACTGCCTTACCCTCGTCAACATTCCTCGTAACTTCTTCAAAATATTCAATAAGGTTTGTCAAACATGACCTTCCACGCACAAATCCATGCTGGCTACTTCTAATCAGATCCCGTCTATCCAGATAATTATAAATACTATCTCTAAGAATACTTTCCATTAATTTACCCACCACTGATGTCAAACTGACAGGTCTATAATTGCTAGGCTTCCTTCTAGAACCCTTTTTAAACTGGTTTTAAACTGGTTAAATTGGTTTGTGCCATTCTGCTACAGCCAGAGGGATGTTCTCTGGAGCTGCTTCATTTATGCCATATCTTTTTAAGGAGAGGGAAGTTTTCTCTCCCCTGCAATTTACTATGGACTGACCAGCATTGAAAATAAACCCGCAGTTAGGCGATGAGTGGTGTCACTTGGTTTGAGGAGTATTTACTATGCTGTTGTCGCCAAGTTCTGTTTAGCTGATTTAAGTTTTGGGTAAATAAAACCCCTATTTTTTTCACCTTTACCTGCTCTCCCAGTTTTACCCTGGTCCTTCACAGTCCTCATCAAGGGATCAGCAGTGGAAGGAGTGAGCAGACAACAGCTCTGGAGATGGGCCCAACATATTGGTGCAATTTCAAGGAAGGCACGACAGCAGCTATATTTCATCAGGCATATGAGGAGACTTGGTACAACACTGAAGACTCATGCAAAATTCCACAGAGGTTCCGGACAAATAGTGATCCAACCAAGACCTCAGCAGTAAAGCTGATAGAAGATGAAGACACATCACAATGGCGGTGAAGGTGGTGGAGTGAGGGGTATCCAATCATCTTGCATTCCATGCCACTGGACCCTGACCTCAGAACATAGGGTGGTGGGGAGGCGGTCCCACGTTAAACAAAGTAGTGCACAGGCCTTCTCTATTAAAGAAATCCCTGCCCTAACATCCTGGGTATGTGAATCCCGGATTAGCCTCTACAACCACCAGAGGACCACCAATAGACAATCCCTTAGGAGAACATCATATTTGACTCAATAGTAATATTGCACTAATATTACTATCTCTAAATACATAAAATTAACATGACAGGTGGAATCCATTTTAAGAAGTTGAAACCACATGGATCAGAAATGATGGGAGGGAATACAAAAGAGGGATTGGAAATGGTAACATTTTAGAAATCAAAGAGGCAGGTTTCATGGCACATTAAGCAAATTATTAAATTTTAGATATGGCTGAGGAGTGTACTCACATCCTGCATTTTACTCTTTATCCTTGAGGTTAGTAGTCAAAACAAAGGTAATAGGGGACTCAGCAAGGCTGGCTTCAGAGTTGTCACAAGGTACTATATACTGACGGTTGTTTAGAGACGGGTATTAAATGTACAATATTAAGACCATAAGCCATATGAGAAGAATTAGACCATTTGGTCCATTGAGTCTACTCCACCATTCCATCATGGTTGATTCATTATTCTTCTGAACCCTGTTCTCCTACCTTCTTCCCTTAACCCTTGACACCCTTAAGAACCCATCAACTTCCTCTTTAAATATATCCAATGACTTGGCCTCTACAGCCAGCTGTGGCAATGATTTCCACCGACTCAGCACCTCTGCCTAAAGAAATTCCTCTTTATCTCTGTTTTACATGGATGTCCCTCTATTCTGAGCTGTGACCTCTGGTCTTAGACTCACCCACTATTAGAAACATCCTCTCCACGTTCACTGTATTTAGGCCTTTCAATCTTCGTTAGATTTCTATGCAATTCCCTCCTCATTCTTCTAAATTGTAGCTGACAATGAAATTATAAATATCCACCCCATGCTTAGGAACTGGTGCTGGAGGTTGATAACCTTTGGCTCATAGAGGAGAGTGAGGAAATGATAGACAGGAGCTACAGGGAGGTAGTCACACCTAAGTTTCAAGCGGCAGGTACCTGGGTGATGTCAGGAGAGTAAAGGGAATAGGCACCCAGTGCAGAATTCCCATATAGCTGTTTCCCACAGTAATAAGTATATTGCTTTGGATACTGTTGGGGGAGTGGGGGGAAATGACCTATCAGCGGAAACTACTGTGACCAGGTCTCTGGCACTGAGTCTGGCTTTGTGGCTTATAAGAGGAGTCCAGTATTATTGATTGGGGATTCCATAGTTAGAGGAGCAGACTGGAGCTTCTGTGGATGTGAAGGAGACACCTGGATGGTATGTTGCTTCCCAGGTGCGAGGATCAGGGATGTCACAGATCACATTCTCAGCACTCTAAAGGGAGCATAGGTAGGGAAAGGAAGAAGGTCCTGAGGAGAGAATATAAGGAATTAGTTGGAAATCTGAAAAGCAGGACCACCAGGGTTGTAAACTCTGAATTGCTACTTGTGCCACACACTACTGAGGGTGAGAATAGGATGATTTGGCAGATGAATGCATGGCTGAAGAAGGTTTGACCTGTACACAAAGGTCGGGAGACCAATATTTTTGCGGGTAGGTTTGCTAGAGCTGATAAGGAGGGTCTAAATTAATTTGACAGAGGGATGGGGACCAGAGTGATAGGACAGAGGATGGGGCAGTTGGTATACAACTAGATGCAGTGAGTAGTGAACTGTGAAGGACAGGCAGGTGATAGGGAAAAATTACTGTCAGTGGGATAAGTTGAGGTATAACATGGAGGGAAAACCAAAATGGGTGATGAATACAAGGCTGAAGGTGTTATATTTGAATGCAAGCAGTATATGGAATAAAGCAGTTGATCATGAAGCGCAGTTAGAGATTGGCAGGTGTGATGTTGTGGGCATTACAGAGTTGTGTCTTAAAGAAGGTCATAGTTGGGAGCTTAACATTCAAGGATACACATTATATTGAAAGGACAGGCAGGTAGGCAGAGGGGTAGGGTACCTTAGAAAGAGGTGACATAGGATGGGAAGATTTAGAATCCTTGTGGTAGATTTAAGAAACTCAAAGGGTAAAAAGACCCTGTTGGGAATTATCTATAGGCCTCTGAACAGTGGCCAGGGAGATAACAAATTGCAAAGGGAGATAGAAAAGGTATGTGCAAGCACCAATGTTGCAATAGTCATAGGGAATTTCAACGTGCAGGTAGACTGGAAAAATCAGGTTGGTGTTGGATCCCAAGAGAAGGAATTTCTATAGTGCCTACATGATGGGTTTTTAGAACAGTTTGTGTTTGAGCCCACTGGGGAAAAGTAACTCGGTTAGGGTATTGTGTAATTAACCAGATTTGATTACGGAATTTAAGACACAGGAGCCTTTTGAGTGCAGTGAACATAAAATGATAGAATTATTCTTCTCCAGTTTGAGATAGAGAAGCTGAACTCAGATGGAGAAAAGACAACTATAGAGGCATGAGCGGGAAGCTAGCCAAGGTTGGTTGGAAGGGGTCTGAAATTGGATAACCCACTAGGTGGACTACACCCCAGGGTTCTGAAAGAGATAGCTGAAGAGATTGTAGAAGTATTAGTAATGATTTTTCATGAATCACTAGATTCTGGAATGGTTCCGGAGGACTGGAAAATTACAAATGTCACTCCACTCTTTAAGAAAAGAGGGAGACAGAAAAAAAAAATCATAGGCCAGTTAGCTTGACTTCAGTAGTTGGGATGATGTAGGAATCTGTTATTAAGGGTGGGATTTTGAGGTACTTGGAGGTAGGGGCCATACACCAGAATGCAGTTTATTGTCAACATCTACTTTGATGAAATACTTTGAGAGGTTGGTCATGGCTAAACTCAACTCCTGCCAATGGCATGGACCCACTTAAATTTACCCATCACCACAATAGGTCTACAGTAGATGCAATCTCATTGGCTCTCTGCTCAGCTTTGGATCACCGGACAACATTAATACCTACATCAGGCTGCAGTTCATTGATCACAAATTAGCATGCAACACGATCATACCTGCTAATTCTAATCAACAAGCTCCAAGACCTGGGTCTCTGTATCTACCTCTGTAACTGGATCCTTGACTTCCTCACCTGGAGACTGCAGTCAGCGTAGATCAGAAAAAACACCTCCTCCTTGCTGACAATCAACACTGGCGCACCTCAAGGATGTGTGATTAGCTCACTGCTCTACTCTCTTTACTCCCATGATGGTGTGTCTAGGCACAACTCAAGTGCTATCAATGAATTTGCCATTGTTGGAAGAATTTCAGATGGTGACAGGGAGGCATACAGGAGCAAAATAGATCAGCTGGTTCAAATGTGTCGTAACAGCAACCTTGCACTCAGCATCAGTAAGACCAAGGAATTGACTGCGGACTTCAGAAAGGAGAAGGGAACACACACCAGTCCTCATTGAGTGTCATTGGGTGTCAACATCTTTGAAGATCTATGTATTGATGCAATTACAAAGAAGGCACAACAGCGGCTTTATTTCATTAGGAAGTTGAGGAGACTTGATATGTCACCAAAGACACTTTCAGATTTCTACTGATGTACTGCTATGGTCTGGCAGTTGCTCGTAATCAGAAAAAGCTGCAGAAAGTTGTAAACTAATGGGCACTAGCCCCCCCCCCCCCCCAGTATCGAGGACACCTTGAAAAGTTGATGCCCTGAAGAGGCAGCATCCATCATTAAGGATCTTCATTACGCAGGACATGCCCTCTTCTCATTGATGCCATCTAGGAGGAGCAGTCAACATTTCAGGAAGAGCTTCTTCCCTTCTGCCAGCAGATTTCTGAATGAACAATGAACCCATGAACACTACCTCATTATTTTTTCCTCTCTTTTTGCATTACTTATTTAAATTAATTTGTTTATCTACACTTATTTAAAGCTTGCTTATTAATACATATCGCAATGTACTGCTGCCGAATTACAACAAATCTCCTGACATATACCAATAGTATTAAACCAGATTCTGATTTTGAGATGGGATAATAGGCAAATAATATCCATGGGCTTACAGTTAGCAGTCTTGAAATATTCATGTGAGTAGTGAAACAATTATTTTGGCCAAACTAATGAATGGTTATCGAAACATTCTTAAATCGTATTTCCCCCCTTTTCTTTTATTCATGGCCTAGTTTGGGAGTGATTCACATCACCTAATGTTCATAAGCTTTTTCACTTGCATACCTCTGAGTGCCCTGAAGAAACTGCCCTCTGATTCATTTCCATGTTTGGTGGTCTGCAATGGAGAGGCGAATTGAACTATTTCCCTTCCGATTTCTTAATTCTGTCCATATGGAGTTTGGTTAAGTACAATCTTTAAGTTCCAGTGCTCTGATAAAATCACTAACTAACATTGTCCATCCAACTCCTTGTTTTCCTTCCATTCAATGTTATAACCAGGAGCATTAAATCCCATTCCATGCAAATTCAATGCTGTAACCATTATTTTTCCCAATTTATTTTGACTGTTTTGCAGATTTATGTTCGTACCACTTTGTTGAGCATGTGAACCTTATCCCTTCTGCCATATACTGAATATTAAGTTGATAGTTATTTGTTAAGTGACATTGGATTGCAAATGTCCCTCAGAGGGATGGAGTGTTGGCACCCTCACTGATAGATTAAGGATAGTGAGGAGTAGACAGAGAGAGGAAAAACAGAGGGCATTAATGTGTTCAATATGTCTGAATTCCTTGGATAAATAAAGGATGCAAATCACTCGTTAAAAGTGGAAATTGTTTGGGGGAAAGACTTCCAATGAATATCAGTTTCCTACAAAAATGAAAGGCTGCTTCTAAACACAAATCTTTCTGAAAATATAACAAAAAGTTAAACTTTAAAATTTTAGAATACATTCATATTCACCAAGCTGGTAAACTTCCCTGCTGTTTCCTCTATATAATTGTTTCCATTTGTCTCTGCTTATAGTTCATTCGTCTTGCTGCCTTTGCAAAAAACTCATCGGAATTTGATTGGCTTCCTTGGCAATCTACTTTCCTCTGTCATTTATTTTCTTTCCCCCACACTGTTGCTTTCTCTATGATAGAGTGCTCCTCAGTCAAATTTGCATGTCCTAAGTGGATTTCTGAGAAGAGTGTAGTGGAAGAGGAAATCTAACTAAAATATAGGGACGAAGAGGAGTTCAGAAAAAGTGATATCAAAACATTAAAATTAAACAAGGTAACTGTAAAGGCGGGAAGAGATTATGGGAAAGAACTAAGTAAAGCATCTCATTTTCTCAGTTTAATCAGGAGAAAAGCATCAATTAAATAAGGAGATGAGATTCAAGGAAAGGACAGTAAGTAAAACTGAGTTTAAAATAAAAGAATGAATAAAGCAAGGAAAATTGGGTTAAATGAAGTAAAAAGTAAAAGCTGTGAAGTAGCATCTGACTTGTGGGTTGATACCTCATTACAAAAGTGGATCATAGAGTGTGAAGCCCCTGTTGAATATGCCATGCTTAAACTCAATTCATACTGTGTTAACTGAAATTGACAATGGCACCAGTTGGCAAACCTCTCCAGGACAGAGAAGGACTCAGAGTTTGTTTTATTGATCATTATATTATATCCCCTCCTTGAGATTGGGATTTTGCATGGATCCATGAGCTCAACATATCAAAAGAATTACACCCAGGTCACTTACACTCATTTTGCGCTTTTACTCAAATCGGTTACACCCCTCATGTAAACATGAGTCACTCATAGGCTGACCGTGCAGGGCCCTCAACAACTTCTGCAGGGCTTTTTCCAGTCACTCAGCCTGACTGGATGGAATGTTGCTGGAAGCAACAAAATCTATATAAATGACCGTGAAATACAACACAGAAATAGACTGTCTGAGCCAAATACTTGAAGCTAACATTTATGTTTTCCTTAAGTATTTTTTCATATTCCTAGTATTTAACACTATATATTCTTTTCTGTCTCAAATGTTTATATAACCTCTCTTCAAATGCATCAATGTTATCCTCTTTGATCACTGCCTGGGGTCACAAGTTCTGTGTTCTCACTTCCCTCTGGGTAAAATGATTTGTTCTGATGACCCTGTTATCTACTGGAAAGATCCTGTGACTTCTTTATCACATTCTCTCCAGAGATGTACATGTTGCTGACAAGATTAGAATTTGATGCCTTTCCATAGATGACCATGTGGAGTGGCTGTAGTCGTCATGGTGAAAATGCTCCTGTTAGTTAGTGAGGACTGAGAGAGAATAATCATTAGCCAATTATGATGAAGCAGGGGTCAGATATTTCCAAGACAGGATTGTGTTATTTCTCGGTAAAGCAGTCAGCATAATCAAAGACACCACCCACCCCAACATTCTCTCTTCTCCCCACTTCCCATTGGGCAGAAGATACAAAAGCCTGAAAGCCAGTACCTCCAGGCTCCAGGACAACTTCAATTCTGCTGCTATACAAATATTAAATGGTATGAGGTCCTGTCACATTAAAATGATCTTGACCTCACAACCTACCTCATTATGGCCTTGCAACTTCTTGCCTGTCTGCACTGCATTCTCTCTGGAACTTTAACGCTTTATTCTGCATTCTGTTACTGTTTTCCTTTGAGCTACCTCAATGTAAAGAAATGATCTGTATGGACAGTATGCAAGAGCTTTGTATCTTTTTACATGTGACAATAGTAAACCAATGTACCATTGTCCTTTTAGATTGTACATGTTATGAATTTAGAAGGTACAAATCCCTGATGTGCTGCTTCATTGCATGTTCTACACAGTACACATTGCATCCACAATGAATTGGTGGTAAGAAAGTAACAGTCAAGCTTTTGTTTGGAATGCTCCAGAAACAGTCAAGAATCTCAAAACCCCTCAAACAAAACAACTTTCTTGAGCTTTACTTAACCCTCCTTCAATATTAACTACTTTCACCACTGATGTACTGTGACTGCTCTTTACCTCCTTCACCTTTCACCTCCCAGTTTCTCACATCATCCACCCACCTTCCCCCTCACCTTGCCTCACCTATCACCTGTCCCTCCCCTCACCTTTTTATTCTGGCTTCTTGCCCCATTCCTTTCCAAACCTGATGAAGGGTCTCAGCCTGAAATATTAACCATGTTCCCCACCATAGATGCTGAGTTGCTGCATGTTTTACAGCATGCACTCATTAAAGATTCAATGACTATTCTTTCTGTATCTGTATTCTCCACCACTTAAAAAATAAAGAGTATACATTAGTGGGTATGCCACCAACTCCAATTCACGTATAACCTTGATATGGAATAGCCAGGATGGCTCTTGCTTGCCCTTCTCCAGGACCTCACGATGATTTACAAATGCACAACCTCCAACCTTATAGCCACAGTATTTACATGGCTGATCAATTTAATTCCTGTTCAATGGTGAACAGAAATATGTTGACAATAGGGGTTTCAGAGACTATAATAAGAGTCAATCTCAAAATGAGGTGGTTAGACTCTTCCTTATTAGAGATGGCCATTGTCTGAATCTTATGTTGCATGAACACTACCTTCCACTTTTAGGTCCAAGCATGATTGCTTTCCATGTCTTCCTTCTATGAAGCCTGAGCTCTATTATGATGTGAGGTTGTGTATAGTTCTGAACATTATACAGTTATCTGCAACTGTTCCCAATTTTGACCTTTTGATGAAATGAATGCCATTAATGAAGCTTCTAAAGGTGGTCAGTCCTCGGATCTGAGGAATTCCAACAGAGAAGTCCTCAAGATGAGATATTTGTCCTTCTGCAATTACAGCCATTTTCTTGTTTGCTTGCTATGACTCCAGCTAGGGAAGAGTTTTGTCGGGTTAACCCTACTGACTGTTTTTTACTCCTGCTACTTAATGCAACTCTCCAACAACAATGTCTTGATGTCACCTCACCCTTGGAATCTGATGCTTTTTGTGCATGTTTGAATGAAGTTCAGACTCAGTAGTTCCAGTAGAGGTCAAAGTGACATTTGTGACAACATTAGTCATAAGTGCCTCTTGATACGTGTGTGTCCATTACATCTCCCAGCAGTGTGATGGTGATTGAGAGTAAGATGTAGGCAGTAACTGGCCACATTGGATTTGTTTTCTTATTAAAGGCAGGATATTCCCTCTCTCTGGACAGAAGATACAAATACTGAAAGCATGTACCACCAGGCTCAAGGACAACTTCTATTCCACTGTTATAAGAATATTGAATGGTCATCAAATATGATAAAATGGACTCTTGACCTCACAATCTACCTCGTCATTGCCCTGCACCTTATTGTTTGCCTGCACTGCTCTTTCTCTATTACTGTTGCACTCTATTCTACATTGTTATTGTCCTCCCTTATACTACCTTAATGTACTGTTGTCATGAAATAATTTGTTTGGATAACATGCAAATCAAAGTTTTCTACTGTATATCACTGCTTGTGAGATTAACAAACCAGTTTACCAATATTCCAAATATTCTCACGTAGTCAGTGAAGCATCAGGAGTAATGAGCAGAGACAAAACTCTTTACAGTGCTTTTGAGCAGAGGGCCCAAGTTCATAGCTCCCTGAAATGGTTACACAGGTTGATAGGGTAGTTAAGGAGGCATTTGGCATGCTTGCCTTTATTAATAGAGGCATTGAGCTCAAAAGTCAGGAAGTTTTGATGCAGCTTTACAAAATTCTAGTTAGGCTGCATCGGGGGTATTGCGTACACTTCTGCTTGCTCCATTATAGGAAGGATGTCGAGAATTTAGAGAGGGTGTAGAGGAGGTTTGCCAGGATGCTGCCTGGATTAGTGGGCATGTGCTGTAATGAGAGTTTGGACAAACTTGGGCTGTTTTCTCTGGAACACCAAAGGCTGAGGGGAGATATGATAGAGGATTATAAGATTATGAGAGGCATAGATAGAATAGACAGACAGTATCTTTTTCCCAGGGTTGATATCCCCATCTACAAGATACAACAAGAGATAGAAAATGCATGCCAGAAGGTCTATGTTACAATAATCACGAGGGTTTCAATATGCAGGCATATTGGGAAAGTCTGATTGGTGCTGGATTCCAAGAGGGCGAATTTCTAGAATGCCTGGAAGATAGCTTTTCAGAGCAGCTCGTGGTTGAGTCCACTAGTGGATCAACTATTCTGCGTTGGGTGTTGTGCAGTGAACCAGAATTGAAAAGAGAGCTTAAAGTAAAAGAATCCTTAGTGGAAAGTGATCATAATATGATTGAATTCAGTCTGAAATTTGTGACGGAGAGGCTGAAGTCAGATGTATCAGTATTACAGTGGAGTAAAGGGAATTACAGAGGCATGAGAGAGGAGCTGGCCAGAGCTGATTGGAACAGAACACTGGCAAGGATGATGACAGAGCAGCAATAGCTGGAATTACTGAAATTATAATGCAATTTGGAATGCACAGGATAGATACACCCCAAAGAAGAAGTATTCTAAAGGCAAGGTGACACCATCGTGGCTAACAAGAAAAGCCAAAGCCAACATAAAAGCCAAAGAGAGGGCATATAATAGGGCAAAAATTAGTGGGAAGTAAGAGGATTGGGAAGCTTTTAAAAACCAACTGGAAGCAACTAAAAAAGTCATTAAGATGGCAAAGAGCAGGCCAGGCAGCATTTATGGAAAAGAGTACAGTTGATGTTTCAGGTCGGGAGCTTCATAATTTTGTGTGTGTTGCTTGGATTTCTAGCATCTGCAGATTTTCTCTTGTTTGTGATTAAGAAGATAAAGATAAAATATGAAAGTAAGCTAGCCAATTAATATTAAAGAGGATACGAAAGGTTTCTTCAGATACTTAAAATGTAAAAAAGAGGCAAGAATGGATATTGGACTGTTGGAAAACGATGCTGGAGAGGTAGTAATAGGGGACGAGGAAATGGAGGACGAACTGATCAAGTATTTTGCATCAGTATTCATTGTGGAAGACACTAGCTGTATGGTGGAAGTTCCAGGTGTCAGAGGTCATGAAATGTGTGAAGTTACCATTACTTGGGAGGAGGTTCTTGGGTGAAAGGTCTGAAGGTAGATAAGTCATCTGAACCAGATTGTGTACACACCAGGGATCTGAAAGAGTTGGCTGAAGACATTGTAGAGGCATTAGTAATGATCTTTCAAGAATCACTAGATTCTGGAATGGTTCCGGAACACTGGAAAATTGCAAAAGTCACTCCACTCTTCAAGAAGGGAGAGAGGCAGAAGAAAGGAAATTCTAGGCCAGTGGTTGGGAAGGTGTTGGAGATAATTTTTAAGGATGTGGTTTCGGGCTACTTGGAGGCAAGTAATAAATAGGCAATAGTCAGCTTGGTTTCATCAAGGGAAAATCTTGCCTGACAAATCCATTAGAATTCTTTGAAGAAATAACAAACAGGATAGACAAAGGAGAATCATTTGATGTTGTGTACTGGGGTTTTCAGAAGGCCTTTGACAAGGTGTCATACATCAGAATTAGAATCAGGTTTATTATCACCAACATGTGATGTGAAATTTGTTAACTTAGCAGAAGCAGTTCAACGAAATACATAATCCAGCAGAGAAATAATAATAGTAGTTAATAAAATCAAAAATATAATGAATAAATAAACAAGTAAATCAATTACATATGTTGAATAGATTTAAAAATGTGCAAAACAGTAATACAGTATATTTTTTAAAAAGTGAGGTAGTCTTCACAGATTCAATATCCATTTAGGAATCAGATGGCAGAGAGGAAGAAGCTGTTCCTGAATCACTGAGTGTGTGTCTTCAAGCTTCTGTATCTCCTACCTGATGGTAACAGTGAAAAAAGGGCATTCTCTGTGTGTAGGAGGTCCCTAATAACGGACGCTGCCTTTATGAGACGCTGCTCCCTAAAGATGTACTGGGTACTTTGTAGGCTAGTACCCAAAATGGAGCTGACTAGACTTACATTCTTCTGCAGCTTCTTTTGGTCCTGTGCAGTAGCCCTTCCATATCAGACAGTGATGCAGCCTGTCAGAATGCTCTCCATGGTACAAATATAGAAGTTTTTGAGTGTATTTCCTAGTAAAGTACAGCTGCTGTCTTGCTTTCTTTATAACTACATTGATATGTTGGGACCAGGTTAGATCTTCAGAGATCTTGACACCCAAAAACTTGAAGCTGCTCACTCTCTCCACTTCTGATCCCACTATGAAGATTGGATGTGTTCCTTCATCTTATCCTTCCTGAAGTTCACAATCATCTCTTTTGTCTTATTGTTGCTGAGTGCCAGGTTGTTGCTGTGACACCACTCCACTAATTGGCGTATCTCACTCCTGTACACCCTCTCGTCACCACCTGAGATTCTACCGACAATGGCTGTATCATCAGCAAATTTATAGATGGTATTTGAACTATGCCTAACCACACAGTCATGTCTATATAGAGAGTAGAGCAGTGGGCTAAACACACAACCCTGAGGTGCATCAATGTTGATCGTCAGCAAGGAAGACATGTTTTCACGAATCCGCACAGATTGTGGTCTTCTGGTTAGGAAGTCGAAGATCCAATTGCAGAGGGAGGTACAGAGGCCCAGGTTTTGCAACTTCTCAATCAGGCTTGTGGGAATGATGGTATGAATGCTGAGCTATAGTCAAAGAACAGCATCCTGACATAGGGGTTTGTGTTGTCCAGGTGATCTAAAAAGCCATGTGGAGAGCCACTGAGATTGCGTTTGCCATTGACCTATTGTGGCAATAGGCAAATTGCAATGGGTCCAGGTTCTTGTTGAGACAGGAGTTCAGTCTAGTCCTGACCAACCTCTCAAAGCATTTCCTCACTGTCAATGTGAGTGCTATTGTGTGATAGTCATTAAGGCAGCCCACATTATTCTTCTTAGTCACTGGTATAATTGTTGCCTTTTTGAAGCAAGTGGAAACTTGCTTAGCAAACTGAAAGACTCTAGCATGGATAAAGCAGTGGCCAAAAGATACAAGGCAAAGAGTGTGAATAAAGAGAGCATTTTCTGGTTGGCTGTCGGTGACTAACGGTGTTCCATGGGGGTCTGTTTGGAAACCGATTCTTTTACGTTACACGTCAATGAGTTGGATGATGGAATTGAAGGCTTTGTTGCAAACTTTGCAGACAATATGAAGATAGGTGGAGTGGCAGGTAGTTTTGAGGAAGTAGTGAGGCCTCAGGAGTACTTGGATAGATTTGGAAAATGGCAAAGAAGTGGAAAATGGAGTATAGTGTCAGGAAGTATATGGTCATGCACTTTGATAGAGGAAATGAAAGGGTCGAATATTTTCTAAATGGAGATAAAATACAAAAATCTGAGGTGCAAAGCAGTTTAGGAGTCCTTGTACAGGATTCTCTAAAGGTTAATTTGCAGGTTGAGTCTGTGGTGAGGAAACCAAATGCTATGTTCACATTCATTTCAAGAGGACTAGAATATGAAACCAAATATTTAATGTTGAGTCTTTATAAAGCACTGGTAAGCCCTCAGTTGGAGTATTGTGAGCAGCTTTTGGCCCCTTATCTTAGAAAGGATGCGCTGAAACTCGAGAGGGATCAAAGGAGGTTCACGAATGTGATTCCAGAATTGAGTGGTTTGTCATATGAGGAGTGTTTGATAGCTCTGGGCCTGTATTTACTGGAATTCAGAAGAATGAGGGGTGACCTTATTGAAACCTGTTGAATGGTGAAAAGCCCTGATGGAGTGGATGTGAAGAGGATGTTTCCTAAGGTGGGGGAATCTAAGAGCAGAGGACACAGCCTCAGAATAGAGGGGTATTGTTTTAGAACGTAGATGAGGAGGAATTTCTTTCATCAGAGAATGGTGAGTCTGTGGAATTCTTTCCCACAGGCAGCTAGGGAGGTCAAGTCTTTATTTAAGGCAGAGGTTGACAGATTCTTGATTGATCAGGGTATTGATGGATACGGGGTGGGAAACTGAGGGAGAGTGGGAAAATCAATCAGCTGGGCCAAATGGCCTAATTCTGCTTCTGCATCTTTTGGTCTTACGGTCTAATACCAGATGCCATGCACTTAAAGTGTGAGAGGTTAAGTTCACATGAGCTGTGAGGGGCAAGTTTATTACACAGGGGCTGGTGGGGCTCTGGACTGTGCTGCCTTAAATGGTGGTAGAGGCTGATACATTAGGGATTTTTAAGAGACGTTAGATAGGCACATGAATGTGAAGAGATTGGAAGGATATGGACATTGTGTGGGCATAAGGGATTTATTTTGTTGGCTATTTGATTACTAATTTAATTGAGTCAGCACAACATTGTGGGCAGAAGGGCCTGTTCCTGTTCTGTACTGTTCTATGTTCTAACACTACCTTTGCAGCACACCTTCAATATCAGGGCCTTTATCATAACATCTTCAAAGTTTAAAGATCGTTTTTACATATCCTCCAAGTTTTCACTTTTCAAGTGTGTTTATCATTTCCTGACATGCATAACTTGGTATTTTATGAAAACACAAATTAGAAACAGTTCAGTCTCCTGGCCCCAGTGCCTGCTTCGTTCTTCACTTAGCTCATGGCTGATCTAATTCCATCATCAATCCACATTCCAGTTTACTTGTGGTAACCTTTCACCCCCTGATTATCAGGCACTTACTTAAATCTAACTTAAAAATATTCATAACCTCTGCTTCTACCTCATTTCAAGGAAGAAGATTTTAATGACTCACAACTCTGACAGAAAATAAATTGACTCATCTCCACCTTAAATGGCTAACCACTTAGTTCTAAGCAGTAATCCCTTGTTCTAGACTCTCCCTCAAGGGGAAATGTTCTTTCCACATCCACCCTGTAAAAATCTCTCAGGATTTTATACCATCTAACACCATACTTTGGGATTTTTTATTGCCACTTCTGTGTCCTTTTCCATAATATGAATGTTGTTTCCAAACAAATTAAGCACAGCACTCCACATGTGCTGTGACCAAGGTTTGTTAGAAGGTTCTTTTATTTTTAAATTCTGTCATTCTAGATCCCAATAGTTGGCATACTTCTTGCATTTTCTATCAATCTGCATTGTTACCTTCAGATATTGGTATATTTATTCTGGGAAACTTTGCTTGTTACCACATTTAGATATACAGTATTTTCCTACTAAACTGCCAACAGCTTATTTAAATTATTGAATGCAATGCGCCAAATTTATTTATTTTGAAGTTCATTCCTAATTATATTCACATTTTCCAAGTTTATTAATGTCTACATCTTACTAGCTGCTATGCTCTTTAGTGTTGACTATCCCTTCCAATGTTATGCTTTCTACAAATTTAGAAAACATATTTTTGATACATGCATAAGCCATTGTGAACTCAAATGTCTCCAACACTGATCCTCATGGGACTTGACTCCCCATCTGTTGTTAAGTTGGAAAGTTACACTTTCCTTCTACTCTGCTTTCTTAGCCAACAAGCTATCTACTTACTTATTCGTCCGTTGATGTCCTCATCTTTGACAATATTCATTAATCTATTATTGAGTCACTTGAAAATTTGGATAAATTGAAAACCCTACTTGGCTGTTGTTATTATTTCAAAAGTTTATGATGTCCATCAAGCAAGTTTTTCCATTTTAAAATCCAGACTGAATATCAATATTGTACTTTCAGATTCTTGTTTTTATCATTGTGGGTGGTTATTTTATTATTTTCACTCTCAATATTCTTAAGTTCACTGACCTTCAATTCCTGGATTTTTTTAGCCCACTCCTTAAGCCTAAGTATTACTTTGGATACATGCCTGCCCTTTGACATCACCCTCTTTGCTAACGAATTATTAAATGTGTGTAAAGATGCCGTTACCTGTTTTTCTAGAAACCCTTAAAATATAACCATTTATCCATCTCATCTGATGTGTGACTATTTTGATTAGTCTTTATTCTATTTCAAATTATTGATTATCGTATCTACCAGCACCATGTCTATGTTCCCTAGCTTTCTGTTAAATGTCAATTCAAAATGTCTTACCATTTTGCCAGCCATGCCAATGATATTATTGTGACCATCCTTTAATGGCTTTACTGCCATTTATATTTATATGAATGTGAAGTATTTTCTCATTTTGCTCTATGTTCCTTATTATCATAGTTCCTTTTTGCCCTTTCAGTTGTGTTTGACTCACTTCCCAATTTTGTTCTTTTAACATACATTGTTGATAATGTATCTTAGCATAAGATACTTCGTAATGTTTTATCTTTCTCTTATGTCATTGTTTATCCAGGGTGTCTCATTATAGTTTAATTTGTTTAGTTTATTCATGGAATATATTTTTCCTGAATTCTTTTGCACATCAAATTCAAAGGTTCATATTTAAATTGCAGTTTTATATTATTGTTTGCCAATAAATTTTGTCCATTATATTTTCCCATGTTCTAGGATTGGCCTTTCTCCAATTCAGTACTAATCTTCATCAAAATTGTCTTTCTTAATTCATACATTCTATTATGGTCACTATTACTTTTCTGTTCCCTGACTTATATTTCTGTTTTTATGATTCAAACATCAACATGAGATACTGCAATAAATCCTTCTTTGTTGCTGTTATATATATATATGAGGCTAGGAGGTCATCTCGCACACATCTTCCTTTATCTTATTCCCCCTACCTTTTCCTTCCAACTCACTTGGTTTGCATTTCATTTGTCTATTTTCCTTTTATTTTTCATTGGATTCTGTTTTCTTCAGATGGATACAAAGCAATTTTTTCTCTTTCTTTCCTATTGAGTCTGTTATTTTTATCATCTCTGCTTTTTCTAAATGTATGATATCTCTCACATTCCTGAGTTTTCTGTAACGATATCTGAGTAATCGTTGCTATTTCTGGTTCTATCTGTTATCATCTGCACTTCCCTTGATTTAATATGATGCTATTCTGCTGCATTAGAGCTAGACAATTAATTTTAGTCACTTTTTTCACTAATTTGGTAAGAGTAAGCTCCGTTAGCAAGCTTGGTGTTGTTTGTCCATCCTCTTTGGTCTTCGAACAGAGTAGTTGTTGGAGAGGATATTAAAGAGTTAACCATAAGCACAAGAGATTCTGTAGATGCTGGAAATCCAGAGTAACACACTGGAGGAACTCAGGAGGTCAGGCAGCAACTATGAAGAGGATTAAACAGTTGATGTTTCAAGCCGAGACCCTTCATCAGGATTATGTGACGGGTCTCGGCCATAAGCGTCAACTATTCATTCCTCTTCATAAATGCTCCCTGACCTGCTGCATTCCTCCAACATTTTGTGTGTGTTGCTCCAAGAATTAACCATGTTTTTCAAGTCACAGGTAGGCTAAAATGCTGGACTCACTTTATGAAGGACATTAGCAGAACATTAATGCTTTTAATGACTATCTGATGATTTTGTGGTTACAGTTTTGTTCTCAAGAAAGAATTTATCTAAGTTATTTTGCCAGATCTTAGGATGGAATCAGAATTCATGTTTCTCTGGGATACCAGTTCAGGTACTTTGAAGGAGAATTTAGGTCAGTGAGTAACCATAGTAGCAGTTCCTCTGGTTTTATTTCTTGTAGATCTTTGGCAAACTGATGTTCCTCATTGGTCTCATCCTACACAACTGTGTACCAGTGGAACTCTCATCAGCTGATTTTGCATCTAAATCTAACCAAAGTGTAGAAATATTCAAGATTTAAGATTGTTTATCATTCTTCAGTACACGAGTGTAAAAGAAGATGAAATGATTGTCACTCTGGATCTGATGCAGCATAAAATAAAATACTATAAGCATAAAGAACAGTATAAAAACAAAGAAAAACATAATAAATATAAACATAGAAGCAATGCTATAAAACACAACGTACATATGATTGTTTGAGTGTGGCTGTAAAAACAAAAGTTTAGCTGATGTGCATAGACTGACCACACACGTACAGTGCAGTGATGCTAGATGCTTGGAGGATGGAAGGTGCTGTGGGGCAAAGGAGAGGAGTGGCTGATGTGGATATAGTGATGGTGTGGGTGGTGGGGTGGGTTAAGTGGTTGAGGCTTTGATCAGCTTGGGGAAAGTAACTGTTTTTGTATCTAGTGCTCCTGGTGAGGGTGCTGCATTGCCTCTTCCCTGAAGGGAGTGGGACAAGCAGTCCATTAGCAGGATGGGTGGGATCCACCATGATGTATGTTTTACCAGTACTTTCCATTCACTGCAAGGTTTAATGCACAGACACCATTTACCAGGATTCTGATTCTTGAAGTTTGGAACTTTTGAGGAACCAAAGCAGCTTAACTAAAAATAACCATACCCATGTCATAGAGTCATAGAAAACTACAGCACAGAAACAGGCCCTTCAGCCCTTCTACTCCATTCCAAAACTAATTAAGGTGCCAAGTCCCACTGAACTACTCCCAGACCACAGTGCTCCAAACCACTCCTATCCATTTACCTGTTCAGGTTTCTTTTAAGCGTTGAAATCGAAATTGCATCCAATTTCGATGCAGTTCATTCCATAATCTCAACACCCTTTAAACATTTCACTTTTCACCCTTAAAACATGACCTCTAGTTGTAGTCGCACCCACCCAAGCTCATTGGAAAAAGCCTGTTTGCATTTATCTATACCCCTCATAATTTTATCAAATTCATACCCCTCATACCTCCATCAAATCTCCCCTCAATCTTCTACATTTTAAGAATTAACGGTCTAACCTATTCAATCTTTCCGTGCAATTCAAGTCCTCCAGACCTGGCAAGATCTTTGTAAATTTTCTCTGTACTCTTTTAATCCTATTTACATGTTTCCTGTAGATAGGTGACCAAAACTGCACACAATACTCCAAATTAGATCTCACTAAGGTCTTATACAACTTTAACACAACATCCCAACTCCTACACTCAATATTTTGATTTCTGAAGGCCAAAGTGGCAAAAGACTTCTTAGTGACCCTATCTGCCTGTGACACCACTTTCAAGAATTGTGGACCTGTATTTCCAGCTCCCTCTGTTCTACCACACTCCTCAGCACATGACTGCTCACTTGTAAAACCTACTCTGGTTGCTCTTTCCAAAGCACACTTATTTATATTAAATTCCACCCACCATTTTTCAGTCCATTTTTCCAGCTGGTCCAAATCCCACTGAAACCTTTGATACTCTATCTCCCTGTCCACTACACCTACATCTTGGTATCATCCACAATTTTGCTGATCCATTAACTACACCCAAATACTCATATATCCCATCTATTACAATACCTTCCAATAACTTTCCCACCACTGATGACAGGCTCACCCGCCTATAATTTCCTGGTTTATTCTTAGTACCTTGCTTAAACAGCTTGACAAGATTTGCCAACCTCCAATCCTCCGATACATCACTGCTGCTCAGGATGATTTAAATGTGTGTGCTACGGCCCCTGCAATTTCTGTTCTTGCCTCCCACAGGATCCGAGGGAACACATGGTCAGGCTCTGGGGATTTGTCCACTCTTATTTGCCTCTAGACAGCAAACAGCTCCTCCTCTGTAATGTGCATAGGGTCCATGATCTTGCAGCTGCTTTGTCATACTTGTATAGACTCTGTGTCCACCTCCTGAGTAAATACAGATGCAAAAACAAACATTTAAGATCTCTCCATCTCTTTTGGCTCCATGCGTAGATTGCCATTCTGATTTTCCAGAGGACCAATTTTGTCCACTGCAATCCTTTTGCTCTTAACATATCTGTTGAAGTCTTTGGAATTCTCCTTCACCTTGTTTGCTAGAGCAACCTCATGTTTTCTTTTAGCTCTCCTGATTTGTTTCTTAAGTGTTCTCTCACTTTCTTATACTTCTCAAGTACCTTATTTGTTCCTACTTGCCTATATCTGCTATGCTTCTTTTTATTTGTAATCAAGGACTCAATATCTCTTGAAAACTAAGGTTCCTTAAATCTGTTATCTTTGCCTTTTATTCTGATAGGTACATACAAGCTTTGTACTCTCAAAATTTCATGTTTGAAGACCTCACACTTACCAAGTACACCTTTGTGAGAAAACAGCCTGTCCCAATCCACACTTGCCAGATCCATTTTGATATCCTCAAAATTGGTATTTCTCCAATTTAGAATCTCAGCACAGACCAGACCTATCCTTTCCCATTATTACCTTGAAACTAATAGCATTATGATCACTAGATGCAAAGTGTTCCCCTAAACAAACCTCTGTCACCTGCCTGGTCTCATTCCCTAACAGAAGAACAAGTATTGCGTACTCTTTCATTGGCACTACTGATTAAGGAAACTTTCCTGAACACATTTGACAAGCTCTGTCCCATCTAGTCCTTCTACATTATGGGGGTCCCAGTCAATGTGTGTACATTTAAAATCACCTACCTTCACAACCTTATCTTTTTAGAACAGTCTGCAATGTCTCTACAAATTTGTTCCTCCAATCCTATAGACGGTTAGCTGGTCGATAATACAGCCCGATTAACATGGTCATACCTTTCTTCTTCCTCAGTTCCACCCATTAAAGCTCACTAGAAGAGTTCTCCAGTCTATCTTGACCGAGCACTGCTGTAACATTTTCTCTGACTAGTATGGCCACCCCTCCTCCTTTAATCTTTCCAACTCAGCCAATGGAATCCCGGAATATTGAGCAGGCAGTCCTGCCTCTCCTGTAACCAAGACTCACTAATGACTACAACGTAATAATTCCATGTGTTAATCCATGCCCTGAGCTCATCTGCCTTTACTTGCAATTAAATACAAGCAACAAATCAGAACATTAGCTCCACCATGATCAACATTTTGATTCCTGACTTTGTCTGGGTCTTAATAACATCTATCTCCACAACCACTCCACTATCTGTTTTGACACTCTGGTTCCCAACCCCCCACAACTCTAGTTCTCTAGTTTAATTCCCCCCCCCCACCTTCCTACTAGGATATTAGACCTCCTCCTCCAGTTTAGGTGCAAACCCTCCATCTGTACATGTCCCACTTTCCCTAGAAGAGAGCCCAAAAATCTGAAGCCCTTCCTCCTACACCAACTCCTTAGCCATGTGTAAACTGCATTAACTTCTTATTTCTGGTCTCACTAGCATGTGACACAGTCCTGATATCGCAACCCTAGAGGTCCTGCCATTTAACTTAGCACATAACTCTCTGAACTCACTTTGCAGAACCTCGTTACTCTTTCTACCTATATCATTGGTATATATATAGACCACAACATCTGACTGCTCACCTTCCCACTTAAGAATATTGAGGACTTGGTCCAAGATGTCCCAGACCCTGGCACCCATGAGACAACATACCATCCGGGAACCTAGAGCTTCCTTTCTATTCCTCTAACTTCCAAATCCACTATCACCACAGCATGCCTCTTTTCTGCTTTTTACTTCTGACTCAGTGCCAAAGACCTGACTGCTGTGATTTTCCACTGGATGGTCAGATCCCCCCCCCCCCCCTCCAATAGTATACCTGTTGTTGAGAATGGCCACAGAAATACTCTACACTGGCTGCTTAACCCCCTTTCACCCTCCTAACTGTCACCCTGTTTCCTGTGGCCTGCACCTTGGGTGCAACTATTTCTCTATATACCCTGTCTATCAGCTCCTCAGCCTCACAAATGATCTGAAGTTCATCCAGATCCATCTCCAACTCCTTGATGTGGATTATTAGAAGCTGCAGCTGGATTCACTAAATGCAGTTGAAGTCATCAGGGACACTGGAGGTCTCCAGCTTCCCATATCCTGCAAGTGAAGCATTCATCTATCATGTCTGGCATCCCAACTGTTTTAACTGTCAAATTGTAAAGAAGAAAACAATAAATAAACCAAAAAAAACCTAGCTATCGCTTTTTCCCTTCTCTCACTCAAGCCTGTCCTTGCTGAAGCCATGAAGAGCTAAAGCCTCAAAGCCCCACTCTAACAAACAGACAGACAGACACGACAGACATACTTTATTGATCCCAAGGGAAATTTGGTTTTGTTACAGCCGCACCAACCAAGAATAGTGAAGAAATATAGCAATATAAAACCATAAATAATTAAATAATAATAAGTTAATCATGCTAAGTAGAAATAAGTCCAGGACCAGCCTATTGGCTCAGGGTGTCTGAAACTCTGAGGGAGGAGTTGTAAAGTTTGATGGCCACAGGCAGGAATGACTTCCTATGACACTCAGTGTTGCATCTTGGTGGAATGAGTCTCTGGCTGAATGTACTCCTGTGCCTAACCAGTACATTATGGAGTGGATGGGAGTCATTGTCCAAGATGGCATGCAACTTGGACAGCATCCTGTTTTCAGACACCACCGTCAGAGAGTCCAGTTCCACCCCCACAACATCACTGGCCTTACGAATGAGTTTATTGAATCTTTTGGTGTCTGCTACCCTCAGCCTGCTGCACTAGCACACAACAGCAAACTTGATAGCACTGGCCACCACAGCCTCATAGAACATCCTCAGCAGCGTCCGGCAGATGTTAAAGGATCTCAGTCTCCTCAGGATATGGAGGCGGCTCTGACCTTTCTTGTAGACAGCCTCAGCATTCTTTGACCAGTCCAGTTTATTGTCCATTTGTATCCCCAGGTATTTGTAATCCTCCACCATGTCCACACTGACCCCTTGGATGGAAACAGGGGTCACCGGTGCCTTAGCCCTCCTCAGGTCCACCACCAGCTCCTTAATCTTTTTCACATTAAGCTCCAGATGATTCTGCTCACACCATGTGACAAAGTTTCCCACCATCGCTCTGTACTCAGCCTCATCTCCCTTGCTGATGCATCCAACTATGGCAGAGTCATCAGAAAACTTCTGAAGATGGCAAGACTCTGTGTTGTAGTTGAAGTCCGAGGTGTAGGTGTTGAAGAGAAAGGGAGACAGGACAGTCCCCTGTGGAGCCCCAGTACTGCTGACCACTCTGTCTGACACACAGTGTTGCAAGCGCATGTACTGTGGTCTGCCAGTCAGGTAATCAATAATCCATGACAGTAGGGAAGCATCCACCTGTATCACTGTTTTGCTTCTCACCCAGCAGAGCAGGGTGGATGGTGTTGAATTCACTGGAGAAGTCAAAAAACATGACCCTCACAGTGCTCGCTGGCTTGTCCAGGTGGGCGTAGACACAGTTCAGCAGGTAGATGATGGCATCCTCAACTCCTGGTCGGGGCTGATAGGCAAACTGGAGGGGGTCTAAGTGTGGCCTAGCCATAGGCTGGAGCTGCTCTAGAACAAGTATCTCTAGGGTCTTCATGATGTGGGAGGTCAATGCCACCGGTCTGTAGTCATTGGAACTACTGGGGCGCGGCGTCTTCGGTACAGGGACAAGGCAGGATGTCTTCCACAGCACAGGAACCCTCTGGAGTCTCAGGCTCAGGTTGAAGACATGGTGAAGTACGCCACATAGCTGGGGGGCACAGGCTTTGAGCACCCTGGGGCTGACACCATCCGGGCCTGCAGCCTTGCTTGGGTGGAGACATTTCAGCTGTCTTCTCACCTGTTCAGCTGTGAAGCCCACAGTGGTGGTTTCAGGTGGGGGAGGGGTGTAGTCATGAGAGCAGGGTTTGGGGGCTGTGAGGAGGGGTAGTAGGGGAGAGTAGAGTATGTGTTGGTTGGGGGCCGATAGCAGATGAATCATGTGAGGGATGGGCAGGGGCCACAGTGTCAAATCTATTGAAGAACAGGTTAAGTTCGTTGGCCCTTTCCACACTGCCTTCAGCTCCTCTGTTGCTCGTTTGCCGGAACACAGTGATGGTCCTCATCCCACTACAGACCTCTCTCATGTTGTTCTGCTGGAGTTTCCACTCAAGCTTCCTCCTATACCTGTCTCTAGCCTCCCTGATCTTGGCTTTCATGTCCCTCTGTATTGTCCTTAGCTCCTCCCTATTTCCATCTCTAAATGCCCTCTTTTTAGTGTTCAGGATGTCAACAATGCCCTTTGTTACCCATGGCTTGTTATTTGAATAACAAAGGACAGTTCTTGCCGGAACATTGTAGTCCACACAGAAGTTGATATAACCAGTGATGCACTCAGTGAGCCCATCAATGTCCTCTCCATGTGGTTCACAGAGTGCCTGCCAGTCTGTGGCCTCAAAACAACCCTGGAGTGCCTCATAAGCCTCCCCCGACTATTTCCTCACTGACCTCGAGGTTGCCAGTTTACTCTTCACCAGAGGCACGTAGCAGGGTTTGAGATGCACCAAGTTGTGATCTGACCTTCCCAGTGGGGGGAGGGGAGAGGAGCTGTAAGCATCCTTCACATTAGCGTACATCAAGTCCAGGGTCCTCTCCCCTCTGGTTGTACAGCTCACATACTGCGTGAAGTTGGGCAGTGTCCTAGCCATGGTAACGTGGTTGAAGTCACCCGAGATGGTAATGAGGGCACTCGGGTGCTGGGTTTGTAGTCCGGCTATGACGGTGTGAATGATGTTACATGCTGACGTCGGGTTGGCAGAGGGAGGGATGTACACAACAACCACAATTGCATGTGAGATTTCCCTTGGCAAATAATATGGCCGGAGTCCAACAGCAAAAAGTTAATATCCGGGCTACAAACACGTTCCTTGATCGTAATATGACCAGGATTGCACCATCTGTTGTTAGCCAGAACAGCAAGCCCCCCTCCTTTATGCTTACCGCTCTCAGTGCAATTCCGATCGGCCCGAACGGTCTGGAAGCCCTCTGTGGAAATATTTTGGTCGGGTATGTCCTTGTGGCCAATCCACTTGCCTGTGCCTAATTTTATTTTGCACTTGCTGATAAATCTAATCTCTAATTGGCGGTTGTTCAAATGCCAAAATTCCCGCAAAGCACTGCTTTTTATGGACAATCTCTGACCTAAGTGATTTTCCCCTTCTCTCACTCTCGATCTGTGGTTTACTACTCTTCAAATGCTGAAACTCCTGTGAGCCACTGCTTTTCAATGAACACTGAATTATGACACCTGTACCCCAGTTTCACTTCCAGGCTGATGCAAGATGAGGAGAGGGTCCACAGCTATGGTATACAGAGTGTAGAGGCTGAGAGAGGAGAGAGTAGGCCTCTGGCTGGGAAGTTCTATCCCCAGGGTATCTTTATAACATATGATCAAAGAGCATGGCATGTGGAGGCTGGGAATTCAGCAAGGTGGCCACTGAGATTCACTATTTACTCCAGAGACTGTGCCTTTCCATAATTAATCTGGACCCACCTCCCTGTAAATCAAATATGGCCCCTGACCCCTGGCTCCGATCAAATGGTGGTTGAGGTGGCAGAAGGGGGTGAATTGCAGTACGGCTGTGTTGGCTGACATTGCGTGTTGTAGCTGTTATGAATGCACCACAGCTCTGAGGGGCAGAAGGGGCGGGGGAGCCCCCTCCTTTGTGAGAATTGCAAGAGCATTATTGGGTTGGCTCAAAGGATCCGGGAAATGAGAGAGACCTGGCCATTGTCTCCTGGAGACCACGTTTGTGGATTGGGGACTATACTACGTGCAAGCCCTCGGGCAAAGTGGGCTGGTTGAGAGAGGGATTGCATCATCCCAACCTGATTGACATCTGAGACCCCGTGAGGAAGTATAAAAGAGGATCTGGGGGAACAACCCCTTTCAGACGCACCAGAAGAAACACTAACGATCCCGTAGTAGCGGGAAGCCATTTGAAGGAAGCCACGTGCGTTCGGTTCCCTTTGCCTGGGAGCCGGTGATGGGTACCACAGTAACGATTTTCTTGAACTAACAACGGGGAACCAACTTTCCTGATTCAACGGATTTTGCTTCATAAAAGACCCGGGAAGGTTTCTTTTCTCACAAATCTCTCTCTCTCCAACAAGTGAAAACCCAGCGGTCCCCAAAGGCTGAAGCCTGCAGGAACTGAGTGACTTTTATATTTCCATCGGACAATATATCATCCCCTAGACAAACGATCGAGCTATTTCTTATTGATGATTATTATTATACCCGTGCTTTAGATTGAGTATTGACGACGTATATTATCTGAATGTTTGTATTAATCTTATTTTTGTGCCCCTTTATAAATAAAGACTTTAAAAAATAGTACCATCAGACTTCAACGGACCTCCCTATCATTGCTGGTAAGTGACCCAGTTACAGGGTACACAACATAGCTTATAGTCCTCTGCATGTGATAGATGACAGAGACTTTCAAAAAGAGAGGAATTTATCTCCTTCTTCTAAAGTAGAGCAGAGGCAAATTCAAAGTCAAGTTTACTTTCATATACACGTGTAATGAAAAACTTACTTGTCACAGTATCACAGGCACATAGCATCAAATAATTAGTATTCACAAGAAAAACAATTAAACATAAATTATACAATATTTACAAGGAAGAGCACAATTAGATCCAAAAAATGCTTCTTCTGTGCAAAGTAGTTATCATATTGTCAAACTGTAGTGGTTAGGTTTGTGTTAGTCGGTTCAAGAACTGAATGGTTGAACTGTGGGACTTCAGGCTTCTGTACCTCCTGACTGATGATAAATATAAGAAGAAGGCGTGGCCCAGATGGTGGGAATCTTTGATGATGGACGTTGTCCTCTTGAGGCAGCGCCTCCTGCAGACACTACTGATGGTGGGGAGGGATGTACCCTTGATATATTGGGCAGAGTCCACTACTCTCTGCACTTTATTTTGGAAAACAGCTATGCTTTTGAAAACATAGCTTTTTTCCCAAAGTTTCAAGTATTCTGAGCACCTGCAGTAAATTTAGAATGTTTAGAAATTATAGAATGAAAGAAGAAAAAAAAAATTAGAAATACTCAGCAGGCCAGGCAACAATTCTTTCCGTCTGAATTGATGAGCTTTTCCAGCTTTTTCTGTTTTATTTTGAATTTTCAACATCTGCAGCTTTTTCTTGATGTTCATTTCCTTGATCGTCTGGTTATTGGCAGCCCCACTATTTGAATAGGATTGTTTTACCCTCACCCATTTGTGGGTGGTTTATTGGACTTCTTCAGAACATTGAACAGCACAGCACTGGAGAGGTCATTCAGTGCACAAAGTTGTGCTAAAGTTGACAGCATTTTATACTAAATCTCTTGGACAATGACTCCCATCCACTCCATAATGTACTGGTTAGGCACAGGAGTACATTCAGCCAGAGACTCATTCCACCGAGATGCAACACTAAACGTCATAGGAAGTCATTCCTGCCTGTGACCATCAAACTTTACAACTCCTCCCTCGGAGTGTCAGACATTCTGAGCCAATAGGATGGTCCTGGACTTATTTCCACTTGGCATGATTAACTTATTGTTATTTAATTATTTATGGTTTTATATTGCTATATTGTCTACACTATTCTTGGTTGGTGCGACTGTAACAAAACCCAATTTCCTTCGGGATCAATAAAGTATGTCTGTCTGTCTGTCTTTTTCTGCATCGTTGATATCCTTCCATTCCCCTCATCTATCTAAAAGCCTTTTAAATTCCACCAGGCTATCAGTTTCCACTGCTTCTCTTGGAAACCTATTCCAGGCACCTACATCTCTGTGCGTAAATAAAGACTTGCCCCTGATTCTGCCCTTAAATTAGTGTTTTATATTTCTACCCTGGGCAAAAGATTCTGACTATTTACTTCATCTATGCTTCTCTTAATTTAAAAAACCTCTATCATATCTATTCTCAGCTTCCAACGTTCTAAAGCAAACAACCCAAGTCTGTCTAACCTTTCTTTATAGCTCCTACTCTCTTATCCAGGCAGCATCCTGGTGAACCTCTTCTGCATTCTCTCCACAACCTCCACTTTCTGTGGCAACCAGAGATACACAGTACTTCGTATCGTACACAATACTTTCCAACATGAACTCCAAACCATGCAAACTTGCTGGGATGTGGTAAAATCCTCCCTCAGCCACTTCCTGTACGGTTACTGTGGTGAAACTCAGTGATGGTAAAGCAAACAAGGTCAAAGTCAAAATAACTTTATCATCAAAATATGTACATTTTCTTGCAGGCCTTTACAGGAAAATAAAGAAATACAGAAGAATTTTTGAAAAACTACACCTAAATAAAGACAACCAACCAATGTGCAAAAAAAGACAAAGAGCAAATAAAAAAAAAACACATATTGAGATTTAGTGTCTTCAAAATTGAGCTTGGCTTGTAGATTATGGAATTAGTTCCAAGTTGTGGTGAGTGAAGTTATTTGTGCCAGTTCGGGAACTTGATGGTTGAGGGTTTTTTTGAACCTGGTATTGTGGGAACTAAGGCTCCTGTACCACCTACCCGATGGTTGTAGTGAGAAGAGAGCATGCCCTGAAGACTAGAGATACTTGATGATGGATGCTGCTTTCTTGTAGTAAGTAGCACAAGATCATTTGGACCTCACACATGAAGATCCATAACTGATGGAAATAGTGCCAATGGAATTGAACTCCAATAAGTGTTAGGGCAATGCAAGAAGAATGTAAAAATAGAGCTAAGAGACAGACTGGAAAACAGATTTAGAAGAAAATTAAACAGTTTATGTAAATATGGCAAGCATTTTACTGTACATCGTAGGCCAAAAGTTCATGTTATTAAAAGTTATAAACTTTTTGTAGCAATGCTCAAAACACTGGAAGAACTCAGCAGGTCAGATATCCTCTGTGGAGCGAAATGGACAGTTGATGGCTCAAGACACTTCATCAGGATTGCAAAGCAAAAGGGGAAGTACCAGTATGAAAAGGTGGGGGTAAGGGAGAGGAGGAGGAGCACATGAGTGGTGGATGGATCCCAGTGAAGTGACTGAAAAGCGAGTGAGGGAGGGGAGAGCAGAAATGATGTCAGATGCCAGGGGGTGATTGGTGGAAGTGACAAAGAACCGAAGGAGGTAGAATCTGATTGGAGAAGACAATGAACCATGGAACAAAGGGAAGGAGATGAGGAGAACTGTAGGAAAGAATGTGTGGGTGAGGGGCAGCTGGAGTGGCAGGAGAGGAGAAAGAGGAGTGATGAGGGACAGTGGGATGAGGGAAAAAGAGGGAACAGTGAGGAGTGGTTACCAGGAGTTAAAGAAATCAATGTTTATGTTGTCAAGTTGGAGGCTGCCACGATGGAAACTGAGGTTTTGCTCCTCCAATCTAACTCCACTTGGAGGTAGAGGAGGCCAAGAGCAGACTTGTTGTTTTTGGAATAGGAATTGGAATTAGAATGGCTGGCCACTGGGAGATCCTGGCTTGTACTGCAGAAGGAGTGAAGGTGAATTGTCTGGTGGTGGTGCACCTGTGGAATTCATTGGCACAGATGACTGCAGAGGCTATGTCATTTGGTATACTAAAAGTGGAAGCTGATAGGTTCTTGATTAGTAAGGGTGTCAAAAGTGACAGAAGAAAGTAGGAGAAAGGGCTTGAGAGGGGTAATAGTTCAGTCATAATGGAATGGTGGTGCAGATTCGATGGGCTGAATGGCCTAATAGTGCTGCTATGTCTTATGGTTGAAGTTAACAGGTTGGAGGCTGATGAGGTGGAATTTAGGGTGCTAATGCTGATTTTCAGGATCTTGAACAAGAAATCTGGGCTTGGATACACATCACCATAACATCACTACCAGGCTCAGCTGAGCATCTTCCAAGAGTGCAAACACTGAACAGATCAAATTGCCAACTCAGTCAGAGGCTGCCGGGGACAGTACTGCAATCCTGCCGTAAAGTAAATAGCCCATCCCGCTCCCAGTTTCTCTCTCTCATGCTGTTGCCTCAAAGAAGATGGCAAGTTTCCATAAAAAAAACTCTTCGAGTACAAATCCTTTGGAGCTGCACTTAACAGTTTCATGCTGTATCACAGAAAGGGAGGCTGCTCGCTTGCCAGGAAATGTTAGCAAGGAGACGGGGGGGGGGGGGGGGGGGGAGAGGGTGGGGTTTACTGGTTTAATGAGTGGAAAAGAGGAGCGCCGGTCTGTACAGTGGCATTAATGAGCTGCAGTAGCTCAGACAGAGCTGCACTTCTAAAGAGAGTGTTAGATATTGCAGAATTATCCAGGGCTTTTTACAGCTGTGAGGTGCAAAACAAAAGGCAGCCGTGCTATATGAAAGGGGCTTTGTGTTTAGACAAGCTGCGTGCCTATTTACAATGTGGAAGGGAGAATTTAACACATTTTCCTGACCACGCTAGCACCACAAAACTGAGAGGAGCAGGGGCTCTCGATGACAAGTGCAAATATTTGCCGCAAGATTAATGTATCCTGTGAAAATAGTGGACTTCTGCGTAATAAAGTGCGGGGTCGTGTTAATTCACCTGGATAGGCAAAACCTATCTTGGAAACCTTTGCAGTCTTTAAAGAATCATGAATTCGCCAACACAACTCTTGAGTGAAATGTTCAACTGAAGCTTTATTTCAGCTGGTTCGAGCTTTTGGAATTTCTGAAGACTGATTTATTTTTGCAGACCTCCTCCTCTCCCTCCCCTTTTTATCAGCCTACTTGTCCACTGAAGGAGGCACATTCATGCATCGCTTCTCCCACTGCAAATCACTTTTCTGAGCTCAACAGAACTCTGAATTCATCTCGCGTCACGCTGCATTCTTCAAGCTTGCTACTCCGATGAGACCCGACAGTGTGGCTGAATGCAGGACTTTGATCATTATGAGTGGGGAGTACTGACCCTTACTACAGGCTTGTTCTTCTGAATGCAGACAGTGTGGGCGGACCATACATCCTGAAGCAATGCAGTTGTTCAATGGGATAACAACGATACACTGAGGAAGATGGTAAATGCCTTTCTATTCACCTTCTAAAATAGCTCTAAACTTAGTCTGCATTAAAGGTGCTGGAGCCGCAATAACAGTTCAAAACCTACTTGAAAATCAAAGCAAGATTGTAAGAAGTAATTACGTTAAGAAATGCTATTTGAAATGTTATCTGTGTGTTTGTGTATTAAGTCTAAAGACAAAATGTTTAATCAGTTCTGCATTGATCACAGAGAAATTCTTATTTCTATTCTTTTTGCAAGAAATTAGACATAACTAAAACATGATGGTTTCGGATAGACATTTAAATGAATAATGTTGAGAAGTTTCACGATTAGCAGAAGAGTTGATTGATACTGCTGGTTAACTCAAACAAAGTACTTCACTGTATGTTTCAATGTTCACATGATAAATAAACTTAATCTTGAATTGGAATTGATCAAAGCATCTTTGGGGAAGGGTTGTACATCTTAAATAAATAAAATGTTACATCTAATGAAGTAAAGTATATCAATAACCTCCATGAGATGCTGTATTGCCTGACCACAGGCCAAGTTTACAAACCCACACCCTCCTTCCATTTATGCGATAAAATCTAAACCTTTATTTTGATTTTTCTTGACTTCAAAAGTTGTGACGTTCCTAGTGTCTGAAATATTAACAGTGGGGATTCAGGCCCTCAATTATATTGTTACTATTAACATACAAGTCCTTCCGTAAGATGCAGAAGGTGCAGCCCCATAACCTTGCTTGGTCTCCACTACTAAGCTAGAGGGAATTGTGGATTCTGTACCCATGAGCAGAACTACAACGGGGAATGCTGACCGGTAGGCATCAGAAGTTGTAAAAGCCTAAAAGTTCTATTTCATTCTGCTGTTTTTCTTTTCTGGAGAAAAATACACCATTGACCGCCTCCAGGTTGCTTCACTTTGTACGGGCAGCGTAGGCTAGCTACACCAGCACCAACATGATTTTTATATTGGGTGAATGTGTGCTGACTTCATTCCCTGCGCATCTCATTGCAGGGAAACCTGGAGCTCACTGTCCAGGGAATATGCACCTGCCAGAAATAACAGCTCTTTACACTTTGCTGCCGAGTCTCCGATACCTTCAGAACTTTTTCAGTACCAGCCCATAACTGCCAGCCCTCTCCACGTGGAAAGCCACCCTCTGGGCTTCCAGTCTGTGGATTCTTTATAATGGGATCTCCTTGCAATACTCCCCTGACAGCCTGCTCCCTCCACCTCTCCCTCATTGCCATAGTCCACCCTATTCTGACGTCATTATCTCATTGGCAGCAGTCTACCTCAGCTAATGCTTTAAATAAGAAAAAGAAAACCACCACCATCTTTGTATTCCAAGCTGCTCTCTTCCCCTTTCTCAACTTACTTCCTTCTTCCTCCACTTTCTCCTTTCTCTTTATACCTCTTCCTTATCTTCACTCTCTCACCCTCTGTTTCCTTCTTTGTGTCCCCCCTTCACCCTCTCTCCCTCAGCTTTCGTTCTCTCACTATTTCTCACACCCTTTCATTTCCCTCTCCCTCCCTCTTCTTGTCCTAAACCTCTCCCTCACCAACTGTCCTCTCCCTCTCTCATTCTTTCTCAGCCAATCTCTCCACCTCTGTCGAACTACCTCTTTCACCCTCTTTATCTCCTCTCCCCTCTCTCTCCATTGCCTAGTTCCCAAATTCCTCAATCCTGCTTTGCAGGAGTTTCAAATTCTCTCTTGTCCATTGCACCCCTGCCTCCACACAACCATCCAAGGACCTTTGTTTCTTCTGATCTAATACTCCCCCCATCCCTCATGGCTCCACCCTTCACAACATACACAACTTCACCACAGTTCCTAGCAATGTCCTCGACTCCTCCTAATACCAGGCCACCTCCCTTATTTATTTATTTATTTGTTTGTTTGTTTGTTTGTTTGTTTGTTTGTTTATTTATTTATTTGATACTGCATGGAGTAGGCCCCAAGCCTTCGACCCACGTCACCCTACAACCACCTGATTTAATCCTAGCCTAAGGAGCAATTAACCTACCAACCGATATGTCTTTGGACTGTGAGAGGAAAACCACATGGTCACGGAGAGAACATACAAACTCCTGACAGGCAGTGGCAGGAATTGAACCCATGTTGTCCGAACTGTAAAGCGTTGTGCTAACCATTATGCTACCATGCCGCCCCTTCCTCCAGAAGATCCTCCCCCTGGCTTCCCTGCAAACTTTCTGAACTGCAATCATAACATCCCCATTCCTTTCATAACTAGAGCGATCCACACAAAATGCTGGAGGAAATCAGCAGATCAGAGCGGCATCTACCGAGAGGAATAGGCAGTCTATATTATGGGCCAAGACACTTCATCAGTGCTGGAACATCGACTGTCTATTCCCTTCCACAGATACTGCATGACCTGCTGAGTTCCTCCAACACTTTGCGGGAGCTGCTCTGTATTCCCAGCATCTGCAGAATCTCTTGTGTTTATGCTTTCATAATAGATCTGATTCCTGCCTTTCACCTACTATCTGATGGCTCTAGTTTTCTCCCAGCAATCTACATTACGATAAACACCCAACTGCGCCCAACCAGAATCTCAACAATAACGCTCCACAGTATGGATAGCTGGTACGGCCCCTTAATAGATTCAGGAACATCCTGCTAATTGCCTACCATGTATGGTGCCAGGATTTCAGTGTATAAAGAGCACCTGAATGGAGGTTCAGGGCTCAAGCATAAGCTCAACTAGAGATATTGTCGTGTCTTGTTTACTGCTCAGTTCTCTTTGCAGTTTCATACCGTGTCTCAATCCTTGCCTCGAATACTCCAGCATTCGGGTCCCAACCATCCTCGTCAAGGTCTCTCGTCACAGTACAATTGAGCCGACATAGATCCAGCAGGGTATCAGAGTCGCTTGGGCCGCTGTGACCAGCCACAGCGAGAGGATTTCCAGACCGAGGCTGGAGCTACGTGACCTCCATTTGCTGTTCATCAACTTTTGCAAGGAGGAAGCCAGAATTGTTCAGGAGAGCCTGTCGGTTGTTCTGCGGAGCCAGCATATCTTCCAACCCCAGAGACATTCAACAATGAACCAGGTTTTTGCCGCCACTTTCTCACTCAATGTTCATTGGTATTTGAACTTCAGCCATCCTGGTTCCCTTTGGAGCGTGAAAAGGTGGCCTTTATTATCTGTCTTCTGCCTGAGCCAACGTGCTTTGGGAACAAAGGTCAGAGGTTTGTTTGGATTGGAGGAATTTATGGCTATCATGGGGAAGGTGTTTCATCACCCTGCCAGAGCCAGCCGAGCCTTGGACCGTCTGATGACCATCTAGTTGATAGGGCCAATGGTCAGCAGTCGACTACACTGCCGAGTTTCGGACCTTGGCCCAAAAGAGTGGCTCGAATGGGGAAGCCTTGGTCACTTTATACCACCACAGACCACTTGTCTTGGGAGATCCAGCAGAAGACTTGGAGGTTCTGATTGGCCAGTCCATTCGTTTCAATAATGGTCTGGCAGAGCGAAAGTGGGACTACTTCAGGAGGTCAAAGAGGGCTAGCCCAACTGAGCCTGACAACGCGTTGGAGTTCCACTCCCTGACCTGGAACCATGACCAGCCCATCTTCTGCTCAAGATCTTGTCGTTGCCCATGTAAGTCAGCTGCACTGGATTCTCAGCCAATGAGAGGTCCTGGTGTCAGAGTTGTGGGCGCTGCTGTTACTGCGGGCCAAATGTGCGAGGCTGAAACCATCAGGAAACTACTAAGACCATCCGGTATCCGGAGGACTGTGATGATAGCAGCCGCTGTTCCCAATCCCACGGATTCTGGTTTCACGCTGACGGTGAAGATCTCTTGGGGTCAGAACAGGAAGCAGGCGAAGGCTTTTATGGGCTCTGGGACAGCAGGTAATTTTCTGGACTTAGGAACTGTCCGTCAGCTCGACATACCGCTGCGCGAGTTGAGCCAGGCCCTGCCTGTAACTGTCTTGGACAGCTGTCTGCTAGGTTCCAGGCAGATCCAGTAACAGACTGTGGTCGTGCAGATGAGGATAGAGGATCATGTCGGAGATGTTAGTTTCTACATCATTGACTCACCACTCATACCTCTGATCCTTGGGTACCCATGGCTATCCCAGCACAACCCACCTTTGGACTGGAGAGAGGGCAGAGTGATTGCTGGTCCAGTCATTGTGAGAGGGTATGCTTGCAGTGTGGTGTTCTGACCCCCAGACACTCCTGACATCAATGATCAACAAGGAGGTGGTCTTCAGTACAAACTAACCTGAAGCCTTCTGGAGATCTAGTCTTGCCCACAAGGACAGATAAGCCGGTCCCGGCCAATGGGACTGTGTGAGTCCCAATCCTGTATAGCTGGAGGCACGCTGGAACTAGAGAGAGATCTCAGGAGAAAACCAAGGAAGTGCCAGAGCCAACTGGAACACTTCACTCAGCCTAAGGGATCCAGCTGCCTGATCCCGACTACAGGAGAAACTCCTAAGCTCAGACTCTTGGAGCCTATTTCTGGGAGCACAAGGACTATTGGTTACATGTCATTGCTGACACCTGAGGACATGGACGAGGATTTAGACTCTTATTTGGCCGTTGTTTCAATAAAAGAGTCTAGCAAATCTAGGTAAGAGACTTTGAGATCTATTGAAACACCCCTGCCACCTAAAAAGCCCCAGGTGTTGTCCTCAAAGGAAAGTCCAGAAGAAATTGCAGTACAGGTGGTGCCCGGTTTTCGAATGTTCGCTTTATGACAGCTCACTGTTACAAAGGACCTACATTAGTACCTGTTTTCGCTAACCAAAGAGGATTTTCACTTTTACGGGAAAAGACGCCCGTTTTATACGTGTTTACCCTGAAAAGAGTACCATGACTGTGAAGCCTTGTGCGGGTGGCTGTGTGCATGTGCCTGTATGTGCATACGCATGTACGTAGGTATGTGTGTACGTGCGTAGGCGTGTATGTGCCAATTTTTTTTTCTCCAAATCGATTTTGGCTTGCTGTCTTCCCAATTTTGATAAGTGAAACTACACCCTAAATACAATATTTCTACTTTATATAGGCTGTATATTTATCATACCATTTCTGCTTTTACTGTATTTCATATTATTTTAGGTTTTATATGTTATTTGGTATGATTTGGTAGGTTATTTTTTGGGGCTAATTGATAATGGTAATTGCTTCTTTGCTTTATGACATTTCGGCTTACAAACAGTTTTCATAGGAATGTTCTACCTTCGGATTGCAGGGGAAACCTGTACTCAAACCAGCTGAGATCCCTTCCGTCTACAAGGACATGGAAGAGGTCTTCAGCAATGGAAAGGCCTTGACTCTTCCACCACACCGACCCTATGACCATACTATAGACCTACTACCTGATACCTGCCCTCTTCTGGGTCGATTACATGCACTCTCAGGCACAGCGAGAAGTGGAATGGAAGAGAATGTAAAGGAGGCACTTGCCATGGGTTTCATTTGGCCCTACAGAACCTATGACCATGGATTGACTATGGAGGGTTAAACCACATAATGGTTAAGATTCATTGTCCCCTTCCACTCATGAATACTGTCTTTGAGATTTTACAAGGGCAAGAATACTCATAGATCTAGACTTGCAGAGTGAATACCATCTGGTCGGCATAAAGAAGGGTGATGAACAGAAAACCACATTCAAAACCCTGACAGGGCACAATAAGTATCTGGTTATGCAAATGCTCCAGCAGTGTGTCAGGCCTTATAATCAACGTTCTTTGGGATACTCTCCATAAATAATACGCCTTTGTCTACTTGGATGGTATCCCAGACTTCTCTAAGTCCATTGAGGAGCATGTTTCTCACATGAAGGACATTTTAAAGATTCTTCTAAATCATGGACTTTAGGTTAAGCTGGAGAAGTCTGAATTTCCCATGACAACCATTTCATTTTTGGGGTTCATCATCTTCAATAGCAATCTCAAGATGGACCCTACCAAGACGCAGACAGTCAGAGAGTGGCCACAATCATCCAGTGTCAAACAAGTCCAATGATTCCTGGGAGTTGCTAACTTTTACTGGAAGTTCATCAGGAACTTCAGCTCAATGTAGCTCCACTGATGGCGCTAACTAAGAAATCCACAGGCCCTTTTGTCTGGACTGCCGAAGTGGAGGCTGCTTTTGCAGAGCTCAACCAACGATTCATATCAGCTCCCATCTGGTTTCACTAATCCAGACCTTCCCTTCATCATGAAGGTGGATACCTCAGACATTGGAGTGAGGGCAATGCTGTCTCAACAGGCAACCTTCGGACAGTAAATGCTACTTGTGTGTGTTTTTCTCCAGGCGGTTTTCCCCGGCAGAGAGAAACTATGACATTGGGAATTGGGAGTTACTCATGGTTAAGCTGGCCTGGAGGAATGGCGTCTCTGGTTTGAGGAGGCTGGATTCCCAACAGACTAGATGGTCTCTTTTCTTTAACCATCTTAAATTTGTCCTGACTTATAGATTGGGGTCAAAGAACCAGAAACTCAATGCCTTATCTCATCAGTTCAACGAACCCTAAAGAGGGGAGCAGCCTACCATTATTTTGCTTCAGGTTAGGGTGATAATGCCAGTCCATTGGGGAATTGACAAACTTGTTCGCCAGGCCCAATTGCAAGGGAAGGTTCATGAGAATGGTGCCTGGTGTCTCAGGTTCTATCAGGCCACATGTACTCCAATAGGGTGTATTCATCAAGAATGGCCACCCTCCTGGATATTGCCAGAGCCCTTGAGTTCATCAGGAGGAGGTACTGGTGGTCTGGAATGGTGAAAGTGGTTCGGCAATTCGTGCAGGCATGTGAAGTGTGCGCTTGGAACAAGGAGCCCCGTACCCATCTTCAAGGATTCTTTCATCCTCTACTGGTTCAAGACAGACTATGAGCACACACCTCCATAGACTTTATCACGGGTCTTCCGCCATCCAAGGGGAAGACCGTCATTATGTAATTGTCCGGCAATTTTTGAAGGCCTACAATTCAGTGCCTTGGACAGGATACCAGCTGCAGACAAGATTGTCTTGGACCAGGCCTTCAGGATCCATGTATTCCCAATGGACTCTGTCTCATCATATCTACTGTTCTGATTCCTATTTCACCCCATACTCCAGGAATCTTCTGCATCAGAATCTTCCCCTAACCCTGGTTGGTTCCAGTACCAGTAACCAAGCATACCCAGTGACATGCTCTTTCCATTTCCACCCCCATCACCCCTTGCTATACCCGGTACCAGCTACTCCATTTACACGGTGTGCTCTAGTGATTGGGGCTGTGGCTCAGGATATTCCAAACCTGGTCTCAGTGAGGTAGAACCAGGTTGCACTTTGAGCCTCTAGTGTTTGAAATACAACCTTAGCTCTTTTTGGATTGAATGAGCAGGAGGCTTGATTCCTCTCCACTATCAAGGATATCTTCAAGAGGCAGTGTTTCAAGAAAACAGCATCTAGCACTAAGGGCCCTCAGCATCTAAGACGTGCCCTCTTCACATTACTATCATCAGGGTGGTTATACAGGAGCTCAAAGGCCCACACTCAATGATTCAGAAACAGTTTCTTTGCCTATAAGATCAGACTTCTGAATGGCCCATGGATCCATAAACACTATCTCATTATTCCTTTTTAGACCATAAGACAAAAGAGTAAAATTAGGTCATTTGGCCCATCAAGTCTGCTCTGCCATTCTATCGTGGCTGATATATTATCCCTCTTAACCCCACTCTCCTGCCTTCTCCTCATAACCTTTGACGTCCTTACAAATTAAGACTCAATGGGCTGAATGGTATAACTCTGCTCCTATATCTTATGGTTATCTGGAAATTCCACATCAATATGAGTGGGGTTCTTCTAATCTTCAGGCACAGAGACCCCTGTTGTGTGATATTTCAGCCCAATGCCAACATGGAATTTGAGAGCAGATTTGTATCATAGTCAAAGGTAGACATTTCTCGCACAGATTACTCCTGTACCACTGATGAACTATTTGTATTTTTGAACTGAGTGTAATTTTTGCAGCAGAAACTGTCATCACCACTGTGCAGTATCCAACAGGACTTCTCAAAAGTAATCAGAATCAAATTTATTATCGCTGACTTATATGACAATACAGTGCAAAGACATAAAATTTCTATAAATTACAGTCTTAAATAAATAGTGCAAAAATAGGAATAATAAGGTAATGTTTATAGGTTCATATACCGCTCAGAGGAAATCTGATGGCAGAGGGAAGAAGCTGCTCCTGAATTGTTGATTATGTGCCTTCAGGCTCCTGTACATTCTCGCTGAAGATAGTAATGAGAAGAGGACATGTCCTAGATGGTGAGGATCCTTAGTACTTCTTCAGGCACTGCCTCTTGAAGATGCCCACAGTAATGGGGAGTATTGTGTCTGTTATGGAGCTGGCTGAGTCAACCACACTCTGCAGCCTCTTGCAGTCCTGTGTATTGAACCCTTCATACCAGGTGCTGATGCAACCAGCCAGAAAGGCTCTCTACAGTAAATCTATAGAAATTTGCTCAAGTCTTCGGTGCCATATCAAATCTCCTCAGGTTCCTAATGAAAAAGAATTACTCATGTGCCTTCTCCGTGATTACATGAATGTGTTGGGCCAGCTGCTTGAAAGGTATAGTTGCTCAGAAGTGGTTTCCATTTATATCTTGAATGAAAACAATTCATATGTTCTTCAACAAACTGAAAAAAAGAACTAGTAAAGCATCAGTATGGTGTAAGGATTTAGTGTTTATTTACCTGGGTTCAAAACTCAGAGCTTATCATGCCAGTTTGTGAATACTGAGACTTGTTTATAGTAATAAACATTTCTTTGAAAGTTCAGGCAGTATCATTGTAAGTGACCCTGTGCAGCCAGATTCAGATTCAGAATATGAATCTGAATCTGATTGTCAGGAATGAAGTCTAGCTTATGCTTGACAATTCCCATATCAACGTGCTGATTCTGGACTGTCAGACTCTATCTCTGGACTGCTAGATCTGGACTAACAGTAGTATCAAGGAAAAGCTTCATGAGCTGTCGAGGGTGAATTTTTTATGACAACAAGGCTTCATCAACCAATGTTCTCATGTTTTGCACATCCATTTCCCCAGAATTAACATAATCAAATGTACTGGCATCTCCATATTAAAGAAGAACTGGAATTAGAATTGGAATTGGTTATTGTCACTGTGAGACACAGTGAAACACTCGTCTTACATACTGTTCATTCTGATTAATTTATTGTACAGTGCATTGAGGTAAAACAAAGTAAAGCAATAACAATGTAGAATAAAATGTAACAGACACAGAGAAAGTGCAGTGCAGGTAAACAATAAAGTGCAAGGCCATAACAAAGTAGAAGGAACTTGCAGAAGACAAAAGAATTGATAATTGACTTCAGGACAACAAGAGATCCCAAACAAGCTCCACGATTCATAAATGGTGAGAGGGTGGAAAGGGTCTCCAGTTTCAGGCTTTTGCGGGTGAACGTCACCGAGGAGCTGTCTTGGTCTGTCAACACAATCTTGCTAGTAGGGAAGGCACAACAGTGACTATACTACCTGAAGGGCTTAGGGAGAGGTAATCTGCCCCAACAATTGCTGGCTAATTTTTAACGATGTGCGATAGAAACTATACTGATATATAGAATGATAGTGTGGTACTCTAGCTGCAGCAAAACAGATCACAAAGCACACCAACAGGTGATTAGGATGGTTCAGCACATCACTGGGAATCAACTACCGGACTGGAGACAATCTACAACTCTCAATGCCTATGGCACACTCGTAACATCATTAAAGACCCATCCGCTATCTGTTCAATCTCCTGCCATCTGGTAGAAGATACAGAAACATTTCAGCCAAGACAATAAGACTGAAAAACAACTTCTTCCCAAGGGCTGATGTGCAGCTGAATAATGCTACACCCTGGCTTGCCAATGGCCTTTGAGTGTGATGGACTATCAAAGTCACTTACTGCATGTAAATAGAGGTTTTTTTCAATTTAGCCATACCACGGGCATTGTAAATTTGCGTAAACTGGAGCAGAACTGCAATCTCATTGGCTTCTGCAATGAAAATAAAGTTATATTCTACTACCTAGGACAGAAGGAGGAAGAAAAATATAGAAAATCTTGTACCTCCTTCCTGATGGCAGCAACGAGAAGAGAGCATGACCTGGATGGTGGGGATCCTTGATGATGGAGGCTGCTTTCATTGTGGCAGAACTCCTTGTAGATGTGCCCATTGGTGGGAAGGATTTTCCTGGGATAACCTTTCCTCATTTTTGGAGTATGGAAAAGAGATAACTGTTACCAAATAATGTTCAATTTAATTATTTATGGATTTTTTTTACAGGAGTGCAAGAACACTTAATTGAACTGTTACCTCTTGGTTTCTAAGGATATTTTGTTTGGGTTGATATAACAGTATGGTGACATTCATCTCCTGTTACTTGCAAATCACTACTGGTTATATTCAGAAATACCGGTAGGAGTTGTAAACCATTACATTAAAGAGAAAACATTCAGCCATGTCTGCCAGTTTTGACAACAGTCATTTCTGAGCTTTGCTTTCTGTAAAGAAACTGGACAACATGTTAGCATGCTGATGTTAAATAGGGGACTGGCGTCAGGAAGGGTTAAGCTTCTCTTGTGCAAAATATACAGGTACTTGCAGTTACCTTCTAAACAATTGAAGCTTGTCCTGTTTAACTTAGTGGGATGCATGCTGTACTTTGGGTGGGCTTTAAACAAAAAGAGCTTAAAACAATTGACTGGTTTGTATCCACTGCTACACCCTGCACTGATTATATTCTATCTTTTTCTTTCATCTGTCTGCTTTATTCTTTGTTAATCTGAGTTCCAAAGCAGAAGGATAGTCCTGGAACAAGCATGCATGATCATGTTTGCTGATAATTTTTGGTCCACTATCTCTTGTTGAGAACAAAAATTCATTCAGGAACTCAGTTACTTTTTTGCTCACGCTCAGCGCTTCTTCTGCAGTATTCATTTGATTTGTACAAAGAAAATCTTTGCCCAGTCCAGATGAGTCACTTCTGCAAAATGACCACTGTCTCACTTATAGTATGTCACACAATTTGCAAAGATGTTGTTTGTCATCTGGAGACAAAAAGATCCTAGTTTGTAAACAATTGGTTCCAGTCCTTTCCATAATGTCTAGCACAGTGTTTCAAAGTTCAAAGTAATTTTATTATCAAAATACATATACTTTCATTTTCTTTCCGGCATTCACAGTAGAACAAAAAATACAATAGAATCAGCGAAGAACTACAAAGACAAAGACTGACAAACAACCAATGTGCACAAGAAGACAAATAGTGCAAATACAATAAATAAATCAATCCTGAGAACACGAGTTGTAGCGTACATGAGAGTGAGTCCATAAATTGCGGAGTCAGTTTAGAGTTGTAGGGTGTGAAGTTATCCATGCTGGATCAGGGTCCTCATAGATGAAGGGTAATAACTGTTCCTGAATCTGGTGGTGTGGAACCTAAGGAACAGATACCCTTCAACCATCAGGCTCCTGAACCAGTGTGGATAGCTTCACTCACCTCATCTCTAAATTTACAGACCAATGTGAGATCTGTAATCCATTTAGGGAGAATTAAATTCCTCAGTCCCTTATCAAAAGAATACAATTTCTATTCCATCTATAGAGAGCCAATAGTGTTCATTCTGCAGGGGAAGGAAGTGCCAGTGACCTCCTTGTCATGAACCTTGCTATCCCTGTTGTCTTCAATAATGTCTTCTGCATCACTGATTTATCTACGGTTTGGTTGGCTGGGCCTGAACATCAATCAATAAGTTCAATTACATCTAGTAGAGAGCAATTTGTTTTTTCAGACCAGAGCAGATTTGCCCCAGGTTATGAATACCCGACTTATGGGTAGCACGTGTTTGCAATCAATTAGTCAGCTGCTGTGGGGCGGTGGCCACCTTCTGCTGCCTGGTAAATTGTTCTGTGGCTGCATTTCCAATATCGTGGTTGTTCGGGCTATGAGCAGCTCTGTTGTAACTGTGTCAGAATCTGGGTTTTTTTCTATTGTGAAATATGTTGTTTGTGACAGCTGCATAGGGTAAAAACATGCAAATTAATACTGTATAAGTTATAATTAAAAAACAAACAAGTCAATGAAGCAGAATAAGGATAATAAGGTAGTGTTCATGGGTTTCTGTTCAGGAATCTGATGGTGGAGGGAAGAAGCTGTTCCTGAATCATTGACTGGCTCCTTTACATGTTCCCTTATGTCCTGATGAGAAGAGGGATGGTGAGGATCCTTAGTGCTAAGTTCAGGCACTGCCTCTTGAAGATGTTGTTGATGATGAGGAGGATTGCGCTCGTGATGGAGCTGGCAGAGTCTACAACCCTCTGCAGCTTCTGGTAATCCTACACATTGGAACCTCCATTCCAGGTGGTGACTCAACCAGCCAGACAGGCCTTCCACAGTACATCTGTAGAAACTTATAGGAATCTTTGGTGGCCTACCAAATCTTCTCAAATTCCTAACAAAGTAGAGTTACTGCCATGCCTTCTTCATGAACAACGTTCAGTAAGAAACAGAGATGAAGTTATGAAGATAGAACATAGAATACAGAACACAGGAACAGGCCCTTCAGCTTACAACATTGAGCTCATTCAATCAAATTAGCCAACTAACCCCTTCTGCCTGCACAACGTCCATATGCTTCAATTCCCCTCACATTCATGTGCCTATCTAAACATTTCGTAGAAGTTTCTAATGTGGCTGCCTTTACTATGACCACAGGTAGGACATTCCTGTGTAGGAAACTTACCCCTCACATCTCCTTTGAACTTACTCCCTCTCATCTTAAATGAGAAAATATCAGAAGAGCAAGCAAAGATCAAGGCATAATGAGGAATAAAGATCATGGACCATTCTGAAATCTGAGGGCAGAGGGAAGAGGCTGTTCCTGAATTGTTGAATGTGTTAGTAATGCCTCCCCAATGGTAGTAATGATGAGTGGAGTTAGATTCAGCCTAGCATCTTAGATTTTGTGGCAGTAGTGATGTTGAAGCTTTTGCTGTGTGCAGTCAATGAACTGAAATTGCTGTCAGGTTAAGCTGTGATCAGTGATTGGCAGCATTGTTTGCAGACACCAGGACAACTTTGGAGGAAATTACCTGCATTGATGTGGAAATAAGGTGCTTATCAACTTACCTCATAAAAAGACCGCAGTGCAGCACAATATTGTAACAAGGAGCTGCTGCCTCAATGCACCAGTGACCCTGATTCAGGTTTGACCTTGGACACTACCTGTGTGGAGTTTTCTTTTTTCGCCTGTGGGTTTCGTCCAGATGCCTTGGATTTCTCCCACATCCCAAAGACATGTGGTTTGGGAAGTTAGTTGGCTGCTGTATAGTGCTGCTTGTACCATGAATGGCTGTTGGAATTTGTGGTGGGGTCAGCCAAGAATGTAGGGCGAATAAACAAATTAATGTAGGGCTAGTATAACTTGGTGGTAGATGGTTGCCATGGACACAGTAGGCAGAGGGCCTATTCATGAGCTGTATCCCTCTATATATGACTACAATATTTTTGAACTTCGTTGCATGAGGTCTAAGTGATTGTGATGAACACAATCATAAGTACTTCCTTTCAATATCATAGACCCTAACTAATACTTCATAGATGTGTTTGCAATTTGGTTGCAAATATTTGAAAACAACTATTTTTTTAAAAACATTTGGTTATTTCAATTTCCATCTTAATCATAGATGTACATATTTTCCAATTGTTTAGCAGCCGAAAGTATTTGAAAGGTTAATTAAAGGTTGCATTTTTTTCCTTCCTGGCTTTGCTGTTTATGAGAATCCTTTCAAATCATAGGTTACTTAGCCAGCTGAATGACATCACAGCCACAGAGGTTGCTAAATCATTTGACAGATCTTTCTTGGAATTTGTTTCAACTTTCATTGCTTGCCTTTGCTCTGTTTTTTCACTTTTCAGTGACATTTCAGATGATTATCCTAACACTGTTCACATGATAGACTGTAGCAACTCCTTCTCCAAGTTGATTTCTGGTGACCCAGTCATCACACTTGAACTCAACCAAAACTCCGCTACATCAAAGCGTAGTCTGCAGTCACATCCCCCCCGTGTCTTCTAAGTTGCATTGTCTCCCAGCCAAGTATTTTTTCCCTTTGTAACCTCTTCCAGCATCGCAAGTCATTGAGATTCCCTTCCATCCCCCGGTTCCCACTTTGTGCCCTGTACATTATTCCTTTTAATATTGGCAGACTTACCTTCACCTCCTTTAGAATCAGAATCAAGCTTATTATCACTCGCATACTGTATGTCATGAAATTGGTTGTTTTGCAGAAGCAGTACAGTGCACTTCAAAAATTAGCACACTATAGGTAACAAAAGTAAATAAATAGTACAACGGACAAATAACAAATACCTCCCTTAAAATTTCAGCTGTGGTCAAAACTTTGCTCGCATGCGCTAACTTCTAATCTATTTGGTGTCAACATTTTTTTGCTGGTTCTATGACATATCTTGGGAAATGATGGATCCTGATGCTTTTGTGATCCAAAGGTTCATTGGAAATCAAGAATGATGCATAAAATAACAACTGTGGTCAAAACTTTGCTCACTTGTCCTAACTTCTAAAGTGTTCTTATGACCATTTTATTAAATGATCCAAGAATGAAGAAAGAACAAAGAAGTAAGAGCCAGAGACAAAGGGAAAAAAACAGTGTGGTCACCTCAAACAAATAGCAATTCTACAACATAATCCAACAGAAGGCTTACTGAGAGAAGAATGCTACATAAGGTCAAGGAGTTGTTCTTGTTAGTTTTTTCATTCTCCTAAGGAAACATAGAAGTAATCCCTATATCATATTCACATTTCCATTCTGAACAATGACTTTTACTTCAAGGCCGTCACAAGATTTTTCAGGAACTCCTTTGTGAAGAGCTCTTGAATACACTGCATATATTTTGTTTAACTTCCCTACATCAAGCCTGCATTACTGTACATCAGGAGAAATGGCAAGATATAATGGTTGGGTCAGAGGAGGAATGGTGCAAAAGGGCTCTGGGATCAAGCTGTGTTGTCATTGAGATGGAAGTCATTCAGTGCTGGCATTTTAGTTCACAGCAGCAAGCGATTTCAATGGTAAAAGGAAAAAAACTATAAAAGAGGAATGAAGAATGGGATTCAATGACCCACTGGGTTTGTGAATCAGACTGGAGTTCGAGGCTTACTGTTCAGTGATCGGCAGATCCTGGGGTCGACGCCAAGGATGGAGGCCTGAAGGTCAATTTGGAGGTCCGGAAGTCAAGGCCTGTAGGCTGGAGCCCCTGCCTTATGAATCTCTGTGAGTGGAATGTGTGGTAACACTTGCAGGCCGCCCTCAGCACACCATTGGAAGCCCAGAGCTGGAGAACTGATCAAGTGTGTGGATGGGACGGAGGGTGGAAGACAGGAAAAAGACTTGTTTTGTTGCTTGTTGTGTTCCATTTTGTTGTGCTCTGTATTGTTCTGCCAAACATTGTGGGCATATTAAGTTGGCGCCAGAACGTGTGGTGAAATTTGTGGGCAGTCCCCAGCACATTCTTAGATATGTTAGTTGTGAATGCAAATAATGCATTTCTGTGTGTGTCTCTATGACAACATGATAAATAAACTTGAATCCTGAATTTTGTAAAAAAAAATCTTAAAATTAGAGCAAATATGAATAACAAAGACATTGATTATTGATGCAAGCACAGGCTGCTTCTATGTAGAAAGCAGCACATGTAACCATAAGTTTTGTAAAGTGTTATTAGTCCAAGGTACACACTGTAGACACAAAAGAGACCTTAAGGATGTTAGGGCAGATGGACTGTGTGACTGTCTACAATGGGCAAAAAACAAGATCCTGATATTGTCACCAAGTGAATCTACTGAGCAGAGGTCAGCTAAAGCAATTGAGAATGGATTAGAAAAATGTATTCATTGTGAATGTATTACAACTATGTTAAGCAAGCTTCAGAGGCAATGACAGGGGATCTCCAAGGATTCATGTAGCAATAGAGAGTAGCAATATAAAATAGAGTTTTATGCAGCTCTATAAAACTCTGGTTAGGCCACACTTGGAGTACTGTGTCCAGTTCTGGTAACCTCACTATGGGAAGGATGTGGAAGCATTGGAAAGGGTACAGAGGAGATTTACCAGGATGCTGCCTGGTTTAGAGAGTATGGATTATGATCAGAGATTAAGGGAGCTAGGGCTTTACTCTCTGGAGAGAAGAAGAATGAGAGGAGTCATGATAGAGTTATACAAGATGTTAAGAGGAATAGATAGAGTGGACAGCCAGCACCTCTTCCCCAGGGCACCACTGCACAATAGAAGAGGACATGAGTTTAAGGTAAGGGGTGGAAAGTTCAAAGGGAATATTAGAGGAAGGTTTTTTACTCAGAGAGTAGTTGGTGCATGGAATGCACTGCCTAAGTCAGTGGTGGAGGCAGATACACTGCAACAACTCCTTCTCCAAGTTGATTTCTGGTGACCCAGTCATCACACTTGAACTCAACCAAAACTCCGCTACATCTAAGCGTAGTCTAATTTATGAGACTACTAGACAGGTATATGGAGGAATTTAAGGTGGGGGGGGGTTATATGGGAGGCAGTGTTTAAGGGTCAGCACAACATTGTGGGCTCGAAGGGCCTGTAGTGTGCTGTATTGTTCTATGTTCTAATATCACAGACACATACCTGTAGAACTGAATGCAAAACTGATCCTTTGTAAATGCAGCTGTATACCATTCGCGCTGAATGCTTGGGAACATAAAGAGATAAACAAACTTCAGTGGTAGGAGATATTTGTGAGAGTGGTATAGAGAGATTGAGCAACTCCTATGACGGTAGGACTTAAAGCTGATGTCAAAGTCAAGTTTATTGTCAGATGCACAAATACATGTGTGTACAGGTGCAATGAAAATCTTACTTGCTTCACAGGGGCAGTTTATCAGCTAAGCAGCATTCAGAAGAAAAACAATAATCAAACAAATTTTACACAATTTTGAGTCCATTTACAAGAAAAAATATAATTAGGACAAGAAAACCCGAAGTCCATTGTAGTGCAAGGTGATCAAAGTGATCAGAGTGTTGCTATACTGGGGTCACTCTTAGGATTACGCAGACTGAAAGGAAGTAAGCATTCTTAAACCTGGAGCTCCTGCCAGATGGTGGCTTGAAGAAGATGTCTTTGCCCAGATCGTGGAGATCTTTGATGATGGACGTTGTCTTTTTGAGGCAGCACTCATGTAGATACTTTGAATGGTGGGAAGAGATGTGCCTGTGATGTACTGGATAGAATACACGATTCTCTACAGCTTCTTATGTTCCTGCTCTTTGAAATTGCTCTCCCAGACAAGCGCAACCAGTCGGGATACTTCCAACAGGACCTGTAGAAATTTGTTACAGTGTTCTTTGACAAGCTGAACCTCTTTAAGCTCTTGAGAAAGTAAAGATGCTGGTGAGCCAGAGCAAGTCATCAATGTGTTAGTGTCGAAGAATTTAATCGGTTCCTATGCTGATCTTCCAGCAATGACCGGCACATGTTCACCCCCTTCCTGAGGTTGTCAATCAGCTCTTTAGTTTTACTGATGTTTAGTGAAAGGTTGTTGTGGCAACACTCAACCAGTGATGAGTGTTGGCACGAATGTGTATGCTGACTCATCACCAGCTAATGTTCATCCAACGGCAGTTGCATGAAATTATAATAGTGGGTGACAGTGATCAGTGATCTCTACCCACATCTGTAGATTGATATAATAACCTGGCAGAAGCAAGTGTCTTCATTCAGCTTCCTCTGTCCCTTCCTTAAGTTTAATGGAAAAACTCAACACAGTTATTACCCTTTAACAATAGGGCTAGTGAACCAATGTGGATAACTTCACTCACTTCAACATTGAACTGATTCCACAACCTACAGACTCACTTCCAAGGATAGTACAACTCATGTTCTCAGTATTATCCATTTACTTATTGTTGTTTTTGCACACATGAGCACATTGCTTGCTTGTCAGTCTCTGGGTGCAGTTTTTTATTGATTCCGTTGTATTTCTTTGTTCCGCTGTGAATGCCTGCAAGAAAATGAATCTCAGGGTAGCCTATCATGACATATACATACTTCGATAATAAATTTACTTTACTTTAACTCCCATAAGGATTGTGTTTGTATATTAAGCTGTAGAATTCTCCCCTCATATACTTCAAGCAATAACGGTATGAAAATAACACCAGAAAGCGTTGAAAATATCAACAGTTCAGCAGCATCTCTGGAAAGAAACAGAAGTAATTTTTCAGGTCAAAGACCCTTCTTCGTGTCATTCATTTTTCTCTTTTAGTTGGTGTGTGTGTGACGTGTAAGGGAAAGGATTATTATGACTGCTCGACGTGACATGACTCTACGCTCTCTCATTCCTTATTTGGAAATATTTCCAGCGAGGTTTAGCCATTGACACTCTCATACTGCACAAAAAGAAACATTCACTCTGAGACTTCACTTGGTCTTTGCTAAACTTTACCCCACAGCTCGACCTTCTTCAATCGCTGTAGTGTTAGGCAGTGTCAACTGTGATAAAGTCTGGTAGAAATCTAGTGTATATTGGATCAGTCCAAGATATCACTAGAACTTAGTTAAATGTTGGGGTTTTTGGGACTGATGATGGTTTATCTCTTAAGACCATAAGACGTAGGAGTATAATTAGGCCATTCGGCCCATTGAGTCTGCTGCGCTCTTCTATCTTGGCTGATTTATTATCTCTCTCAACCCCATGCTACTGTTTTCTCCTGGTAGCCTTTGATGAACTTACTAATCAATAACACATGAACTTCTGCTGTAAATGTACCCAATAACTTGGCCTCCACAGCTGTCTCTGGCAATTAATTCCACAAATTCACCACCTTCTGGCTAAAGAATTTTCTTTTAATCTTTGTTCTAAAGGGATGGCTTTGTATTCTGAGGCTGTGTCCTCTGATCCTAGACTTCCCCACATTTGGAAACATCCTCTCCACGTCCAGTCAGTTTAGGCCTTTCGATATTCTAGAAGTTTCAATGAGATTTTAGCCTTTTCCAAACTCCAGTGAGTACATGCCGAGAGTTATCAAACATTTCTCCTACATTCACCCTTTAATTCCTGGGATGATTCTCATGAACCTCCACTGGACCCTTTGCAAAGCTGGCTTATCCTTTCCTAGGTAAGAGATTCAAACCTGCTCACAATACTCCAAATTTGGTCTGACCAATGCCTTTAAAACCTTCAGCATTACATCCTTGCTCTTATATTCTAGTCCTCTCGAAATGAATGCTAACATTGTATTTGCCTTCCTTACCACTGACTCAACCCGCAAGTTAACCTTTTAGGGAATCCTACATGAATACTCCCAACGCCCTTTGCACATCTGAATTTTCTCTCCATTTAGAAATTTGTCTACACCTTTATTCCATCTGCCAAAGTGCATGACTATCTTTGATTGGTTGCTACTTCCTATTGCACAAAAGTATTGTTTTAAGTTTGGCTGCATGTTAATGAAGTTTTTCCTTTATACATTTTCTTCCACAGGAGGCTGTGGAAATTGCCATATCTCTTTTGACCCTCATCAGCACAGTTCATCATATAACAAAAACAGGCCTCACCTCCATGGACTCTGTCTAGACCATTTGCAGCTAGCATTATCAAAGACCCTACCCACTTGGGCATTCTGTCATCTCCCCCTTCCCACAGGGCACCAAATACTTCTCACCTATATTCACAACACTTCATATGCTCTTGGTCTCCTCAACAACTTCCTGACCCTGACCACCTCATTTTCACCATGGATGTCTAGCCCCTATCCACTTCTATCTCCCATCAAGAATGCCTTAAAACTCTCTGCTTTTTCTACAACAGACTCAACCAGTTCCCCTTCACCATCAGCCTCTTCTGTCTGGTTGGAACTGCTCCTGACTCAACAACTTCTCCTTTTTGTTGTCTATATGGAACAGGTCATGCTCCAAGCCTTCCCTGGAAATCTTCCTCAACTCTTTCTGCACTGATGACTACATTGGTGCTCACACATGCTGAACGCATCAATTTCAGCAAATTTGCCTCCAACTTTCCTAGCTGCCCTTAAGTTCACTTGGTCCATTTTTGACACCTCTCTATCTTTTCTCTGTCTCTTTGTCTGGATCTCTGAGGACAAACTGTTTACTGATATCTTCCATACACCTACCCATTCCTACAGCTATCTTGACTACCTCTTCCCACCCTGTCTCTTGTTAAAATGCTATTTCCTTTTCTCAATTCCTTTGTCTTTTCAAAGAATTGGGTTTTCCTTCCTCCACCATTGATGCTCCCCTCACCTGCATCTCCTCCATTTCCCAGACATCTGCGCTCACCCCATCTTCCTACTGCCTTAACTAAGTTAGAATTCCTGTTGTCTTCACCTACCATCCCATGAGCCTCTGCAACCAATACTTCATTTTCTGCAACTTCCAGCATCTTCAATGGGATCGTGCCACCAAACTCATCTTTACCTCCCCACACTCTCTGCTTTCAACAGGGTTGTTTCCTCTGTGATAACCTTGTCCATTTGTCCCTCTCTACTAATCTCCTTACTGGCACGTATGCTTGCAAGATGCAAAAATGCTACACTTGCCGATTCACCCCCTCCCTCACCTCCACTTAGGGTCCCAAACAGTCCTTCCAAGTGAGGACTGTTTGGGGCCTCACCTGCAAATCTGTTGGAGTCATCTATTGTATCTGGTAGTTCTGATGCAGCCTCCTTTACACTGGTGAGACCCAACATAAATTGGGGTCTGCTTTGTCGAGCACCTCTCACTCCTTCTGCTAAATTGGAATTTCCCAGTGTCTAACCATTTTAATTCCTATCCCCATTCTGGCTCCTCTTCTGCCATGATAAAACAACTTTCAGGGTAGAGCAGCAACACCTCATATAGCCTCCAACCTGATAGCATGAACATTGGTTTCTCCTTCCAATAATTTTCCCTTCCTTCTGCCTCTTACATCTTCTGCTCTGCTGCCCATCACCTCCCCCTGGTGCCTTGCATCCTTCCCTTTCTCTCATGTCCACTCTCCATTCTAATCAGATTCCTTCTTCTCCAGCAGCTTTCCTTTTGCACCTATCACCTTCTAGCTTGTTCTCCGTCCCTTCCCCCAACCTTTTTATTCCAGCATTTCCCCCCTTCCCTTCCCTTACAGTCCTGTAGAAGGGACTTGCCTCAAAATTGACTGTTTATTCATTTCAGTAAGTGCTACCTGACCTACAGAGTTCCACAGCATCTTGTGTGTGTTGCACCAGAAAGAAAACTCTGAAAACATAAATTCAAGGACATCTTCTACCCCACTGTTATAAGAACTTTTAAATGGCTCTCTGGTATGATACAATCGACTTCTGATCTCACGATCTACCTTGTTATGATCTTGCACCTTATTGTGTATGTGCACTACACATTTTTCTGTATTCTGGAATTGTTGCACTTTAATCTGCATTACAATTATTTTACCTTGTTCTTGTAATGGATTGATCTGTATGAACAGTATGCAAGATAAGCTTTTCAATGTATCTCAGTACATGTGACAATAATACATAAATTCCAATTTCTAACCCTTCTTTAAGTATCTAGAAGTTTTCTTCCACTGTGACTGTTAACACCAGAATATAAACCTTATTTCAAGAAGAAAAACATGCTGAATGCCGTGCACAGCCTATCCATTGTTAAACAAAGTCACAACACTTTTATCACAGATAAAATGTATTGTCTATGACAAGGGTTATATGTATTAGAGAATCAGTGGACTAATCAGAATGAAGATTGTGGAAGCGTTCCATTTAGATGAAAGATAATGTCTAGAGAAGTTGCCAAATGGTCTGACTTTTATAAAGATACAAAGCCTGCCAGAACTGCGGAATACAACCTCCCATTTGGCCATTCCAACAGGTCTATTATAAATAGGTGAAGAACTTCTTAACTTTCCTTGAGAGCAAGTCAAAGTACCTGGCAGTAAAAATACATTAATTCATCTTGGTTTCAAGACCACTGGAATAAAACACAATTTTCCTTACTATTCACCTTCGTCCAGTTGTATAAAACCTTGGTTAGACCACACTTGGAGTAGTGTGTTCAGTTCTGGTCACCTTATTGTAGGAAGCATGTGGATGCTTTAGAGAGGGTGCTGAAGAAATTAACCAGATTGTTGCCCAGATTAGAGAGCGTGCATTATGAGGATAGGTTGAGTGAGCTAAGGCTCTTCTCTTTAGAACGAAGGAAGATGAGAGACAACATGAAAGAGGCATACATGATGATAAGGGGCATTGATCGAGTAGACAGCCAGAGACCTTTTCCCAGGGCGGAAATGACTAATACCGGGGGACATAATTTTAAGGTGATTGGAGGAAAGTATAGGGGGGATGTCAGAGGATAAGTTCTTTACACTGAGAGTGGTGTACACGGAACACCCGCCAGGGCTGACAGTAGAGCATACATTACGGGTATTTAAAAACTTCTTAGACAGGCTCATGGACAATGGAAAAATGGAGGGCTGTGTAGGAGGGAAAGGTTTGATTGATCAGTCAGCAGAACATTGAGGGCTGAAGGGCCTATACTGTGCTGTAGTGTTCTATGTTAAAATGAGGAAGCAGAGAAGTAGACCAGTCATGTTGTGGGGGTGGAACTGGACTCTCTGATGGTGGTGTCTGAAAAGAGGATGCTGCCCAAGTTGCATGCCATCTTGGACAATGTCTCCCATCCACTCCATAATGTACTGGTTAGGCGCAGGAGTACATTCAGTCAGAGACTCATTCCACCGAGATGCAACACTGAGTGTCATAGGAAATCATTCCTGCCTGTGGCCATCAAACTTTACAATTCCTCCCTTCGAGTGTCAGACACCCTGAGCCAATAGGCTGGTCCTGGACTTATTTCCACTTGGCATAATTTACTTATTATCATTTAATTATTTATGGTTTTATATTGCTATATTTCTACACTATTCTTGGTTGGTGCTACTGTAATGAAACCCAATTTCCCTCGGGGTGAATAAAGTATGTCTGTCTGTCTGTCTGTGAGTTTAAAAACTGACCAAACTCCATATTGTGCTCATTTACTGTAGCTCCAGACCACACTTGATGTGGTCTCACTTACATACATTCTGAGCACCAGGTAGCGGAGGAGATGAAAAGTAAAAAAACTAAGCAGATGCTAAGTTGTTGCGTACCCACATCTCCTCCATTTCCCAAACATCCATGCTCACCCCACCTTCCTGTCGTCTTAACAGTGATAGGGTCCCTCTTGTCCTTACCTACCACCTCATGAGCCTCTGCATCCAACACATGATCTTCTGCAAATTCTGCCCTCTGGAAAGGGATCCTATTATTGGGCATATCTCTCCCCCTCTCCACTTCCCACAGGGATTGCTCCTTCTGTGATTCATCCCTCCCCACTAATCTCCCTCTCAGTACTTACCCCTGCAAGTGGCCTGAGTGCTACCTCTGCCCATTCACTGCTTCATTGAGCACCTCTGCTCCATTCTTCAATCTGCCAAAAATGGAACTTCCCTATGGCTAAGCATTTTAATTCTGATTCCCATTCCCATTCCGATATGATGGACTATAGCCAAGATGAGGCCACCCTCAGGTTGGAGGAGCAATGTCTTATATTCTGTCTGGGTAGCCTCCAACCTGATGGCATTCTTCTATTCCCCACTCCAGCCTTTCATCTCATTTTATCTGCCTATCACTTCTCTCAGGTCTCCTCCTCCTTCCCTTTCTCCTATGGTTCACTCTACTCTCTTATCAGATTCTTTCTTCTCCAGCCCTCTACTATCCCCACCCAACTGGCTTCACCTTCCATCTAGGCTCCTCCCCACCCCCCGTCTTTTTATTCTGGCATCTTCCTCTCTTCCTTTGCAGCCCTGTAGAAGGGTCTTGGTCTGAAATGTTGACTGTTTATTCATTTCCATAAATGCTGCCTGTCCTGCTGAGTTCCTCCAGCATTTTGTGCATTGCTTTGGATTTTCAGGATCTGCGGACTCTCTCATGTTTAAAACTAAACAGCAGTAGGGAAGCTTTTTTCTCAATCCAATCATAGCCTAAAGATAGTATACAGGAAATTTGTGATAAGAACTGATAGGGCTGTTGACTAACTGACACTGTGGCAACCAGATTATGGATTTATCACACTGGAATCAGACTTTGGCAAGTTTATGTACATTTCAAAGCTTGCCCTTTGTGTAAGTGCTTGTCTAAAACATTACGCCACCCTCACTTGCCTTCAGCTTCCTCTCTGTATCTATGACCCCATTATTTGTGTTCTGGGAGGTGATTTATTCATCACCTGGAAACACTGGGCAGCCAAAATGCTTTTCTAAAATAATTATTGAAAAGGTATGTTTGGTTTGGTGTTTCTGTACAGTATTTGTTCTCTGGAAATTCTCGGCTCCTTGAAAATCAAACAAATAGATGCAATCACGAGGAAAGCACGCCAGTGTCTATACTGCCTTTGGAGGTTAAGAAGATTTGACTTGTCACCAAACACTCAAACAAACTTTGGCAGATGTATTGTTGAAAGTATCCTGACTAGTTGCATCCTGGTCTCGTATGGCAAGTTGGGAACAAAAGAAGCTGTAGAACTCTGCCCAAAACATCATGGATGCATCCCTCCAGGCTGCCTCAAGAAAGCAACATCCATCATCAAATATCCCCACAATCCAGGTGAAGCCATCTTCTCACAGTTAGTATTGTGCAGGAGGTACAGAACCAGGCTTAAGAATAGCTACTTCCCTTCAACCATCTGGTTCTGGAACCAACCAGCAAAACCTTAATCACTAGAGTTTAGAAAAACTATGACCACTTTGATTACCTTGTATTAAAATGGTCTCTGTTTTGTTCAGATTATGTTCTTTCCTGCAAAAGTTACTTAATTTATGTTTAGTGTATGTTTTTCTTGTGAATATCGCTTATTTGCCTGCGATGCTGCAGCAAGAAAGTTTATCCTTGAGCCTGTGAGTACATGTACTGATGTGTACATATGACCATAAAACTCGAATTGGACAGGAAACTTTTGCTCAGCAACATATTTCCACATTCTCTTATGACGTAGAAGCAGGCCATGAAATCTACACCAGCTTATCATCTCTCCCATCCATCCACTAATGATCTCTGTACCTAGTCTTTCTACATTAACATCAATTCATAAGGTATATAGCAACTGCTCTGCCCAGGAACAGCTGAGAGTTGTGAACACATCTCAGCAGATTATGGAAACCAGACTCCCCTCTGTGGACTCTGTCTACACTTCTCACAGCCTCAGTAAAGCAGCCAGTATAATCAAAAACCCCGTCCACCCCAACATGCTCTCTTCTGTCCCCTTTCCATCGGACAGAAGATGCAGCCTGAAAGCACTCACCACCTGGCTCTAGGGCAGCTTATATGCTGCATTTTTCAGACTGTTGATCAGTCCCCTAGTACAATTCGATGGACTCCTGACTCGATATGGCCTTGCACATTATAGACGACCTGCATGGCCCTTTTTCTGTAACACTTTATTCTGCATTCTGTTTTTCTACTATCTTGATGTACTGATGAAATGAAATGATCTGTGGGGATTGCATGCAAAATAAAGTTTTCCACTGTACATGGGACAATAATAAACCAGTTTACCAATGCTATCACTTATCTACAATTATTCTAATTACTCTACCAGCAGGCATTTGGGATGTGGGAGGAAAATGGAGCATCTGGTGGAAATCCACATGATTCTAGGGAGAAGGCGTGAATCAGAATCAGGTTTATTATCATTGATGTACGTCATAAAATTTGTTGCTTTGCGGCAGCAGTACAGTGCAATACGTAATCTATACTATAAATCACAATTTAAAAATATATTTAAAATTAGTAGTACAAAAAGAGAGGAATAATAGTGAGGAAGTGTTCATGGGTTCATGAACTGGTCAGAAATCTGATGGTGGAGGGGAAGAAGCTGTTCCTACAACATTGATTGGGTATCTTCTCCTCTGATGGTAGTAATGAGAGGAGGGCACGTCCCATAGAAGTCCCTTAATGATGGCTGCTGCCTTCCTGAGGCACTACCTTTTGAAGATGTCCTTGATGCTGGTGAGACTAGTGCCCATGATGGAGCTGACTGAATTTATAACTCTTACCAGCTTTTTTCCAATTCTGTGTAATGGCCCCTCCATACCAGACACTGATGCAACCAGTTAGAATGCCCTCTACAATACATCTGTCAAAATTTGCTCGAGCCTTCTATAGAAGACTCAATAAATATTAAATAAATTGCTTGATTTAACTTTGCAAGAACTATAGTATTCAAGCCCTGCCACAACTGTCGAGCTTCCTTCGGTGATTTAAGTTTAGTCCAGAATTGCCATTTCATTTCTGGGATGGCTTTCTGGAGATTGTACCCGGATTATGGTTATTATTCCATAGTATTAGTCCTGACGAAGGGTCTTGGCCTGAAACATCGACAGTGCTTCTCCTTATAGATGCTGCCTGGCCTGCTGTGTTCCACCAGCATTTTGTGTGTGTTGTTTGAATTTCCAGCATCTGCAGATTTCCTCATGATTATTCCATAGTGGATTTATTGAATGTGCCTGCAAGAAAATTAATCTCAGGTTTGTATATGGTAACACATACGAGCTTTGATAATAAATTTACTTAGAACTTTGAAGAAAATTGTAGAATCATCTGTAGAAATTTGCTAGAACTCCACACAAACACTACCAGAGGTTACGATCAAAATTGAGTTGCTGTACTGATGAAGCAGTGGTTCAACTTGCTCTGCCACTATGTGAGAGTAATTTTTTAAATTTAATTCTAATTCTATCTGTTTAAATTAGGAGTTTTCTGTATTATGTGCCACAGTAGTTTGAGTCCAAATCTGACATTTTGCAGGCTGTTAGGGTGTAGATAGTAGAGATCAATAAAGCACATAGTCTAGAAACTTTAACCCTGTAACACCCGTTATATTGATGCCAAAGGTGTGAAATGGCACTGTAACCCCTTCTGTCCATCCCCCTGGCACTGTGCCAGTCCTGAATAATACCCAGTTCAGCATGGTTTCAGGAGCACCTACCAACACTTTCTTCAGTTTAGGCATGATGCACAGAGTTGTTTAATTGACTAATTTTAGGCACCTCTAAGTTGGCACTGGTTGGCCACAAAAGTGGACATCCTCTTGTCCAATTTTGAAAGAATTTCAGTAACAGAGTGCCATGCACTGTTGTCACCATTCAACGTCTTTAGCATGTATCTAATATCACTGCGGATGCATTCCTAGGAATCTTACTCATAAGCCAATACCTCAGAAGCACCAAGACAGACAGGTTTTAAAGATAGTTCTACCAACAAAAGAACAGCCCCTGGTGTCACGCTGGCTGGGCTTTGTTTTGTCTTAAACTCAGAATATTACATTCCCAATCTCAATGTATTTGCATTTCTCTGAAAGGCAAGTTCACACTACTGTAATATGATTCCAATCTCATCACCTAATCTGATCCTTCCTCAAAATTTATGAATAAAATCTTTTGATCTAGGAGATGACAAATGTATTGTCCACATCTGGGGATAATCTACAACTAGACAGCAAGTAATGCTTCCTTGAGGTCCCTATTTTTTAAGGGAAAGCTGAACATTTAGCTGAAGTAGCTGAGTGAGTTAGGTCCTTTACCAGTGTCCAGCACTTTCATTTGAACAGAACACCCAGCCCACCGCTACTCTTGCCCAGATGAAATCATTGAGTACCTGCCAGGGTGGCAAGGACAAAACATCAGTCACCACCTGTGGATGAAATCACCCAGCATGCACTCACTTCCTATAGCAAATGCACTGTGCACATGTCTTTGACAAGCATCTAACACTCTTCCGTGGTGAAGACAGTAATGCATTCATAAGAATCACGTGAAAACCTCACATCTTCTGATTTTTACCTCACTGTCTTAACAACAAGCACAAAAGTACTTAAATTATGTTGAATATTCAATAAGTATCCAAAATCACATGCCCAGATTATGAGCCTGTTTCACCTTTATTTATTAATCAGGACCCCTCTGAATCATGTGTAGTCAGTAAGTGACATATGGTAAGCAGGTAATATGTTTGACTGTACGACATTAGATGTATGCACTGTGTGCAGCTGTATTCATAATGAGGTGAGGATTTCAGCTTCTTTTATATTTAGCAGGTGCATAGTACAAGTTCAGTCTCGCCTGCTTATCTGCCCTACTAAAGATCATAATTTGCTATATAAGAGCAGAAATCAACCTATTGAGTCTGCTCCACCTTTCAATCATGACTGACCCATTTCCCTCTCAATCCCATTCTCCTGCCTCCTTCCTATAAACTTTGACCCCCTTACTAATCAAGAACCTACCTACCTCCACTTTAAATACACCCAGTGACTTAGCCTCCACAGTTGTCTGTGGCAATTCCATAGACTTGTCGCCCTCTGACTAAAGAAGGCCCTTCTCATCTCTGTCTAAAGGGATGCTCTTCCATTCTGAGACTGTGTTGTCTGGTCCAAGACCCTCCCACTACTGGACACATCCACTCCATGTCTGCTGTATCCAGGCTTTTCAATATTTGGAAGGTTTTAACGCGATCCCCTTTCATCGTTCTAAAACAAACAATTACAGGCCCAAAGCCATCAAAATACGTTTCTCATATATCAACCCTTTACTTCCCAAAAGCATTCTTCTAAAACCGCTTGGAACTCTGTCCAGTATCAACACATCCGTTTTTAGATAAGAGACCAAAACTGCTCACAATAAAGAACGTATCTTGCAGAAGTTCTATTGTCCAAACTGATACATGGCTTCAAGGGTGGAGGTGATTTGTTTAATGGAATCTTCTGTTATTGTATAGAATCTGAAGACCAGTGCATGAGAAAAAGGATGTACTGGTCCTTGTAAAGGTGACCAAATATTTCCATATTTCTACATTGGACAAAATTTCATTCTCTTCTCAGGTGAACAAAAGTCTAAAAATGAAAACCCTGAATCCTTACAAATATTTTTGTTGTAATTTGATTTATTGAATTTGTCACCATAGGAGTTTAATATATGTTTTTTGTACACATTTTGAAAATCTCTTCAGAAAATTACAATGGTCAGCTATTGAAAGCTACTGACATTTAGGAGCAATGGAAGCTTGAGGCTTTGTCCTGCCAGAAAACATTCTTTATTGACTGCTAGATTGTAGGATCATTACTCTTTGATGTAAATATTTTTTTCTCTACTTTGTAAACTCTGATAATGGACAAAGGAAAGCAGCGAAAATTTTGGTGGTTTTCCCCGATCTTCTTTCTCTATCTAATTTTATACTGTTCCCTCTGCATATATGGCATTTGCTCAAACTCATTTTACGCTGACTCATCCTGCCACTGCTTTTCCACCCAGACATTTACATTTCTGAGTCCAGAGATTCAATTTAAAGACTTTGTTTCTCTGACCGCCTTCACTCCCCATGGATTCTCTTTCTTTGTGTTCATTTCCATTGCTGTTTCTAGTCTTTCTCTCTTTACCAGTAAAGCAATTGATGTTATTTCTGATCCATCCTGATGAAGAATCTCAGCTCAAAACATCAACTCTTTATTCCTCTCCATAGTTGCTGCCTGACCTGCTGACCTGACTCTGGATTTCCAGCATCTGCAGAATCTCTTACATTTACAATGTTTTTTGCTGGTTTGAAAGATGTTTTTTGCCAGATTTATTATATCCAGTCACCTTTTTAATTCTGTCCCCCAGATTATTGCTGTTTATCAATGTAATCTATAATAAATAAACTACAGTAGCATATTGACTTAAAAGAAAAACTAAATAATTGATTAGCACGCAAGGACATAAAAGGGTTAACAAGTGTATGAGCAGGGTTTAAAACTGGCTAGGCCAACATTTTCTCAACACGCACTCCCTGTAAATTCAGTGTCCGTTGCCAAGTGCAACTTTGTTCAAAAACAGTCTAAACTACTCTTTTCCTGTCTATCCATCAGCTCCTCTTATCCTTAATCAAACCTGTCCCCTGTGACCAGGACTGGTAATTAATTAAGGTAAATGCTCGTAATTACACAATGCATCTAAAGGGGAAGGCGCCACATGATTGAATTACCAAGACATTGTTTATTCGTAGGGGTGTCAAATAATTGGTATTATTAACTGCACGTTATTAATGTAACAAAAATTAACATCTTTTTGAAATGTGTATTTTAAAAGATCCAATCCTAGTAACACACCAAATCTCTCAGGCAATATTTGTCTGGTAAAGAAGACCCCGCCCCCACCCCCTTTCAGGGCTGCTCTTCCCCTGGTGTTTGTTGAATCAGTGTCAAAGGCTGAACCCAGCTTCTTCTTATGTACAAACCCTGATAAATGCTGCATTTTCTCTAGCTTCCACGTGATCCAATTGACACTGTTGTCCAAAGATGTCAATTCCCTTTGGCAGGGGATAAGGTCAGATGCACTGGGAGAATAAATTCGGGATAAACCAGTGGTGATGAAGGGACAGCTCAAAAGAGGCGGCATTAAAACTGCGTGTGCAGGTAACTATGTAAAATAATCCACCCAGCATTAAACTAGGCAGTGCTCGAAACTGCATGCAATACAGACAGATCATTTCACCACATCAGTGCATTGAGGTAGTGCAAATAACCGAATGCAGAATAAAGTGTTACAGTTACAGAGAAAGTGCAGTGCAGGCAGACAATAAAATACAAGGCCATAACCCCATAGACTGTGAGGTTAAGAGTCCATTTTATCATATTATGGGACCATTCAATAATCTTATAACAGTGGGACAGAAGCTGCCTTGAGCTTGGTAGTTTATGCTTTCAGGCTTTTGTATTTTCTGCTTAATTGGAGAGAGGAGAAGAAAGAATGTCCAGTGTGGGTGACATCACCAGCTGTGCGATCCGGGTTCAACTGCCACTGCTGCTCTAAGGATTCTGTGCATTCTCCCTAAGAACCTGTAGGTTTCCTTTGGGTGGTATACCTTTCTCCCACATTCAGAGTATACGGTTAGGGTAAGTGACTTGTAGGCTAGCTGTGTGGGCACCAGACGCATGGCGACACCTGTGGCTGCCCAGCGCGAAACTTTGTCGATTTGATTTATTGCAAACAATGCATTTCACTGCATCGAGGTACACGTGATAAATTAAACAAATTGTGTGTTTTTGAGTGTGCTTGGCACAATTTGGCAAATTGAACTAATGGCAAGCTACTTAAAGGCAGAGTGTGGTAAACTATGTATACTTGTCTAGACACACCCCTCTGCTGACTGCTCCTGTGGCTCCCCCCACAGACCCCTGTATAAAGGCGATTGGGGCACTGCTCCTCCCTCAGTCTCCGACATGTCGTGTTCCCTTTTCGCTGTTAATAAAAGCCTATCATTCACTTCCGGTCTCCTAGAGTTATTGATGGTGCATCAATTTTATTAATAGCATTTTTAAAACATTGAGAGCATTTTACGACCCAACAGATTGGATCCCGACCCTCAATCCCAGAAGCCGGCAAAGCTATCGAACTCTGGCTAGCATGCTTCGAATCGTACCTGGAGGAGATTGAAGTGACCGAGCCTGCCATGATGTGCAGAGTTCTCCTCTCCAGGGTCAGTCTTGGGTCTACTCCATGATCAGGGACCAACCGAGCTACCAGGCGCGCAATGTCCCACGGGCCTCGTGGACGCCACAGTCCCCGCAACCCGCCGGCGAATCAACCACGGCTGCTGCCACACGCGAGTCAGCGAAGAGTTACTTCTGTGGACTCGAGAAGCACCCCTGAAAATGCTGCCCGGCCCGAGAAGCTACTTGCTCCAGCTGTGGAAAGAAGGGCCATTTCGCCATGGCCTGTAAGTCCAAACCGTGAGTGGGGTCGAGCAGTGCCGCGTGCGAGTCATGGGGGTCGCCATCTTGCCTGCCCCCGCATGCGAGGCATGGGAGCAGCCATCTTGGTCGGAACCATCTCGCACCACCTACGGCCCACGGGTGCTTACCGGGCACCCCACCACACTGGACCAAGACGGCGATTCAACTCTGGCCTCCGTGACGCTTGACCAAAGCGCCCCACACCAGCTCACAAGGTCAATGATGGACATCCTGGTGGAGGGGCACAGGACTAGCTGCCTGTTTGACATGGGCAGCACTGAGAGTTTTATTCACCCGGACACGGTGCAACACTGCGGACTCGTGACACGGCCGGTAAGCCAGAGGGTCACCATGGCTTCTGGGTCACATACAACAGACATCCGGGGAGGTTGTGTAGCGACACTAGTGGTGCAGGGCACAGAATATCGGGACTTTATCTTACTGGTCATGCCTCAACTGTGTGCCCCTGTGCTATTGGGGCTTGACTTCCAGAGCCACCTGAAAAGCGTGATAATGGAGTATGACGGGCCCCTCCCATCAATCACTGTCAGAAATCCTCAGTTTTGTGGGGCTTTGTCATATACCCTGCTACTGACCACACACACACACCGACCCACACATCCCACCCAACACCATGTCGACAGCTGCACTACGGACAACACTTGCGGCCTCTCCACCCTCAAGATCCCTCCCCCACTGCTGTTCGCCAACCTGACCCCTGACTGTAAACCTGTGGCAACTAAAAGCAGGAGGTACAGCATGGGGGACAGGGCCTTCATTAAGTCGGAGGTGCAGCGGCTGCTCAGGGAGGGGATCATTGAGCCAAGCACAAGCCCTTGGAAGGTCCAGGTGGTTGTTGTTCGGGCCGGGCAGAAAAATAGGATGGTCGTGGACTATAGCTAGACCATCAATAGGTTCACGCAGCTTGACGCGTACCCCCTACCCCGCATCACAGATATGGTCAATCAGATAGCTCAGTACAAGGTGTACTCGACCATAGACCTGAAATCCGCTTACCATCAGCTCCCCATCTGCCCAGAGGACAACCCCTACTCCGCCTTCAGGCTCTATCACTTCCTGCACGTCCCCTTCGGTGTCACGAATGGTGTCTCTGTCTTCCAGAGGGAAATGGACCGGATAGTGGACCAGTGCCAACTGAAGGCCACGTTCCCATATCTGGATAACATCACCTTCTGTGGTCACGACTGGCAGGATCACGACACCAACCTCCAACAATTTTTCCGAGCGGCCAAAGCTCTTAAACTTACCTATAACAGGGACAAGTGTGTGTTCGGAACCACCCAACTTGCTATCCTTGGGTGTGTTGTGGAGAACAGAGTCATTGGCCCTGACCCCAACCGTATATGTCCCCTGTTGGAACACCCTGTTCCCAACACCCTCAGAGCCCTCAAACGGTGCCTGGGCTACTTTTCCTATTCCACCCAATGAGTCCCTCACTATGCAGACAAGGCCCACCCCCTGGTCAAGTCCACCACATTTCCCCTCTCAACCAAGGCCCATGTGGCCTTCAGCCGCATTAAAGGGGACATTGCCAAAGCAGCGATGCATGCGGTGGACGAGACCATTCCCTTCCAAGTAGAGAGTGACGCCTCCGACTTCGCACTGGCTGCTAGCCTCAATCAGGCAGGCAGGCCAGTAGCATTCTTTTCTTGTACCCTTCAAGGCCCTGAAATTCGGCACTCCGCAGTGGAGAAAGAAGTCCAGGCCATAGTGGAAGCTATTAGGCACTGGAGACACTATCTCGCCAGCAAAAGGTTCACCTTGCTGACCGATCAGCGCTCAGTTGCGTTCATGTTCAGCAACCAACAGCGGGGCAAAACCAAAAATGATAACATTTTGAGGTGGAGAATCGAACTCTCCACCTACAACTGTGACAACCTGTACCAGTCTGGAAGGCTCAATGAGCCCCCTGATGCCCTATCCCGGGGAGCATGTGCCAGAGCACAGCTCGATCGGCTATACGCCCTCCATGCAGATCTTTGCCACCCGGGGGTCACCCGGCTTTTCCATTTCGTGTAAGCCCAGAACCTGCCTTACTCCCTTGAGGACATCAGGACGATGACCAGGGACTGCCAAGTCTGCGCTGAGTGCAAACCGCACTTCTACCGTCCTGAAAAGGCACAACTTATCATGGTCACCCACCCCTTTGAGTGACTGAGTGTCGACTTTAAGGGCCCCCTTTCCTCCACCGACTGCAATGTCTACTTCCTCAACATAATCGACGAGTACTCACGGTTCCCCTTTGCCATCCCCTGCCCCGATACCACTGCCACGTGTGTCATAAAGGCCCTGCGCCAGCTCTTCACTCTGTTCGGATATCCCTGCTATATCCACAGTGACAGAGGGTCCTCGTTTATGAGTGACGAGCTGCGCCACTACCTGCTGGCTGGGGGTATTGCTACTAGTAGGACCAAGAGCTATAATTCTCGGGGGAATGAACAAGTGGAGAGGGAGAATGTCACGGTGTGGAAGGCCACACTCTTAGCCCTTAGGGCAAAGGGACTGCTGGTCTTTCATTGGCAGGAGGTCCTCCCCGAGGCACTCCACTCTATCCGCTCCCTGTTATGTACGTCCACCAATACCACCCCCCATGAGCACCTATTCTCTTTTCCCAGGAAGTCTGCCACTGGGACCACCCTACCGGCTTGGCTGACGTCCCCAGGGCCAGTGCTGCTCCAGAAACGTGAGGAGCAATAAATACTCCCCGATGGTTGAGAGGGTTCACCTACTTCATGCGAACCCTCAGTATGCCTACGTGGTCTTACCTGACGGGCAGGAGGACATGGTTTCCATCCGCGACCTGGCGCCCGCAGGAACACCCCGAACCCCTACCCTGAACACTCCACGGTGACTATGAACCCCGTACCCACTGATGTATATACCCACAATACACCGTGCAGGCCAAGCCCTACACAGACTCCTCACGACACTCCCATACCGAGCGTCACGCACACGCATGAGGGGTTACTGATGCCTAATGGGCTGGCACCTCAAGTCAGGCCGGAGCCAGCACAACCACCGGCACTAGTGCAATCACCACCGGTGCTACGTAGATCACAGCGACAGATTCGACCGCCTGATAGACTTGACCTGTAAATATACTCGTCAGAAACTTCGCCTCGTGGGGACTCTCTTTTAAAACAAAGGTTTAATTGTCTTTTAAACCTTAGACACAGCATACATAGTTTCTCTGACAAATGAAGATAACAGAGTTGCTGCAGGAAGATTTGTGGTACGTGTGTCCTCCTAGTTGAATCTGTCTCCTCCTCTAGGGAGTACATGATGCTTTCCTCCCAAGATTAGTGTTAACTGGAAGTCCACCACGCCTTCAATAGAAATGAAACTTGGCATTATCGTCCACAGGAATTTGACTGAGATTTTTAACAACAAACTTTAGTTAACCCTATCAAATGCAACAAGATCTCTTCAATCCATCCTCGACAAAGAACAGAGAAGAAAACCCACAAATACTGTAGTCATGGAGGATGGTCCCTCCAGCCGTTCTGATCTGATTTCCTGCACTTGGCTCATAATGTGTGATGGGTGCATTTGCACATTGTAATTTAGCTGAGTGATGATAAAATCAGCACTGGACAAAGGCAGAGGCTTCCTCTGTGATGCATCCTCAATAACTCTAGGAGATTGGAAGTGAACGGTAGGCTTTTATTAACAGCGAAAAGGGAGTACGACATCTCGAAGACTGAGGGAGGAGCAGTGCCTCAATCGTCTTTATACAGGGGTCTGTGGGACGATCTCCTACTAGCAGCTCCGCATGCTGTTCCGCTGTCAGCCCCCTGCAATTGCAGGCCCGCACGAGTGTCTGTAGGACCCAGAGAAACTCAGCGCTCGACACTCCGGCCTGCTGCTGCCGTGTTGCTAAGCGATGTCTTGCATAGACGGTGTTCACCGGCCGCCGGTATTGTCTTTTGAGGGTATCCATCGTGCCCTGGTAGTTTGTTTGGTCCCTGATCATGGAGTAGACCTGTGGACTGACCCTGGAGAGGAGAACTCTGCGCATCGTGACAGGCTCGGTCACTCGAATCTCCTCCAGGTACAATTCGAAGCATGCTCACCAGAGTTCAAAAGTGTTGCCGGCTTCCTGGGATTGAGGGTCAAGATCCAATCTGTCGGGTCGTAAAATGCTCTCCATGTTTTAAAATTGCTGTTAATAAAATTGATGCACCATCAATAACTCTCGGAGACTGGAAGTGAACGATAGGCTTTCATTAACAGCAAAAGGGAGCACAACATCCTGGAGACTGAGGGAGGAGCAGTGCCCCAATTGCCTTTATACAGGGGTCTGTGGGAGGAGCCACAGGAGCAGTCAACAGAGGGGCGTGTCCAGACAGGTATACATAGTTTATCACAGTGCTGGACCTGGAGAAGATGTTGTGTAGAAGGTTGTTTGGAAGTCAAGAATGAGGTGTAAACCTTGTTCATACGGTCTTTTTATTAGATGACAGTAAATCATGGTGAACAAGTAACATGGCAACAGTTAAGAAAATCAAACAGTAACCAATTCACTCTAACAAGGACCCTACCTCCTGGTCTTTGTTCATCTTGAATATTGGTTTGAGCTGGGCAGATAAGGGAATCTTTTCTGATAAAAAGAGCCCATGAAACAAGGACAGACTTGATTTATACTGCCATAACATCTCAGGCTCACAAACTAAGAAACTACAAAAGCATAGAACCAACTATACTACAAATGATTGAAATTCCACTGAACATTTACAGAGAAACAGATGATTGTACAAGCATATAGGCAAGGATAAAGAAAGTTAAACTGCATGAAAATAGCAGGTTAAACCCACAGGAGGAAACCAAGTGAGCTTACTCTCTTTTAGCTAACATGGAAGCTGAGTGCAGCTAAGGCCTGTTAGTGTGAGCGAACCAAATAATTTGCATTTTATTCTGCATAACGTGTGCTAAAATATGTGTTACACACACTTGACATCAGTGCATCTGGCTGGCAAGGCTTCCACTGACCTCAGCTGAATTGGTGGAAGTGCAGACAAAGGAGATGAAATCCATTAGCATGGAATAAACAACATGGCATTGTCTGTAGGAATTTGTTACTCTCCGATTTTGAGTGTACTTCGCAACAACAATCTTCACTTAATATACCAATTAAAGGCCTGACTTCTCACGGGGCTAATGGATGAAATATGGTTGATACTGAGACATAAGTGGATATCGCCCTAGAAGAGTTCCCCTTCCCCTTGCCAGGAGTCACTTTGTCACTTTATTGCTTCCTGTCAGAGTCACCCTATGTATGGATACCCCTGCACCTGGTGCCACTTTATGTACAGACAATCAGTCTATCCACTATATATAAGGTTATTATTTATATACTGCCACACTCAAGGTGTTACTTGGAGTATTGTGCGCAGTTTTGAGCTCCTTATTTGAGAAAGGATATACTGACATTGGGGAGGGTTCAGAGAAGATTCACAAGAATGATTCCAGAAATGAAAGAGTTACCGTATGAGAAATGTCTGGCAGCTCTTGGGCTGTATACCCTGGAGTTAAGGAGAATGAGGAGGGGATCTCACAGAAACCTTCTGAATGTTAGACCTGAACAGATTAGATATAGCAAAGTTATTTCCCATGGTAGGGGATTCTAGGACAAGAGGGCACAACTTCAGGATTGAATAGCATTCTTTGAAAACTGAGATGTGGAGAAATTACTTTAGTCAGAAGGTGGTAAATTTGTGGAATTTGTTGCCACAAGTGGCTGTGGAGGCCAAGTCATTGGGTGCATTTAAAGCAGAGATAGATAGCTTCTTGATTAGCCAGGGCATCAAAAGGTATGGGGAGAAGGCAGGGGAGTGGGGATGACTGGAAGAATTGGTCAGCCCATGGTTGAATGGTGGAGCAGACTCAATGGGCCAAATGGCCTAATTCTACTCCTATATCTTATGGTCTTAGTGTCTTTCCTCACTTTCTTATTCTGGCATCTTCCCCTTTCCTTTCCAGTCCTGATGAAAGGTCTCAGCCCAAAACATCAGCTCTTTATTCCTCTCCATAGATGCTGCCTGACTCACTGAGTGTCTCCAGCATTTTATGTGTGTTACTCTGGATTTTCAGTATTTGCTAAATCTCTTGTGTTTATGAGATATTTGTACACTGTGCTTTATAGAATTGCTTTTCTATTTACATCTATTATTTTTTATTACGTTCTTTGTGCTTATTGTGTTTTTATGCTGCTTTGGATCCGGAGAACAATCATTTCATTCTCTCTTACAAGTCATATGCTGAAAAATGAAAATAAACTTGAATCTTGAATTTTGAATTAGCATAGATGATTAAAAATTCTATTGATGCTAAGTTTTGGGAGCATTTTAAAGTAGCAAAGAGTAACAGAAAGGTTTAGGGAAGGATTTCTAGGCCAAATAGCAAAGCATCTGAGAGACAGCAGCCAGTGTTTTAAGCAACTGAAGTAACAGATGCACTAGGAGCCAAAATGGAAGGTGAAGATTTCTGTAGGTTCCAGGACTAGAGGCAATTACAGACCTATGGGGTAAGGGAAGCTATGCCGTGACAAAGCATTTGATGGCTCTGGGTCTGTACTCACTGTAATGAGGGGGACCTCATTGAAACCTATTTAATATTGAAAGGACTAGATAGAGTGGATATGGAGAGAATGTTTCCTATAGTGGGGGAGATTAGGACCAGAGGGCACAGTCTCAGAATAGAAGGACATTCCTTTAGAACAGAGAAGAGGAGGAATTTCTTTAGCCAGAGGGTGGTAAGTCTAAGGAATTAATTGTCACAGCTGGTTGTGGAGGCCAAGTCATTAGGTATATTTAAAGCGGATGCTGATAGGTTTTTGATAAGCAAAGGTGTCGAAGGTTACAGGAAGAAGTAAGGGGAATGCAATTGTGAGGGATAATAAATCAGCCATGATTAAATGGTGGTATAGACTCGATGGTCTGAATGGTCTAATTCTGCTCCTATGTATTATGGCCTTGTATAGCCAAATGCATAGAGACCATTGAAAAGTTCTCTAATATCATAAGGTAGGCTTTTGACCTCACAATCTTCCTTGTTATGGCCTTGTACGTTACTGTCTGCCAGCACTGCACTTTCCCTGTAACTGTGGCATTTTAATCTTCATTCTGCTATTGCTTCTCTCTCTTACTACCTCAACATAATGAAATTATGTGAATGTGCAGCACGCAAGACCCACGTTTTCCATGGTACATGGGACAATAATAAACCAATTTACCGGTGTCGAAAATTGTCACAGCTGTCGTCGGTAAAAAAAACCTGTATGATAGGTGAAGAGGACTGGAAATGAGTGAGGAAAGAAGAATGCTCCTATTGATAGGAGAAGAATATTAGAAGGAGGTGCTAGGCACAACTTTGCTTATGAGCTCACTACAGTTGCTGCCAATTGGATTCACACACAGTATGTCCACAACAATGTTATATTTAGGATCCCAGTTAGAAAACTATTTTCTTCTCTTGAGAAATAAAAACATTCACTAATAACAATAAGGATTATTCACTATTTACAGTACACTTACATGTATTCAGAATTTGCTGTGGTGTGTTATTCAGGGCATGGCATGTAACAAAAAGATCAACCAATAGAAAAGATTTATATAAAACATGAAGTTAGAAGTTAGTGGATGGATATGGAATAAAATGTGCATAAATACTTAACTATCAGCATGTATTTACAATACAAGCAGAATTATAGAAAGAGGTTTATAGTGTTTACAATGCAGTGCATTGATGGGGTGGGGAGAGCTCACTAGAACGATTGACCAGACTAACTGCATGGGGGAAAGAAATTTTTAAGATGTTGTGAAGTTGTTTTATTTTAATAGCCCTGCAGCACTTTCCAGGAGGGAGCTTTTGGAAAAGGCGGTTTGCAGGGTGGGAAATGGCTTCAATGATCTTCCCTGTCCACTGCTTTGTCCTGGATACATACAGGTCCTGCAGTGATGGTGGTCCCACCATTTGCTTCATCATTTGTGATGGGAGCAGGCAACACAGTAATGACCGGTAAATCAGGGACTGGGGGAAAAGCTTATGTCAGCCCTGAATTGAGCGTCTTCTTTAAACAAAGCTGTCAGTGTTTGTACCACCAGCAACATTTTTAACATGAAAAGCCTAATAGTTTCCAACAATTCTGTGAGTAGAATTTTTATGTACTTAGTATATTGTTGTCCCTTGAGATCTGTAGCTGGGTGCACTGGGCAGAGTCACCAATTATAAAGTGGGCTTTTGCCGTTGTGCTCATAGACTTTAAACAAGATCTCGGGGCTTGCTTCCGCATGCTGAATGAACTTATTCACATCAAGGCTCAGGCTCACCAGGTTAATTCCAACAGGCTCTATAATTCAATTTATTTCTGGTTTATTCCACAGGCTGCAGTTTCATGGTGAGGGGGCTGGCAAAGCGCAGTTACAGATCTGTAAGGGCTTGGCAGTACTACGCTTAACAACATACCGGAATCCAACTTTTATTGGGGTGGAGTAATGACAAAATGAGAGGTTTTCGTTCCCCTTGACTCTATGATCTATGACTTCACAGGCTGCCGTTTTGTCACTGACATTGTGAAGATTCTATTGACACCAGTTACAAGGATCACCCAGCACAGAACCAGGCCTTTCAGCCTGCTAAATCTGTACTAACCCATTTACACTAATTCCAGTCTGCGCTTCCCAGATTCCCAACAACTCTACCCAGCACTACCTCTGATGTAGGAGTAGATTAACCTGTCCACTCACTTATCTCTGGGATGTGGGGAAATGGAAAATACACTTATTCCCAGGGAGAAGTGCAAACTCCACATAGAGAGCACCTGGGGGTCAGGATTTAACCTGGGTCACTGGGATTGTAAAGTAACAGCTCTGTTAGTAATTACTTCCAATCATTCAAGGTACAATGTCCTCGCAGGCTAACTAAGTATTTAATTGCTCACCTATAATTGGTCTGGAGAAGGAGGTAGTGAGCTGCTTCTTGAGCAGCTGAGGTCCTCAACGTGTGGGTAGACTCACAATGTTGTTAGGAAATTTATAGAAACATAGAAAACCTACATCGCAATACAGGCCCTTCAACCCATAAAGCTGTGCCGAACAAGTCCTTATCTTAGAAATTACCTAGGGATACCCATGGCCCTCTATTTTTCTGAACTCCATGTACCTGTCCAGGAGTCTCTTAAAAGACCCTATCATATCCGCCTCCACCACCGTAGCCGGCAGCCCATTCCATGCACTCACCACTCTCTGCATAAAAAACTTACCCCTGGCATCTCCTCTGTACCTATTTCCAAGCACCTTAAAACTGTGCCCTCTTGTGCTGGCCATTTCAGATCCGGGAAAAAGCCTCTGACTATCCACATGATCAATGCCTCTCATCATCTTATACACTTCTGTCAAGTCACCTCTCATCCTCTGCCTCTTCAAGAAGAAAAGTCCAAGTTCACTCAACCTATTCTTATAAGGAATGCTCCCCAATCCAGGCATTGTCCTCGTAAATCTCCTCTGCACCCTTTCTATGGTTTCCACACCCTTCCTGTAGTGAGGTGACCAGAAATGAGCACAGTACTCCAAGCGGGGTCTGACCATGGTCCTATATAGCTGCAACATTACCTCTCGGCTCCTAAGCTCAATCCCATGATTGATGAAGGCCAATGCACTGTATGCTGTGTTAACCACAGAGTCAACCTGCGCAGCAGCTTTGGGTGTCCTATGGACACTAACCCCAAGATCCCTCTGATCCTCCACACTGCCAAGAGTCTTACCATTAATACTATATTCTGCCATCATGTTTGACCTACCAAAATGAACCAACTCACACTTATCTGGGTTGAACTCCATCTGCCTCTTCTCAGCCCATTTTTGCATCCTGTCAATGACCCATTGTAACTATTGACAGCCCTCCACACTATCCACAATTCCCCTAATCTTTGTGTCATCAGCAAATTTACTAACCCATCCCTCCATTCCCTCATCCAGGTTATTTATAAAAATTATGAAGAGTAGGGGTCCCAGAACAGATCCCTGAGGCACTCCACTGGTGACTGAATATGCGGAATATGACCCGTCTACAACCAGTCTTTGCCTTCTGTGGGCAAGCTAGTTCTGGATCCACAAAGCAATGTCCCCTTGGATCCCAAATCTCCTTACTTTCTCAATAAGCCTTGCATGGGGTTCCTTGTCAAATGTCTTGCTGAAATCCATATACATTGCATCTAATGCTCTACCCTCATCAATGTGTTTAGTCACATCCTCAAAAAATTCAATCAGGCTTGTAAAGCACAAGGTGCCTTCCACATAGCCATGCTGACTATTTCTAATCATATTACACCTCTCCAAATATTCATAAATCCTGCCTCTCAGAATGTTCTCCATCAACTTACCAACTACTGAAGCAAGACTCACTGGACTATAATTTCCTGGGCTATCTTTACTCCCTTTCTTGGATAATGTATCAACATCTGCAACCCTCCAGTCCTCCAGAACCTCTCCAATCCCCATTGATGATGCAAAGATCATCGCCAGAAGCTCAGCAATCTCCTCCCTCACCTTCTACAGTAGCTGGGGTACAACTCAACCGGTCCCAGAGACTTACCCAATTTGATGCTTTATAAAAGTTCCAGCACATCCTCTTTCTTAATATCTACATGCTCAAGCTTTTTAGTCTGCTGTAAGTCATCCCTGCAATTACCAAGATCCTTTTCCGTAGTGAATACTGAAGCAAAGTACTCAGTAAGTACCTCTGCTATCTCCTCCGGTTCCATACACACTTTTCCACTGTCACACTTGATTGTTTCTATTCTCTCACATCTTATCCTCTTCCTGGACAATGACACAGCAATAGTGAAGGATCAGTGATATATTTACATGCCAGGATGGTGTGGACTTTGGAGGGCAACTTTCAGAAGGTAGTGTTGCCATGTTAGGCACACCATTGTACAGTCAGTAATTTTCACTGTGCCGGTCAGTGAATTGCGGGTGAGTGAGGTTTACAGCCTTATTCTCAGCAGACAGAAATTGCTCAATCCCATTTTCCCCTGAAGCAGCATTGTGGCTCATCCTTGAGCTGTCACGGCAGAGGGCAAGAACTTCCACTGTGACGCTGAGACAGACACACACTGCTGGCTTTCCCTGTATTACACCGTGCAGTTCTCACATTGACAGAACTTCACCTGCACAGTCCCACACATCAACTGTTGTCAGAAGTCCTTGTCACCGTTTGTTGCTGGGCTGATTGGCAAGAGGATCGCAAAGGACACAGGGCACGGCAGACACAGTTGAACCACGTACAAGGAAGGTGGGGGCTAATGTGATGAACGAGAGGTGAGATGAATTGGCTGGTTGAGTGATGTGGCAACCTTCCCATGCACTTCACTCAGCCTTGAAGATTGTGGGCTTCAGAAAGGGGAGAGCAGGAGAACAAACACCAGACCTCATCAAGGGGTCACATTAGAATGGATGAATGGTTTCAAGATCAATATCTCTGAATATCTATCATGGGCCCATATCGATGTAATTACAAAGACAGTGGCTATATTTCATTAGCAGTTTGAGATGATTTGATATGTTAACAATACTCTAGCAAATTTCTACAGATGTTCTGTAGAGAGAATTCTATCTGGTTGCATCATCAACTGGTAGGGAGGAGCCAATCTGAAAAATAGCTGCAGAGGATTGTAAACTGAGCTGGCCTCATCCACCATCAAGGAAATCTTCAAAAGGTGCTGTGTCAAAAAGGTAGTGTTTATCATTAAGGACCTCTGCCACCTAGAGTGCACGCCTCCTTCTCATAGCTACCATCAGGGAAGGGCACAGAAGCTTGAAAACACACACTCAATGTTTTATGAACAGCTTCTTCCCCTCTGACGTCAGATTTATGAAAGGTCCATAGACCCATAAACACTACCTCACTATTTTGCTCTCTTTTTGCACTATGTATTTTTAAATACTGAGGCTGAGAGGCTGAGAGTGAAGGAATAAAGGCATCTCGGTGAGAAGTCATCTTTTTACTGCTTGTGGAAAAGAGGCTAGACTGTGCAGGCATGTGACTTAGCGCGATAAAGGTTTAAAAAAAGACCACCGTATACAACAGCCACCTCTGGACTGAGTCAGAGTGGGACGGCTTTGGCTCAACAGGCTTCGGCGTGAACAGGCAGAGGCAAGGGTAGGTTCTGGTAAGTTTTGTTTTGTTTAACATAGAATGCCAGGCAGAATGTTGGAATGCTCCTCTTGCAGGATGTGGGAAGTCCGGTGTCCCTGACAACAACACCTTTAAGACGTGCATCCAGCTGCAGCTCCTAACAAACCACATTAGAGAACTGGAGCAGGAGCCGGATGACGTCCGGATCATTTGGGAGAATGAGGAGTTTATAGATAGTAGTTTCAGGGAGGTAGTTACACCAAAGGAGCAGTGCACAGATAATTGGGTTACTGTCAGGTGAGGAAAGGGGAAAGGGCAGATAGAGCAGGGCTCCCCTGTGGCCATTCCCCTCAACAACAAGTATGCCGATTTGGATACTGTTGGGGGGAATGACTTACCTGGGAGAAGCTGCAGCAGCTGGATGTCTGGCACTGAGTCTAGTTCTGCGGTGCAGAAGGGAGGGAGGAAGAAGAGGAGAGCGGTAGTAATAGGGGACTCGATAGTTAGAGGTACAGACAGGAGGTTCTGTGGTCATGACAGAGACTCCCAGATGGTTTGTTGCCTCTCAGGTGCCAGGGTCAGGGATGTCTCTGATCACGTACACAACATTCTGAAATGGGAGAGTGAGCAGCCAGATGTCGTGGTACACATCGGTACCAATGGTGTAGGAAGAAAGAGTGAGGAGGTCCTGAGGAGTGAGTATAGAGAGCTTGGTAGAAAGTTTAAAAGCAGGACCTCGAGGGTGGTAATCTCAGGATTGCTACCTGTGCCACGTGCCAGTGAGGGTAAGAGTAGGATGCTCTGGAGGATGAACACGTGGCTGAGGAACTGGTGTGGGGGCAGGGTTTCAGGTTTCAGGATCTTTGGGACCTCTTCTGGGGCAGGTGGGACCTGTACAAGAGAGACGGGTTACACCTGAACTACAAGGGGTCTAATATCCTTGCAGGGAGGTTTGTTAGTGCTATTGGGGGGGTTAAACTAGATTTGCAGGAGGATGGGAACCGGAGTGCCAGAGCAGATAGTGGAGCGGGCTTGAGAATAAATGATGTTAAAGGTTCATGCAAAGTCACAAATAGGGTTGCGTGTGGTGGTAATAATCTTGTGAGGTGTGTCTATTTCAATGCGAGGAGTATTGTGGAGAAGGCTGACGAGCTGAGGGCATGGATTGACACGTGGAATTATGACTGTAGCCATTAGTGAAACTTGGCTACAGGAGAGGCAGGACTGGCAGCTTAATGTTTCAAGGTTCCAATGTTTCAGACGTGATAGAGGCAGAGGGATGAAGGGTGGGGGGGGGGGGGGTTGCTAGTCAGGGAAAATGTTACAGCAGTGTTCAGGCAGGACAGATTAGAGGGCTTGTCTACCGAGGCCATATGGATGGAGCTGAGAAACAGGAAAGGTATGACCACATTAATGGGGTTGTATTATAGATCACCCAATGGTCAGCAAGAATTGGAGGAGCCAATCTGCAGAGAGACAGCAGACAACTTAAGGAAACATAAAGTTGTGATAGTAGGGGATTTTTATTTTCTACATATTGATTGGGACTCCCATACTGTTAAAGATCTAGACGTGTTAGAGTTTGTAAAATGTGTTCAGGAAAGTTTTCTAAATCAATATACAGAGGTACCAACTAGAGAGGATACAATATTAGATCTTCTGTTAGGAAACGAGTTAGGACAGGTGATGGAAGTGTGCATAGGGGAACACTTTGGTTTCACTGATCATAATACCATTAGTTTCAACTTGATCATGGATAAAGATAGATCTGGTCCTCGGGTTGAGATTCTAAACTGGAAAAAGGCCAAATTTGAAGAACTGAGAAAGGATCTAAAAAGCTTTGATTGGGACAGATTGTTCTCTGGCAAGGATGTCATTAGTAAGAGGGAGCCCTTCAAAGGAGAAATTTTGAGAGTGCAGAGTGTGTATGTTCCTGTCAGGATTAAAGGCAAAATGAATAAGAATAAGGAACCTTGATTCTCTAGGGATATTGGAACTCTGATAAAGAAGAAGAGAGATGTATGACATGTATAGGAAACAAGGAGCAAATAAGGAGCTTGAGGATTATAAAAAGTGCAAAAAAATACTTAGGAAAGAAATCAGGAGGGCTAAAAGAAGACGTGAGGTAGCATTGGCAGTTAAGGTGAAAGATAATCCAAAGAGCTTCTGCAAGTATATTAAGAACAAATGGATAGTAAGGGATAAAATTGGTCCTGTTGAAGATCAGAGTGGTTGGCTACGAGTGGAATCAAAAGAAATGGGGGAGATAGTAAATGGGGTTTTTGCATCTGTATTTACTAAGGAAACTGGCATGGAGTCAATGGAAATAAGGCAAACAAGTAATGAGGTCATGGAACCTATGCAAATTGAAGTGGAGGAGATGCTTGCTACCTTGAGGCAGATCAGAGTAGATAAATCCCCAGGACCTGACAGGGTACTCCCTGGGACCTTGAAGGAGACTAGTGTTGAAATTGCAGGAGCCCTGGCAGATATATTTAGAATGTCGGTATTGGCAGGTGAGGTGCCGGAGGATTGGAGGATAGCTCATGTTGTTCCGTTGTTTAAAAAAGGCTCTAAAAGTAATCTGGGAAATTATAGGCTGGTAAATTTGACGTTGGTAGTAGGTAAGTTATTGGAAGGAGTACTAAGAGATAGGAACTACAAGTATTTGGATAGACAGGGACTTAGTAGGGAGAGTCAACACGGCTTTCTGTTTAACAAATCTATTAGAGTTTTTCGAGGAGGTTGTCAGGAAAGTGGATGAAGGGAAGGCAGTGGATGTTGTCTACATGGACTTCAGTAAGGCCTTTGACAAGGTCCCGCATGGGAGGTTAGTTAGGAAGATTCAGTCGCTAGGTATACATGGATTGGATTAAATTGGATTGGACATTGGCTCAATGGGAGAAACCAGAGAGTGGTAGTGGAGGATTGCTTCTCTGAGTGGAGGCCTGTGACTAGTGGTGTGCCACAGGGATCAGTGCTGGGTCCATTGTTATTTGTCATCTATATCAATGATCTGGATGATAATGTGGTAAATTGGATCAGCAAATTTGCTGATGCTACTAAGATTGGAGTTGTAGTGGACAGTGAGGAAGGTTTTCAAAGCTTGCAGAGGGATTTGGACCAGCTGGAAAAATGGGCTGAAAAATGGCAGATGGAGTTTAATACATACAAGTGTGAGGTATTGCACTTTGGAAGGACAAACCAAGGTAGAACATACAAGGTAAATGGTAGGGCACAGATGAGTGCAGTAGAACAGAGGGATCTGGGAATACAGATACAAAATTTCCTAAAAGTGGCGTCACAGGTAGATAGGGTAGTAAAGAGACCTTTTGGTACATTGGCCTTTATATAGAACATAGAACATAGAATAGTACAGCACATTACAGGCCCTTCAGCCCACAATGTTGTGCTGACCCTCAAACCCAGCCTCCTATATAACCCCCCGCCTTAAATTCCTCCATATACCTGTCTAGTAGTCTCTTAAACTTCACTAGTATATCTGCCTCCACCACTGACTCAGGCAGTGCATTCCACACACCAACCACTCTCTTAGTGAAAATCCTTCCTCTCATATCTAATATAGCTCTAATAATATCTTATAAATTAAGGCATTGAGTATAAGTGTTGGAATGTTATGGTGAGGTTGTACAAGGCATTGTTGAGGCTCTATTTGGAGTATTGTGTGCAGTTTTGGTTACCGAATTACAGGAAGGATATTAATAAGGTTGAAAGAGTGTAGAGAAAGTTTACAAGGATGCTGCCGGGACTTGAGAAACTGAGTTACAGAGAAAGGTTGAATAGGTTAGGACTTTATTCCCTGGAACATATAAGAATGAGGAAAGATTTGATAGAAGTATATAAAATTATGAAGGGTTTAGATAGAGTGAATGCAAGCAGGTCTTTTCCACTGAGGCTAGGGGAGAAAAAAACCAGAGGACATGGGTTAAGGGTGAAGAGGGAAAAGTTTAAAGGGAACATTGGTGGGGGGCTTCTTCACACAGAGAGTGGTGGGAGTGTGGAATGAGCTGCCAGGTAAACTGGTAAATGCGGGCTCATTTTTAACATTTAAGAAAAACTTGGACAGGTACATGGATGAGAGGTGTATGGAGGGATATGGTCTAGGTGTAGGTCGGAGGAACTAGGCAGAAAAATGGTTTGGCACAGCCAAGAAGGGCCAAAAGGCCTGTTGCTGTGCTGTAATATTCTATGGTTCTATATTTTAAAAATATATTTCTTATTGCAACTTTTAATTTTTTGTACTCCACTATATTATTGTTGCAAACCAAACAAAAAAATCATGACATTTGTCAGTGATAAGAAACCTGATTCCAATTCTGATCTGGGGTTGGTCTGTATGGACAGCTACCCCTCTCTGTGAAGTTGCCCGAAACTGCAAATTATGGCTCCTCAAAGGGACAGTGTACTAAGGTGTACACACAGCAGAGGTGTTGAAATCATTATCAGTGATGCCTGAGTACGGAAGAGCGAGGCTGGCAGAGGTAGTGGACACGTTGTTGATTTCCCTCTGCAGACCCATTGACTCTCCTCTAACTTTCTGTGGGATTTACTTTTTAGTTTGCTTTCTGTTATAAATGCAGGTCGGAGGTCACATCCTTATCAATCAGGTAAACAGGTAAATGGGCTCTATACAGCAGGTGACATCATTAGGTCTACTTTTACCCGGGTCAGGTGTCAGACTTGTTGCAGCAAATTGCCGCCGGACGATGCCGGACCTATAGGTTGTTAATCTACCTGGACAATGATCGTTAGTGCATTTCATCATCTGTCCGATGGATTTTATCTACAAACTATACCTGAGAAACACGTACAAGAAAGGAGAGTATCTCAGCGATCAACTTTCCACCCAAGTAGAAGATAGTGGCAGATAAATTTTTACCAAATATTCCTCCACCCTTGATGGATGTAGGAGTGGAGAGTCAGTAACTTATGTGTGTGTGTGTCTGTGACAGTGTTTGTGAGTTTGCATGAGTGCACATGTGTATGTGTGTGTGTCTGCAGCACAGATCTGTGTGCATGTGTCTGAGAGAGTGTGCGTGTGTGTCTGAGTGTGGATGTCTGTGTGCATGTTTAAGCATGCATACATGCATGTGTGTGTGATTGAGTGCATGAAGGTGTGAATATATGTGTTTGTGAGTGTGTGTGAGAGAGAGAGAGTGTGTGTGTGTGATTAATTCATGAAGGTCTGAATATATGTGTTTGTGAGAGTGTGAGACTGTGTGTGTCTGAGTGTGTGTCTATTCACATATTTGTGCATTTATCTGTGTGTCTGTGAGTGTGTGTAAGAGAGACTACAATTGAAAACTGAATTTGCACCTGATTCCCAAAGCCTTAGTCACAGTTGACAGGGTGTGGTACTATGTGCACCCTGATACTCTTCTTCATGGTGGCATCAGAGAAGGTAAGCAGCCAAAGGTCCAATAGGGCTATTGAATAAACTGATTAGCGCCCATGCGGCAATTAATTGGTGGATTGGTGTGACTGTGCATGACATTAACTCAGTTCGCTTTATCCCTTGGAGAATGGCTGAGTGGCAATTTTGAGAATCAGCCTATAAATACAGTTGTCTGTTGCTGACTGCAGGAAGGATCAACTGTGAGACGGATGACCATTCACTTAAACTATAACTCAGCAAAGCCATCTCCAATTTAACAGCTTCTAGGAAGTAATCAGGTTATCTCTGCACTCCAAGGCAGAGGTCGAGATCACACACTTTCAGTTTACGGTGTCTGAACCTTCAGTTTGTCAGGCTGTTAACAGCTTTCTGAGAGCAAACCCCCAGTTTGGATTAGTGATAATGATTAACTCTCCTTTCTGCCATTACATCATCTAACTCTGTGAATGAACTACATCAAAACCTGTCAGAAACAGTTGTACAGTTAATGGCATGTAAGGTAGGTCTCATCTGAGGTAGTATTACAGGACAGTTTGATTTGCCAGAAATAGCAGACAGATCCTCTGTTGTGCGTGTCTTCCAAACCTTTTAGCAGTCCTTCAACTCTGGCATGCCGGGGAGACATTGAGTGGAATTGTGAGGTAACATGTTGGTACATGAGGAAAATTTTGATGAGGGGGGCTATAATCAAGCAGGGAGTTCCTGTCCAATGCAAATGTAGCATTTTAATTTTCATCGTTGTGTTTGTGTAATATTATTTTTAACCTTAATGGACACATTTCAAAACAAACCTTATTTTCAGTGGAACCGCTGAGCTTCTGTGAGCAGTGGGGAGGAGCCGCATGATTAGATTAGCTCTGTTACTCTTAATGAATTTTGAACCTTGGAAAGGCTTAGCAGCTGCCGACCTGAAATTGATTGCTGACGGTTAATCATTCAGAAATCGGGTAATCACTGATGGCTCAGGATAAAAGAGCCGTCTCAATTCAGGATGCTGACTGAACATGGGTGAAAAAAACCTGGGGGAAGGGAGGCATATCCGGGTGCAATTCCCTGCGATGATAATGCTAACATTTAATGAATGTGCACTTATTCTGAATTTACTTTATAAAATATTATTTTTGTGTGATATTTGATTATGGTCATGGCTACAATTTAATGACAACTTATTTGAAATGAGAAAAAAAGCCTCAACAACAGTGAAGGAAATCTTTTTGTTCTATGGGAATACATTGATGAATATGTTTGCTGGTGATTCATTTTAAAAACATGAATATAAGAATCTTGATAAACAATGTTTGATCCAAATTTATTTTTATACACTTACATAAAGTTCACTGTATTGAGTGGAACATATTTATTTAAATTAGTGGCCTTTGGAATATTTAACTTTGTTTTTAATCTTAATAGTAAGATGAAAGTTTTGACCACAAACCAAAATTTAAATCCAATAAACTTTCTGTGTCTGCCACAAAAATGTAAATGGAAAGATGAAGCCAGACTTTTTTTCTATCATTCAGCTGTTAATATTTGATCTTTTTGGCTGGGATTAACACCACGTTTTTTTGTGTACGTGAAAGGCCTGTTATGTTAATGACCCATGTTAGTGACAGAACTGTAGACAGCTCAACGGTGAATTATCATGATGTGTGACTGTAAATACTCAGCACACAGCAGCAAACTCACTTCATCTCTACTAAAGGAATGTAGTGGTTCGTATTTAACATCAACATCTGGCTTCCAAAGACATTGGTACCAATTTATTTGCAATAACAAAGGAATTAAACGTTAAGCATCATACGTTTTATAATGATTTGGATGGGGGAATGGAGAGGTGGGAAAGTAAGTTTGTAGATGACATGAAGGCAGGAGGTGTTGTAAATGGTGTAGAATCTTGTCATAAGTTACAATAAGATAGAGATAGAATGCAGAGTTGGGCATAGTATCAGCAGATAGAGTTTAATGCACGAAAGTGTGAAGTCATACACTTTATGGAAGATCAAACTTAAAGGTGGTGTACAAGATTAATGCCAAATTCTCAGCAAAGTGAAGGAAGAAGAGAATCTTGGATCCAAGTCCACTCAATGTTGCCGCACAAGTTGATAGGGTCAATATGAAGGCTTACGGTATGTTGGCATTTATTAGTCAGACATTTGAGTTTAAGAGCCATGATGTTGTAGCTCTCTCAATCTCTGTTCTGGCCACACAGAACAGTTCTGTTTAGTGTTTAGTTCTGGTTGCCTCATTATAGGAAGGATGTAGAAGCTTTAGAGAAGATGCAGAGATGGTTTACCATGATGCAACCTAGATTGGACAGCATAACTTTTGAAGAAAAGTTGAGCAAGCTAGGGCTTTTCTCTTTGGAGTGACAGAGAACGAGGTGATTTGGTAGAGTTGTATAAGATTATGAAAGGGCGGCCTACGAATTTTTTTAAAGATGGAAATGGTTCATTACAAGAGGACATAATTTTAAATTATGGGATAATTCAGAGGTCATTTTTTCCCACAGAGAGTGGTAGGTACATGGAACACACTGTCAGGGATATTTGTAGTGGGTGATACAATAGAAATTCTCAGATTGCAGTAGTGTCTGGGGTTGTGCTGATCATCTTCTGATGTGACTTCTTCTAATTCTACATCATTAAACTTCTGAAAGGAAAGAACTTAGGTCTTCTCTTAGCTGTCTGGGACCAGCATCATTTACCATGCAGGTGCACCTGGACACAATGTAAATGATGGGAAAGATGGGAAATGGAAATAGAATTTAAATAATATATGTAAGAAAAAAGGAAGGTTATAGGAGGACAGTGTTGGATTCATTGAGAAATAGGTTGGCACAACATTGTGGGCTTAAGAGCCCATGCTGTATTGCACCCTTTGGCTTCTCTTCCTTGATATCCGTGCAGAAGTAACTGATGCACTCTGATATTGGTTATGATATTGGGCATTATAGCATGCCGTGTAAGCTCCTTCCTTGCTAAAAGAATTAGAGATTAAAGATAAGCTTTATTTGTCGGATTTACATTGAAGTATACAGTGAAACGCCCCCTTGTCATTGACCAATACTGTCCAGGTGGCAGCCTGCAAGGTTGAATAGGTCAGGAGTTTATTGCTTGGGAAAATTGATAGAGGTATACACGATTTTAAGGGGTATAAAAAGGGTAAACACAAGCAGACTTTTTCCACTGAGGTTGGGTAAAGCTAGACTAGAGGTCAGAGGTTAAGGGTGAAAGGTGGAATATTTAAGGGGAACTTGAGGGGGAACTTCTTCACTCAAAGGATAGTGAGAGTGTGGAACAAGCTGCCAGTGCACGTGCTGGATGTGATTTCGATTTTAACATTTAAGAGAAGTCTGGCTAGGTACATGGATAGGAGGGGTATGGAGGGTTCCTATCCAAGTGCAGGTTGATGGGACTAGGCAAAATAACAGTGTGGCACAGAATAGATGGGCCAAAGGGATGTTTTTGTACTGTAGTGTTCTAAGACACTAACAAGTTGATTGGAGGTGGTCTCTAAAATGTGAACAGAGCTGGATGAAGGAGAACAAGCTGGAAAGCTGGATTAGTATGGATAGTCCATGGCAGCAGAGGGCCTGTTTCTGTGATGTGTGACTCTCTAATGATATTACATTGCATCAAGTGAGGGCAGATGGGCAAGGGAGTAATATTAATGTGTGGAAAGTTGATTAAGTAATGAGCAATTCAAATCAAAAACTGGATTCACTCCTTGGCTCTCTGCTATCTGCAATTTATACAACTTACAAACGGATTGCAAACTGCTTAAGGGAATGGGTAAGATGTATATGGTCTGCTATAATGTGTAGGACGTGACATTATCTCTGTGTTAGGAAAGAAACTGTTTAGTACACGGTGGGAAATCTCATGCTTTTTAATCTGCAGAAGGTGGTCATGTTTTAAAGGATACAGAAATAACAGGTACAGCAAACAACTAGAATAGTAAATAGTACCTTGGTCCTTCTTGAAAGGAGCTTTAGTAAGGACGTCTTGATATTGGGTTGGAATTGCTTTATTGTTGTCACCTGCACCCAAGATGCAGTGAAAAGCTTGTTTTGCATACTGCTCATACAGATCAGATCATTACACAGTGCACTGAGCTAGAACAAGGTAAAACAATAAAAATGCTGAATAAAGTGTAAAAGCTACTGAAAAAGTGCAGTGCGGGTAAATGATAAAGTACAAGATTATAATGATATGAGTCCCCAAGCCCTTCTTTATCATTCAAGAAGTCTGTTTAAGAGACTGAAAGTAGTGGGATAGGAGCTGACTTTGAGCCTGGTGGTACATGTTTTCAGACTTTTGTATCTACTGTTTGATGGGACAAGTGAGAAAAGAGAACTTCCAGAGTGGGTGTGGTTGGCGATTATGCTTACTGCTTGACTGAGGCAGTGCGCGATATAGACAGAGTCCAAAGAGGCTTTCGTATCTTCTGCCTGATGGGAAGGCGAGGAGAGAGAATGTCTGGGGTCGGTGGGGAATTTGATTAAGCTAGCTGCATTACTGAAGTAACGAGAAGAATAGACAGAGTCGGTGGAGCAGAGGCTGGGTCCTATGATGTGCTGAGCAGTATCCACAGCTCTCTGCAGTTTCTTATGATTTCTGGCGAGATCATATTTTTACAATATACAGTTTTAGTCTTCAAACCATAGGATACAGCAGCAGAATTAGGCTATTCAGCCCATCAAGTGTTCTCCATCAGTCAATCATGGCTGATCTTTTTAAAAGCCATTCTCCCTCCTTTTTTCAGTAACCCTTAACCATTTACCAATCAAGAACCCATGAATTTCCATCTTAAGTGCACCTGGTGACTTGGCATCCAGAGCCCTCCATTGCAAGAGGTTTCTTTGAAGTGTCGATTTACCAGGCTGGTTCCTAAAGTGAGGTGAGAAGAAGGAGGAGAAGAAGACTGAGTATAAATGGCCTTTTCTCACCAAATTTGAGGAGAATTGTTCAAAAGTTCCAAGGTCCACCTTTATTTTCAAAGTACATATACTGTATACAACCCAGATTCATTTTTTATTATGGAAATACAGCACGGAGAAGGCCTTTCTGGTCCTTTGAGCTGTGCCATCCAGAAACCCCTGATTTAACCTAATCAAGGGACAATTTACAATGGCCAGTTAACCTACCAACTGGTACACCTCTGGAAACTAGAGCACCCGAAGGAATCTCATGTGGACCTGGGGAGAATGTACAAACTCCTTACAGATAGCAATGGGAATTGAACCCAAGTCGCAGGTACTGTAAAGTGCTAACCACTATGCTACCATGATCCCCTATGGGCATTGACAGTAAATACAAAAAACACAATAGACTCAATGAAAGACCACACCCAACAGGACTGAAAAACAACCAATGTACAAAAGACAACAAACTACAAATAGAAACAGAAAGAAAAAAATGATAATAATATTAATAAATAAACAAACAAACAAACAAATAAAAACTGCAAATAAATAAGCAATAAATATTGAGAGCATGAGATGAAGAGTCGTTGAAAGTGAGTCCATTGATTGTGGAAGCAGTTCAGTGATGGGCGAGCGAAGTTATCCCCTTTGGTTCAAGAGCCTACTGGTTGAGGAGTAATAACTGTTCCTGAACCTGGTGGGGTGGGTCCTGAGGCTCCTGCACCTTCTTCAGCAGCAGCAAAAAGAGACCATGGCCTGGTTGGTGGGGGTCCTTGCTGATGGATGCTGTTTTCCTGTGACAGTGCTCTGTGTAGATGGTCTTAATTGTGGGGAGGGCTTTACCTGTGATAGACTGTGTTATTTCCAATACTTTTTGTAGGACTTTCTGTTCAAGGGCATTGGTGTTTCCATACCAGGCTGTGATGCAACCAGTCAATATACTGCACATTTATAGAAGTTTGTTGAAGTTTTACATAGCATGCCAAATCTTTGTAATCTTCTAGGAAAGTAGAGATGCTGCTGTGCTTTCTTCATCATGGCACTTATGTGTTGGGCCCAGAACAGATTCCCTGAAATGATAATGCTGAGGAATTTAAAGTTGCTGACTCTCTTTAGCAGTCCCAATGAGGACTTGGTCATTGACTTCTGGTTTTCTGTTCTTGAAGTCAATAACGAGCTCCCTGGTCTTGCTAACATTGAGTGAGAGGGTTGTTGTTATGGCACCACTCAACCAGATTTTCAATTTCCCTTCTATAAGCTGATTTGTTTCTACTTTGATTCAGCCAGTGACAGTGGTGTTATCATCAAACTTAAGTATGGCATTGGAGCTGTGCTTAGGCCTCACGATTATAAGTGTAAAGCGAGTAGAACAGGGGGCTGAGCACCAAGCTTTGTGGTGCACCTGTGCTGAGGGAGATTGTGGAGAAGATGTTGTTGCCAATCCAAACTGGTCGGGGTCTGCAAGTGAGGAAATCGAGGATCCAATTGCACAGGAGGTACTTGAGGCCAAGGTCCTGAAGCCTGTTGATTAGTTATGAGGGGAAGATGGTATTGAAAGCTGAACTGTAGACAAAGAAGAGCATCCTGATAAATGTATCTTCACTGTCCAGATGTTTCAGGGTTGAATGAAGAGCCAATGAAATGGCATCTGCTGTTCACCGGTTGTGAAGATACGCAAAATGGAATGGATCCAAGCCATTTCTCAGGAAGGGGCTGATACGTTTCATCACTAACATCTCAAAGCACTTCATCACTGTGGATGTAAGTGCTACTGGATGATCGTCATTGAGGCAGATTACCACATTCTTATTAGGCACTGGTATAATTGAAGCCTGCTTGAAGCAGGTGGGTACCACAGACTGTCGAAGCAAGAGGTTAAAGATATAGTTTCGGTAAACACTCCAGCTAGTTGATTAGCACAAGTCTGTATACTTGGTGATGTACCCATTCTGGGCCAGATGGTTTCTGTGGGTTCACCTTGAAGAATACTTTCACATCAGGTCTCAGAGACTGATATCACAGGGTCATCAGAGGGTATGGGAGTTTGTAAAGATGCTTCCATGTTTTGACAGTCAAAGCGAGCCAAAAGGAAGATGAGAGGATATTAGATCATAAAACACAGGAGCTGGATTAAGCCCTTTGACCTATTTAATCCTCTCAGCCATTTAATCATGGCTGATTTATTTTCAATCTAAACCCATTTTCTCGCCTTCTCCCGGTAACCTTTGATGCCCTTACTGATCAACAACCTATCTAACTCCTCTTTAGGTACATCCACTGACTTGGCTTCCATAACTGTCTGTGGCAAAGAATTCCACAGATTATTGTGAGAAGAAGGAGTGGCAGGTTGGACACTGATAAGTTATTTTCTTTACCTGAAGTGTTTATGGTATAAAGATTATGTCATAATTCGAGAGCAAATCTAGTTTACTTCAGTTCTGAGGTTATATTTTGTTCGAGCTAAAGATGCAGTTTGAATGTGGGTGACGTTCCACAATTTTTACACCTCAAGTGAATCTTAATTTTTATGTGTAATTTGTATAGTAACCTTATTCCTGTCTCTCCCTCTTAAAAAAAACTGCCCTGTTCACTCAGAAGGTGCACAGTGACATTCACTGCAAATAAATTTTGGGTTCATTTGTGGGACAGAAGTGACATCGAAGCATGGCAAGCTCCAAGATGAGTGTTCGGATCAGCTGGTGTATTAATTGTGGCGCACAGGCAAGATCCGGTTACAGCTGATGCTGCTGGTACTCCGCCCCAGTCTACAGATAATTTTTGAGATATATTTAGCAGTTACATTGCGGATCCCATTAACTTGTGCTCAAGTAACTCGACAGACTGAGGCATTACAGCTCAGTCTAGTTAAATAAACTTGCTTGAAGTTTTTGAAACTAAATCGAATGTGGCAAGAAGGATTTTTGTTTGTGTGCTTTATAATAGGAAATTTATAAGGATTGCATCTATAGATGTTATTAATGTGGACTTCCTGAAGATAAACGCCGAGGCCCCAGGTTGTCAGTAAAGTTGAGTATGTGTTAGAATGGACTTGACCTCCTGAATGAAGAATTGGCAATGAGGTAGGAAGCAGAGAATAAGATGAATGGTTATGCGCTCGGAATGTGGTTTAGTCCGACTGGGGTTACCTCCCTCGGAGCTGTAGTGGGATCTCAGCAGTTCAATGTACAGTGTATTTGCAAACGAGAAAATCTGCAGATGCTGCAAATCGAAGCAGCACACACAAAGTGCTGGAGGAACTTAGTAGGCCAGGCCGCATCTATGGAAAAGAGCAAACATGTCGACGTTTCAGGCAGAGACCCTTCATCAAGACTGGTGAAAGGTCTTGGCCTAATACATTGACTGTACTCTTTTCAGTAGATGCTGCCTAGCATGCTGAGTTCCTCCAGCATTTTGTGTGTGTTACAATATAGCTGCATCATTTGGATGAAGGAATAGAGGTACGTGTTTGTTAAGTTAGCTGGCAAAGAGAGAAGTTGAAAATTGCAAAGGTATATTTACTAAATAAGCGACTGATGAAAACTGGGTAAATCAGGTTCAATGCAAAAATATGTGAGATCATCTGTATGGACCGCAGAGTCATATATCTTCTGAATAAGACCATGAGACAATACAGCATAGGAGCAAAATTAGGCCATTCAGCCCATTGAGTCTACTACACCATTCCATATTATCCATTTCAACCCCATTCTCCTATGTTCTCCCCTTTACCTTTGATGCCCTTACTAATCAAGAACCTATTTACTTCTGTTTTAAATATACCCAATAACTTGGCCTCCACAGCTTTCTGTGGCAATGAATTCCACAGATTTACCACCTGTCTTTAGAAATTCCCCCTTCTTTCGCTCCTAAAGGGCCAGCCTTCAATTCTGAGGCTGTGCCCTCAAGCCCTAGTCTCCCCTACTGGAGGAAACATACTCTCCACATCCATTCTGTCTGGGGCTTTCAATCTTCAATAGGTTTCAATATGATTCCCCCTCATTCTTCCAAACTCCAGCGAGTATAGGCCCAGCATTATTAACCCTTTCATTCCTGGGATAATTCTTGTGAACCTCCTCTGGGCCCTTTCCAATGCTAGCGCACCCTTTCTTAGATAGGGAACCCAAAACTGCTCACAATACTCCAAGTATGATCTGACCAATACATTATAAAGTCTCAGCATTACATCTCTTACTTTTATATTTTACTCCTCTTGAAATGAATGCTAACATTACATTTGCCTTTCAAAATGACAGAAGTCTTGAAAACATGTATAAGACAGCTTCTTTTCCACAATTGTAGGATTCTTGAATGGATTATGTACAGGATGTTATAAAGATGAGCACTGAACCTCTCATTCTATCTGGTTATGATCCCTGCACATTATTCGTCTACCTGAAATGCACTTTCTCTGTGGCTGTAATACAATGTTCTGTATTTTATTGTTTTTCCTTTTGTACTAAATCAATGGAATAATTTGTTTAGATAGAATGCAAACAAAGGCTTTTTACTATACCTAGGTTCATGTGACAATAATCAATTGCAATGTTAATAGTGAAATCTATGAGCTGTGGAAAAATATAGAGATTTGTGAATGTAAGAACAGAAATCTTGTGGACAGCTATAAGCAGAAATTTGATCTAATGTTGGAATGTTAGACCATAAGATATAGGAGCAGAATTTCGCTATTCATCCCATCAAGTCTAGTCTGCCATTTGATCATGGGATTTTTCAACACCATTCTCCTGCCTTTTTCCTGTAACCAGTAACCCCCCCCCCCACCCCACTACCAATCAAAAACCTATCAATCTCTGCTTTAATTACACTCTGTGTCTTGGCCTCCACGCCCTCTGTGATAACAAATTCCATAGATTCACCTCCCTCTTTGTTGGTCCATATCTCCCAAAAGGTTGGAATTCTAACTCTTGTACAAAACCTCTGGCTAGACCTCAAGTCTAAATGAGTGTCTTTAATTCTGGCCAGCGCATCTCAAATGGATCTTGGCAGGAGTATCAGGCAGATTCAACGGAGTGCTGGTACAGGCATGATGCTATAGGCTGCACTGGCAGTGTTTATACTCAAGGAGTCCAGAAATTTGACATCAGATAAAATTGTATTTAAAATAATCAAAGTAGCTTTTGGAGAAACTCTTGGCTCTTTCCGAACAAAAGCCTTGAAGTTGGGGCTGGACGGTGTTATACAGTGAGTAATGGAAGTCTGGAACACACCTCAACATTATTTTAATTGAAGATTTCTAAACTCAGACTGAAAGGTTTGAATGTAAATAAACCTTGTGTACGAGGGCGTGGGTACATAAGTGTTAGCCAATAGTTCTTGATGATACACTGTATAATCAATCCTTCAGTCAGACTTTGTTTCTGAGGATTGACTTGTACAATGCGACTTCAGTGTTACTGTTCTGTACCACATAGGGTTAATCAGCTCAACAGTTATGCTTGGGTCAGATGTAGCATTTATAATATAGGTAAAGCTATCAATGATTGCCACTATTACTCTGTGAAATTTAAAACAACTTTGGGATGCTCATACGCATATTATTTAACGTGGAAATTGTTGACCTGCTGTCAGTAATTCAGTCCTTTTCCCCTGAAGTATTTTTTTTTGCAATTTTCCTCATCACAGAATCAGAATCAAAATCAGAATCAGAATCAGGTTTATTATCACCGGCATGTGTCATGAAATTTGTTAACTTAGCAGCAGCAGTTCAATGCAATACATAATATAGATTAGGAAGGAATAATAATAATAATTAATTAAGTAAATCAATTACAGTATACATATATTGAATAGATTAAAAATTGTGCAAAAACAAAATATATATTTAAAAAATAAGTTAGTGTTTGTGGGTTCAATGTCCATTTAGGAATTGGATGGCAGAGAGGAAGAAGCTGTTCCTGAAACACTGACTGTGTGCCTTCAGGATTCTGTACCTCCTACTTAATGATAACAGCAAGGAAATGGCACGCCCTGGGTGCTGGATGCCTTTAATAATGGAGGCTGTCTTTCTGAGACACCGCTCACTGATGTCCTGGGTACTTTGTAGGTTAGTACCCAAGATGAAGCCAACGAAACTTACAACCCTCTGCAGCTTCTTTCAGTCCTGTGCAGTAGCCCCTCCATACCAGACAGTGATGCAGCCTGTCAGAATGCTGTCCACAATACGTCTATAGAAGATTTTGAGTGTATTTGTTGACATACCAAATCTTTTTAAACTCCTAATAAAGTATAGTTGTTAACTTGTCTTCTTTATAACTGCATCGATGTGTTGGGACTAGGTTAGGTTCTCAGAGATCTTGACACCCAGGAACTTGCAACTGCTCACTCTCTCCACTTCTGATCTCTCTATGAGGATTGGTATGTGTTCCTTAGTCTTACCCTTCCTGAAGTCCACAATCAGCTCTTTCATCTTACTGACGCTGAGTGCAAGGTTGTTGCTGTGACACCACTCCACTAGTTGGTATATCTCGTTCCTGTACGCCCTCTCGTCTTCATCTGAGATTATACCAACAATCAATTTATAGATGGTATTTAAGCTATGCCTAGCCACACAGTCATGGGTATAGAGAGAGTAGAGCAGTGGGCTAAGCACACACCCCTGAGGTGCACCAGTGTTGATCGTCAGTGAGGAGGAGATGTTATCACCAAACTGCACAGATTGCGGTCTTCCTGTTAGGAAGTCGATAATCCAGTTGTAGAGGGAGGTACAGAGGTCCTGATTCTGCAACTTCTCAATCAGGATTGTGGGAATGATGGTATTAAATGCTGAGCTATAGTCGATGAACAGCATCCTGACGTAGGTGTTTGTGTTGTCCAGGTGGTCTGCCATGTGAAGATCCATTGAGATTGCATCTGCCATTGACCTATTGTGGTAATGGGCAAATTGCAGTGGGTCCAGGTCCTTGTTGAAGCAGGAGTTCAGTCTAGTCATGACCAACCTCTCAAAGCATTTCATCACTGTAGATGTGAGTGTTACTGGGCGATTGTCATTAAGGTGGCTCCCACTATTCTTCTTAGAATTTCCATCTGTAGTAGTGAAAGGTTGAAAATAACATTGAATACTCCCACCTATTGGTTGCACAGGTTTTCAGGACCTTACCAGGTACTCCATCAGGACCTTCCGCCTTGCGAGGGTTCACCCTCTTAAAAGACAGCTTAACATCAACCTCTGAGACAGAGATCACAGGGTCACTAGGTGCAGCAGGGATCTTCACAGCTGTAGTTTTATTCTCCCTTTCAAACCGGGCTTAGAAGGCATTGAGTCCAGCTGGTAGTGAAGCATCGCTGCCATTCATGCTATTGGGTATTGCTTTGTAGGAAATAATGTATAGCAAGCCCTGACAGAATTGTCGTTCATCCGATGTTGCCTCAAACCTCGTTCCAAATTGTCTCTTCGCTCTTGAAATAGCCTTCCGCAAATCATATCTGGTTTTCTTGTACAGACAGTTAAGGATCTTTAGGCAATCCTTACATAAGTAAGGATTATTTTAAATTGACAATAATTTTAATTAATCACAATTCAGCATTTGAAAAATACTCCATTTGTTACACTTCATGAGGCTTGTTAATTCATAATTACTGCTCAGCAGACTCCTTGTGCCAGCTAAATGAGTTTTATCTACCTTATTCTTTAAAATATTTCAAAATACAATAAATATCAAAATCATAAAACTATTGATCCCTATACTTGTCTATTTATGCAAATTTAACATTTATCTGTCAGTCAAGTTTACTGTCATCAGCACAAGTGGACAAATGCAAAGGAAAATGTAATTGCTGTAGCATCACAGGAACATTGTATCAGAAAGGCAGCATTCACAAGAAAACCAAATTAATCATAAATTATACACAATTTTTTACAATAAAACACAATTAGAACAAAAATAAGTCCATCTTAGTGCAAGACAGTCAAAGCTTTGCTAAATTAGGGTTTTGCTGGTTGGTTCAAGAACAGAAGGGTAGAAGGGAAGTAACTGTTCTGGAATCTGATGGTGAAAACTTACCTAAGATGCTTGCCAATTTTTTTTACATATAAGCCGTTTGATCCGATAGGACTCATTACCTTAATGAAGCTTAGTGACTTCTTGCTGCAGTAGTACCCTTTTTCCAATTTACAAAGAGTGAAGCCAGGAAGAGATAAGACAAAGGAGCTTTGCAACAATAGTCTTTTGCATCGAGTTCCATTCTTGGCTTGTCCTACTCACATTGTGTGTCAGATGTTGGTTAGCTAATTTTTATAGGTTTTGCTCTGTCCAGTGTATATCAGACAAGGGAAGTGGTTCAAGCTCACATTTTGTTTCTTTAAGCAGCTTTGTTCTGGCAATGCTCCATAGAGAGAAAAGAATTTACACAGTGATATCTGATATGTAGCAGCAGTTAATAAACAAAGGCATTGTTTGGTCTCTTCAGTTCCGGCCTCTTCCTCACTCTTATTCCCAGTCTGCAACATGCAACTGCTGGCAGCCAGGCATCTCAGCACCTCTGCTTCCATCCTTCCTTCCAAAATCACAATATGATCCTTCTGTCCTTACCTTCGTTATGGTACCAAACCTCACACTTAATGAATGAAACAAAAGGCCTAACAATGCTTCGTTAGAACCCACTTTAACAGTCAATCACTCGAGCTGAGTATGATGTCCTCTCAAGAGGTTATTCCCTTAACAGGGATATGCCTGTGTGCGACTTTGTTTAACGTGGGGAGGCTGGTGCACAGGCAGACACCACACGGACTTTGATAGATTGGGGTCGGGGTCCAGTGGTGTGGAATGCAAGACAACTGGGGACCCTTCACTGCTGCTTTCTCAGTCCAAGGCTAAACTCTATTTCCAATAAAACCCTTCAGTTTATTGTCAAGGTGCGGTCTGGGTGAGCTGCCCTGACAGCGAGAGGACTGGAGGTAGATTTTTGGTTTCTCACCCAACTGAAACCTAGAAATGAGAATAAGGTGGTAAGGGCAGATATTCACAGAACAATAAAGCAGTATTTCAATTAGCACTTGAAGCACTAGGATACGGAAGGCCACAGAATGACTTTTGGGAAGTGTGATTTGATTTGATAATTACTGGTATGGTAACAGCCATGTGGTTTGCTTCTGATCTGTAAGACTCTATGGCACTGTGATCAGATACTTCCTAAGTTACAACCTCTTGAAGCATCTTCACTCAATCTACAAGGCTTTACAACTTAAAGCTTGTGTATCTCTAACATCCCCAGTTCTCGTTATGTCTGTTTCTTTCTGCATGGACATTGTCTACCCTGTAAGATATTTTCATACTTTCTTAACTTTAAGAAATCAGATACCTAAACTCTAAGATCTAGATTTCCCTCTTTAAAACTCTCCACCTGTATACTTACTAATTAACATCTCTTTTGACACAGTTCCCCAGTTATCAAACAATGCCCTTATATGGTTTTGTGTTTTGTTGTTCAAACCGAAACAGCTTCACCATTCTTATCACACTAAACTGCAATGATAAGGCTTTACACAACACACACACAAAATGCTGGTGGAACACAGCAGGTCAGGCAGCATCTATACGGAGAAGCACTGTCGACGTTTCGGGCCGAGACCCTTCGTCAGGACTAACTGAAAGGAAAGATAGTAAGAGATTTGAAAGTAGTGGGGGGAGGGGGAAATGCAAAATGATAGGAGAAGACCGGAGGGGATAGGATGAAGCTGATAGCTGGAAAGTTGGTTGGCAAAAGTGATACAGAGCTGGAGAAGGGAAAGGATCATGGAATGGGAGGCCTCAGGAGAAAGAAAGGAGGGAGGAGAGCACCAGAGGGAGATGGAGAACAGGCAAACAACTAAATACATCAGGGATGGGGTAAGAAGGGGAGGAGGGACATTAACGGAAGTTAGAGAAGTCAATGTTCATGCCATCAGGTTGGAGGCAACCCAGCCGGTATATAAGGTGTTGTTCCTCCAACCTGAGTTTGGATTCATTTTGACAGTAGAGGAGGCCATGGATAGACATATCAGAATGGGAATGGGACATGGAATTAAAATGTGTGGCCACTGGGAGATCCTGCTTTCTCTGGCGGACCGAGCGTAGCTGTTCAGCGAAATGCGTCCTCCAGTCTGCGTCGGGTCTCACCAATATATAAAAGGCCACACCGGGAGCACCGGATACAGTATACCACACCAGCCGACTCACAGGTGAAGTGTCGCCTCACCTGGAAGGACTGTCTGGGGCCCTGAATGGTGGTGAGGGAGGAAGCGTAAGGGCAGGTGTAGCACTTGTTCCATTTACAAGGATAAGTGCCAGGAGGGAGGCCGGTAGGAAGGGATGGGAGGGGGGACGAATGGACAAGGGAGTCGTTTAGGGAGCGATCCCTGCGGAAAGCAGAAAGGGGGGGGAGGGAAAGATGTGCTTGGTAATGGGATGATAAGGCTTTCCTAGATATTGTTCAGTGAATGTTGGATTACTGTTTCACTCAGGCTACTAACTGAAACCTTTAACGGAAGTGTCTAGAAAGATCACTAATTTAGGATTTCCCCAATAAGGCAGAGTGACTTCAGACAGATCTAGGCAGTACTACACTACAAGTTGTCATCATGCTTTGTATGATCTTAGCCAATATATATTTGCTGCATTATCAGGTGTGTTTACCAATCTGAATCAGGACTGTGTGGGTGTGGGGTGTGGCCAATTTTTTTTATGAGTCAAAAGAAACGCATCAGCTAATGTCCCAAAAGTGTAGACTCTGCTGCCGAATGTTTTGATTACTTATCTGAAGAGGAAAAATATCCATGTAAGTATCGCTTTAGTGTAATGCCTTTTTTGAGAGTTTATAAAGATTATTTTGTTTCACCACCTTCCATTTATATTTTTTTCATTTATGTACTTAAGTCTTTGGAAACTGAGTTAGTGTTGAGATAAGATGAAGCTCGTCGGAAACATTATAACGATAAAACGTATCACTGCTTGTATTTATTGTATCTATCAGTCTGGCACATACAAGAGTTGTTTCATATTAAATGTTTTAAGATAACAATACTTTAAGGTAAACCCATATATTTGTCCTGATGTGACTTGAAACTTAATTTTCACAATCTTGAAAGTATATTCCTGTACTTGGTTTCTTCAAACCAAATTGTTTCTGAACACTTGTATATTCCAACTAATTCCCCAAGCTATTTAATCATGTAAATGTCGTATTAGTTTCATACTTTAAACAAATTGGAGTTTGTAAACACAGACTTGAGAGTCTGACAGTAATTTTTAATTCAGAGGATCTGACTGAAAGTTTGATCTAGCTGGTCAGGATCGTATTCTCCTTGAGGGAATTACAATCCTTTTGATGTATAACTTGTGCAAGCCTGCATGGAGACTATCTTGGAATCAAAAGCTCTTGATTTTTTAATGTATTCCTCTCTGTAAGTGCTATTTCATTGACCAGAAACTAATGTGAAGTCCACAGGGCATAAGCCAAAAGATAAACTTCAATTTGTGTCACTGGAAGTCAATATTTTACATGCGTGATTATCTTTATGCAAATAGGTAGAATTTATGTACTTTAATAAATAGAAGTAAATTGATGACATGGATAGATATTATTAAATATTTAATCAATGCTGGAAGTTTGGCTTAATTTTTCGATGTGTGTGAAAATTCTTCTTCCTCAATCAGGAGTGGGAAAGGTAAAATAAATCTCAAGGCTGAAGTATATATATATATAAGTTTCATACCAACATACTGAGACAAATCGTCCAAGGGAATATTCTGCACAGATGGCTCAGGGACTAAGAAATAGTGTCTCTGTATTCTTGATCTGTGTAGCGTCCTGTGATGTTGCAACTGTCCCATATCATTGCATTTCTGCAATTATGGCAATTTCTGTATCTCTCAGCTTTTTCACTCATTCCTGTTCACTGTACTTTCTGCAGCAGAGACCCTGATCTCTGCATTTTCCTGATATACTCACTCTCCATACCTGCCTGACCTTTGAAGCTCTTCCAAAAACTTGCTTAAGTCTAATATTACTGAGTTGCTCAGAATCAGATTTGTAACATATTTTACTGACAAAGGGCAGAGCTTCAGAATAGGATATCCTGTTGGAACAAAGAGGAATTTCTTTAGTCAGAGCGTGGTGAGTCTGTGGAATTTGTTACCACAATCAGCTGTGGAAGTCAAGCCTTTGAGTATATTTAAAATGCAGTTTGATAGGTTCTTGATTAGTGAGGGTATCAAAGGTTTTTGGAGGAAGGCAAAGGAATGGTGTTGCGAGGGAAAATAAATCAACTATAATGGAATGGTCGTAAAGACTCAATGGGCCAAATGGCCTAAATCTGCTCCTATGTCTTATGATTTTACAGTCTTGATTCTTGTGGGAAACTGCTTAGGATGTTTTGCAATGTTTAAAAATGCTAAATAAATGCATGGTTTTTATTTAAGACGATAAGCATTAAAAACAATTATCCCCCACATTCCAGATTTAGTTGTGGACTCCTACAAATATCGGAGGTGGATCCCACTGATTAAGAAATGGTTACAGAATTATATTTGGAATTATTTATTCACCTCCCTCATTGAACATTGAATGAGACACGGTTCATCCGTGGGAAATGAAGAAAATGTTGTTAGGTCTACTCAGAGTCCATTTTGTCCCTCTCAGTTATCTCCATGGTTTGTGATTGATGTCCACGTTTGCTTCATTATGAAAGAGTAGAATTAGACTTTCATCTCCTCTCCTGAAATTCAAGTGAGCATGAGGTGCTGAATATAGCACTGGGTATTAAAGTCAGCTGTGGACTATAAGCTACTAAGGCTAATTAAGAAAGCTAGCTGCTACACGTGTACAAAAATATTATGATCTCTCTTCACTTTGTTCCCACTGTAAACGCTGTTCACCAACAGAACTGATGTTAATACAGCTGCAAAGAAAAATAACGTGTAATTAGTCAAAATGTGACTGATAGTTCAGAACAAATGCAGCATTTTTTATTCATTCAAGAGTGTGGGCTTTGCTGGCTGAGTGAGCATTTAATTGCCCACCCCTAGATACCCTGCAGAAGTGGTGGTGAGATGTCTCCTGGAACTGCTCCAGTCCTCAATGAGTGGGTATGTCTACAGAGGGGAGAATCAGATGTTGCCATAGTGCTGATGAAGGAACAAAGGTTATATGTACAAGCCAGGATGCTAAGTGGCTTGGAAAGCAGCTAACAGAAAGTGGTGTCCCCATGTTTTTGCTGCCCTTGTCCTTCTTGGGCTTGGAAGCTGCTATCTCAAACGCTTTGGTGACTTGCTAAGTGCATCCTGTTGATGGCACTAACTACAGCTACTGTATCTCGGTGGTGGTGAATGAATGTTTGTGGGTGAGGCATCTGTCAAGTTGGCCAGCAGCCAAAAACATTTGGCCAATGAGTAAACAAAATTTCCATAATATTTTGTACACCCATGTTTGTAGATGTGTTTCATTTAGCTAGAGCTGAGTGATATCTCATCTATCAGTCTTCCACCTCAGAGAAGACAATAAGACATGGGAGCAGATATTAAGCCATTTGGCCCATCAAGTCTGCTCTGTCATTCTATCATGGCTGATATATTATTCCTCTTAACCCCATTCCTCTGCCTTCTTTCTGTAACCTCTGATGTCCTGCTAATCAAGAACCTATCAACCTCTGCTTTAAATATATCCAATGATTTGCTCTCCGTAGCCATTTGTGGCATTGAATTCCACAGATTCTCCAAGCTCTGGCTAAGATAATTCCTCCTCTTTTCAGCTTAAAAAGGACATACTTCTATTCTGAGGCTGTGTGTGATAATGGGAGTAAATATATTTCGCTTATCAGATGGTCAGGGATTGGAAATAGGTTATGCTAGTTTCACATGTTCTTCCTGCATCATAGAAATTCTAGTTTTCCATTGCCTAGAACTTACTATTCCTCTGCCCCCACACTTACTTATTTTGGAAGATCAAACTTGCTGCCTTCCATGTCCAATAGCCAGTCAGCTTGGTCTGCATCATCCCGTGTACCTAGTTCACGTGGGTCACAGAGCAGCTGGGCATACTTTTGACAGATGGTGAAGCCACACTTCTAGCTGTGTTGTCAATGCTGGCAACACATACAAAATGCTGGAGGAACTCAGCAGGCCAGGCAGCATCTATGGAAAAAAGCACAGTCGACTTTTTGGAACAAAACCCTTTGGTGACTGTACTTTTTTCCATAGATGCTACCTGGCCTGCTTAGTTCCTCCAGCATTTTGTGAGTGTTGCTCAGATTTCCAGCTTCTGCAGATTTTCTCTTGTCAATGCTGGATAGCTTTTAGAATGTTTTTACATTGACAAGTATCCTAAAATCATTTGTAAGTAATTATAAAATTAAATTTTATCAACATTCTCTCTAAAATAAAATATCACCTTTAAGATTACTTAAAAGCTCTTAAAATTTTACAACAAACTCAAATGATTAAAAAGGATCAGAATTAGGTTTAATATCACTGACATATGTTGAGAAATTGGTTGTTTTGTGGCAGCAGTACATTGCAGTACATAAAAAATACCATAAATTATAATAAAAAATATAACCACAGTGGACAATTTATTGGGCACCTCCTGTCCCTAATAAAATGGTCACTGAGCGTATGTTCATGGACTTCTGCTGTTGTAGCCCATCCACTTCAAGGCCTGACGTGTTGTGCGTTCAGAGATGCTCTTCTGTACACCACTGGTGTAATGCTTGTTATTTGAGTTACTGTCTCCTTGCTGTCAGCTTGAACCAGCTTGGCCATTCTCCTTTGACCTCTCTCATTAACAAGGTATATTACACCCACAGAACTGCCACTCACTGGATTTCCTTTTTAGTTTTTCGTAGCTTTTTCCTAACCTGTGCAGGGGTCCCTCCATAACAGATAGTGAGGTAACCAGCTAGAATGCTCTCCATGGTACAATTGTAGAAATTAGAGAGTCTTCGACGATATCCAAATCTTCTCAAGCTCCATCTTATATAGTGTAACACTATAATGCAATTTCCATTCTTACCTTTATTTGCAGCAGATGCAAGATCTCCACTGAAATGCTTGTAGATTTTGGGCAGGTCCAATATGATGAAGGATCTGAAGGCAGATTCCTCAGCCTATCTAGCTGCATTGATGGATCCTGTGTAGAACTTAGCAGCCAGAATATTTGTATCTGTCAACAAGTTCGAGAACTCTGTGATAGGGTTCATATCTGCCAAAGCCTTGGATCTGCTTTCATGTACCTGAATAATTGTCAGTACTTTGCAATGGAACTGTTATTCATTATTATAATTCTGTCCACAATGTTCATCGGGGTCCCACTGTTAAACATTGATATTATGAGTGATTAATGATATTGAATATTCCAGAAATCCAGCATACATCCTCCCTCCAAAATAAGAAGCAGAACATTTAGCATTTGATCCATAAGAAATTACATTTTGCTCACAAGGAGGAGGAACAGGAGCTTGAAGAGCCATACTCAATGATTCTTCTCCTCTGTCATTAGATTTCTGAATGGTCCATGAACATGACCTCATCATATTTCTGTGCTATTTATTTGTTTTATAAGTATTTTTATGTCTGCAAACCACCAAAGTTCATGACATATAATTCAGCGATAATAAACCAACTTCTGATGCTGATTTTGACATGATGGAATCTAACAGAATAAATATTACATTAATGTTACTATTCCCACTTCATGCCCAAAACACTTAAACTTTAAGGCAGATGAACAAGTGCACAACAGAAAAATGTATTGAAGAACATGTGGTTCCTATTTGAGTAAGTGAAAAGCTATTTTTTGTTTTGTTTATTGCTTATTTCAGAAATGCTTCCAACTCAAGTGCAGTCATAATAATTCTAAATCCAAAGAAGTATGAAAATTGACCCCATTTAGTTGTATTTTATTGAAAGATTAGTGAATCATAATGGTTATCAAAGAACAGCAGACAATTGTTACGAACTTGTCAACATAAACATCTTATTGAAGAAATTACATCACTTAACGCAGGCTGAAATATAAATAAGTCAAAACACACAAAATGTTGGAGGGACAACAAGTCAGGCAGCACCTATGGAGATGAAGCACCAGTTGATGTTTTCGGCTAAGAGTTGTCTACAGGTTTGGAAAGGAAAGGGGGGAGGTGACAGAATAAAAAGTTGAGGGGCAAGGTAAAGGAGGAATAGCTGATGCTCTTTACTCTGCCCCACCTTCTTATTCTGTCAGTCTTCTCGCTAGTTTTCCTTCCGCTCCTCCCCCTTTTTATTCTGCAATCTTCCCCCTTTCCTGATGAAGGGTCTCTGTTCACAACGTTGAATGTTTATTCATTTCTACAGATCCTGCCTGACTTGCTGTGTTCCTCAAGCATTTTGTGTGTGTTGCGCTGGACTTCCAGCATCTGCAGAAACTCCTGTGTATATAAATCAGTCGTTTGCATGACTCCCAGGTTAACAGTGGGCTTTTCAGCATGGTGAAATTGTAAATTACTGCTCGATCCAGGCCTTTGCTGGATACACTATTGATCTGCAGCACATGAAGTTTATCACTGATACTTTACCCAATGCTCTAAGAATGCACATTTGTTACTAATTAAAATACCGTGAATTATACTTTGAGCTAACTCTCTGCAGGATTCATATAATTACTTTGTTGTGTCTATAATGTAACACTTAAACGAAGCAACGCTCTCATCTTAAAGTTATATTGGAGCCATGGATCCATTGATTGAAATCTTAGTATTCCTGCTGAATCATGAGAGGTTGATGGGTTGATTTCCTTAGGCCCTCTCATTGATTTGGCAATAGACTACATTGCCCACTGCACAAAAGGTTGAATCTTCCATTTAGTGAGTGTTTAGGCTGTTTCTCTGCTTAGATCCCCATTAGTGAGGCACAAATTACTCCAATTGGACCTCTGACTATTATTATGCTGGTACAGAGTCCTCTGAGCCTCAATTCTCTACCTCCTGTTCTATCACCCTTGTGCAGTCATTTGTTGTACTAAGAGAACACATCATTGAGCACATTTACAAGGAATGTTTGATGCAGGAAAGCAGCATCCATCATCAAGGATCCCACCATCCAGGCCATCTCACTACTACCACTGGGCAGGAGGTACAGGTGCCTGAAGTTCTGCACCACCAGGTTCAGGAACAGTTATTGCCCTTCAGACACCAGGCTCCTGAAATAGAGTGGATAACTTCACTTACCTCCACACTGAACTGATTCCACGACTTACAGACTCACTGTCAAGGACTCTACAACTCACATTTTCAGTCTTGTTCATATACTTTTTGCACAATTTGTCTTCTTTTACGTATTGGTAGTTTGTCAGTCTTTGTGTATACACTAACATAAAGTCTATTGTATTTCTTTATTTTCCTGTAGATGCCTGCAAGAATCTGAGTCTCATAATAGTTTATGATGATTGAAATGTACTAATATAATAACTTCGACTTTTTGAGGATCTCTCAAACATTCTCAGAAATTGTCAAGTCAAGTCAAATCACTTTTTATTGTTATTTCGACCATAACTGCTGGTACAGTACACAGTAAAAATGAGACAACGTTTTTTCAGGACCACAATGCTACATGAAACAGTACAAAAACTACACTGAACTATGTAAAAACAACACAGAAAAAAACTACACTAGACTACAGACCTACCCAGGACTGCATAAAGTGCACAAAACAGTGCAGGCATTACAATAAATAATAGACGAGACAATAGGCACAGGTAGAGGGCAGTAAGTTGGGGGAAGAAACTGTTACATAGTTTGGTCATGAGAGCCTGAATACTATAACCGAATATCAGAAATGAAAGCAAGGAAAACACACTAAAAACACTCAGCAGGTTAGGCAGCATCCATGAAAGGAGGAATAGTTACTTTCAGGTAAAGCAGCTGCAGTTCCTTTGATTTTAATTGGACAGCAATTGTTTAATCAGTCTCCAGGTACAGTCATAACAGAGAGCAGGCAGAATTCTGTAGAACTTTGCTACCACTAAAGCTGCAGTAAACGCTTCAGCCATGCAATCTAGTTTAAACACACAAGGTAAAATTCTAGAAATCACTTGAGTAGTTTTTCATTGATTCTGCTGTTCCTCTTTGTTCTTCTGTGAATGCTTGCAAGAAAATGAATCTCACGGTAGTATACAGTGACATATCTGTACCTTGATGATAATTTTACTTTGAACTTTGAATTGGTGATTGCCTTAGTTACATGCGAATGTACCCTGGAGAAATTATCCTCAATACTTCTCAATCATGCGTTTAGCCACAGAATTACTTTTCTGCAGAAAGTGATTCTTTAAAGGTATGACTTCATATGCAAACAGCATGAGATCATGTGGTTGTGGAATGAATACTGCCCTTGACATCAAGTAGAGCTCCCTTAACCAATTTATACATTTTTAAGTAGTAAGGACTTGACTGAACATATCTTGTGGAAGATGAGATGTCCATTAGTACAATCTGTTTTAAGCCGAGTTACATAACTCCTTCTGAAGCACAATTTGAACCTACAGCTTTCTGATTCACCGACCGTGCCAGTCACAAAGCCAAGTCCCACGGAACTGTCTGTTCATGACTTTTGCCCATCCCACCGCTGACAGCTCACCGTCAGCCTTTAGCACCTCATACAGGGATTAGATGACTCACAGATGAAATATCATTCCTTGTGGCATTACATTTTTACTTCAGTTTATAAAGTGCTGAACGTTAAAAGTTTATTAGCTCCAATATATAAGTAGAAAATTAAGCAATTTTACCACTGTTCGCTCTTCTAATGTGAATTAGCTATAGTATCATGGAGGAAATCCAGCATTAGCTTCTGAGTCTTATACCTGCAGAGTTAACAACTAGAGGAAGCTGCTTTTAGAGATTTGCTGCTCCCAACTTAGTAGAGGCTTCCCCAGTGTGAAATTTTCCATGTTCAGCACACACATTGTGGGCCGAAGGGCCTATTCCAGTGCTGTGATGTTCCATCTTCTAATCAGGGGAACACTAAGCCTCTGTAGTCCATCCTCACCCCAAGGCAACCTAAAAATATTCTGCTTTGGTGTATGATATTTTACTGAGCTCCTCTGAATATTTATCAGCCTCTACACTTTCAAAAACAAAATTGTGTGCAGTTTGTTATCCTGCAAATAAATATTACAAACTCTAATGGATTTTAAAAAACAAAGTAATTTTAAGTTTAATTATTAACTTACAATGTTTCAGTGTCTATCATAGTCGCACAAGCATATTGCATTCTTTATGTTGCTCTGGTTAGTTGGAAGTTTTTTCTTTTGGCTTTATTTGATTTACTCCCTATGTGAAACCAGCAGTGTATTGGCAGTTAAGTCTACAACTGCCAGGAATCATGCAAAATTGAAGCCCTTCAGCAAATAATGTCAGGAACAATGAAATCCATACAATAGTCTTTTCTATTTCTTTGTAGATAGTTCCTTTGAGGTTGGTGGCCAGTACTGTTAGTCCACCACTCATCACATGACCCAGGCAAATATTTCACGGGGCCAGATGATCTCAGTTGTTTTGGAGAGGCAGGGTATTTGGAATTGTTGTCTGATTACTGTTAGGATCAAAGCATTTACACTATTCCTTCTCAGGAGATTAAGTAAATATAATTGAAGCTAGGGTCATTTAGATTATACAACCTTGTGGAAGGAGAAGAGATCCCCAGCAGAATCCTTTTTCCTCGGGTAAATAAACATATTTCTAATGTTTCTTGACTTTTTTGCATGGACTTCTCACTTTTATCTTGGAATACAATCCTTGATATTAAGCCTGTTTCTCCATGAGAAAGGTATTGCCGCTGGTGTTTCTTCAAAATGAGAATCTGTCAAAATGCATCATAAAATAAACCAAGGTTGAGAATTCTAATCCATCCCAGACAGTTATTTTGACAGTTCCCTGGGACAAGAGGACTGGATGAGGGATATGAGGGATTTGAAGGAGAGTGTAACACTCTGTTAAACATGATCAACCCCACTTCAAACACATTTAATAATAATTGGCTGTAGGCATTAACTGATGTCATGTAAACTAACAGGGCTAGATAAAGCAATTGTGAGCCACAACCTATAATTGATTTGGACCAATCAGGCCAAATGATATAATCTCCACCTAATTCTCCCTACACTACACATTTTTGTTAGAAATTAATAATTTATCTCCCTGAGACTTATTGCATAATTAAAATTAATAATATATATATAAAGAATTGCAATTGCAATGAACATCTACATTAATGTAGGATTTTATATGAAGTACAGTGCCTTAGAGAGTATTTATCCCCTCCCCTGAAGTTTTCATGTTTTATTGTTTTACAGCATTGAATCACAGTGGATTTAGTTTGGCTTTTTTGACACCGATGAACAGAAAAAAAGATTCTTTGTGTCAAAATGAAAACAGATCTCTATAAATGATCTAGATTAATTACAAATGTAAAACACAAAATAATTGATTACATAAGTGTTCCCCATTCGTCTTTACCAAACTGCTGAAGCTCTGTCAGATAATACGATAGACCAAATCACCACTGGTGCAGCCAGTTGGTTTTAGAAGTCACATAATTAGTTAAATAGAGATCACCGTGTGCAGTCAAGGTGTTTCAATTGATTATAATAAAAATACACCTGTATCTGGAAGGTCCAGCTGCTGATGAGACAGTATCCTGGCAATAACCACACCATGAAGACAAAAGAATGCTTGAAATAACTTTGCTAAAAAATTATTGAAAAGTACGAGTCAGGAGATGGATACAAGTAAATTTCTAAGTCATTGAATATCCCTTGGAATACAGTTAAGTCAATCATCAAAAAATGGGAAGAATATGGCACTGCTGTAAATCTGCCTAGGGCAGACCATTCTCAAAAACTGAGTGACTGCGCAAGAAGGGGACTAGTGAGGGAGGCCATCAAGAAACCTATGACAACTCTGGAGGAGTTAAAAGTTTCAATGGCTGAGACAGGAGAGACTGCACGTAGAAAAACTGTTGCCCAGGTGCTTCACCAGTCACAACTTTATGAGAGAGTGGCAAATAGAAAGCCATTGTGGAAAAAAATTCACATGAAATTTCAGCTAGAGTTGCCCGAGGCATGTAGGAGACTCTGAAGGCAGCTGGTAAAATGGTCTGATGAAACCAAAGTTGAGCTTTTTGGCCAACAGACTAAAACACAATGCTTGGCGTGAGTCAAACACCGCACATCATCAAAAACACATGATGCACCATCAATAACTCACTCTGAGACGTAAGGCGAGATATCGGCTTTTATTGACTGGAAGAAGGAACCAGGAGTGAGTGACCATCATACTACGTCCTGGAGACTGAGAGAGAGCATAGGCCTCAGATCACCTTTATACAGGGGTCTGTGGGAGGAGCCACAGGAGCAGTCAGCAGGGGGCATGTCCAGACAGGCACACGTAGTTCACCACAACACACCATCCCTACCATGAAGCATGGTGACGACTGCATCATGCAGTAAGGATGCTTCAATGCACCGAGCCCTGCAATGTTTGTGAAGGTAGAGGGTAAAATGAATGCAGCAAAATACAGGGAAATCATGGAGGAAAACCTGATAGAGTCTGCAAGAGAACAGCAACTTGGAAGAAGATTTGTTTTTCAGCAAAACAATGACTCCAAGCATAAAGCCAAAACTACATAGGAATGGCTTAAAAACAGCAAAATTCATGTCCTGGGTGGCCAGGTCTGAGTCCAGACCTCAATCCCAAATCAATGAGGATTTGTGGCTGGACTTGAAAAATGCTTTTCACTCACGATCCCCATGCAATCGGACAGAGCTTCAGCAGTTTGGTAAAGGCGAATGGGGAGTTATTGCAGTGTCCGGATGTGCAAAGCTGATAGAGACCTATCCACACAGACTCAAGGCTGCAAGGCTGTAATTGCTGCCAAAAGGTGCATCTTGAAAGGGGAGTAGACTTATGAAAATAATTATTTTGTGTTTTATGTTTGTAATTCATTTAGATCATTTTGTAGAGATCAGTTTTCACTTTGATACAAAAGAGTGATCTTTTTCAGTTAATCAGTGTCAAAAAAAGCCAAATTAAATCCGTTGTGATTCAATGTTATGAAACAATAAAACACAAAATCCTCCAAGTGGGGTGAATACGTTTTATAGGCACTGTATAATCCCAGCTACAGAGCAGCCGTTTGCTGAGGTTTCTAAAGGCATTTCATGTTGTAAAAATTCTAAGGATCTATGTATCTCTCCTGCAAATTGTTATAATACTGCCTCAGACAAGTGAGTCAAAACACAGACACTGGAAGTTAAAGGTGTGTTTATGCATATAAGTATGAGTCATTTCAATAAATGATTTATTACACCATGACTCCTTTTAACATATTGCCATCCTTTCCGTTACTGAAGGGCAACCATTGAAAATTTCTTTGAAGGTACAACCACATGATTGATTATTCCTATTGTACATATTTCCTTCAAACTACCTCTGCCTGAGCAGTAATTGCCAAATCTCTTTGGAGTCCATTGTGAACTTCCTTCCTTCCATTCCTTTTGTTTTCTCCCTCGCCCAGCTGCTGATGTCTCCTGGTGTGGGCAGACTCTCACGTGGGGCAACTGCCCAAACTCATATCCATGCTGAGGTCCTGTCAGCCCTTAGGAATTCCACTTAAAAACATTATCAGGTGCTCAAGTCTTGATGCCAAGAAACTCCTAGACCCTTCTATCATTCTGCAGATCTCCAGATGAAATTATCCAAAAGCCATTCCACTGTTTCATGCAGCAACCATTCAGAACATCTCTCCTTGGCATTGCAGTACCTCCCCCAATCCCTGACCTCACTGATTACCTACATCTTGCCCAACCTTTTACATAACCACAGTGTCAGCCCCAATCTCAGCCCCCTTCTCTGCATCAATATGCCCAATCTTGAAAGAAGGAAATTAGAAATACTTCTAATTATAATGTTATGTTCAAAATGAGGTTTAATATCACTGATGTAATTTGTTAATTTTATGGCAGTAGTACATTGAAATACATGATAAATAAATATAGAGAAAAATTGAATTACAGTAAGAGTATATATGTCTATTAAATAGTTAAATTAAAATAAATTTTATGCTGTAGCTTTCTATGACTCTCTAAATAGTGCTAAAAGACAAACAAATAAAGTAGTGAGGGAGTGTTCATGGGTTCAATGTCCATTTAGAAATCAGATGGCAAAGAGGAAGAAGCTGTTTCTGAATTGCTGAGTGTGTGCCTTCAGACTTCTGTACCTCTATCCTGACGGTAACAGCAAGAAGAAGGCTGGGTGGTGGGGATCCTTAATGATCAACCTATGTGGACCCTTAACCACAGTATCAGTATCTATGGTGGAAAACTGAAGAACCAGTATTGAATCCAACACAAAATATCATGCTATATTTCTGGTATTCTTCCTTCATTTCCCATCACCAAATTCACCATTCATCTCCTCATGCTTGCAGTTTTCAGAGATTAGCATCCAACATTAAAAATGTAAATATACATGTGAAAATAGAATTTACAAATCTGATGGAAGATTGTCAACATTTTAGTGCCAGGCTGCTTCCAGCTAAACAGTGTTTTCTCCTATGTATGCACATACCTGGTTGGATAGCTTACTGGATCTGCATATGGTCAGTGTAAAGGAAGCCCCTAATTGTAAAGTTTCGGTCTCAGAATCCTCCGCAAGGATCAAGGATCAAGTATCAATTTTATTTACCAAATACACTTGCATTCACATATACATTTATATTTACATTGCTGTGGAGCAGTTGGCATGACATGCAGCAAGAACAACAATATTCAATAATTATACAGATTATGCAGGGATTATATAAATAGAGTTAAAAGTACAGATATGGAATAACACGTGCATAAGTACATAAATATCAGTATGTATTTACAATTTAAAAAGCATTATAAAAAGTGTTTAAATTGTTCACAGTGCAGTGGCGTGACTGAGTTAACAGATAGTAAAGCTAGGCTAAAACTTCTCCCTTCTGTTGCAGCTGTTATTAATATTAATGCTTCTGTCTAAAAGATCATTATGTTTTAATTTGGCTCTTAAATCTGTGCAAAACAGGCCCTCAGTATTAGATTTCATTGAATGTCTAGCAATAAGGCCTAACACTATGCCAGTAAGTCATGGTGTATGTGTGCCAGTCTGGGTCTTGTTCAGTTTAACATAGCTGAACATTGTCAAATCTGTTCAAAACAGGCAATGCCATCTGGCCTGTCAAATCTTACAACAGAGGAGGCTCATTGATCAGACACTAAATTTTGCAATAGAAGAGGTGGGTCTGCATACCTTTTATAACACCGTGACTGGATGTCCTTAAATGCAAAAACATTTACAATCTCAGCAACCAGAGTAATTGTATTGAGTTCTTGACTACTCAAATGTAAAGACCCTTAACAGTGTTGAAGTGTAGGGGGTTCTAGCAGTTCATGTCTGTAGCTTCATGAAAGCAGTTACACAGGTTCTAATGAAGGACTGTGACCCTTATCACTCACGGAATTGAGTTCAAGAGTCAGGAAGTTATATTACAGCTTTATATAACTCCAGTTAGGTGCATACGGAGTTTTGCTTTCGGTTCTGCTTGCTCCACTTTAGAAAAGGATATGAAGACTGTATCAACTGAAGCGTAATGGATATTTACTTTCCAGGGCCCAAGGGGCTTATTGTTAAACTCAGTTTTCAAACACTGTGACATGACCATTCCAAAGGGTCAGAGTTGTTGGTGATGAAGTTAAACTTTTGACAAATATTCATTGTTCAGCTTTTTGTACTAAGCAAGAACCAGTGTCTAGTTCGTAGCATAAATTGAAGCAGCAATCGGTTTGAAGTTGGACTCACAGCTTTGTAAACAGTGTTACAGAATACAGACTGTTAGCCCTCAGCAGGCGATTGTCTATTGAGGTCTGCTTTGCAAAGTGAAATGACCTAGAGACTTTGTCTCTGTATCAGCCAAATGTAAGACAATTAGGTTATGTCATTTAAAACATTAACCATGGTTATAAGTTGGGAAATTTGTGTACTCAGAGGACTGGCCTCACAAGATTCATTGGGAATGTTTGGGATCTCTGTTGCCAGAAGCTTGATAGACATCTGTGTGAGTTACTCTCTCTCAGCAAGGGTATCTGGAAAACATACACAGATAATGTCACTTAGTAGAAAACAGCCTAAATATCACAAGCATTGGGGATTGTTAGGACTGACAAGGAGAAAGATGGGGTTATTGAAAGAAGACCTAGAATTCATTGATTAAAGTTTTGTTTCTTTGACTCATCATCTACAACTCGTTGGTATGCTCTTCTAATTGATAAGAATTGTATCTGTGTTTTGAAATCCTTTGTGGTCTGTAAATCTTCTGTAATTCGGAAAACATTTATAAATTAGAAATCTGTGTGAGTATTAAGCATACATCATTAAAAATAAAATAGCTGGAAGCATCTCCTCCTTGGTAGGGAGGGGGTCCCACCGCTCAGGCAGAGGGTATTGGCAGCTAAACTCACCACAGAGACTAGTAAGGGAAGAAAGCTAACCTTTGAAGAGGAGGTAGACACAGTATAGTCTCCTAATAGTTGGGGTACCTGTATATCGTAAAGCTGTATTGAATGGGGCTTAAAATCTCCTTTTGAGGTTCAAGCTTTACTGTAAGTGAACCCAGTCCCATCACAGATGAAATGTCTCAGAATGAAACATTGACAGTTTATTCCCCTGCCTGACCTGCTGAGTTCCTCCAGCATGTTGTGTGCTTCCCAGGTGTAACTGAAATGACAAATTTGTGGAATTGGTGATACACAGCATTAAGTCAGTGCTGCACAAGGACAGACGTACCCTCCTACCTGCACCATGTGGTTCAGACATTCCTGGGTATTGATTCATGCCTCAAACAAGTTGATGCAACCTAATTCTATGTTGTCTGCATTTTCCCAACATAAAGTGCCTAAGAGAGTCATAGACTCATTGAACACTACAGCACAGAAACAGGCCCTTTGGCCCATCTAGTCCATGCTGAACTATTAATCTGCTTAGTCCTATCAACCTGCTCCCAAACCATAGTCCTCTATACGCTTCTCATCCATGTACCTGTTAATAGTCCTCTTAAAAATCTCAAAATAAAACCTGCATCCACCACTTATGCTGGCAGCTCGTTCCACACTCTCACCATCCTCAAACACTCCTAACCCATGACTTTTAGTTCTACCTTGATTCTACTCTGTAGGTTTCTAATTTTTCCCTCTCCTGGACTCTTCCTTCCTGCCATTAGTTTAAAGCTCAGTCTAAAACACCAGATATTTGATGCCAAATTCACTGTCACCCCATGGTTGGATGGAATTTATCCAATTTGAAAATTCCTACCACTACTTCAATTGAAATTCCATCTCTATACCTCTTGGTCAGAGAGCTTTTAAGCACAAACTCCAGATATCCCAAACATCCCTCTGTTGTTCCAGTGTTGTGGAATGGCTTCCTGAATATAAAACTGGTCAGAATATTAAGAGCCAACACAGACCTGTCCTGAATTCTGTATTAAGTAGCAGGGGTGCACCTTTAATGTCACAAGTGATTCTGCAAATGCTGGAAATCCAGAGCAACACACACAAAATGCTCAAGAAACTCAGTAGGTCAGGAAGCGTCGGTGGAGAGATAATTTCTCCATAGCTGCTGAGTTCCTCCAGCATTTGATATGTTACACCTTTAATGATGCATTAATAGAGGGAATGGCCTCCTCGTACTTTCTCTAATCTCTGATTCTCATCCTGAAGTTTTTAATGACCACCAATTATTATGAGCATTCATAATAATGAATATTATGTTTATTATGTGAAATTTGTTAACTTAGCAGCAGCAGTTCAATGGAATGCATAATCTAGCAGAGAGAGAAAAATAATAATAAATAAATTAAACATAGTAATAGAGAAAAAAGTAAATCAATTTTGTATATTGAATATATTTTTTTAAATATGCAAAAAACAGAAATACTGTATATTAAAAAAGTGAGGTAATGTCCAAAGCTTCAATGTCCATTTAGGAATTGGATGGCAAAGGGGAAGAAGCTGTCCCTGAATTGTTGAGTGTGTGCCTTCAGGCTTTTGTATCTCCTACCTGATAGTAACTGTGAGAAAAGGGCATGTCCTGGGTGCTGGAGATCCTTAATAATGGATGCTGCCTTTCTGAGACATCACTCCCTGAAGATGTCCTGTGTACTTTGTACATTTGCACATAAGAAGTACTGCAGATGCGGGAAATCTAGAGCAATAGTCACAGTGTGCTGGAAGAGCTCAGGGGAATCGATAGTCGACATGTCGGGCCAAGAGTCTTCACCGGTCCTGATGAAGAATCTTGACCCGAAACGTCGACTGTTTATTCCCATCCATAGATGCTGCCTGACCTGCTAAGCTTCTCTGGCACATTAGAAACATTCACCTATTGTCTTCCCCTATGTAGTTTCAATGGGACAGAATCAGAATGTCACACACCCAGTGATTTTGTTTCAATAGCCACAGATGTATCATTGGAAGTGAAATTGTGAACACTATAAAGAAAGAGATTTTGGAGATGCTGGAAATATTGAGCAACACACACAAAATGCTGAAGGAGCTTAGCAGGTCAGGCAGCATCTATGGAGCGGAATAAGCAGTTGACAATTTAGCCTGAAACACTTCAGGACACAAACTTTAGGACTTTTGCTTAGGAGGACCATTGCAGCTGCCAGGCAAAGACTGAAGCAGTTCACAGCTATCGTAACAACAGTAAGGCTGCAATGGATTTGCAGTGTGATCATCACAATGTCTTAAATCAAATTCTCTGTCAGCCCTGCAGACCAGTCAGTGCTGATCAATGAGTCTGTTTTAGATTTGTGGCATTTCTGGAGAAAACATGGTTGTGCTTTGTTGTCGGTCTGAACTGTTTTCATATGGGCTGTCTGAAGGATCTCAGAAGGATAAGATGGCAAGATAAGTTGCCAGACATATATAATTGTCTGGTCAGCTGCACCGACTGGTGCCTGACTGACTGTTTGCATCGTGGCCTGGTATTGAAACACCAATGCCCAAGAATGGAAAAACATACAAACCCTACCGCTCCCCCCCCCCCCCCACTGCCATTGAACACATCTGCAAGGAGATCTGCCATAAAAAAAGTAGCATCCATTACCAAGGGCCCCTCCATCCAAGCCATGATCTCTTCTTGCTGCTGCAAATGGGAAGGGGCTGCAGGAGCCTTAGCTCCCAGACCACCAAGTTCAGGGACAGTTATTACCCGTTGACTATCAGTCTCCTGAACCAGAGTGGATAACTTCACTTCCTTCAACATTGAACTGATTGCACAACATATGGACTCCTCTCTGACAGTCAACACTGCTGCAGCTCCAGGATGTGTGCTTAGCCCACTGCCCTACTCTCTCTACAGCACACAAATGTCATGTAGAAATTTGCTGATGACACAACTGCAGTATTTCAGATGGTGACAAAGAGGTGTACAGGAGTGAGGTGGATCAGTTGGTCGAGTGGTTTCAACTTCATTAAGACCAAAAAATTGATTGTGGACTTCGGGAAGGCAAAGGCGAGTGAACACACATCAGTCCTCATCGAGGGATCAGCAGTGGAAAGGGTGAGCTGTTTCAAGTTCCTGGGTGTCAACATCTTTAAGGATCTATGCCGGACCAACATTTTAATGCAATTACAAAGAGGGATGGCAGCAGCTATATTTCATTAGGACTCTAAGGAGATTTGGTTTGTTACCAACGACTTCTGCAAATTTCTACAGATGCACCATGGTTGCATTACCATCTGCTATGGAGGCATCAATGCACAGGATCAGAAAAAGCTGCAGGAAGTTGCAAACTGATCCAGCTCCATCATAGGCACAGCTTCCAGGACATTTTCAAAAGATGATGCTTCATAAAGGTGACATACTTCCTTAAGGATCCCAAACACTCAGGACATGTCCTCTTCTCATTGCTAACATCAGGGAGGCTGTACAGGAGTATGAAGACACACAGTCAATATGTTAGGTACAGCTTCTTCCCCTCCACCATCTAATTTCTAAATGGACAATGAATCCATGTACACTATGTCATTTTTGTTCTCTTTTTGCACTGCTTTTTAAATTTATATATATATATACACATATATATATATTTCTTACTGTACTTAATGTAATTTACAGTTGTTTTTTAACATTATGAATTGCATTGTGCTGCTGCTGCAAGATAACATGTTTCATGATGTATGCCAGTGATACTAAACTTAATTCTAATTCTGATTTTCAAGGACTCCACAACTCAAGGTCTCTGTATTATTTAAGTATTTATTTATTCATTGTTTATTATTATAATTCTTTTGCATTTGCATAGTTTGTCTTCCTCCCTTGCACAATTGCTTGTCAGTCTCTGTGTGCAGTTTTTCATTGTTTCCATTGTATTTCTTTGTTCTACTGTAAATGCCTGCGAGAAAATGAAACTCAGGGTAGTATATGATGACATATATGTGCTTTGATAATAAATTTGCTTTGAATTTTGAATGTTATGTTGATGGGATTCCAAACATCTGCACTTTGATGATGGAAACATGGTGGTTAGGCTGCATCACCGGAATGTTGGATAAGCAGATAGGAGAGCAGATATGCTGCCTCCAGCTGAACAAGCAAAAACACTCCCAAGGAGGTCAGTGGCAAATTTCAAGAATTCCTTCTTGTCAAACTTGAAGCATTTTAACAGGTTGCACCTGTACGAAATATTGGTTGGGCTGCACTTCAGAGTGTTGTGTAAGTTCTGTTCATCACACTGCAGGAGTTCAGAGGCAGTCTTAAAGGGAATGCAGAATAGATTCACGAGGGCGCTCCAAGCCATGGTTATAAGCAGAGATCAGATATCCTCCTTTCCTTTCGCCCCTTTGTCTACTCTCATCTCCTATCAGATTCTTTCTTCTTTTGCCCTTTCCTTTCTCCATCTATCATCTCCCAGCTTCTTACTTCATCTCCCTCGCCCACTCCCACCTGGCTTCACCCATCACATTTTACCTTGTACTCCTTCCTCTCCCCACGCCTTCTTATTGTGGCTTCTTCCCCCTTTCTTTCCAGACCTGATGAAGAATCTCTTCCCAAAGCATCCACTGCTTACTGACCTGCTGCGTTCCTCCAGCATTTTACATGTGGGTTTCCTGCATCTGCAGAATCTCTTGTGTTTAGAGATGTGATAGGCTGGGTTTATTGTCCCAAGAGATTATGCAGATGCTGGAAATCCAGACACAGGATGCTGGACGAACAGGCAGCATCTGTAGAGAAGAATAAACAGTCAATGTTTCTGGTCTGATGAGGAGCATCGACCAGAAACAGCAACTGTTTTTATCCCTCCATGCTTTCCAACCTGCTGAGCTCCTCCAGCAATCTGTGAGTTCCTCTGGGTTTATTCTCACCAGAACGTAGAGGACTGAGCCCTGACTTCATAACATAAATGGCAGACAGTATAGACGGTGCTCGGGCATGAGAGTTTAAAACTAGTTAAAGTTAAAGATAGGTTTTTCAGCCAGAGAGCTGTGACTACTTGTAATTTGACGCCAGAGGAGGTGGCAAAGGCAGTTACAATTACAACATTTAGAAGGATTTGGACAGGTAGTTCGATGTGAAGGGGGTGGAGGGATACTGGCCTAGCACGGCAAATGCGATTAGCATAGAGGTCATGACAATAGACAATAGGTGCAGGAGTAGGCCATTCGGCCCTTTGAGCCAGCACCGCCATTCACTGTGATATTGGCTGATCATCCACAATCAGTACCCCTTTCCTGCCTTCTCCCCACATCCCTTGACTCCACTGTTTTTAAGAGCTCTATCTAACTCTTTCTTGAAAGCATCCAGAGAATTGGCCTCCACTGCCTTCTGAGGCAGAGCATTTCACAGATCCACAACTCACTGGGTGAAAAAGTTTTTCCTCAACTCCATTCTAAATGGCCTACCCCTTATTCTTAAACTGTGGCCTTTGGTTCTGGACTCCACTAACATCGGTAACATGTTTCCTGCCTCTAGTGTGTCCAATCCCTTAATAATCTTATATGTTTCAGTCATGGACAAGGTGGGCCAACAGGCCTGGTTTCTGTCTTGTATCATCCTGCAACTCTATAATTCATCCAGAATCTTGGGAGGAACCTGCTCATGATCCCTTCATTTGGTGAAGTCTCATGTATGTTGGAACCACAGTCTTTGAGAAGAGGCGAATTTCCAAAATTGAGGAAGCAAACTTGAAAAGAAGGCAATGCAAACACCACAAAATGCTTGTAATGTTATGGTCCAAGGCAGTATTTCATTCACAGTGAGGACAAAGGAAAAAAATGATTTATTCAGTTCAATTGTGCACACATCAACAAAATCAAAATAGCTGTCTTCCAGCTTATTGGTCAAATGAGCAAAGTGTAATGTAGGCCCACCAAATCTATCTCATAGCTACCTTCCACGCTGAAGTTACTGAAGGTGTGCAGGTTATAGATTTGCCAGCTATAAACCGAGTCAGCCCTTTATATCGCCCCGGATCCCACATTACCGGATCTCATCCCAATATTCATTTGGAATGAGTTTCTGGGAAGTAATTATCAGGAAACGTGAGTTACACAACTGTTATTCTGTGATCTTACTGATACCCTTCGGTAGTCACCTCCAGCTGTGAATTCCATGCTCAAACATAATTTTACAAGAGAATTGTTAAAGTTTACCTTGAGCTTCACTGCCTGAAGGTTGCTTCCTAGTAATTTAACCATGCTTGTGATCAGCATTGAGATCAATAGAACTGAATGCAGGGAGCCAAGTATGATTTAAACTTAGCCCATTTAAAGCTAACTTTATTTTGCATTTGGCATTTTTGAACTTTGAACTTCTACTTCTATGGTCTAGATATTGTAGTAGCATAGGATCTATCATTTACCTGCACTATTATTTTCAATGAAAATCTTGTTGTTAAGGAACATTGTGCACTCACCAAATGGACTCCATGCCACATCGCTGTATGTGTTTCAGTTTCCGCTGTATGCATGGCGCATAATATGCGGTGCTAGCTAGCTTGCTTGTGAATCTACATAGGCTATTTATTCAAAGCAGATGCACAGCATAAATGTTTCTAAGAGTTTCATTCTAATAGACAACCGAGTTCTTTATAAACCACAGAAGCACTTAGTGTAATGCTTTGCAGCACCAGCGATTGGGGTTTAATTTCTGCTGCTGTCTATAAGGAGTATGTACGTTCTCCCTGTGATCATGTGGGTTTACATAGGGTTCTCCAGTTTCCTTCCACAAAGCCATATGGGTAGGTAAGTTGTGGGTATGATGTATGGTGTTGGAACCATGGTGACACTTGCTGGCTGCCCCCAGCACATCCTTGGACTGTGTTTGTCGTTGATGCAAATGACTCATTTCAATGTACGTTTCGATGTTTTGTTGTACACATGACAAATAAGGCTAATCTAAATTTTATTTTAAAAGTCCCAGCCTAATGAAAGCCGTGCACAGATTTTTCACCCCTGAGGTAAAAGGAATAAATTTCCAGCAGTTTCCAACGTACTTCAAAATCTGTAAAGGCTACACATCAAAAGGACCATGGGTGAAGATGTGGTTGAAGAGCAATATATAAACATGTTTATGTATAAACAAGTTTTCTTATATAAAACTTCATAATATACACACAGTAGCCATTTTATTCAGTACACCTGTACACCTGCTTGTTAATTGTAAATATCTTATCAGCCAAAAATATGGAAGCAGCTCAATGCATGAATGCATGCAGGCACAGTCAAAGGGTTCAATTGTTGTTCAGATATCCGAATGGGGAAGAAATGTGATGTAAGTGACTTTGATCATAGAATGCTTGTTGGTGCCAGACAGGATGGTTTGGATATCTCAAAAACTACTGATTCCAAGGATCTTTACGCACAGCAGTCTCTAGAGTTTACAGAAAATGGTGCGAGAAATAAAAATATTCAGTGAGTGGCAGTTCTGCGGGCGAGCATGCCTTGTTAATGAGTGAGGTCAGAAGAGAATGGCCAGACTGGCTCAAGCTGACAAGAAAGTGACAGTAACTCAAATAACCTTGCATTATAACAGTGGTGTGCATGAGCAGCTCTGAATGCACAACATGTCAAACCTTGAAGCGGATGTTCCACAGCAGCAGAAGTCCACGGTAGGCTCTACTTCTGTACCTAAAAAAGTGGCCACTAAGTGTACATGACTTTTTCTACTCTTGCTTTTTTTTGTCTAAAATTGATAATCAACATTTAAAATCAAGTAGTTATAATTTTTCATCACCTTGGAGAACTGATGACATGTATTTCTCTCACTTAGAATTCAGAGTCGCTGGACACCTGTATTCAAAGCATTCTCTCTGCTTTGTATCCTCCATTCAACGCCACAGCTCCCACAGTGCTCAGTCAAATCTTCAGGGTGATTGACACCACGTATAAGGGGGATGGACTCCGCTGCCTATTGGATTTCTTGGTTCCAGCAAAGCGCATCCTAGAGACTGTGCAACAAGATGCTTGTGTAAGTATGGTGAATAATTGTAAACCTGTCCTGAAATAAAATCACAAGAATGGATCAGGAAGACAGACACTGGCACGAGCCAGGCCAGCACTGAAACCCTTTAGCTTTTTATGCTAAGAAACCATATCTCCTGCATGGTGTCCCACAACGTTTTGTATGCATGTTCTTAGAACGTACAATCTGGAGCATTGCTTAGCTGGTGGATTTTCACCAGACGTTGTTGGTACAATGGTGACAAAATGAAAAATATTTATAACCAGAAGAGACTGTGCAGATGCTGGAAATCCAGAGTAACACACATAGTATCGGGGAAGGTGGGTGGGTGGGGCAGAGGGATGAAGTGAGAAACTGGGAAGTGATAGGTGGAAAGGTAAAGGGCTGAGGAGGCCAAAGTTCAAAGTAAATTTATTATCAAAGTACATATATGTCACCATATACTACCCTGAGATTGATTTTCTTGCGGGCATGCTCAATGAATCCAATAACCAAACAGAGTCGATGAAAGACCACACCAAAGGGCAGACAACCAGTGTGCAAAATATAACAAACTGTGTGAATACAAAAAGAAAGAAAAAAATACTAATAATAATAGCATAAGTAAGCAATAAATACCAAGAACATGAGATGAACAGTCCTTGAAAGTCAGCCCATAGGTTGTGAGAACAGTTTAGTAATGGGGCAAGTGAAGATGAGTGAAGTTATCCCCTTTGATTCAAGAGCCTGTTGGCTGAGGGGTAATAACTGTTCCTGAACCTGGAGGTGTGAGTCCTGAGGCTTCTGCGCCTTCTTCCTGATGGCAGCAGCAAGAAGAGAGCATGACCTGGGTGGTGGGAGTCCCTGACGATGGATGATGTTTTCCTGTGACAATGCTTCGTGTAGATGTGCTCAATGATGAGGAGGGCTTTATTCTTGATGGACTGGGCTGTATCCACTACTTTTGGTAGGATTTCCATTCAAGTTTGAGACCCTTCATCTGAGTTCCTCCAGCACTTTATGGGTGATAAGGTGAATTCTTCTTATCTCAAAGAAGTCTATTCCTGCTTCCATTCTTTGCATCTTGTGTCTTGTGTCATATGGCTCTGGATGAAGAAGTATCTTCTCATCTCCTACCTGGATGGTGCCTTATTTTGAGAGTATAATTCCTTGTTCTAAACCACATAAGCATTTTAAATGACATCACTCCTGTCAAACACAAGGGAATATTCAAGGTGCAGTTTGCTTAAGCAACATACACAAAGTGCTGGAAGAACGCAGCAAGTCACATATGGAGAGGAATAAACGGTCGCCGTTTCGGGCTGAGACCCTTCACCAGGACTCAAGCAGTTTGCTTAATATCCTGTCATCCCCTCTCCCAGGAATCAATCTACAGGAACTATGCTGTGCTTCCTCTATTACAAGAACAGCAGAAAGTTAACCCCTCCTGTGACTCCTGTGGCTTGCTCCATCTGATGACTCCTCACAAAAAGAGAACTCAAAATTGGCTTTGTAATACAGAAGTAAGAGTGAGCTGTCTGGTGCCCTGTCTGGGGGAGGGAGGGATGGGTTGCAGTGGGGTTGGTAGTAGGGAACAAGCTGAATCTTGCAAGCAGCAGGCAATGTGGAGCCTAGAGTTCGGCCAGAATGCATTATCCTAAATTTACTGCTGTTACACCACTGATGTTTAGGGTGGCAATGAAGATCCTCCAACTTTGGCAGTGTTCAGGGATTCCTTCATCATGTCAGTAGCTTCCCCATCAGTTTTCACTACTGTCAGTCATGCTAGTCCTGGATGGAGACTTAGGAATACTGTTGCACTCAGATATAGAAAGATTAGAATGCATAATTAAACTGGGTGCAAATCATCGGAAGGAGCAACTAACGAGAGTCCAAAGTTAGCTTCAGTCAATAACATAAGCTTCATTTTGCACCATGTTTCTTTGACTAATACTGCTTCCTTATTGGAATTGGAATTGGAATTGAAATTGGTTTATTATTGTCACATGTACTGAGATGAAAGGCACAGATGTATACAGCTTTCATATAAATTAATTTATCACACAGATCAGAGAGGTAGGCACAAGATGAAACACTAATACTACAGAATCATGTGTAGCGGCTACAGAAAAAGTCCAGTGCCGATAAGTAACAAGCTGCAAGATCATAACAAGGTAGATTGTGAGGTCAGAAGTCCAACTCATGGTACTGGAGAACTATTTAAACTTATATCAAATAGTTACACTTCATAGTGGTACATGCTTTCAGGATTTGTACCTTCTGCTTAGTGGGAGAGGGGAGAAGGGAGAAGGTGCAGGGTGGGTGGGGTCTTTGATTACACTGGCTGCACATGGATTTACCTGGATGAGTACAAGCAAGCAGATTATTAATGATTTATGCAAAGATTTATTTGGAAGCTTCTACAGTCTTAATTAAGGCATTTGTTCATAATTTTCCAAGTAACATAGCTATAAAATGCAAAACATTCTTCCTAGTAGCTCTGATCAAGGTTTAGGTGAATTGACACTTGAACCTAAGCAATATCCTTTGGATTTTATACTGAGTTTAATTGTCTTTGTGAATAAAGAAATTAGGGCTTGAAGCCATTATTTTCCCAAAATAAGTCTTGACATGTTTGCAGACAATAATTCCTCTCAAATAGGTCTATGAAATCAGAAAGCTGGAAGAACTTACTTCATGAATCCTATTTGGATGATGTGATCAATTTGAAGATGTTTAGATCTGCATTAGTTAATGCTGATCATCAATACAGATCACTTTTGAAAATGAGGGCTGAGAGACATTTATTCTAATAAAAGTGAAATGCAAACTGTGGATGCACCACAGAAATCTTCCACATAAGTGACACTGTGGGGTTTGTTAAAAGTTGATGCAAATTAATTTGAGTTGACTTTAACAATACTCACTGTGTTTCCCGATGAAGGAGTTTAGGGTCTTGGAGCCAAAGAGTACTTGGCAAGCTCTCCTGATTGTTTACTGAATTCCGTTGCAAGGAGAATGTTGCACCATAGGAATATGCCAACTCCAGAAGATGTAGTGCACCATTATCGAGAGGGCAATACTCACAGGTTTCACTCTTTTATTTGTAACTGGATTGAGCAAATGGAATGTTTTAATTTAACTTCTTATTCCCACAGTAAGTGTACAGGTTATTTTTGATGGAATACACTCTGGCTTTTGTGCTACAAAGTAGTTTAACCTCATACTAGCAGTCCTCATCGTACAATTGCCTGTTTCCTTTTCCCACAGACTCTGCCTTGTGACCTGTTTTAGCATAATTGTCAAATTGTTGCCTGATTTCAAACTGGTTTAACTTTTGCATGGCTGCGACCTGATTAGTTTGAGAATAACCCATACTAATTGCTGCATTAAGACAAGAGGGGAAACATTACCAGTTTCAACATCATCTCCTGAACCATGCTGCACACAATCCTTACACTTCACTGTACACGAGAGGTGGGTGTGCTAGTAAAACTCCAGCACTCTGGCCCATGACCAGAGGAATGTTGAATGCAGACATTGTTAGCGGGATATGCAGCTGGACACTTGGAACCAGCTTTTACACTCTTCCTAGCCAACAAGAGGAAAATAACTATATCAAATCCAGATGATTTATTTGTTGTTTGGCGGATACACCACAGAAATACAACGATTCAGCTTGAACATGCAGTCCAGATCAGTTCCAAATTTATTGAAGGTGAAAGTTTATTTTCTGTTTATGTTGGAAAGAAGTTTCCTTTTGGAGAACATTAATTAACTACTGTGAACAGTAATGTTGCCAGAATTTCAAAAATAGCAATCTGAAAACTATTACTCCGCAGAGTCCCCAGTGATTCCCACTAGCTGAATATTATGTCTGCCTCTACAGAATGGAACGCATTTCAACAAGAAGCATTTCTTCTTTACCTAATTCTGACTGATTAGCAGCATATTTTTATTTTCGTTCAGCAGCGAGCAAGCATTGCATGTGGGTGCTAATTCTGCCCTCAGCTGTTTGATGCATTAAACTCTGCAGTCTGCCAAACTGTCTCAAGATCCCGCATTGGCTCAAGCTCTTTTCAAATCATTTGGCATTTGCTGAGGTCTTCATTCAAAATGCTAATTCATTTCTTCCCATTATCAGTCGTAGCTGAACCTGCTCTGTAGTCCTGGCACGTTATGTTTTGATCACATACACTCAGTGTCCACTTTATTAGGTACAGGAGGGAAACCTTCTGCTGCTGTGGTCCATCCATTCAAGGTTCAATATGCATTCTGAGACGCACTTCTGCACACCACTATAGTAACGTGTCGATAGTTGAGTGACTGCTGCCTTCCTATCACTCTGGCCATTCTCCACTGACCTCCCTTAACAAAGCATTTTCAGCTGCAGAACTGCTGCTCACTGGATGTTTTTTTCTGTTTTTCTGCACCATTCTCTGTAAACTCCAGAGACAGTTGAGCATGAAAATCCCAGAAGGTCAGCAATTTGAGTAAGATACTCAAACCACCTCGTCTGGCACCAACAATCACTCCATGGTCAAAGTTGTTTAGATCATATTTCTTCCCCATTCTGATGTTTGGTCTGAACAACAATTGAACATCCTGTTCTTCTTCTTGCAGTGTTTGTTGGCAGTTGTCAGACCAACATAAGATGCATTACTGCTACCTATCATGTATCATTCAAGCTCACCAAATATTTTCTTCCAGAAAGTCTTCCTCCACCATCCCTTTCACATTTGTGCCATTACAACCGCACGTAGTACTATGAAAATTAAAATCCCCTGACCATTAGGTATCAAATTTCTAGCATTCCATTGTAGGATTTTTAAAAAAGGGGAAAAAAAGGAAAAATTAGAAATAAAAACATGAACATTCCTCCTCTGACCATTAGCTAACAAACTTCCAGCATTCCAGTGTAAAAAAGAAAAAAAAGAAAAAATATAAACAATCTTTCTTTGAAGTCTAAATATTACTTATCCTTCCTTGTCAAGCACCATTAATAACTTCTAGAGTTAAGTCTTTTATCTCCAGATTTTTTTTCCTGTAGCTTTTAATATAAATTATTTTTTTTCTGTCCTACTTTTAGCTTGTGCTGTACAATTTAGTACATCTACCATGAAAGCAAGGAACTTTAGTTTATTAGCAATCAATGCATCCTTTATTTAAATATGCACTTTACACACTGACTTTAATCTATCTGTATTCTGAAAATTGATCGGTTCATTTGGTCCAGTCTTCTGTACTTTCTGAAGAACCACTGCAAATGGTACGTCATTGCTACCTGAACATGCTGCACTTCCATAGCTTTCTTATATACTAAACACCCTGTATAAGCAGAGCTGTGTTCCCCTTCACAATTGCTACATTTTGGCCTTATGCCTTCTCCACAATTACCATAATCATGTTCTCCACCATATCTACCACTTTGATTTTTACCCCTGCACACAGCTGCTGCATGATCGAAACCTCCGGCATTGAAAACATTGCAGAGGGGGCAGCACATAGACTTGATCCATAAAACTCATATAACCTAAATTAACCCTAACCAGCAACTTTTTTCCATCAAATTTAGTCAACACCAATAAGCTATCTATTCTTACTCTTCCACAAAAACCTTTTAAACATTAGTATCTACAGCTTTCCCTCCCAACTAAATTATTTTTTACTTGGTCCAGGGATACATCTGGAGACATCTCTGTGGTTACTCCCCAAAGCCATTGTTGATCAATATAAATCTTTGATGTAACTTTCCTTCCACCCAGAGTTTTTAATCCTAAAGCTTTCTCACTGTGCGTACTATCTTCACAAAACACTATGAACACCCATCTCTTAAAAGTCTTACACCCGCAATATCTCCTAATACTTCTTTCAAATTCTAGTTAATCCAATCAGATTGATATCAAAAACAGATCTACATTCAAAACTTAGTAATACCTTAAACTCTTTCTTTCTTATTTTGTTTAAATCCTTCATCACTAGACAATAAGCCACTATAATCTTCAATTCACTGCTCATTTTTCTGTTTCACAGAAACCTGACATTCACCTTCCTCTATACAGCTCCTATCACCTAATATCATCTCCCATGCACTACCTCTGTCTTCTTTACCACTTCCTAACATCTCTGATACCTCGATACTTCGCTGCCACAACCCAGGTCCAATTCTCTCCCTCTCCCTTAAACTCCCTTTCCTACACTTTCTTGCGCCCCTCTAACTTGACTATATCTGCATGCCATTGTGCACTGAGTTGATGCCACATGATTGGCTGATTAACAGGTGTACCTAATAAAGTGGCTACTGACTTTAACCAAAGAAATAGGGGCAGCAGTACATCACTCAGAGCCTCAAACCCCCTTTGCTGTTAAATAAGGTTGGAGGAGAAGCGCATTATATTCTGTTTAGGTAGCCTCCAACCTATTGGCATGAACATCGATTTCTCCAGCTTCTGGTAATTTTCCCCCTCCCCTTCCCCCTTCTTCACTTTCTTCTTCTGACCCCCCTCTTCTCCTCACCTGCCTATCAACTCCTCCTGGCGCCCCTCCACCTTTCATTTCTCCTATAGTCTACTCTCCACTCCTATCAGATTCCTTTTCCTCCAGCTCTTTACTATCACTTCCCAGCATCTTACTTCACCCTACCTCCCCACCCACATGGCTTCACCTATCACCATGTAGCTTTTACTCCTTCCCCTCCCCCACATCTTCTTATCCTGGCATCTTACCCCTTGCTTTCCAGTCCTGATGAAGGATCCGGCCCGCAACATTGACTGTTTCTTCATTTCCATTAATGCTTCCTGACCTACTGAGTCCCTCCAACATTTTGTGTGTGTGTCAATAAGGTTGTATCTGTTTCATCCACAAGATGCTGGAGGGTCTCATCAGGTCAAGCAATATCAGTGGAGAGAAATAAAGGGTCAATGTCTCATGTTTTTCTTTAATTTATTTATTTATGGGATGTGGGCGTTGCCAGCTAAGCCAGCATTTATTGCCCATCCCTATTTCTTAAGAGTCAGTCACATTGCTGTGGGTCTGGAGTCACATACAGGCCAGACCAGGTAAGGATGGCAGGATTCCTCCCCTAAAGGACATTCCAGATGGGTTTTTACAACAATCGACATGGTTTCATGGCAATCAGATATTTTTTTAACTTCAAATTCACCATCTGCCATGGTGGGATTTGAGCTCATGTCCCCAGTGTGTAACTGGGTCTCTGTATTACTGAATCAGTAGTGATTACCACCATGCCAAATCTCCCCATGAAACCCTTCATTAGAACTGAAGACCAAAGTACGGTCCTGATGAAGGGTCTCAGCTCAAAACTTTGACTATTTATTTCTTTCCATGGGTGCTGCTGCCTGACTGGCTGGGCTCCTCCAGTATTTTGTAGGTGTTACTCTCGCTTGATTTCCAGCATCTGCAGAATCTTCCTTGCCTGCTTCATCCCTGTCCTCAGCATCACTTTTCCAGTCTCTCCCCATCCTCAATTTCTTGCTTTTTGTTCAATACTCTATCAGACTCTAACTTGAATAGGTTCAAATATGCAGCTCCACAGTTGCCTGGGGAAGAGGATTCACAGTCCTCAGAAAGAGAATAAAAACTCCGCCTCATCCTTGTCTTAAATAAATTACCCTTGATTATTAAAACTATGCCGACGAGCTTCGGTTACCACTACCAGGTAAAGTGTCCTCTTGGCGTCAGCGCCATCGATCTTCTTCAGAATCTATACTTCAAGAAGGCCAGCCTCAACTTTCTAAACTCCAATGAGTTCAGGGCCAAAGGTGAGCAACTTTTAGCTCCATTAGTTGTCTGGTGCTTTTCTTTCTCTTGTGAACAGCCCCTGCTTACAATTACTCATTATAATCTTAAACAATATCCCGATTCTTGTTTTCAAGCCATTACTACTGAAAAGTAAACAACACAGGTTAAAAATTTGACTTTAATTCCAACAATATCAACTTGTATCTCAGCACAGAAGCTAGAACATTATGGCAGTGGTACAAGTCATTGGTGAGTCTGCACTTGGACACCCTGTTGTAGGACTGTTAAATTAGAAAGAGTGCAGAAAAGATTTGCGAGGATGCTGCCAGGACTAGAGGGCCTGAGTTATAAGGAGAGTTTGGCCAGGCTAAGTCTTTATTCTTTGGAATGTAGAAGAATGAGGTGTTACCTTACAGAAACATGTAAAATTATGAGATGCATAAGCAAGGTGGATGGTATCAATCTTCCTCCCAGGGTAGGGGAGTACATAACTAGTGGGCATACTTAAGGTGAGAGGAGAAAGACTTAAAAGAGACATGAGGGGCAACATATTCACGAAGAGTGTAGTGAGTCTATGGAATGAGTTTCCAGAGGAAGTGGTTGAGGCAGGTACAATAATATAATTTAATAAGCACTTGGATAGGAATGGGCTTTGGAGGGATTTGGGCTGAATGCAAGAAGTTGGAACTAGCTGGCACGGAGTGGTCGGGCCGAATAGCCTGTAACTGTGGTATTACTCTGTGACTCTATATAGCTTCTTTAGTGTATTGATATTCTCTGAATAGCTTCAGGAGGATAAGGAAAGCAAAAGTTTACTGAAAAAATATTTTGTGAACCAGACATAAAGGGGATAAAAATGAGACTGAACTGCAAGAAATTCAGGGGCAGAATTTCCTCCTGGGGCTTAGAAGCTGAAAATATGGTGGGCAAGAATAGAGTCTGATTCTGATAAATGAAAGTTAGGTTTGAACAAGACAAACCCACATATCAAAAATAAATAGACTATTTCTCATGTGCTTTTATTGCTGGATGAGAGTTTTCCTGCAGATGAAATTGTAATTTTTTTTCCCCAGTGGTTCACTCTGCCTTCTAAAACCCATGCACACTCCTCACTGGAACAGCTTGAGAGGAAATTATTCTGCGGGAGTGTGCGCCAGCTGCCAGCCAGTGAAAATGATCAGGGGATCATTGGTATTTTTATGCTCTCAGTTTTATGGTTTACAAAGCTATCCCTAATATAAACCAAGTGGTCTTCTAAGCTAGCTGGAACACAATTTTTCACCAATTCACAAATCTGTTCTCTGTTTAGCTGTGCCAGTGCAAGTATTTTGTGAGTCAGAAATATGCCAGTTAAGTAAGAGGGAAACACAACAACAGATAAATTAAGCCAACACTTGTATCAATGCAGAGTGAGCAGTTTCAGCTGCTGTTCTGTTTATGGACAACCTTCCCAATATTCTTCGCAAATACAAAGAGATCCCCGTTCAGCTCGCCAACTACCGTAAGCAAACTGGCTGGAACTGCCACAAGACTTGACTGTTATGTATTCCCTCTGCTGCAGTAATCTAGGCACAGAGCTGCTCTATCACTTAAGGCAAGATGACTGATACATAAGCAAACTGTCTGCTCATCTTTGTCAGTCACACATATGTTATTAGAAGTAACTATAATTGCTAATTACTGTAGTTCACTAATTGCTAATTCCAAAATGTTCTCCAAATTTATCCACTCTTTGAAAATAGAAGTGTTTCCTAACAAATTTTTGTGAAAAGCTTGCCTCTAATTTTGAGACTATAATCCCCTCTTCTATGATTGGTTTAACTTTATCTCTTCTATTATTCCCTTTACATCTTGAAAACTTCAATCAAATCACCACCTAATCATCCAAATTCCAGGAAGCACATCTAACTTTCTTTAAAAAAAAAATGAATTGAATCTCTTTAATTTCACCCTTGGAGACAAAATCAATGCTGGACTTCAAGTTAATTCCACCTCACACAAGAGAAAATCCGCAAATGCTGGAAATCCGAGCAACACAGACAAAATGCTGGAGGAACTCAGCAAGCCAGGCAGCATCTATGGCAAAAAGTACAAATGACTTTTTGGGCCGAAACGTTGATTGTACTTTTTGCCATGGATGCTGCCTGGCCTGCTGAGTTCCTCCAGCATTTTGTATGTGTTGTGCAGTCAGTGATATCTTCTTCAACTGTGATATATAGAACTGGTTCCAGTGCTGAAGATGTGTTCCAACTAGCATCTTAATTTCTGCCTCCTTGTACTAAAATCTGCAGATACAAACCCAAGCATCTAACTTTCTCTCTGATTCTATAACCATGCATGAATGATAGATCATATGTGCACATGGAACCTTCAGTCTCTTAGGCATTTCAATTGTCTTTCACTATTTAGCAAGTCCTCTATTTCACCTTCAACATAGATGACCTCTCATTTGTCTGCATTCAAATCCATTTGCCACATTTTCACTAATTTACCTTACTATTATTATTTTTAGTGATTTAATATTTCATCTTCATTTCTTGCAACAATGTTCAGTTTTGCATCATTAGCATGTGGAATACTTGTCTTTCTGTACCACAATAAATATGTTCTAGTGAATAGTTCTATCCCTATCACTCATATACACAGTGAGGTGCCTCATGACTGTTTAAATCCTTGACCATTGTCCATATTTCTTCCTGTGGTTTGGAAAATTTCTTATCCAGATCAATAATTTGCTCTTGATTCTATCATTAATAACTTCAGCAAATAGTCTTTCATGAAAGATTTTGTCAAATCTATCCTGGAAATCCATATCAATAACATTCATGGATATCCCCCTGTCTTTTAATGGAATCAGTTCTCTGGGAATTTCTGGGTATGGTACACATCGATGCATAGGTTCACAAGAGACTCCAGAGGGTTGTAGACTCATTCAGCTCAATCATGGGCACAAGCCTCTCCACCATCAAAGACATCTTCAAAAGCAGTGGGTCAAGAAGGTGGCATCCATCAGTAAGGACTCTGTCCATTCAGGACATGCCTTCTTATCATTATCACCATCAGAGATGTGATACAGGAGCTTGAAGTCCCCCCCCCCCCCCCATCAATGTTTTAGGAACAGCTTCACTCTCTCTGCCTTCATGTTTCTGAATGGTCAATGAACCCATGAACATGAGCTCACTCTTCCTCTTTGGCACTGTTAATTAATTAATTAACTCATCCATTTATTTATTTGTTTGTTGGTTTACTTATTGTAATTCATTTTAACTTTTCAATGCTTTGCGCTGTACACTAATGACTGATGAACTGGCTAGCTTTTCATCTGGCCCCTCAGCTTTGTACCAGATTTGGCTAATATTTGCATGTGGCGTCATTTGATGATTGGCTTGTTTATTTAATTTAATGCCTTATCCTAAGTTTGAGTAAGCAATTCTGCAGTTATATATATTTAATACTTCAGGATCAAAGATAAAGGATCAACTTTATTCACCATATACATTTATACATGTACGAAGAATTTGCAGTGGTGTGTTGGTCAGGGCACAACATGCAACAAAAAAAACACCATTCAACAACTATAAAGACTAAAGAGTTATATAAAAATAAGTTAGATGTTAAAATATGTATAAGGAATTAAAAATGCTTAAATAAATAAATACCAGCATGTATTTACAAAGTAAGCCTTATATATTTCAAACAAGAGAAAATCTGCAGATGCTGGAAATCAAAGTAATACACACAATATGCTGGAGGAACTCAGCAAGCCAGGCAGCATCTATGGAAAAGAGTAAATAGTCGATATTTTGGGCCAAGATCCAGGCAGCATCTGTGAAAAAGAGTAAACAGCTGACATTTCAGGCTGAGACCCTTCATCAATGCTGATGAAGTTCCTCCAGCATTTTGTCAGTTACCAGCCTTGTATATTTAAAGTATTTTCAGTGCAGCAATGATGGGAGAAATAGAGGGGTGGGAAAACCATAAAATAATCAGATTAGTTGCTTGGGGGAAGAAACTTTTAAGATTGCATGATTATTTAAATCAAATTGTGTTTTTTTATATTAATGCATGTGATCTGCAGCCTTTGACAGCAGCAAATTGTTAGAATCGTTTTGGGAATTGAGTGGGGCTCTGGCCTCAGGAACCACTTTCCTGATAGCTTCTTGCACCTCAGGGTTAGCCCCAGTTCTGGGGCAGCTCCTAGGAGGAAGCTCCTAACTTACTCAGACCTGAGTGTAGCCATAGGGGTGAGTACAGTGGTAGGTGGGGGGGGGGGGGGTGTTTAAGTACTCTCAGCTGCCCCTGGTGGGGACCGTCTCTGGAGCATTCTGCTACCACAGACTAATGGAAACTCTTAACAATATTACTTCTGGTGTGCATTAAGATAAGCTACAGGAAGGACCAGCCTTCGAGAACAAAAAACAGAGGAGTATTGGAATAAGAGCAGAAGCAGGACGTTTTCCCCCTCAAACTTCTTCCACTGCTCTGCCACACAAAATAAATTTAATTCAGACACAGTTAATACAGACATGTGATATGTTGCACTTTGGAAGGACAAACCAGGGTATAACTTACACAGCAAATGTTTGCCACTGTGGAGTGTGAATAAGACAAGAATCTGGGGAAGCGATTTATAATTCCTTGAAAACGGTGTCCCAGGTAAATAGGGTAATAAACAAAGCTTTCGGCACATTGGCCCATAAATCAATATACTGAGTACAGGAGTTGTGATGTTATGTTGACGTTGTATGAGATGCTGGTGAGACTGTCCTTGGAGTATTGCATGCAGTTCTGGTCACCTGCCTAAGGAAAGATTTCAACAAGATTGAGAGTACAGATAAAATTTACAAGGATGTTGCTGGGACTTGAAGATCTGCATTACGGGGAAAGGTTGAATAAGTTATTTCCTGGAGCGTAGGAAAATGAGGGGGAGATTTGAAAGACGTATACAAAATTATGATGGGTATAGACAGAGTAAATGCAAGCGAGCTTTGTTCCCGTTGAGGTTAGGTGAGACTAGAACTAGAGGTCAGGGGTTATGGGTGAAAGGTGAAATATTCAAGGGGAACTTCTTCACTCAGGGGGTGAAGTGAGTGTGGAGTGAGCTGCCAGAGGAAGTGGTGGATGTGGGTTTGATTGCAACATTGAAGAGATGATTCGATGGTTGGGAGATGTGTGGAAGACGATGGTCAAGGTGCAAGCTGATGGGACTAGGGAGAATAACTGATCAACACAGACTAGACGGGCCAAAGGATTTGATTCTGTGCTGTAACGATCTAAATTAAAATCCACACAAAGTTACAGAAAGGTGACGCATAAGCAGAAAATGCTGGGTCACTCTGATGGAGGATCTCTGACCTGAATTTTTGAGGCTGTTTCTCATATGGGGCTTGACTTCCTGAGTGTTTCTAGCATTTCATCTTTCAATGTGTCTGGGTTAGGTCCAGGGCAGACTTCAGGAAGTGACTCAGCAAACAGGAACAGAAGCTCTTGGCTCCTAGATAAGGAGTTAGCAGCTCAGCTCACCCTTGAGCCTTCTTTGTTATTCATCAAGGCTATTGTTAATCCTTTACCTGTATTGCTTCCACATCTCTTGATTCCCTTACTTTTCAGAAATATATCCCAATGCCATTTAGAAAGAACTCAGAAAATTGTGCTGCACAGCATCCAAGGTGGAGAATCCCAAAGATTCACGCTCTGGGCCAAGAACTGTCCTCTCGTCTCAGACCTAAGTAGTCCACCCTTAATATAAGACCTTACCCCTAGTTTTAGACTCCTCAGCCAGGGGAAATGTACTCTCACATCTCTCCCGTCAAGTCCCTTTGAGAATTTTGCAGGTTTCAAAAGGAGTCTATGAGCTAAGAGAAGGTTGTAAACTTCCATTATTGTTTAATCTATTGTGATTATTAGATATGAGTAGAAAAAGGGAACAAAAAGTACTTTGATAGTTATGCCATGGCCTAAACAGTCCTTATTCCATGATTAGAAGTCCGAGTTTGAAACTTCATTTTCAATAATCAGTAATGGTGCCATGCTTGCTGGTTATGTGATTAATGAAAATGCCTGTATCTTCGGTGAGCCCACTGCTCCTTTCAGTCTAAAAGCAATAATGCACACATCCACAAGCACTTAAAGGCTTTGAAATTACCCTTAGTATAGATTGCATATTCAGGTCTGGAACTGTGAATTTATTTGATAGACCTGAGCCAGCTAAGAACATCTAAACACTTGGGTACAATAAGGGGCAGCACAATAGCACAGCAGTTGTCCATCAAACTTTGTCCAATTCCTGCCATTGTCTGTAAGGAGTTTAAACATTTTCCCCATGACACAGTTTCCTCTGGGTGCTCCACTTTCCTCCCACATTGCAAAACAGGCAGATCAGTAGATTAATTAGTTACATGGGTGCAACTGGGCGGTGCAAACCCTTGTTTGCCTGGAAGGGTCTGTTACTGTCCTTTATCTCTCAAGAAACAAATGGTACAATTTGACAAAATCAGCACAAGTGATTTAACTGTGCAAGTGTGATTGGTGTCTTTATGCTGCAGGACTCAGCAGGTTAGGATCACAAGAGGTGGGAAAGGGGCAATTCCCAAACAGATAAGAGACTGCACAAGTAATAGCACTTCTCCATGTTAAGAATCTGCTGAAGTGGCTTAGTGGCTACCCACAGTAGGTTGCTTTCCTGTAAATATTTTGTTACAGTGAGTTTCCTACTAATTAGATTTCAATGTCTTTCTCCCTCAGGCTGAATATTCAAATCTCTTGTTCCGTCACGAAGGCTGGCCCCTCTGTCTCCATGAGAAGGTAGTGGTGCAGCTGTCATCGTTCAACATCTTTCTCCTGCGGCCTGGGGATTTCTATCTGCAGATCGTACCTGTCGGGAAGCAGGCCGCTCGGATTGTGTTGAAATGCTTGGGCAGGGACCTCCGCAGTGTGGACGAGAAGCTGATACCAGAAGTAACTTACACCAATATCTTTACAGCTGAGTGGCTGGAAACAATAAACAGTGAACATTCTGGAATACCGTTGCACACTTGCCTACTAGCCACGGATAATGGCGTTGTGAAAGAGCTTTGGTCTAAAATAGTCAACCCTGAATTTGTAAATAAAAGCAAAGTTACAGACCCATCCGGGCACAGGACTCATTCTGTTCAGGAAACAGAGTACAGTGGTGGTTCTGCTGAGATGACTTTGCAGACAGGTATGGAGAATGATCATTCACTTTGGGCTTCTGAGCCAGACTCTGATACCAAAAAAAACAAAAATCCTTTACCTAATCTGGGACAAAAAGAAGGTGTGAAATGTTTAAGTCACCAGTCCACGAAATTGGGAGTGATGTCCCCAAATCAATATGAACTCTCCAATGAAAACCTTGAAGGAGATTATGTAGATTTAATGATGTTTTCTAAGGAAAAATGCTCTGATAACAGGACTGCACAGCTTCCAGTGAAGAAAGGTGAATCTTCGGTGGTTCCTGTCAATGGAACATGGGCATGTGGAGGGACCATCAGGTTTGCAACTGAACCTTGCACACCATGCCTAAGCAGGAGGTCGAACAGAGACTTTGAAAACCAAGGGATAAAGTGTCGTTATCGTGAGTCTTACATTGAAGCCCTGCAAAACCCTTTGAACTTTGGGTTCAGCTTTCAGGAGGCAGAAGCTTCCGCTGAGGACAGGAAAGATTTCCTGACTAACCACAAGCTCAGCAGTGATTCAAAGAGCCCAGTCTGTCACAGGAAAAACCAGGAACCCAAAAGTTCCGCCAGATCTGTCAGTGCACCTTCATGCAATACTGCAAATAAGGACAAATCCGTGGTGCACTCGGTCCCATCCTTCAATTCTGCTAAGGCGCCCTGTCAACCTGTAGCTAAACTTGATCCTCATACAGGATCAGCATCTCCAGACTCTCTCCCCAAACCTGCAGTTCCCGACGGCACAAGATCAGGCCTGTCTGCTGGTGATACAGCATCCTCTGAACCCCTGTTCGGCAGGAAGAGTGCAGAAACTGCAAAGAGGTTTTCAGCTGGTTACATATCTCCAAGAAATCGTCGACATAGATACCAAGGAAAAGGTAAAAACAGGATTACTTTGTCTTTAACAGAAACAAAGCAAAATGTTCTCAGGATCATGATGTTGCACTGCAAATAATACTTCCCTGTGTTTTCAGAAATTTCACACATTATAACAATGAGATTATTCCTTCTGAACTTAATGCAGACTTGAAAGAATTGTGGATCGTTCATACCAAGTGAATAGATGGCAGAATAAGTAAAAGATGAGTCTGACTGTAAAATATATTGGAATTCAGGTAGTATTTCAGAGCTAGCTGGCTGGGTCAGAATTAGTACAACATGCTGGAAGAACTCAACAGGTCGGGCAGCATCTGTCGAAACGAGCAGTCATCGTTTTGGGCCGAGACCTGATGAAGGGTCTTGGCCCGAAACGTTGACTGCTCGTTTCCACAGATGCTGCCCGACCTGTTGAGTTGTTCCAGCGTGTTGTACGTGTTGCTTTGACCTCGGCATCTGCAGTGTGCTTTGTGTTTGGGTCAGAATTAGGATGTGCACCCCTACAGAAGTTTTTGGCTGTTCTGTAGCAATTGAGTATTTGTATTAACTCTAACCTCAGATCTTGAAAGATAGAATAGAGAAACTGAAAACTCTACCTAGCCAGTACTTTAGGTTGTAAGCAATCTCAAGTCTCTGAGGCCGTAAGGCCATGAACTGAGCCACACGGGGTCTGTAACTGGGAGATTCAGAAGTTTTTATTCTGCCCATCAGATCTTCTAGAGAAAGTTTAGTTCTCCTCTCCTCACACAATGTTTCAAACTTTTTAAACAATTAACTACAATTTCAATGGTTATAATCACCTAACTAACTTTAATATTTGAATGTAGACAGGCAGCGGTACAGAATTATGTGTTTACATTCGAATGTGGGGTAACTGTGCAGAATTATGTGTTTACATTCGAATGTGGGGTAACTGTGCAAAATTATGTGTTTATACTGGGAACACATCCCGACTGGCAGAACCCTTTTAAATATTACTACCAGCTATTCCGAACTCGAACTCCAGACATCCAAAACTCTGTTCTTCCGGTGTTGAGGGATGGCTCCCTGAATGTACTACTGAATATTAAGTGACGGAAGGTCAGGATATTAAGTGATGTCACAGAAATGTCCTGAACCATGTATAAAGTGGCTGGAATACACCTTTAACAATACATTAATACAAGAAATGGCCAGTTAATGCCTTCCCTGATCTCATACTGAAGTTTTCAATGAACACTGATTAACATGAACATTCATCTACTATTTTGTTTATGTTGAAATCTTTTGTTCTGAAGCACGAGTGGTACGTGATTTTGAAGAGGGAGACTGCTGGCATCCTTATAACTACAATACGGCTCATTGTCTGTCAGGTGGTGGGAGCTAAGACCAGGATCCATATTTCTGCTTTTCTACTCTGTAGTTTATTAGGGAATGTCGGAAGCTATATCTTTCCCAGGGGTCTATTAATGTCGAGCTGTGGGAAGTGAGTGTGCATTTAATTTGTTACCCAGCATTGTCCAATATATTGTTCCATATTTCATCCTAACAGTTATTTGAATCATACCTCTGAGAGGAAAATACTGAATGCAAACCAAACATAGTCTGGCTAGGGGAGAAGCTTCAGTAAGCATTAAAAGTAACCTCTTAGATTCTTAAAGTACACACTTGTTTTAATCATCAAAGGGATGTGGACTGAGCCAACAATTAATTGCCCATTCATAGTTGCCCTTGAGAAGGTGGTGGAGAGATGCCTTTCTGAACTTCTGCAGTTTTTGAGGTGTGCGTGTACCCACAGAGCTGTTTAGGAGGGAATTCCAGGGTTCTGGAGGAAGCAAAGGTGATATATTTACAAGCCAGGATGGTGTGTAGCTTGGAGGGCGACTTTCATGTGGTGTTGGTTCCCGTGCGTTTGCTGGTCTCATCCTTCTTGCAGGTAGAGGTGGTGAGATTAGAAGGTGCGGTCTCAGAAACCTCACTGTAATGCCTCCTGTAGATGGTACAAACTGCTGCCACCGTGTGTCAGTGCTGGAGTGAGCGCGGTGCCTGTTAACCAGGCTGCTGTATTCCATATAGTGACAATCTTCTTCAACGTCTTTGATGCTGTGCTCACCCAGGCAATGCATATCTCTGGAAATCATATTGCATTTGACAGAAAATGCAACTTTTTCTCGATGGATGAAATGACTTGGATGGATGCACTGACATAATAGCTGCAAAATTAATTAATAACACTAAAGTAGATAGAAATGCAAATTGTGAAGAGGTCATTAGGAGGCATTAGATAGGTAGAGCGAATGAGCAAGATTTGGCAAAGGGAGAGTGTGTGTGACAAAATGTAAAATTGGTCCATTTTCAATCAGAATCAGGTTTATTTTTACCAATTTATATGACACTAATTGTTGTTTTGTGGCAGCAGTAGAGTGTAAAGACCATAAATTACATAAATAAATAATGCAGAAGAGAAGAATAATGATGTAGTCTTAATGGGCCATACTGAAATCTGAGGGAACAAGCTCTTCCTGGATTATTGAGTGTGGATCTTCAGGCTTCTGTAGCTCCTCCCAATGTGAGTAATGAGAAGAGGACACCTTAGATAGTAAAGGATCTGAGTGAATGATGCCACCTTCTTGAAGCACCGCCTTTCGAAGACGTCCTTGATGGTGTCACTGATGAAACTGGCTGAGTGCACAACCTTCTCAGTCCTTTGCAATCTTGTGTATTGGAACCTCCGTACCAGGCAGTGATGCAACCAGTCAGAAAGCTCCCCACTGCAGATCTGTAGAAATTCATTAGAGTCTTTGGTGACAGACAAGATCTCCTCAAAATCCTAATGAGGTCGAGCCTTCTTCATGACTGTGTCAATGTGTTGACATCTCCACAAAATCATCTGAGATGTGGACACCCAGGAACACAGAGGCAGAGTGGGAAAAATAAGGAGAAACATATCATCTAAATTTTTCAGATTGCAGGGTTCTGAGATGGAAAGGGATCTGGGTGTCTTGGTGTCTGGTTTGCAAAAGAATCAGAATCAGGTTTATTATCACTGGCATATATTGTGAAATTTGTTGTTTTGTGGTAGTGGTAATGTGTACAGGGTAATATACAGATGGGCAAATAATTTAAAAACCTCATATCAGTATTTACTTCTAAAGGAATTAAATATAAAAGTAAGGAAGTCTTGCTTCAGTTAAACTGGCAAGATTGGTTTATTATTAACACATGTACCGAGTTACAGTGAAAAATGCTGTTTCACGTGCAAATCATTTTATTACAACCATGCATTGAGTGAGTACAAGGGAAAACACTAACAGGATGCAGAATAAAGGCCAAGAGTTATAGAGAACATGCAGTGCAGGCAGACAGTAAGGTGAGTGGCCATGATGAAGCAGATAGAGAGGTCAAGTGTTTTGAGCCCTTATCTGGAGTGCGTTGGACAAGTTTAATCTCCTTGGTTAATCCATTGCAAGTAGTTCAGAGACAGTTTACTTAGTCAATGTCTGGAATGGAAGGGATGCCTTATGAGGAAAAGTTGGATAGACTAGGCCACTGGAATTTTGAAGAACAAATGAGAAGTTACTGAGGTATAATTCTAAGCAATCTTGACAGGGCAGATATGGAATATATGTTTCCTCTTGTGGAAGGATACAGAAATAGGGGTTACTGTTTAAAATAAAGGGCACCCAATTAAGAAAGAGGTAAAGTGAATCTTGCTTAGAAATCTCGAACTCTCTTTAAGAAAGCAATCTTTAAGATGATGGTAGGAAGATACGTATTTAACAAAGGTGTGAAAGGTTACCATGGGTTGAGTTTAAAATCAGGTTAGCCATACCTTTATTGAGATTTGGAACAGGTCTGAAGGGGATGAGTGGCCTATTTCTGCTCATAAACTCTAGTCACACGTGTTGAATAAAACAAGCTCAGAATTAAAATGTCAGATCACTTTGTTTAGTAGTGCAAGGTTCTGGGGATAAATACAAAAGTCATCTATGTGATTTTAAGTTAAGCTGTGCTTTTAAGTTTTGAATATGGATCATAACTATGTTGTAAATGATAGAATGATGCATGGTATGGCATCAGCTTTCTTGCAGGGATTACCAATATTTTATTTTTTGGATGAGTAGTTCACCTATTCTATTCCTCGGTACAGTCATTCATGAAACAATTAACCTTCCCTGGTTCAAAGATTTCAGTCAAATACTTTGACTTACAGCTAAAGACTGATGAGATTAACTGATACCATCATCCTGTACGAAGCTCCTTCCAAAATCATAACAAGGCAACAACGAGGAGTAAAGGAAGATATTACAACATCCATTTTGATACCAGACACCCATGCCTGAGGCTGTCCATTTAGACTCACACACATTCTCCAAGGCTTAAGTAACATAACTTACAACAGACCATCCAGCCAACACTCAAATGTTTTTCCTTTCTGATTATATTCCAGTTTCTTCGTATAAATGCTTCAGGCTGTTACCTGAATAGAGTTTGGTTCAGAACCACAAATGTATGAGATTCCTTCAGCATTTCAATGTTAAATTATTCTCAGCTGTTTGTAATTCAGCCCTATATCTCCACTGTAAGATGCCAAAGTAGAAATGTTCCTTGAGAGACCGTTTCCTGGCATCCTTCTCTTTCCACATGCTAGAAGTTTGAAATAGAGAAGCAAACTTATAAATATTCCAGGGCTGTAAAAGTTAAGACTATCAAAATATTATTATACATTTAACTAAAATGTTGCTGAATTATCCAGCTGGCTTTCCTCTCTCCCATTTTTAAACTCACAAATGAAAGGGCTGTATCAAGAGGACATTTGATTCTCTGTATGTTTTTTTGCTAAAATTTCCTTTCTGCAGAAAGCCTTCACACTTACATATTTGTGGTTCTGCAAGAAGCAGCCTGCATCCTTTGAACTGAGTAACTGTGGCCCTGAGTATCAATTCGATGTTGACATATCTCTTGGCCAATATCTCTGTAGAAACCAGACAATGAGGCCTAACAGACTATTGAATTTTTAAAGCGATTTATACCTCTTCAGTTTGTTTTCAGGTTTAATGCCAAGCACTCTCCCAATTGTCATCCAATAGTAGAAGGAAGAGAAATCTAGCTAATGGTGCTCAGCTGCCCGAGAGACATTAACCAAATGCCACATAGCTACCTTAATCTCGACTAAGTCACTAAAGCTCATGGTCAGTGTGATTCATTACTAAGTTTTGCAGTGCATCTATCTGTCAGGCCACATGAATGCCATTCAAAACAGCAAGTATCCAAATTCAAACAATACTTTTGTACAAAGGGACTAAGAAAGTGAAATGACTGACCATGGTTATTTTTTATGATCGGTAATTTTAAACCCATTGCAGATGCTTCTAAGCTTCAAGCAGTGTGGAATGAGAGGTATGTAGGATCTCTGGATACAGTTCCAAATATAGTTTCCTGATTATCTTTAGGACAGTAAACTGTATGATACTAAATCTAGAACAAGACATACTGCTAGTAAGTGACCTGTGCCCTAGTTATTCATTTTGACACTGGTACCATAAGGCTGTAAGAATTAGGGTATTCAGCCCATCAAGTCTGCTCCTGGCTCATATATTATCCCTCTCAATCCTATACTCCTGCCTTTTCCCTGAATCTTTGGTGCCCTTACTAATCGAGAACCTATCAAATCCTACTTTAGATACGCCCAGTTACTTGGCCTCCACATCTGTCATGGGCAATGAATTCCACAACTCCACTGCCCTCTGGCTCAAACTATTCCTCCTCATCTCTGTTCGAAAGGGAAGTCCTTGTATTCTGAGGCTGTGCCCTCTGGCCTCTGGTATCATGACAAAACCATTCATGGTGCAGTGAAATGTGGCAAAGGTAGTCACTTTGCTTTCGGTTTAAGGATGGCCAAACTCTTTGTGCACCTAGATTCATGTCCAACAGTTTGCAAATATCCAAATCTTGGTGAGTCAGTTTTATATTCTCTTGCAAAAGGCCAACAGTTAAGGGGCTGCCAATTGTTCTTGTTTTGTTGGATGAAGTTTTAAAATTATGCATACCACTGAAGTTTTTTGCACTAGAGTAAACACTTACTATATCTACAAGGTTGTATCCAGCAATGAAATCAATGCTCTAAATATAGCCAAATTCAAAAGGATATTTGAGTTCAAAGTTCCACAAAGTAAATTTATTATGAAGTATGTATATGTCACCACATTGTATTATATCTTCTGGTCCATTTTCATTGGCAAGAAAATAAAGAAATATGATTGAATTTATGAAAAATTATAAATAACAAAGACTGACAAACAACCAAAGTGCAAAAGAAGGCAAATCATGCAAATATTAAAAATATTAATAAATAATACTGAGAGCATGAATTGTAGAGTCCTTGAAAGTAAATCTGTAGGTTGTGGATTCCGTGCAGTGTTGAGTGAGTGAAGGTCTCCACACTGGTTCAGAAGCCTGATGGTTGAAAGGTAATAACTATTCCTGAACCTGGAGCTACGGGACCTAAGGCCTCTGTACATTCTGCCAAATGGTTATACCAGCTATGCCAATTCAGAACATGTAGTATGAATATTTAGAGAAGTACGGAACAGAAGCAAGCACTGGTCCCAACTGGTATGTATTCTCTGCATAAAGTTAACCATTTCCCTTCATCAACCCTAATCAGAATTCGTTCTCTTCATTTTCTCCTTCATCTATTTATCCAGCTCTAACTTTTTATAAGCAGTTACTTCTGCACATATTCCAGAAGTTTCAAATCATGAATGCTGAGGAGTTATCAAAGTGTAACATGAGGGGTACTTCTGAACAAGTACTGCGGAGAAGTAACATAATAGTTTTGTTTGCCTGGCTTTACACACCAGTGACAGCCATTAACGGAGCCAAACTAAATCAAAAACTTGGATTAGCAAGCACGAGGAAATCTACAAATGCTGGAAATTCAAACAACAACACACACAGAATGCTGGTGGAACACAGCAGGCCAGGCAGCATCTATAAGGAGAAGCACTGTCAACATTTCGGGCCGAGACTATTTGTCAGGACTAACTGAAAGGAAAGATAGTAAGAGATTTGAAAGTAGTGGGGGGAGGGGGAAATGCGAAATGATACGAGAAGACCGGGGGGGGGGGGGGGGGGGGTGATGAAGCTAAGAGATGGAAAGGTGATTGGCGAAAGTGATACAGAGCTGGAGAAGGGAAAGGATCATGGGACAGGAGGACTCGGGAGAAAGAAAGGAAAATCCGGACCAGCAACCCAGGGCATATTAAAAATCTGGACTCCAGCACCATCACCACGTGTTCCAACGACCATGGACAGCTTCAAAGCGATTGCGCAACCACCGACTGCGGCTCCAGCCTTGAACTCCAGGCCGGGTCTTCACAGGCTGCGATTGTGTCTCCCGTCTCCCCTTCCCCCACCACCACTCTGCAATCCCCTCTCCCTCAGATCCCATCGTCAGCTCCTGGGCCCTCAGAGGCTCCATCTTCCTCTCACCCCAACCCTTCCCTTTCCACTGACACTACCAGCCTCCCTCCCCCCCCGATCCCATCTCTCATCCGTGCCGGGTCTTTACCATCCCCTCCGACCTTCAACTCTCTGAGGCAGAGCGCTCTGTCCTCATTAAGGGCCTCACCTTTGTCCCCATTCGCCCACACCTCAGTGAGCTCCGCGTATGCCATGACGCTGAACTCTTCTTCCACTGGCTCCGTCTCCGAGCTAACTTCTTTGACAAGGACTCTACTACACCCACCAATGACCCCTTCTCCCGTCTTCAACCCTCCTCCTTTTCATGGACACCCTGCTCTGGTCTTCTGCCTGCTCTGGATCTCTTCATTGTTAATTGCCAATAGGACATCAACTGCCTTGACTTCACCACACCCTGTTCCAATTCCAACCTCACTCCTTCCGAACGCTCTGCACTCCGCTCCCTCCGCACCAATCCCAACCTCACTATAAAACCCGCTGATAAGGGGGGAGCTGTTGTTGTCTGGCGTACTGATCTCTACCTGACGAGGCACAGTGACAACTCTCTGATACCTCCTCTTATTTACCCCTTGATCATGACCCCACTAAGGAGCACCAGGCCATTGTCTCTTATACCATTACTAACCTTATCAGCTCTGGGGATCTCCCATCCACTGCCACCAACCTCATAGTTCCCACACCCCGCACTTCCCGTTTCTACCTCCTACCCAAGATCCACAAACCTGCCTGTCCAGGTAGACTCATTGTCTCAGCTTGCTCCTGCCCCACTGAACTCATTTCTGCATACCTTGACACTGTCTTATCCCCCCTTGTTCAATCTCTTTCCACCTACATTCGTGACACTTCTCATGCTTTGAATTTTTTCAATGATTTTAAGTTCCCTGGCCCCCACCGCCTTACTTTCACCATGGACATCCAGTCCCTATATACCTCCATCCCCCACCGAGATGGTCTCGAAGCTCTTCGCTTCTTTTTGGATTCCAGACCTAACCAATTCCCCTCCACCACCACTCTCTTCCGTCTAGCGGAATTAGTTCTTACTCTCAATAATTTCTCCTTTGGCTCCTCCCACTTCCTCCAACCAAGGGTGTAGCCATGGGTCCCAGTTATGCCTGCCTTCTTGTTGGCTTTGTGGAATAGTCCATGTTCCAAGCCTATACAATAGACAATAGACAGTAGGTGCAGGAGTAGGCCATTCAGCCCTTCTAGCCAGTACCGCCATTCACTGTGATCATGGCTGATCATACACAATCAGTACCCCGTTCCTGCCCTCTCCCCATATCCCTTGACCCCACTATCTATAAGAGCTCTATCTAACTCTCTCTTGAATGCATCCAGAGACTTAGTCTCCACTGCCTTCTGGGGCAGAGCATTCCACATATCCACCACTCCCTGGGTGGAAAAGTTTTTCCTCATCTCTGTTCTAAATGGCGTACCCCTTATTCTTAAACTGTGGCCTCCAGTTCTGGACTCACCCATCAGCGGGAACATGCTTCCTGCCTCCAGCATGTCCAATCCCTTAATAATCTTATATGATTCAATCAGATCCCCTTTCATCCTTCTAAATGGGTATCCACCCCCCTCTTTTCCTTTGCTACATTGACGACTGCATTGGCGCTGCCTCCTGCACGCATGCTGAGCTCGTCGACTTCATTAACTTTGCCTCCAACTTTCACCCTGCCCTCAAATTTACCTGGTCCAACACCTGCCTTTCTGTCTCCATCTCTGGAGATGGCCTATCTACTGATATCTACTATAAACCTACAGACTCTCACAGCTACCTGGACTATTCCTCTTCCCACTCTGTCTCTTGCAAAAATGCTATCCCCTTCTCACAATTCCTCCGTCCCTGCCGCATCTGCTCTCAGGATGAGGCTTTTCATTCCAGGACAAAGGAGATGTCTTCCTTTTTTAAACAAAGGGGCTTCCCTTCGTCCACCATCAACTCTACTCTCAAACGCATCTCTCCCATTTCCCGCACATCTGTCCTCACCCCATCCACCCACTCGGGATAGGGTTCCCCTTGTCCTCACCTACCTCCCCACCAGCCTCCAGGTCCAACGTATAATTCTCCATAACTTCCACCACCTCCAACAGGATCCCACTACCAAACACATTTTTCCCTCCCCCCTTTCTGCTTTTCATGGGGATTGCTCCCTTCGTGACTCCCTTGTCCACTCGCCCCCCCCCCCATCCCTTCCCACCGATCTCCTTCCTGGCACTTATCCTTGTAAACGGAACAAGTGCTACACCTGCCCTTACACTTCCTCCCTCACCATCATTCAGGGCCCCAGACAGTCCTTCCAGGTGAGGTGACACTTCACCTGTGAGTCGGCTGGTGTGGTATACTGCGTCCGGTGCTCCCGGTGTGACCTTTTATATATTGGTGAGACCCGACGCAGACTGGGAGACCGTTTCGTGGAATACCTACGCTTGGTCCGCCAGAGAAAGCAGGATCTCCCAGTGGCCACACATTTTAATTCCGCGTCCCATTCCCATTCTGATATGTCTATCCATGGCCTCCTCTGCTGCCAAAATGAATCCAAACTCAGGTTGGAGGAACAATACCTTATATATCGGCTGGGTAGCCTCCAACCTGATGGCATGAACATTGACTTCTCTAACTTCTGTTAATGCCCCTCCTCCCCTTCTTAGCCCACCCCCAACATATTTAGTTGTTTGCCTGTTCTCCATCTCCCTCTGATGTCCCCCCCCTTCTTTCTCCCTAGGCCCCCCGTCCCATGATCATTTCCCTTCTCCAGCTCTGTATCACTTCCGCCAATCACCTTTCCAGCTCTTAGCTTCATCCCACCCCCTCTGGTCTTCTCCTATCATTTTGCATTTCCCCCTCCCACCACTACTTTCAAATCTCTTACTATCTTTCCTTTCGGTTAGACCTAACGAAGGGTCTTGGCCCGAAATGTCGACAGCGCTTCTCCCTATAGATGCTGCCTGGCCTGCTATGTTCCACCAGCATTTTGTATGTGTTGTTCAAAAGTTTTGATTTTTCACTTTGTTTCTTTGATAAAGTTTTAACTTTTCTAGTTTATGTTCCAGTCACAGGCTAGCTTTTTAACACCAGCAATCTAGCTGTGTACTCAATGGCCACTTTATTAGGTACTGCTGTACAGCTGCACACCTGCTAGTTAATGCAAATGTCAAATCAGCCAATTATATGGCAGCACCTTAATGCATAAAGGCATGCAGGCATTGTTGTTGTTCAGACCAAAGACTGGAAGTACATTTATTATTGAAGTCTGTATACAGAATGCAACTCTGCGATTCTGCCTCCCACCTGTGAAACAAAGAAACACAATGGAACCCATTCAAAGAAAACATCAAACAACCAACGTGTGAAAAAAGAACAAATATCACAAATTGCAAAATATGTGTGAACAACATTTAGGCTGTTAGACCGGGTAAATCCACAACCGAAGCTTTTTCTCTTTGTTTTGACCCTCCGTCCACACTAAAATGGCTTTTTCCTGCTGCAAAAATGAAGCTTTTCTAAAACGCCCTCCAGAGTGTGTAATTTTGAAAATGCTGCTTGGCTGGAGCAGTGTGGAGGGGGTACCCGGTGAAATCTAAAAATGCTGTCATGACGTGCCGGAACAGATGGTGACGGCAGCACGCCATTACATTGTTTCCTTGAACGCAACCTAACAACTTCAGAACAGGCAGCAACAAGACTGAAGCCAACAGAGTTAGAAATGTACTCACCAAATACTTTGTCCCATAACTTACTGAATAAATAAGTATACTCACTTTGCCCTGTTTTCTGTCCTTGCTTGTATGAAGGTGGTTTACCTATTTATGCAAATACTTCTCTGACAATAGATGTGTAACAGCCTATGTAACATTGTGTGGAAATACAAAATAATACTGATGCTGACACGTTTTATACATTTAACAAGGGGCTTTATTAATGCAACAGAGTTAGTCAGTTTTTCAATGTTCATCGTCAGCTGGGTCATACTGTCCGTGAACTCCCTATCAGTTGCCTCCATACGCTCCAGTATTTGTTTTTTAGTTTTAAGTCCTCCTGCGCGAGAGCCAACAGCTGTTCGTCATTTAAGTTTTTCTAGTCTATAACTGCACAAACGCGCACCAAGTCTTTCATGGCAAGATTCACACCAAACATGTCACTTGTTTTCGGTAGATGTGTCCTGTGCATGCGCAGTAGGAGGAGATTTGCCGAAGATCCATTTTAATGTGGACAGAAGTATTTTCAAAAACGTTTAGTGTGGACGCTTATCATTTTTACATGAAACCGACGTCTTCATAATTATCCGGTCTAGTGTGGAGGTAGCCTCAGAATATCAACATCAAACAGGAGTCCATTTCAGTTCCATCATCTGACTGCAGTCTGCAGAGTCAGTCTTTGCCAAAGCACCCCAATCCACTCCCATTGTCCTAATGAACTGCTCAAAAGCAGCAAAAAGAAAGTAACCAGAATCCAGAAGCACAAACAACATGAACCTCAAAGTACCCCCAAAACAGGTCCACAGCCTCAGTGATCTCTCCTTGCAATGTGAATCCCAAGAGTTCCGCACTTAGTAGATAGTGAGAAGGAGAGAAAGACCGGTCAGAAAGACGGCACCAAGCACCTGCCTGCCCTTTGCTCTCATCTTTGTCGACTTCAATCTTGCTCAACATCTCAATCAAAGGGAAGCAATGGAGTTGATCGTGGGCTCGTATCTTGTCTCCAGGCTTCTAGGCCAGCAGGCCGCACATTCTGCTCCCAACCTCATTGAACTCCCTTGGACGCAGCAAAGCACTTAATCATCCCAAAAACACACCATCACAAGGTAAATCACAGGTTCCAATCACATGCAGTTTGGTAGTAGAATCAGATTTGAAGTAAAAGAAGGAAAATAAGTACTCTTGTGAACTGCAGGAGATTGGCAGTGGTCACATTATTCATTGGCGTCTTCTTGGATTAAACATCAGAATGGAAAAGAAATGTGATCTAAGTGAATTCGACTGTTCAATTATTATTGGTGGCAGACATGGTGGTTTCAGTATCTCAGAAACTGCTGATCTTCTGGGGTTTTCATGCACAACAGTTTCTAGATTTAAAGGGAATGGTGCGAAAATCAGAAAACATCCAGTGAGCGGCAGTTCTGTGGGAAAAAGTCTTTTTATTGAATGAGATCAGAAGAGAGTGTACAAACTGGTTCAAGGTGACAGGAAGGTGACAGTAACTCAAATGACCACACATTACAACAGTGGCTTGCAAGAGAACATCTCTGAATGCACAACACATCAAACTTTGAAGTGAATGGGCTACGCCACTCAGTGGCCTCTTCTTTAAGTATACAGGGTACCTAATAAACTGGCCACTTAGTGTTTACTCAAGCTAATCCCATGTCCCAGCATTTGGCCCAGATCCCCCTAAACTCATGTTGGACATTTACCTGTTCACATATTTCTTAATGCTTTCTAAGGTACCTACAAAACCACTTCCTCTGGCAGATGTGTCCCTATATCTCACATCAGCTCTGTAAAAAAATGCTGATCAGGTTCTCATGAAACCTTTAAACTCTAATCTTAAAACGATGTCCTTGAGTTTACAGTTTCCTTTAATTTTTGGCTTCTCAACTCTGAAGAAAAAGACTGTTCATGATTATATGTATCTTGATGAAATCACTGTAAAGATGAGTGTAAAGATCAGTTAAGTTTATCGGCAATTCTCATGGAGAGATTAGTTTTATTTGTCACATTTACATTGAACTATACAGTGAAGTACGTCTTTTGCATCAAATCAGATCAGCGAGAGTCTGCAAGTGTCGCCACGCTTCCAGTGCCAACACAGCACGCCCACAACTCACTAACCTTAAATACTTGGGATGTGTGAGGAAACCAGACCATTCAGAGGAAACTCAAGCAGTTGCAGGGAGAACATACAAATACCTTTAAAAAAAGTTTAAAAAAGTAAAAAAAAGTAAAAAGCAACAGAAATTATTATCAGAGTACATACACATCACCACAAACAACCCTGAAATATTTTTTCCCTTGGCACACTCAACAAATCTATAGAACAGTAACTGTAAGTAGGATCAATGAACAAAAAACTTGTGCAAATGCAAACATGAATAACGAGAGCATGAAATAACAAGATAAAGTGTTGTTAAAGTGAGACAATCGGTTGTTGGGAACATTAGAAATAGAATCCCCTTCTGTTCAAGGCCTGATGGTTGAGGGGTAGTAGTTGTTCTTGAACCTGGTGGTGCGAGCCCTGAGGCACTTGTGCATTCTACCTGATGGCAGCAGTGAGAAAAGACCATGGCCTGGGTGGTGAGGATCTTTGATGATGGATGTTGCTTTTCTACAGCAACGTTTCATGTAGATGTGTTCAATGGTTGGGAGGGCTTTCCCATGATGTACTTGGCCGAATTCACTACCTTTTGAAGGATTTTGTGCTTAAAGGCATTGGTGTTCCCATACCAGGCCACATTGCAGTAATCTTATAGCCAATTCTATGAAGTGTTGCACTAAGCACTATGCCACCATGGCACCCTTGATAGCTTCTATCAAGTACAGAGAAGAGGGATTTGGTATAGAGGGGAGAGGTACTGCCTGGTATTTAAAATGCAGTTGATTAATAATTGTTTAATAACTAATTTAACATAACATGAAATGTGAAGCTAAGGCAAACACACACAAATTTGTAGGGATAGTTCAGTCTGGGTAGTAAGTTAATAATAAGCATAGGACACACAGTGATACTGCTACTAAAGTACTGCCTCACATCTCCAGTAACCTGGTTTCAACCCTGACCTCTGGTAGTACCTGTGTGGAGGTTGGACAATCTCCCATGGGTTTCTCTTGGTTGTTCTGGTTTTGTCCCACATCCCAAAGGGGGGTAGGTTTTTAGGTTAATCGACCATTATAAACTGAGCCCCAGCACTGCTGAGTGGTGGAATCTAAGGAGGATTTCATCGAGGAGGCTTTGAGCATTTCTTTGGATCTTTTGCTGTGTTTACTGAGTAATCTTTCCGCATGATCTGACTCCAAATAGAGCATCTGTTTCAGAATATAACACAGTGCGAGAGATAGAAGATGTAATCGTAAGGTCAAGGGGCAAATCTGTTTTGCTGAAGTTCAGAAACTGTAGAGACAATGTTACATGGCTGGAAGTGGTCTATAGACTGACAGCCAGTAGGAGATACCAAAAGGAGCACTTTTACAGAGAAACAAATGACACAGAATGAAGATGACGAGTAAAAGAACTGAAAGTGAAATGAGGAAAATCTTTACTGTGCTACAAATGCTCAGGGTTCCATCAGGGAGTTAGTGGACATCAATTCAAAAGGAGACTCTTTGAGGAATTGGAAGGGACACACCGCAGTGGGAGGAGGATGGATTGTCTGACCAGCTGGATTGGCTTTACACAGAGCTGGCAGGGATTCAATGGGTCAAATGGTCTCCTTGCGCAGGAGAATGGATCTATAATACCTTGAAGAATAACTTATATTATTCTCTTCAGATTTATTTATTGCCATTGAGTCAACAAACACATGCGGTGAGAGCAAACTGCAGCTCTTTATTAAAGTTTGAAAACATAGCTAATAATTTTTCCCACTCACCAATCCTATGTTCTAGCAGTTGTAGTTTTGCAATGCTTTTATTCCCAAGCATGCCTGAAGGTCTGATATCCGTGTATGTTTGCATATTCTCAGTGGGTGGAGTAATTGATCACGTCACAGTTTGTACGCATAGAGACATAAAGCATGAATACAGGCCCTTCGGCCCAACCAGTCGATGCTGACCATGGTGCCCATTCAGCTAGTCCCAATATCCTGTTTTCATCCATTATCCCTCCCTATCCCTATCCAAGTGCTTCTTAAATGATACAAGGGGCACCTGTCTCAACCACTTCCTCTGGCAGCTTGTTCCATGGACTCACTATCCTCTGCGTGGAAAATGTTGTCCCTCAGGTCTCTTTTAAATCTTTCCGCTCTCACCCTAAACCTATGTCCCCTAGTTTTGGACTCTCCTACCCTGAAGAATAAACTGGGGAAAATCCTCTTCTTGCTCTTAAAAGAATCTTTTGTGATAAATTAATGCACATATTTTCCTCCTGTTGTCAAAATCTATGAATTTCATGTGTTTCTGTACAAAATGAATCAGGATCGAATCACATACTTACTGAGGTGCTAAAAGTTTAGAGTCATATAAGCAGTAATTCCAAATGATTAATGGGTTTCACTCCAGCACAGAATACTGAATATTCATGTGCCCATAAATCTGTGGTATTCATTTGTGTCTGTGATATAGCTTGATATCATCATTCATATGTTAGCCTTACCATTCCTGTGAGGATCAGTTTTGTATGCAGTGACATCTGGGGAGCTTCCTCACTTTAATATGCAGAAGTACGTGCAGAGATTAAAGTTCCTACCTCACAACCCCTTGACTGAAAAGGGTACGACTAGGTTATTGGTTAGTGAGAGTTTTGATTAAGTTACTTAATTTATACTAGGAGAAAAAGTAGGAAATGCTGGGAACACTCACCTTGTTGGTGGGAGAAAAGGATGCAACATCCATAGTCAATCCTGACCAATGGAGGACCTCACAGTACCTAATAATGCATTCACTAAGTGTATGTTGTATCAGAACTAGAACACAGAACATAGAATTTTAAATAGTATGGAACAGTACAGGCCTTTTGATCCATGATGTTGTGCTGAATTAGATAAATTTACTCCATAATCAGTCTAACCCCTCCCTCCATCACAGCCCCTAAACCCTCATTTTTGTATCATCTATATTCTTATGCAAGAGTTTCTTAAATATCCCTGATGTAAATGCTTCCATGATCCACCCTGGCAGTGCATTGTTGGCACCCATGATATTTTGTGCAAAAAACCTCCCCTTACATACCCTTAAACATCTCTCTTACTGTGCATTTTCCTCTAATCACCAAAAAGGATGTTCTCTGGTGTTGGCCATTGCTGCCCTGGGAAATGGGTGTGGGCTGTGTATTCTATAATGTCTCTCATAATCTCGTACACCTCCGTCAAGTCAACTCTCAATATCCGTCGCTCTAAAAGGAAAGGCCTTAGCTTGCTCAACCTCTCCTCATCAGACAAGCTCTCCATATTGAAAATAAACTTGCCAAGAGGGTGGGGCATGGGTGAGGTGAGGAAGCAGCAAAGGTTACATTTGACAGGATGAGGACCTGGATGGACTGATGGCATAAGTGGTCTTGGTGCTGGCAGAGAGAAGAGGTAACAATAACTTGTTAATTACAATTGATCTGCCTGGAATGAGTGCGAATGGAAGATGACTGAGAACAGAGGACTATGGAATACAACGTACAGTGGCCGATGGAAATGGAAAGGTCAAGAAGCAGCTGTGGAGAGAAAAATAGCTGAGGTAATGATACAGGCTGATGAGCTTTTCTTCAAAAGTGACTGGTTTAAACATTAACTGGAAAGGATGGATATCTGAAATGATTGAATTCCTAACGGCTGCAATGCTAAATGTTGAAAGAGCAGAATGTCCTTCCTGAAGCTTAGGCAATGCTTTGGTCCACAGACAGAAAGGTCAGGGTGGGGACAGAATGGAGAACTACGCGTAGTGGCCATTTTATTAGGTACACTTGCTCATTCACACAAATAGCTAATCAATGCATAAAAGCATCTGACATGGTCAAGAGGTTCAGTTGTTTACACCAAACATCAGATTAGGGGACAAGTGTAAAGTAAGTGACTTTGTGTATGAAATAATTGTTGATGCTGGATGGGGTGCTTTGTGCATCTCAGAAATTGCTTATCTCTGGGATTTTCATGCCAAACAGTCTCTAGAGTTTACAGTGAATGGCATGAGAAACTGAAAGCATCCAGTGAGTGTCCACATTTTTAGGAAATATGAGGCCCTCCAGTGGTCTGGATCAACCATGGAAGTTGCATCCTAGCTGTCAATATGATAGGGAGAGCAAGCTGTTGCCCATGCATCAGGATCTCCCCCTTTCCCGCCTCCACACAGCTGCTGAGTTCAAAAGAACGGCAGAGATTGATTCAGTGACACTAGCAGCACCGCAGGAGTTACCAGTCAACATTGAACTCAAGGTAGGACTGCCTCAGGGACTCCAGATCTGTATCTTTCCTGGGGTTTCCTTCTCCTAGATGAGCTGCCAACCACAGTTGATGAACCCTATTTGCCCAACATGACTGGCTTTAAGATGCTAGTAATTTGCATTACCTCTTCTCCTGTCAGTAGAAATGGTTCCACTGGGCTTAGTAGCTAAGCTACATGTGAAGACCAAGAGTTGGACATGGTTGTCAGAATTTATTTGAGAAACACGCCATTGAAAGCATTTAGTAGTAGTGGGAGCTTATCCCCATTACTCTACGGTTGTGGTATCCTTAAGGAATCAATTAGGTACAGGAGGTACCTCATAAAGCAGGCACTGAGTGTAAAGTAAGGGTGATTGAGCACATGGTTCATATTTTGCATGGAGGATGGTGACTAGTATTCAACAGGGATTTGTTCTGGGACTCCTCCTCTTTGTGATCTTTATAAGTGACCTGGATGAGGAAGTAGAAGGATGGGCTAATAAGTTTGCTGATGATACAAAAGTTGGGGGTGTTGTGGATAGTCTGGAGGGTTGTCAGAGGTTACAGTGGGACATCGATAGGATGCAGAACTGGGCTGAGGAGTGGCAGATGGAGTTCAACCCAGATAAATGTGAAATGGTTCATTTTGGTAGGTAAAGTTTGAAGGCAGGATATATTATTAACAGTTAGACTCCTGGCAGTGTGGAGGATCAGAGAATTCATGGGGTCCATATCTATAGGACACTCAAAGCTGCTGTGCAGTTTGACAGTGTTAAGAATGTGTATGGTTGTTGGCCTTCATCAATCGTGGGATTGAGTTCAAGAGTTCAAGAGCCATGAGGTAGTGTAATAACCATATAAGACCTTAATGAAACCCCATTTGGATTGCTGTGTTTAGTTCTGGTCAGCTCGTTACAGGAAGGATGTGGATCCTATAGAGAGAGTGCAGAAGAAATTTACAAGGATGTTGCCTGGTTTAGAGAGCGCAACTTATGAGAATAGGTTGAGTGAACTTGGCCTTTTCTCATTGGAGGTGTATAGGATGATGCGAGGAATTGATCGTGTGATAGCCAGAGGCTTTTTTCCCAAGGCTGGAATGGCTAACATGAGGGGGCACAATTTTCAGGTGCTTAGAAGTAAGCACAAGGGGATATCAGGTAAGTTTTTCACATACAGAGTGGTGGGTGTGTGGATTGCACTGCAGCAAAGGTGGTAGAGGCAGATACAATGCGCTCTTTTAAGAGACTCTTAGGTACATGGAGCTTACAAATTTAGAGGGCTATGCCGGAGGGAAATTCTGGGCAGTTTCTGGAGTAAGTTACATGGTCAGCATAACGTTATGGGCCGAAGGGCCTGTAATGTGCTGCAGATTTTCTATGTTCTGTGTTCTGTGTTCGATGGCCTTTCCCCTATTTTTCCATTACATAGTGCAGATGCTGCTTCCTACTTTCATATGGAACTCAGAGGTCTCTTCACTGCTGCTGCCAGTTTTCCCGTTGCTCTCACCTACTCATACTCCTGTCCTTTTCCTCAGGAATTATTGGCTAAGTTTAAAGTAATTCCTGAGATGAGAAGGCCTTAACTAGAATGGCTGACAAGGTATTTTCTCAAATTTAGAAGAATAAGATGATCTCTTGGAAACATGTAAGATTTTGATGGGGCTTAACAGGTTAGGGAAGTCGAGAATTGAAAGCATGTGGTCTGAAGGAATGATTTGCCCCCTCCACTAGTTAGGAATAATAAGAATTTCTGCTCTTTGAAGGTTGCAAATAATTTGGAATTTTCTCTTCCATATCACCCCAGAAATTCTCTATTCTCCTACCCATTTTGTGGAAGATACAAAAGTCTGAAAGTTCATTGTGATCTTTCACAATGTGATCACAATTGTGATCTACTGCACTGCCCTTTCTCTGTAGCCGTTGCACTGTATTCTGCATTCTGCTCTTGTTTTCCCTTGTATGAGCTCAATGCACTGTGTAATGGTCTGATCAGCATGAAACAAATGCCAAATAAGTATATGTGGCAATAATAAACCAATTCCAGCTCCAGTTCCAATTCTTTGGGGTAGTCAGTGATAAAGGCATTTGGGTTCACAGCCAAAGATTGAATTGGCCATTACATCTTATTGAATGGAAGAGCAAATTTGCAGGGCTGAATGGCCTGCTCCTGCTCCTATTTAGAATTATGAATCACATAACTATTGCAGCATAGAAGAAAACCATTCAGAACACCAAATCTATGTCAGCTCCTTGTAAAGCATTTTATTTTATTCCTGCTCCCTGCTTTGTCCTTGAACCTCTTCAAATTATAATTTTTTCCTCATCAGTCTGTCCCATTCCTCTTTGAAAACCCCAAACAGCCATTTACAGGAGCCTTAGGACCCTAACCAGATTCTTGTAAAAATATTACCTTTTACTGTTCCCATGAACACTTCGAATCTTTGTTACTTGATCCTTGAACTATCCACCTATGGGAGGAACACCCGTCTCTTTACCTTAAGTGGTCTCGATCTTTCACACTTCATTCAAATTTCTTCTCAGTTTTCTTTGCTTCAAAGAAAAAACCTTCAACTTCCTCTCGTAGAAGACTGAATCTCCCTGGAACTAAATCAATAAATCTTTTCTGCAATCATTTCTTCCTTGTGTGATAGCCAGAATTGAAAGCAATATTCCAGTTGAGGCCAAGCCTGTGTTTTATATATAAAAAGACATAATCTCTTTCTATTTCTACACTTCTATTTTTGATGCCCAGGATCTCATCTCTTTTACCACTTACTTGACGTGATTTTCCCAAAGACGCACCCAATAGATAGAAGATCTTGGGTGCATTCCCTTCAGAGTGTGTCATTTTGTCTCCACCTATCTAAATTCACTAAAATGTTAGTGTTATTTAAAGTGATGTAAAGTGACCTCACCACTTACCCTCGCTTATTTGTCTCTGTAAGACCGCACTCCATTGAAATGATTGAGGTTACGTTGGATGTGCCAGATCAGATGTTAAAAAGCTATGTGGCTGGATGTGAAGTGATGTTCACTCAAGATGTTGTGGAATGCCCCTGGACTCGCAATTAGTAGAACAATGAGCACACTGTAGTAAAGCCGAGCATAGTGCAAGCCCAGCCCAACACAGGCAAAGTCCTCCCCATGAGCACATTTCATTTTCAATATTTTTTTATTGATTGAAAAAAATATATAAGGATAGATTCAAATCAGAGAAGTTATATCAAATACATATTACAATAAAAGTACAAAGAAAGGAATATACACTGTCAAAATCATATATAGAATAATATTGAGCTAATATATAGAAGGAACCACAACTCCTCTTAACAATTCATAAAAGAAAAGACTCAACATTTCTATTCCATGAGCACATTTACACGGAGTGCTGGCACAAGAAAGCAGTATTCATCATCAAGGACCCCCACTATCAAGGCCATGCTCCTTTTTTACTACCACCACTGAGCAGGAGGTATGGGGTCTTAGGTCTGACACAGCACCAGTTTCAGCTTCAGCTTTGTGAACCAGCATGGACAACTTCACTCACCTCAATGCTGAATTGATCCCAAAACCTATAACTTGCTTTGAAAGGACTCTATAACACATGCCCTCAGTATTATTTATTCATTTACTATTTGCTTGATTTGCCTTCTTTTGATATTTGGATGTTTTGACGATTGGATGTTTGTCAGTCTTTGCTATTTATAGCTTTTCATAAATACTGTTGCATTTCTTTATTTCCCTGTAAATGCCTGCAAGAAAATGAATCTCTAAAGTGGTATATGGTAACATAGTCATAATTTAATTTAATAATAAATTTGCTTTGAACTTTGAAATTCAGTGCATGATGTTATGCTGGCCTATATAATTCTACCTCTCCCTCCTACACAGCCCATAACCCTCCATTTTCCTACATTTGTGTGCCTAATAAGAGCCTCTTAAACGTCCCTGTTGTATCAGCCTCTACCACCATCCCTGACAATGCATTCCAGGCATCCATCAATCTCTGTAAAAAAAAACAGCATCCTCCCAAACTTTAATCCACTCACTTTAGACAGATGCCCTCTGGTACTAGTCCCATTATGACTTTTGGAAAAAGGTGCTGGCTCACCACTCTTATCTGTGTCTCTCATAACCTTATCCTCCTCTTGTACACCTATTGATTCTAGGAATGAAGCACGCCCCTGATGCATTTGACCCCCAGCTTGTGCCATACCTCTCTTCAACAATGCCCAGGTGGGCAAGTCCAAATAATTATGGTGTACACCATGCATTCTGGCACCTTTCTCCCACAGAACAAGCGGCTGTCTATCAGTATGATCTGCCCCATTATTTCCCATCATGCCTCCTGCTAACACATACCACATTGTATTTATTTGTGTTATATTCTACCTGCCACCCTGTCTATCCAGGTCCACTTACAATCTGTGTATAATCTCTTCAGAGTGTACAACACTTGCGTCAGCGACTGTTTCGAAATTTTATTCTGCCAATCCATACAAAGGTTGCATCACAAGGTAATGGACCCAGTGCTGAGCTCTGGAAAGCCCCACAGTCTCCGTCCTCCAATGTGAAAGAAACAACCTTCTAGTAGAATACTTTGTGACCTTAGGGCAACTTCTCCATGCTGGCATAGACAGCTTTATTCCGCAAAGCCTTAGTTTTATTAACTAGTCTTTAATGTGGGACCTTGCCTAACAGCTTCTGAAAATTCATGCAGATGGTATTAACTGCATTCTTTCCATTAATCTTCTCTGACACACCATCAAACAAAATCAGTCAGGGAGTCAGCCAAACATAATTTGCCTTTAACAAATCTGTCCTGGCCCTTCTCTGTTAACTGAAACTCCTCCAAGTGCCTAACACTTTTATCTTTGACCATTAATTCTAAATAGTTCCCCACCACAATGTTGAAGAGAACAGCCTGCAGTTACCATTGTTTTCCTTCCACCTCTGTGAATGAGGATCTCTCTTCAGGTTCCAGTGATCTGGCACCTTCCCGCAGGTGAAGAATTGGAGGATTAGAAGGTGATGGCAAGTTCCCCAAAATTTCTGGTCCACCTCATTGAATACGTTCTGTCCACATCAGCTGAACTTTTCTGGTGTCCTGTGGGTGGATCTTGGCCTAAAACAGCAATAGCTTCTTTCTTCTCTGATGCTCAACCCACTGAAGTCTTCCAGCTGATTGTGTGTTGCTTCAGATTTCAACATCTGCAGTTTCAACTAAATATTTACTTTCTGGCCTGTCTCTGCATTGTCATGTCCTTTCATCCTATATCTCTATTATCTTTCCTTCTATTGAGAATTTGACAAAATAGAGAATTGAGAATACAAAATATGTGCAAATGTTCCAGCTGTGCTCAGTGCCTCTGTATAAATCTCAAGCTTGAACAATAATTGGCCCCATCTTTCCTTTTATTTACCGAGTTTTCTTTTTGCTTTAATCAACACACTTCCTTCATGTTCTCTTTTAGATTGTGTTCTGCTTTGTGCCACCCAGCTGACATGATCCATTCAAATTTCTTGGTGAATTTCCTTATCTCTTTCAGCTCTGATTTCAGGTCACGTATTTGAAGCTGTTGAAAGCTTACATCTTATTCCATTATAGATTTACATAATTAAAATTGTTTATTGTCACTTGTATACATCATAAAATTTGTTATTTTGTGGCAGCAGAAGGCTTAAATATGTTGTTACAAAAATAAATAAATAGTGCAGAAGATAAATAATGAGATAGTGTTCGTGGGTTCATGAACCATTGAGAGATTTGATAGTGGAAGGGAAGAAGCTGTTCCTAAAAGATTGAGTGTGGGTGTTCAGGCTCCTGTACCTTCTCCCCGATGGCAGTACCATTAAGAGGGCATGTCCTGGATAGTGAGGGTCCTTAATGATGAATGCCAGCTTCTTTATGAAGATTTCCTTGATGATAGGGAGGGTTGTGCCTGTGATAGAGCTGGTGGAGTCTGCAGCCTCCTGTGATCCTGTGCATTGAAGTCTCCTGCCAATCTGTAGTTACTCATTATTCTGAAAAGTTCTCATCCCATTGTGGTAATTCCACACTATTCTCCTCCCTAAAACACTACAATTCAGACATACTGCCTAAGAATATTAGAATTTATTACCCCAAACAGCTGTGCCATACACCTAATGAAGACATTAACATGCCTATTGCCAACATGCAGCATCATACATGAGCTAGTCTGCCCCTTGCCTTTGGACCCTACATGTTCACTGTCGCTGTAGGAACAGTCTGAATGGGTTTAATGAATTTCCACACCATGTGGTTTTAACTGTCTCAGTAAGCAGGGAGACCTGCAATGGGCAAATAAACCTTAGGAAATTTTAAGTGTGTATTCAAGAAATCAGCATCCATCTCACCATTTGGGACGTGCCCTCTTTTTGTCACTACCACTGGGGAGGAGCCACAGGAGCTTCAAGACCCACGCTCAGTGACGCAGGAGCAGCTTCTTCCTCTCTGCCATTAGATTTATGAAGAATCCATGAACTCAACAACACTACCCTTCTATAGTTCTTTTCAGCTATTAGTTTCTACATTATTGGAATTTATAGAAATTCTTATGTCTTGCATTGTACTGCTGCCACAAAGCAACAATCAGAATCAGGTTTGTTATCACTGACATACGTTGTGAAATTTGTTGTTTTGCAGCAGCAATAAAAACAACTATAAATTACAATAAGAAATATCTATATTTATATGTCACTTAATTGGGACAGGAACTGTTGCCAAATAGTTCCTAATTAGTAATAGTCACAAGCACTTACTTGGCTGTTAGATACTACACCATTCTTACAGCAAATAATTTTTAAGTGGCATCAGTTGCATGTGTTTGTGTTCAAAATCAGTCATTTTTGTCACTGTTAGTTGATGAGAAATAAACGGTAAAACAGTTCGGAACTATTTTGCTCACTGCGGTTTCAAGCATTCAGGCTTGGAGACGCTAGAAACATGGGAGTGAATATGAAGCAATTTCGCTACTTCAACTTTAGAAACTAAATAATTTGAAGGAATTGACAATCATTTTGAATGTTACAATGAAGATTCAGATTGAAGATTGAAAATGAAGAATCAGAAGATGCAATTATCAAAAACATTGTATGAAAGCAGTCTATTATCTGCACTAGGTGTCTGCATTGATCTTGTTCATTTACAGTTAATCAAAAGAGCATGGTAACACACACTAGACACATTGATAACTATTAGGAACCAATATGCCGTTTTATAGAATTGTAGCAGTATTGATAGTGTTCTAATATAGTTTGTATTTCATTTGAATGCAAAACTTGTTACTCAGTTAATTAGTAGTTTTCCTTCCTTATGTCTTCTTAACTTCTTCCTTGAAACTTTGAACTTCAGCTAATTGGGACAGCTGCTTAATTGGGCCATAATGTACTGTTTCCAATGTGTCCCAGTTGACTGGAATCCACTGTGTGTACATATATTTTGGATGAAAAAGAGAGCAAAAATAGTGAGAAAGTGTTCATGGGCTTATTGACCATTCAGAAATCTGATGATAGAGACAAAGGAGCTGTTCCTAAAATATTAAAAGTGTGTCTTCAGACTCCAGTACCTCCTCCTTGATGGTACTAACGAGAAGAGGGCATGGGTGTAGGGGTCCTTAATGATGGATGCCACCTTTTCAAGGCATCACCTTTTGAAGATGTCTTCTGTGGTGGGGAAGCTAATGCCCAGATGAAACTGGCTGAATACAACCCTCTACATCTTTTTCCAGTCTTGTGCTGTGTCCCATGCATACCAGTCCCATGTAGCCAGTTAGAATGCTCACCACAGAACATCTGTAGAAATTTGCTGGAGTCTCTTAGTGACATACCAAATCTCATCAAACTCCATATGAAATATAGCCATTGGTATAGTTTCCTTGTAATTGCATCAGTATGTTGGGTCCAGGATAGATCTTCTGAGATGTTGCCACCCAGGAGTTTGAAACTGCTCACCCATTCCACTGCTGCGCCCTCAACACGTTTCCAATGTATGTCAGTGATAACAAACTTGATTCTGATCCTATATTTAGTTAATGAAATTGACAGCACACCTTGTGGAAGATAACATTTTTTCCTACATTATTGTTCTTCAGAGAGTTAGTTTGCCACTGCAGTTGAATCCAATCCTGGTGGAGTAACCACTTCACATTTATTTTCTCTGGCAAATTTCAGTGCACAGTGAAAAGCTCCCCTGGCACAGAGAGAAGAAGCTGAGGAAACCTCATCAGCTACTAACCAATGACCTTTCTTTATCAGAACGGATCCAGAAGAGGTTTCCTACACAAGCTGTGGACTTGAACAGTGATCTTCTGAACTCGGGCGTTGCTTGTCTACCAGGTAATCTCAGTTATTAGCATTAAGCTAAAAAAGAATGACATACACAGGATATCTTCTAATGAATAAGTTGGAGATATTGTTTTCTGTGAAAGGTGCAGATTTATAGCATAGAATAGTACAGCACATACAGGCCCTTAGACCCAATGTTGTGATGACCTTTTAACCAACTTGCCTCCCACGTTGTCCTCTATTGTTTCTACCACCCATGTGCCTATCTCAGAGTCTCTTTAATGTCCCTAATGTATCTGCCTCTATCACCACATTCCATGCACCCACAACTCTCTGTAAAAAAATATTTACTGTAACTCTGACATCCCCTATGTTTTCCTTCAATCACCTTAACATTATTCCCCCCTTGTCTTTGCCATTTCCACCCTGGAAAGGTCTCTGGATGTCTTTACTTTCTATGCCTCTTGTATGCCTCTGTCAAGTTACCTCTCATTTTCCTTTGCTTTAAAGAGAAAAGCCCAAGTTTGCTCAACCTATTCTCATAGCCAATGTTCTTTAATTCATGTAGCAACATGGTCAATCTCCTGTGCACCCTCTGTAAATCTTCCAAATTATTTCTATAATGAAGCAGTCAGAACTGAACTCAATACTCTAACTGTGATCTAACCAGAGCTTTATAAAGCTCCACAGAGCCCATTTTACCTGGATCCATGCCTCTTGACTTTATGAATGAGCCTACCAAGGGGAACCTTATCAAACAACTTACTAAAATCCATATACACCACATCCACTGCTCTATCTTCATTAACTTGTTTAGTCACTTCCTCAAAAAAGTCCATCTGGATCGTGAGGCATGACTTACCCCTCTCAAAGATATTCTGACTAACTCTAATCAAACTATGCTTTTCTAAATGCTCTTAATTGCTATCTCTAAGAATCCCCTCCAATAGTTTGCCCACTGCTGATGTAAGACTCACTGGTCTATAATTCCCAGGTTTATCCCTATTACCTTTCTTGAACAAAATAATAATACTTGCCACCCTTCAATCTTTTGGTATTATTCCTGTAGCCAGGAAGGATGCAAAGGTCATCCCCAAAGGTACAATAATTTCTTCTCTTTCCTCTAATAGGAACCTAGGGTGCTGTCTGGCCAAGGATCTTACCTCTACCAATGGTTTTCTGAAGTTCCAGCACATTCTCTTTCCAAACACCAACATATTCGAGCATATCAGTCTGATTTATTCAGTCCTCATGATTTATGAGGATGTTCCCAGGTCTAGCTAGCCCAGGTTATGGGGAGAAGTTGGCTAGACTAGGTCAATATTCCTTGGAATCCAGAAGACTAGAAATGTTTCAAATTATGAGAGGCATAGATAAGATGGATGGTAACAGTTTCTTCTTCAGGGTACGGAAGTCTAAAATCAGGAAGTGTGAGGGGGAAGATTTAAAAATGATCTGAAGGGCAAAGTTTTCACACAGAGTGTGCTGAGTACATAGAACAAGTTACCAGAGGAAGTTGTTGAGGCAGGTACAATAGTATCATTTAAGCCGCAATTGAATAGGTACATGGAGAATTTGGGCTTGGAAGGATCTGGGTCAAACACAGGAAATTAGGACTAGCTGGGTCAGCATGAACTGAATGGGCCAAAGAGTATTGCTTTATGACTGTATGTTGAATTAGATGAAAGGCTAGGTAAGGATGACAAAACTGGAATTCCTGCATTCTAATTATAGTAAGCCTGACCAAGGTTGGCTAATCATTTACTAATCCAGGTCAGCATGGACTGGTAGGGCCAAAGGGCCTGTATCTATGCTGCATTGTCCTATGACTCTATTCTATTAAAATGAACATTCCCACATTTCCCATATGTCAGTCACCTTCTTGCCTACTCAATTAACTGGAAGGCACTTTGCATTCTCTCCATAGCTGAGCTTCTTACACAGGTTTGTATCATTTGCAACACTCTGTCTTTTCATGATTGTTATTAATTTCAACTGTGGCTTCAGGGCTAATATCCCAGTAGCCTGCCAACCTGAAAGCAATTCATTTTCTCCTTTAACCAGTGTTCTATTCATGCTAATATGATATCTTCTGTACACTGAGTTCTTATATTCTGACATACTTTTTGTGGATTTTATCATATGTCATTTGAAAAGACAAGATAAGTGATAACCACTACTCTCTGATTTACCAATATCACCCCCCAAAAATGGATTTGATAGAATTTCAATCCCTACATAAAGCCTTGCTGATTCAGTTGACTCTTATTAAGATATTCAGTGTCTGATTCCAGTGTTTTGACAACAAGGGATGTTAGTAGATTGGTCTGTACTATTCCTCCTACCCCCATTTCCCTTCATTTTGAACCATTGGGATCACATTACACCATCTGCTTGCTGATGCTCAGGTTGGAGTTTGCCAAGCCCCACTTTTCAGCCCTAACACCATAATGTCAGATTACAGAACTCCAGGGGTGAGCTGAGACAGGCATCAATGCACCTGAGGGCCCAAACAAAACTGAAGCCAGTGTGGAGGTGGTGTAGGAACTGAAGACTAGGGAAAGAGCACAATGGAGTCATACCCAGCACCAGGTGAGGTGGTTGTGGTTTGGATGGCTATTTACTTCAGTCTCAGCACCCTGGGATCGTCTGAAGGGTGTGTTCAGCCCATTCATCGCCACGAGTTTCAGCAGGCAGCATGGCATCATCATAGGAGCATCTGGGGATTACTCACTACTCAGCTCCACTTACAGCTCCTCAAACAATGAAGTGATCTGTAGCCGTGTGGGACAGGACCTGAAAACTGTCAAACTCATGCCAAAAAAAAAACAAGTCAACTTCTTCTGACTTCTCCTTTCTTCAGCCCTTTACCTTTACCACTTGTCACCTTCCATTGGTTGGGTTGAGATTATGTGGATGGTGGGAAAATCAACCCTCTTGTGTTTCCTGATATTGCCACTCAAGATTCAATGTCATATAACCCTACCACTTTGATCTGCCCCAAGCCTTCATTAACCAGGTCCAACACTTGCCTTTATTGGAACTTCCGCCTTCTTGTAGTAATCAGCTGGTTTATGGGGTGTCTGGCCAGGATTTGTCAGGGTGCAGTTAGGGTTAGTTTGGGTGTATGGGCCCTTGGATGTTAGGATTATGGTTAAGGGTAGGGTTGGGGGTGTACATGTGGTGCTGAAAGAGATAGGGTTAGGGTTGTGTTAGAACACTGAAGAATAGCAAATGTAATGGTCCTGTAAAAAATGTAAGGTTAACCTGATTATTTTGCGCAATTCAAGATCAATAGGATGATGAGAGTAAATACTCATAGCTGCTTGGAGATGTTTGATCCAATAAAGGAGAGATAGTACCAATATATCTAAGGAAAGTCATGATTGACTAACCAGAGAAATAACAGGGGGTCCCTTTCCACGGACCTTTAAAAGAAGTTTGACAACGGTATCCATGGAAGGCAGGTTGGAAAAGTTGAAGGCATTTGAGTGAAAGGGTTTTTGGTGGCACGGATGAGGAATTGGACAAAAATTAGGGATTCGTGTTGACTTTTTGGTTAGACTGGCAGTTAGTAGATTCTCATAGATTTTCCATGGCAACCACTGCCATTTTGATTTACGGGATTGTGTGTGTGTGTGTGGCAAATCTCTGGGAAGAGTGGGTGACTCGAAGCTTGGAGGTGCATTGAGCAGTGAAATGGAGAGTTGTTGATTTGAAGTATAACTGGGTTGCAGAACGAGCAGATACACAACAGTTGATACTTAAAACAGAGTAGTAAAATTTGCTAGGGCGGATGAAGAAAGGCAACAATGAAATGAGTGGTACAATACTGGAGAGGACTCTGGAACAGAGAGACCTAGATATATCTCACATTACTCTGTTTAAAGGTGGTTGTTGAAGGCATCCTGGAAGCTGGACAGTTTTCATAAACTATAAGATGTGAGCCTGGCCTTGCTCCCTGTCTAGTGTTTTCGTGCCTGTTTCTCTGGCCCTTCTACAAGACCAGGCTGGGCACCATGCAGAGCCTTGCTAACTGGTTCGGGAAGCTTGGTTGTTCAGGGGCAAACCCAGGAAGCTGGGTGTCCATGCAATGAATGTGGTCAGGGTGCTCATTCAGCAAGGTGTGTACTTTGCCTGAAGGGTTTTCCTCCTCTGTGCACACTGCAGAAGAGGAGTATGCCTCTCACTCTGACTGGTATGTTCCTTGTCATCCATGCATTGCCAGATACACATCTATGATTTTCAGCAAGAGTCAGGATGAGTTAATAAGCAAGCTGTATGACTGCAGAACTGAATGTTCTTTTCTAATTGTTCTAGGAAACAGGGATAAGGCAGGGAGAGCCGTGTTACAAATCTGCACTGACAATAGCCTCTTGCATGGGCAGTCATGTACCAGCAATGACCTCGCCAGGCTCCTACTGTACCTCTCCAACATTCCCAGGTGAGATCTTTCTTGTTAATGTTGTTTCATTGCTGGAAGACATTCAACCTTTGATTTTCACTTTTAAGTTGGTATTCTGGCTTGTTATTCTAAGACATGCCAATGTGAAAAACATGTCTTACATAACATCGTACAGATACATTCATTACAACAGTGCATTCAGGTGGAACACGGGAAAAATAACAAAGTGCAGAATGAAGTGTAGACAATAAGGTGCAAAGAGTACAGTGGAATGTTTCAGGCCAAGGCCTGGACTTGACATATTCTTTAGACTCCTGAAGAAATACGGGCACTGGCAAGCTTTCTTGGCTGTGGCATCAACATTCGATTGATTGATGCAGTTAACAGTGTAGAAGCTACAGTTAGTTATGACAGTGCCAAGGTACTGACCAACCAGCAAAACACTACCCCAATCAGATCTGTCAAGACTATGCTGGAAACAGAATGGATCAGACGGAGTTGAAATCTTGTTGAGACACTGATGAAAAACTCAAAGCTGATGCCTGGTCTCACTTGTGAAATTGACCTAGAAATTGGCAATTTCCCTGCACGTGTGAGGGTCAAAAAAGTGAGATTGTCTTGTCTGTCTGACGAATCTTATATCATGTCTGATGAATCTTATTGAATTTTTTGAAGATGTAACCAGTAGAGTGGATAGGGGAGAGCCAGTGGATGTGGTATATTTAGATTTTCAAAAGGCTTTTAACAAGATCCCACACAGGAGATTAGTGTGCAAACTTAAAGCACACGGTATTGGGGGTATGGTATTGACGTGGATAGAGAATTGTTTGGCAGACAAGAAGCAAAGAGTGGGAGTAAATGGGACCTTTTCTGAATGGCAGGCAGTGACTAGTGGTATACCGCAAGGCTCAGTGCTGGGACCCCAGTTGTTTACAATATATATTAATGATTTAGACGAGGGAATTAAATGCAGCATCTCCAAGTTTGCGGATGACACGAAGCTGGGCGGCGGTGTTAGCTGTGAGGAGGATGCTAAGAGGATGCAGGGTGACTTGGATACGTTAGGTGAGTGGGCAAATTCATGGCAGATGCAATTTAGTGTGGATAAATGTGAGGTTATCCACTTTGGTTGCAAGAACAGGAAAACAGATTATTATCTGAACGGTGGCCGATTAGAAAAAGGGGAGATGCAATGAGACCTGGGTATCATTGTACACCAGTCATTGAAGGTGGGCATGCAGGTACAGCAGGCGGTGAAAAAGGCAAATGGTATGTTGGCATTCATAGCAAAAGGATTTGAGTACAGGAACAGGGAGGTTCTACTGCAGTTGTACAAGGCCTTGGTGAAAACGCACCTAGAATATTGTGTGCAGTTTTGGTCCCCTAATCTGAGGAAAGACATTCTTGTCATAGAGGGAGTACAGAGAAGGTTTACCAGATTGATCCCTGGGATGGCAGGACTTTCATATGAAGAAAGACTGGATCGACTAGGCTTATACTTACTGGAATTTAGAAGATTGAGGGGGGATCTTATTGAAACGTATAAAATTCTAAAGGGATTGGACAGGCTAGATGCAGGAAGATTGTTTCCGACGTTGGGGAAGTCCAGAACAAGGGGTCACAGTTTAAGGATAAAGGGGAAGCCTTTTAGGACCGAGATGAGGAAAAACTTCTTCACACTGAGAGTGGTGAATCTGTGGAATTCTCTGCCACAGAACACAGTTGAGGCCGGTTCATTGGCTATATTTAAGAAGAAGTTAGATATGACCCTTGTGGCTAAAGGGATCGGGGGTATGGAGAAAAAGCAGGTACAGGGTTCTGAGTTGGATGATCAGCCATGATCATACTGAATGGCGGTGCAGGCTTGAAGGGCCGAATGGCCTACTCCTGCACCTATTTTCTATGTTTCTATGTTTCTTGCACAGTGGTGCAGCGGGTAGTGCTGCTGTCCACCTCTGCAGGGACATGGGTTTGAGCCTGACTTTAAGTACTCACAGTGTACATTCTCCTCCTATCCATCAGGGCTTCCCTCACCTGCTATGTCCCAAGGCGTGCTAGTAAGTTAACCTGCAGCCGTAACTTGCTGCTTCGTGTAGAAAGCAGCAGAAGGATCAAAGCAGAGTTGATAGATGTCTGTGAGAGAATAAAATACAGGGATACAGGGAAATAAGTGTGATAATTGGGGCTGGTCTGCTGGGACTGGCAGGGACCCCCAATAAACTGAATGGCAGCTTTCTTCCTCCAAGTTGGGAAAGTCAATCAGTTTAACAACACAGAACACTACAGAACAATACAGGACATTCGGATCACAATTATATGTCTACCTTATGTCTACTCTAAAATCAATCTAACCCTATCCATCCACATACCCCTCCATTTTCTATCATCCACGTGCCTATCCAAGAGTTTCTTAAATGCCCCTAATGTATCTGCCTCTATCACCATCCTTCTATCACAGACTGAATGTTCCGTGCAACCACTGCTTTTTCTGTAAATAACTTAATCCTAAACTCCCTTCCCAACCCCCCTCGCATATTTGTGCATTAAATAATTTTTTCTAAGAAGCGGTGGGCATGAATTCTTTCGAGCGTGTCAATTTTAAAATGGAATTGTTTCATGCAGCGAGTATATTTTTGTTTACTTCATTAAGTGACAAGCAGAGTGCTTTAGTGATAAAGAGCATGTACTCAGTGCTAACTTTGTTAGGTACACCTGTACGCCTGCTCGCTAATGTAAGTATCTGATCAACCAATCACGTGGCAGCAACTCAATGCATAAAAACATTAAGACATGGTCACTTGTTCAGACCAAACATCAGAATTGGGAAGATATGTGACCTAAGTGACTTTGACTGTATTGTGATTTGTTGGTGCCGGACAGGGATGTTTAAGTATCACAGAAACTGCTGATCTCCTGGGATTTTCAGACACAGTAGTCTCCAGAGTTTGCAGAGAATGGTGAAAAAAACAAAAAAAAACATCCAATGAGCAGCAGTTCTGTTGGCGAAAGTGTTTTGTTAATGAGGGAGGTCAGAGGTGAATAACTACACACACAAAATGCTGGTGGAACTCAGGAGGCCAGGCAGCATCTATGGAAAAGAGTAAACAATTGACGTTTTGGGCTGAGACCCTTCATCAGGATTGGAAAGGAAGGGGTTTTCGGACCAAAATGTTGACTGTTTACTTTTTTCCATGGATGCTGCCTGGCCCGCTGAGTTCCTCCAGCATTTTGTGTGTGTTGCTTTGGATTTTCGGCATCTGAAGATTTTCTCATGTTTGTGAATAGAATGGCTGTGCTGGTTCAAGATGACAGGAAGCTGACAGCAACTCAAATAATCATGAGTTACCACAGTGGTGTGCAGAAGATTATCTCAAAACACAACACATCAAACCTTGCAGTGGATGGGCTACAGAGGCAGAATACCATGAGCATACACTTATTGGCCACTTTACTAGATACAGTAGGTACCTAGCAAGAGAGATAGATAGGTTGATATGTAAGTAGGTAGGTAGGTAGGAGGCATCTGATAAAGTACCCACTGAGTGTAAATGTTTGAAGTATCCAGTGTTTATCTGGTGGCTGTTCCATTGTTTACAGGAATGGATATTTTTTAATGGTTTAGTGTTGCCATCTACTGGACATTTAAAAAGACATCATGTGTAATGTTGCATTGTGAGGAGAACTCTGGCTTACATTTATACAGCTCACTCAGGCCCTTTAACAGCACTTGATTTATCAATTATAGTCATGATTATTATACAATTACTTACAGCAGCCAAACAGACCATTGCAAAATCCCCACAATAACTGGCAAGGGGGAAAACTTCTTCAAACTTCTATAAAACTATTCACCGTGTGGTCAGATGGTTTAACCCCACATTGGGACACTTTGAAGACTGATTCAGATTCCAATTTATTTATCGCATGTACGCTGAAACACACAGTGACTTGTGTCTTTTGCATTAACAACCAGCACACCCAACGCTGTCCTGGGGGCAGACCGCAAGTGTTGCCACACTTTCTGGTGCCAACGTAACATGGCCACAATGCTTGACAGTTGTCTATCAGTACTGCACTAAATTGTCACCCTTGGTTTTATTTTTGGGTAAGTTGCTTGAGTGGGCATTCAATTTCAAAAACAATTTTTAGGGATTTTCCCCTGTTATATTCCCAACAAAATTATATGGAATTTAAGAATCCTTGATAATAATAGCTTTTCTTCATCTAGTGACTAAATGTTTTTAAAGACCCTTTGTTTAGTTATAGGGTTGAGTGACACCATGTTTTATGTATTAGGTGATTCAATTTTATTAAAATATCAGATGTAAGCTGAAGGGTTATGGGCTAAGTAGGAGGAAAAATAGAATGGCCATGGAGTAAGTTAAAAGGTTGGCACAGCACTGTGGTCCAAAGGGCCTGTTCAGTACTGTACTGTACTATGCTCTATTGAAAGAAAACTTGGTGATGCCTAGATTGCCAGATCCACCAGTTTTTAGCAGACAGTGGGGTCTGTTTCCTTAGACACTGCTGATAAGACCACAAGACGTAGGAGCAGCATTAGGACAAACAGCCTATCAAATTGTAACATGGCTGATTTATTATCCCAATCAACCTCTGCTTTAAACCAATGACTTGGTTTCCACAAGCATTTGTGGCAATGGATTCCACAAATTCACTACTGTCTGCCCAAAGAAATTTCTCATCTTCTCTGTTCTAAAGGGATGCACTTTTATTCCTGGACTGTACCCTCTCTTCCTAGACTCCCCCATTATAGGGAACATTTTCTCCATCTCCACTCTATCTAGGTCTTTCAATGTTCAATAGGTTTCAAAGAGATCCCCCTTCATTCTTCTAAACTCCGGCAGTTACAGGCCTGGAGCCACCTCATACATTAACCCTTTCATTCCCAGGGTCATTCTCGTCAACTTCCTCTAGACCCTCTCCAATGCCATCTCATCCTCTCTTAGATAAAGAGCCCAAAATTGCTCCTAATACTGTGAAGGATAGGACCTTTGATCAAACATATAAGGACTGCCTTGTAGGAACATCGCTTCAGCGCATTTAACGTGACTGAAACAGGATTTTGTGAGTCTGCACTGCTCACTGGGTTCATCTGGGGCTTCTCAAGCAGGTGCTTTCCTGCCTATTCCTTGAGACCCCATCTTATAGTCCTCACACAAGCACCATCCTCCGCTTAATATCTGCTCATCTCCAGCTGACACCCCTGCAGCTCTGATCTCCCAGTCAGACACCCCAATTGTTCACCCAGCCTGACCCTCATTGAACAAATCGATTGCCAGGTCTCTGGATGCAGATAGCTTGCTGTGTCTAAGTGCAGTCACTCAGTTTCTGCACACAGATCTGTGACTGAAAAGCAAGGGCTCAAAATCTCTGCTATAGAGTTTGAGCAGGACAACTTGCAGCAATGGTCTATTCACATTTTGTATCCTATTCTTATAAAGCAATTCCATCCTTTGGCCATCCACAGTTAACTAAAATGTAAGCTAGTATATATTCAGTGGCATAATGTACCTCATAAAGTGGCCACTGAGTGTATGCTCATGGTCTTCTGCTGCTGTAGCCCGATACTTCAAGGTTCAATGTGTTGTGTGTTCAGAGATGTTCTTCTGTACCCCACTGTTATAACACAAAGTTATTTGAGTTACTGGTGCTTCAATTGAAGCAGTCTGGCCATTCTCCTCAGACCTCACTCATTAACAAGGCATTTTTGCCCCGTCCTCTCTAATTAACAAGGTTTTTTTTTGTTTATCGCTCAATTCTCTGTAAACTCTAGTGACTGCTGTGCGTGAAAATCCCAGGAGATCAGCAGTGTTTACTACCCTGATGGCACCAACAATTATTCCCACAGTTATAGTCACTTAGATCACGTTTCTTCCCCATTCTGATGTTTGGTCTGAACAAAAACAGAACCTCTTGACTGTGTCTGCATGCTTTTATATATTGAATTTCTACCAACTGATTGACTGACTATACATTTGCATTTACAACAAGGTGTACAGGTATACCTAATAAAGTAGCCACAAGTGTATACATGCATTTTGTACCTTGTTCTTATCCATCTCATGGACACCCACATTAAGTTAAAAGGAAGCTTTACTCTAAACTTCTTTTCATTGCAGGAAGGAGGTTGGAGATCTGGGTCTGGCAATTGTTGTGGATGCCAGAAAACGGCCACCACATCCTGTGCTATTTAAGGCTTTTGGATTAATGCAGGTGAGCATGAGTAGACATCCCTACGCCATATTGATATTTTTAATGATTTGTGCCTCATTCTGATAAACGTACTAAGTCTCCACATGTGGGAAGGCACACTGGTCCGCTCAGCACGTCCACCCAAAAATGATGCATTGCTTGTTGTTATGCATATACTTTGACTTCTGCTACAGAGCTCCCAATTCTTGTACAAAGAAGTCAACACAGCAACCAGAAAGCAGTCCCACTCTTACTTGAAGGAATTCAAAGCCCTTCATAAGCCTGCTTGATAAATTCAGTTTTGTCTAGGAAAAGGATTGTGTTCTTAACATCTACCTACTGCCCTTACGTATCTGTAATCATGGCACTGCGCCCTTTATCCATTTATTGACGCATGCTCTTTACCCAAGTAGCATCTTACCTTTTCTTTGGCTTCTAAACAGTAAACAAGCCTAAACAATAAGGAACGTTTTTGAGTTGAAAATGGGATCTAAATCAATGATTCCTCAATCATGGATTCTGTTGTCAATTCAGCTTGAACATTTCTATGTTATGGTTATCACCAAATAATAACCACATTACCACATTAACAGTATTAAAATAACCATTCTAGTTAGCCCCCATCTGTCTATTACTCCAGCTGCACTGCACTGGAAATACTTCAAAACACTTTTTATAATGCTGTTTACATTGTAAATACATGATAGTGCATGTGTATTTATCTAAATTTTATCCCATATTTATGCTTTAACTTCTAACTAATTTTATATAATTCTTTATCCTCTATCATCATTGAATGTCACACCAACATACCACAACTGTTATGGTCCAGTCTGGGTCTTGATCCGGTCCGCGGACTCCGGACTCCGGGTCTTGTAGCCGTCCCTTCTTTCACCCTTAAGCCTAAATAGCATCATCTTGGATTAAGGAGGCGCACCTGATGCCTATCGGCTGGCAGGTGTATATAAGAGGCTCTGGGACTAAATCTAGTTGGGGGTTGTCCTGTTTACCCTATTCATTATGTTTGCCCTGATTTGGAGTACCCACTGTTAATCAACTAGTTCTGTGAGTCAGTCTTGGAGTCACCATGGACTGAGCTCCCTTCCTATAATTCACCTCTGTTGGGTAAGCAAGCTGGGCTGCCATTGCATGGTGGGGGCCTCTGAGACTTTGCTACCTGTTGGTTCTGATGGGTTATGCCCTGCATCCTGCCCAGGTGCCCTGTGACCAGCCCAGGCCCCTGTGCTCCTGCCTGGAAGGCTGGGCCTGCCCAGGGGGTTATCCTCCCAGCATTTCTTGTCCCATAGACCCATCGTTTAGCTTAGCCAAGATCCTGCCTTGCCATGAACTATCTCTGAACCCCAGGATCACCTTTGCATGCCATGGTCTCCCCATCTTGTTCTATCCTTTAGTTGTTCCTGTCCTGCCCTTAGTACTTCAGTGCCTGTGTCCTGCATTTGGGTCCAGTCTCATGTCCCCATGTGACAACAATGTATTCCTAAAACATATAACTATATAGTGAATAAAGTTGATCCTGAACCCTTAACTAAAACACAATTATAATGTACATAAAGTAAAAGTCATATGGGGACTAGGCCCTCTTCTCTTTTGTCGTCTGGGTTCCACTGAGTGGTGTGAATGAGGTGAGAAAACTCCTTTGATTAAATGTTATCCTCTCTCTGGGTTGCAGAAGTAGAGTACACATGCATATCTTGCTGCACCAGCCAGAGGAAATGTCTATATTGCACAGCAAAAACAGGCTAAAGGCTAGATTCAGTATCTCTGGAATGATTGAGAAGGGTTGGACTTGCTCCAACATTTAAACTATGGCAACAGTTTTATTTCAGATTAATAGAGACTGACCATACAGGTGTGATATGACACAAGGTATGGGTAGAGCATCTCTGATGATGCTCAACATTTTGAACTGAGCTCCTGTGTTAGACTGAGAGATGATTGCCAGTATATAGGAGTGAGAGGGAGACTGGCTGGTAACAGCTGGAGCAGCTAAAGGAATGGTGGTAGGTAGATGGAGCCAGGTGGGAGTGCACAGCCAAGACCAAAGAAACCCAGGTGTGCTAGCAGATGGAGCCATGTTGAAGATGGTGATAAGTGTGGATGATGAAGTGGTGAGAGGGATGGAAAAGATGAAAAAAGGGAGACTTTGGGTGGGCAGGTGGGAGTAAGAAAGGAACAGAGAATGGGTGAGAAGGTAAAAACGGAACCGTCAATGTCAATATCATTAAGCTGTAAACTACCCAAGTTCCCAACCTTTTTTATGCCATGGGCCCTTACTCATTAACTGAGGGGATCGTGGATCCCAGATTGGGAACCCTGTTCTAGTCTGTGTTTGGTCACAATGCAGCACCGGAGAAGGTTGAGAACAGACAGATCAGTATGGGAATTGAAATGACATGCACTTGGAAGCTTAAGACCAGAAGGCATAGGAGCAGAATTGGGCCATTCAGCACATTCAATCATAGTTCTTTTGTTTCTCCCTGTTGTCTCCATTCTCATGCCTTCTTCCGCTAATTGTTGATGCCCTTAAAAATCAGGGTGTTATCAACCTTCACTTTAACTGTACCAAATGACTTGGCCTCCGTAGCCATCTGTGGCAGTGAATTCCACAGATTCACTACCTCTGGCTAACGAAGTTCCTCCTCACCTCCGTTGTAAAGGGACATTGTTTTATTCCTGTGGTCCTGGACTCTCCTACTACTGGAAACATAATCTCCACGTCGACACAATTCAGGCCTTTCAGCACCCAGGTCTCAGTGAGATGTTTTTAATTCCATCGTACGGACCCAGAGTCATCAAACACTCCTCATATGTTAACTGTTTTATTCAGTAATCAGTCTCTCCAATGCCATCGCATCCTTACTGAGATACAGGCCTCAAAACTAATCACAATATTCCAAACATAGTCTGACCAATGCATTATAAAACCTCAGTAATGTTCCTTCTAGTCATCTCAAAATAAATGCTAACATTGTGTTTACCTTCCTTATGACTAACTCAACATGCTAGCTAACCTTGAGGGATCCCTGCACCTCTGACTTACGAACTCTCTTCCCATTTTGCAAACAGGCTATGACTTTATTCCTTCTCCCAAAGTGCATGACCATACACTTTCCTTACAATCTATTCTATCTGATGCTTCTTTGCTCATTCTCCTTCTAACCAATTCTTTCTTCAGACTCCCTGCTTCCTTGACAGTACCTGCTGCCCCCACCCTGATCATTGTATCATCTGAAAACTTGGCCACAAAACCATTAGATCAAGACCACTGGCTCAACATGGAGGCACCCTACTAAACAGCTGTTTTGTCCATGTTTAGTTTTACCAGTATAGAGGACCCTCATTGTGAGTGTCAAGTGCCATTGATCAGCTGGAAGGTGTGCATTGAATCTCTGCCTTACCTCAATGGGCTATCAAGGTCCCTCCATGGTGGTGAGGGAGGAGGTATAGAGAAAGGTTTTGCACTTCCCATGTTTCAAGGGGAAAATACCAGGGACTAGGAAGGGATGGGTGGGAAGAAAGCAGCGGACCACAGGCTCCTGGTTAGAATGAGTCCTGTGGAAAGCTGAAATAGGGGGAAGGCAAGAGGCAGCTGGTGATGAAATCCTGTTGGTGCTAGCGGAGGTGGCGAAGGTTGATATGTTGGATGCAGGTGCTGGAAGATGAAAACTGAGGACCAGGAAAGCTGTATTTCTGTTCTGTTTGGAGGAAGTGGGAACATTCAGGAAGTGGAGAAGATACGTGTGAGATCACCATTCCTTGGGGCAGAGAGGAAACAATGAGGAAGAAGGTGGACATTTTAGAAGTTTGGTAGAGCAAAGCCTCTTCTTGAGAAGAGTTATGGAGGAATCAGAGGACCTCAAGGAAGGGGTTGGCGTGGGAGGAGCTATGGTCAGTGTCATTGAAGGAGTCTGTAGGTTTATGGCAGACATTTGTGTTTAATTTGTCTCCTGAGATGAAGACAGCGATTCAGCAAAGGAAGAGAAGTACCAGAAATAGACCAAGTGAAGTAGAGGACAGGATGGAAGCTGGCAGTAAAGGTGCGGATGGCGCTGATGAATGCTGAGATAATTTATTCCTTTTACAAGCCCAGCATGATAGTTCTGCTATAATGACTACATGAATCTTGGATGACATGCATGTTTATATAGTTACCTCCCAGATGCTAAATAAAGTAGGTTCATTTAAGAGTGTAGATTCTTGATGGCTGATATCCCTGTGCTTCATGGACATGTTGATCTATATTTAAACCTTGGAACTGGAATTGGTTTATTATTGTCACATATACTGAGATCCAGTAAGAAGCTCAGTATGGTGGGGTGGAAGTTGAGGACCAGGAGAGTTCCATCCCTGTTCTGTCTGAAGGGAGGTGAGGCATGCAGGAAGTGGAGAGGTGTGTGAGGGCCTCATTCCAGAGAGAAAGCCACAAAGGATAAGGAGGATATACTATTCATACATCTGTATATTGCACTATTACTTTTTTAATGCATATTTTGTATTTTTTCATACCTCAATGCTTAAATTTTGCATTTTAAAGTATATATTTCTGATTTAACAACCTTGTAACAATAATTTCATTCAGGATAAATAAAGTTTTAGGTCCACCATACTATAGTCCTGCATGCTATTCATACAGATCAAATCATAACACAGTGCATTGAGAAAGAGTAAAGTAAAACAATTACCGAATGCAGAATAAAGCATTCAGAAAAAGTGCAGTGCAGGTAAACATTAAGGTGTAAGATCATAATGAGGTGGGTTATGAAGTCAAAAGTCCATCATATTGTACCAGGGAACCATTCAATAACCTTACAACAGAAGTTTTCCCTGAGCTTGGTGGAATGTGCTTTCAGGCTTTTGTATCTTCTCACAATGGAAAACGGATGAATGGGGTCTTCAATTATGCTGACTGCTTTATTTAACCTTAACAAAGATCTCCACTCCATTTAGAAAGTAATTGTGGCTACTTTTGAGTCTGGTTGCCACCTGAACTGTGGGATCTAATATAAATGGTTAATTTTATATGCAGATTGTTGATGTTTTCACTGTTTTAATGACATCGGTGGTTTGTTCTGTAGGAACGTGCCCCCCACTCCATTCACTGTGTACTGATATTGACAGATAAAGAAGCAACTCACAAGCTGGAGAAATATCCAGGAATATCCGTAAGTGTTCTCCATAAGAAGACTCTTAATTAAAATGATACTGATTTATTCTAGTTAGATTTGTTCTATCAGTATGTTATGCTTTCGCACTTCCATGTCAAACGCATGCTGGCCTTTACTCATGCAATAGATGCTATTGGTCTCACTGTGTATTGGTTGGCAAGGCATATTTGTCAGAGGGGAAAATTCTCCCATTTTATTCAAAACAAGGCTGAGTTGGTAGCATGAGCTTTTCAGCTCCAGCTTTTTCCAATCCACTGCACAGGTTGGAAAATGCTCTCGAGGGTAGTAAACTCAGCTAGTTCCGTCATGGGCACCACCTCCCCAACATTGAGAACATTTTCAAATGACAATGCATCAACAAGATGACACCCGTGTGTGCGTATAACATTTTGCATATATCCATGTGTGCACGTATATGTGTGCATATTTTTTCTTGTAATTCACAGTATTTTTATGTATTACACTAATGCTGCTGCAAAACAACAGATTTCATGGCATATAACAATGATAATAAACCTGATTCTGATTCTGTTTTTGGGATCAAGTTCCACTCCAGGGACCTAAACACAAAACTCCAAGACAAACACTGCAGGGCAGGTCTAGGGGTTATATTCTATAGGAGATAAAGGCCTAGACATTTCGTAGCAAAGTGATTATGATATTTCTGGGTTATTTTACACTAAGCTAGAAACTAAAATAGGTAATCATGAGCTTATTGGGCTCAATCATTTCCCACAAAGACATGTTGCTGTGAGGGGATAGATAACGTAGCTGCAAAATGTTTCTGTTACCCGGAATGTTGTACCTCACCAGGTTTTAGTAGTGCTGCCTGATTTATTTAAAGAGGAAGATCCCAGTGTTCCACTGACAACTTATTTCAGGTAGATCCACCCCTCCTCATTTACAAATCTGCTCTTCTTCACCTCCAGCCAATGATCTTGTCTCTTTTTTACTCTTTATACATCTGAAAAATCTATTTTGCTATCTTTTATATTATTGGCTAGCTAATTTTCATATTTCATCTTTTCTCTCCTTATTGCTTTGTTAGTTGCCTTGTGTAGCTTTTTAAAAGTTTCCCAAAGCTCTAATTTCCCACTCATTTTTCTATATCATATACCCTTTCTTTTGCTTTTATACTCTCTTTAACTTCCACTGTCAGCCATGGTTGCCTCATCCAAGAACAAGAATTCTTCTTGTTTGGGATGAACCAATTCTGAATTTTCTAAACTATTCCAAGAAACTCCAGCCATTGTGGCTCTACTGTCATCCCTGCTGGTGTCCCTTTCCAATCAACTTTTCCAGCTCCTTTCTCATGCCTTTGTAGTTACCTTTAATACTGTTACATCCATTTTAGCTGCTCCATCTCAAATTGCAGGGTGAAGGCTATTATATATAATTACTGCCTCCTAAGGGTTCCTTTACCTAAAGCTTTCAAATCAAATCCGGTTTAATATACAATACCAAATCCAGAATTGTCTTATCTGTCAACACGAGGAAATCTGCAGATGCTGGAAATTCGAACAACACACACAAAATGCTGGTGGAACACAGCAGGCCAGGCAGCATCTATAAGGAGAAGCACTGTCGATGTTTAGGGCCTAGACCCTTCGTCCTGAAGGGTTCTCTGGTTCTGAACACCAGCATTTTGTGTGTGTTGATTGTCTTATCCGTATTGGGTTGAACCACAAGCTGCTGCAAAAAGCCATCTCATAGGCATTCTACAAATTCCCTCTCTTTGGATGTAGCACCAACCAGATTTTCCCAATCTACTTACATATTGATATCCCCCATGATTATCACAACATTGCCCCTTTTACATGTCTTTTCTATCTCCTATTGCAATTTGTACCCCACATACTGGCAACTGTTCAAAACCTGTATATAACTCATAACAGGGCCTTTTTATCCTTGCAGTTTCTCAACTCTACCCATAAGTATTCTACATCGAAGGATTTGACTTAATTTTTACCAGCAAAGCCACCCCACCCCTTCTGCCCTCTTGCCTGTCCTTTCAACACAATGTGTGTCTTCGGATGTTAATCTCCCACTTATGCTCTTTCAACCACTAATCTGCAATGCCCACAACATCACACTTGACAATTTCTGCTACAAGATTATGTACCTTGTTTCATATCCTGCATGCATTCAAATATAACTCTTTCAGTCCTTTATTCACTGCCTCTTTTCAATTTTGTCTCCCTGTTAACTGAAGTTAATTTCTTATCCCTTTCTGAAGTTCTTGTCATATTCTTTATTCCATAGAGATCTCCTTCACTTTTCTTTCCTTTTACTTTGTTCATACTTTTCTAAGCAGTTGAATCCCCCCCATTATTTAGTTAAAAGCCCTATTTCACAGCCATAGTTTTGTGATTTGCCAGTGCCCTTGTCCCAAAATGGTTCCATTGGAACAGCTCCCTACTTCCCCAATACTAGTGCTGATGTTCCCCAAATTCAAAGCCATTTCTCCCACACCAGTCTTTCAGCTATACATTTAACTCTAACCTTACTAGAGACTAACATTGTCGGGTAAGAATCCAGAGCTCTTTCCTTTGCACTTTAATTTAGTCCCTCCCTGCTTAAATTCCCTCTGCAAAACCTCTTCCTTGTTCTTCCTACATCGTTGGTACGCACATGGACCATAACAACTGGATCTTTCCCCTCCCACTCCAAATTCCTCTGCAGATCAGATGAGATGTTGCAAGCGTGTAACACGACTTTTGGGGCTCTCGATCCTTGTGACAGAGAGCTGTTTCTATTCCCCTGACTATACTATCTCCAATTACAACTAATTATTTCATCTCTCACCCTCTTGAATGACTTCTTGGACCATGGTGCCATGATTGAATTGCTGATGCTTCCCACATTCCCCTGTCTCATCTTCACAGGGGGGGAATAATCTGAGAATTGTTGTGCAAGCTCATGGGCTGAGGCGCCTCCACCACCAACTCTTGGACCCCTCTGCCTGCATCACTTGCAGTTACACCCTTTTCTTCCTCAACCACAGGCTAAATTTAAAGTAGTTAATCTAATGGGTGTGACTCCCTCCTGAAACACAGCGTCCCGGTAACTGTCCCCCTCCCTGATGCAGCACTGTATTTGAAGCTTTAACTTCAGGTCATTAGTTTTGAACCTGAGTTCCTCAAGCAACCAAGGGTTGCAGCGAATGTGGTTACCAGGAACCACAATGGGATCCTAAACAGCTCCTACATTGTGCAGGTACAAATCATCACCTGATCCAGCATCCCTATTTTATTTATTTTGTTGTAACTTAACATCCTTTTAGTTGTCTATTACATATTTTTAAAAAAGCTTTTTTTTAACCTGTTATTCACCTGTGCCCCTTTGCCAAAAACCACTCAAGCTCAAGCTTTAGACCTCAGATCCTAGACTCCTACACTGCCCCAATCTCAGAATCCATGCTCTACTTAAGTTTAACTATTTTTTATTAACCCTTGCTTTTTAAATCTGGAGCTACTCTTGACAAATAATGGCACCCACAATCTCAAACCCAGTAGGAAGTCCTACAGATTTTGCTTTCTTGTTAAATCTGTCTCTACTTGCGACAAATGAGATCTAAAACTCAACAGGAAAGGGAATGGATACTGGTGTGACTTTTCACTGAACTTTGAAAGTGTCAAGTAAATGGATCTTAAAGAATCATTGAATTATTATGGTACAGAAGAAGGCCATTAAGCCCACTCAAGTCTGTCTAGCATCTGTTGGAGAAAACTGCTGCTAACTGAAAAATGGTGAAAACTGTTTTCCTACCTTCTCTTCATGGATCTGTGCAATGGTATCAGTCTGATAGATTAAAGAAATCATTTCAAATATAAGGCAGTTGTGTTCTGCAATACTATGCCAGCGGTTGAATGGATAACAAATTGTAAAATGCATGTTGTATTTTTTCTTTAAACAGCTGGAAATTTTGACATCCTTGAAAACACTGCATAAGTTCATTGACAGCCATCAACTGACAGAAAGCCTAGAGGGGACTTTCCCTTACAGTCACTCGGAATGGATTCAGTTTCGTATGGTGAGTAATGGGTCTCACATCTTTGAGAAAGATCACTGAAAACAGCAATATACATTGGGCTGCATTTCAGCTCAAAGCCTCATAGACGCACATTAATACTGTAAATACCTTTTCTTCCGATGGAAATTGGACAGACAACAGTGAATTGCACAGGAGGTATTTGTGTTTGCTCTTATTCAAGTGTGTTATCTGGCATTTATTGAGGCAAGGCCCTTACCTGGTGTTGGTCTGCGCATGTTCAGAAGTTGTCCAGTCTGAATGATGCACAGGCTGCTTTATTATTAGTGTGGTAATGAGTCAAGTGTATGAAAGAAGGATGGCCTGTAATGACACAGTTGAAAGTGTTTGGACCTTGGTGGCATCTCTGAAGAGCTTTTGGAATGATACATGGAAGTTGTGATAACTGACCTTCCAAAGCCACAGCAATGTTTCCATCAGAGGTGACTATGGTTTGATTCTTGGGCAGGGAGTTTCCCTCTGGACAGAGTGCACATTTAACCTTTATTATATTATTTAGAAGTACAGCCTTGTTGTTTTCAACAACCATTGCAGAACACCATGGCCTTGCTCCCACCTAAATCTCATTCAGCTCAACCTAGCAGTAGATCTTCTGGATGTGAGTCAGATGATCTGAACTTGGTACATCATTCAGATTGATTTCCCAAGCAATACTGAGGAAGACATGTAATATCTGAGAGTTGCCACTCAGCCAGAGATTAAATTGAACACTCAGACAAGTGAGAGATTAAGCTGATGACTTTTCTACAGAATGTAAAGGGAGACAATATTTTATTTAGATATACATCATGATAACGGGCTCTTCCAGCCCAATTACACCCGTGTGACCTATTAACCCATATGTCATTGGAATATGGGAGGAAACCAGAGCACCCAGAGGAAACCCACACAGTCATGGGGAAAACATACAAACTCTTTATAGACAGCCATGGAATTGAACCCATATTGCTGGTGCCGTAGCAGCCTTAGACTAGCCAGTACATTACTGAGCAGCCCCTAACAAATTAAATTTATTGAATGTAAAAATTAACATGTAAAAGACATTTAGGCAAGTAGACAGATACAAGGTGTTTTGAGAGTTATGGAAAAAGACTGGAGAATGAGACTAGCTTGGTGAACACCATGGTTAGCATTGGTGAGTTGGGCTGAAGAGCCTGCATCCAAGCTTGTATTATTTTAGAACGGTGAGTTAGAGATTTATAAGGGACATCAGAAGCAGCTTCTTCACTCAGTGATTTGGAATGAACTGCCAGAAATAAAGGTTGAGGTGTGTATATAAACAACATTTAAAAGCACGCTAAATATGTCCATGTGGTATAAAGGTATCAGCACCAGTCTTTGAGGCAAATGGTCCCGGGTTCAAATCCAGCCAGGCCCTTGCACGCTTTCCATCCATGCTGGGTTAAGCATTGAGCTAGTGACTTGGCCTCGTAAAAAAACAGACAAATGCTAAGGAAATATCAAAAAATGACACCCAATGCATCACAAGAAGAAGATGAGTCCATGGATTGGAGATGTTTAGAGGGCTATGGGCCAACCACAGTCCGATGGAACCAGCTCACTGGGCAATACAGTCAGCATGGATGAGTTGGGCCAAAAGGCCTGTTTCCATGCTGTGACCAGGCAGTTAGCCATGAGAGCTTGGGGAGTTCTCTTGATACTCTGATCAGCTCTTCCTATCCTTTCACTCCTCCATTAGGGGAGTCCTCAAGAAGAATCTTCAGCCTCAAGCTTCAACTGTCTTTCTCCTTCTATGGATGCTGCCAGACTTCCTGTGCATTTCCAGCATTTTTGTTTTTTAAGACCGAACATACAGCACATGACCAGACCCTTTGGCTCTCAGTCTTGTGCTAAGCCAATTACAGTAGTAATCAAATGTGCAGCTAAATCAATTCTCTCTGCCTACACAATGTTCATCTCCTTCCATTTCCTGCGCATCCACGTGCCTATCTAAGAGCAGCTATCATATTCGCCTCCACCACCTCCCCAGGCAGTGCATTCCAGGTTTCATCTCAGGTTTCTAGCATCTGCAGTTTTTTTTTATTGATCTTCCATATAGGGTTAACAGGCATGGATTACACAGGTGGCATGAAGTGGCTATACAATGCATTTCAACTATATTTAATAAGAATTTCTTGGAAGCTAGGTACTCACATAGTTACCGAGGATAAGGAGGACATCAACTGACATCATTGTTACCTCCACTAAGGTTTTGTGAGTTATGTGTGGCTCTCTGTAAAACAATCTAGTCGGTCCATTTCTGTCTTCCTTTCCTCACACCTTGAAATTAAATCCCTCAATTTCCAGCTTTCTTTCCATCTTTGCTTTCACCACTCCATTTCCAGGTCATTACCCGGAACTTATCTGTTGAATGTGGTGGACAGGCTGTGTTGGTGCCAGAATGGCCGGTGATGCATGCAGGCTGCCTCCAGCACATCCTTAGCTTGTGTTAACACAAACAATATATTTCACTGTATGTTTCAATCTACATATGATAAATAAATAAAGCTGAATGTGAAATAAATTTTACCACTTGTAGTTTTCAAACTACTTCATGTTCTCTCCATATTTTTATTCCAAAATTACCTACTTGCCTTCCTAAATTCCTCCACTATCAGGCAATGGCCTTCTTTTAAAGTCCTTTATTTAAGGCTTGTCATAGTCTTGTCCGCCTCTGTCAAAACATCCTTGCCTACAAAGTGAACAACCTCAGTCTCTCCAACATGACACTGCAGCTAAAACCTTTCAAACACATAACTCTTCTGGTAGATGGCCACAGCTAAGCATAATATTCCAGATAACATACACAAAGTGCTAAAGGAACTCAGCAAGCCAGGCAGCATCTGCCTGCTGAGATCCTCCGGCATTTTATGTGTGTTGGTTGGATTTCCAGCATTTGCAGATTTTGTCGTGTTTATAATATTCCAGGTCTTGCCTCACTGGAGCTTCATAAAGATTCCACATTACTTTCATCTCTATTTATGAAGCCTGCAGTCTGCAATGCTTCAGCTTCAGCTTTCAAATATTACTGTGCATGCATCATTAAGTGTCTTGTTCCTGTGCCCTGTTAATGACTATGTCATTAAACCTATGTTATCTCCCACCTCTCTTACCCACCCCTCATCAGGTAGAAGATATAAAAGCCTGAAAGAATGTACCACCATGTTTAAGGACAGCCATTCTGCTGTTATAAGATTATTGAATCGTTCCCCTGTACAATAAAATGGACTCTTGACCTCACCATCTATATTATTATGGCCTTGCACCATGTTGTCTACCTGTACTGCACTTTCTCTGTAGTTGCTGTTCCTTACTCTGCATTCTGTATTGGTTTCCATTGAGACCTCAAAACACTATGTAATAGATGGGTCTGCAAAATAAGCTTTTCACTCTACCTTGATACTGGTGACAACTCCAATTCCAATTCTACCAAAATATGTCATTTCACATTTCTCTGCATTAAATTCAATCTGCCATTTAACTACCCATTCAGTCGGTGTATCCATGTTTTGTTACAGTCACTAAATCACTTTCACAGTTTGCCAAACCTCCAGTTTAGCTTCATTAGGAAGGTCTGAAGTTTTAAAGTTCAAAGTCAAGTTCATTGACATAAGCACAAGTAAGTGTATGCGCAGGTGCTCTGAAGATGCTCAGCAGCATCACAGCCACATAGCCTCATACAAGCAACATTCTCAGGAGAAAAATAAATTAAATGTAATTGTGCTGAAAGATGTGTTCTTGCATTAAACCATCCATTCAAGTCTACTTTCCCAATAATTGTCACTTTTACCACTCCTGTCACTTGAGTCCTGTGTCCTCATGAAAAATCCAAATGTAATATGTTGATGCAAAAGCTATTATTTATTCAACACACTGACGCTCATTCTCACAAGGCCTTTAATAACAAATGGAAATTCAGCAATCTTTTGCATCACAAGGTGAACTATAACTTTACAGTATTGAGACTAAACTATGATATTGCCAAGTGTTCCAATTACACTGCACTAAATGCAACAGTGTGCATGAATAAATATTTATTGAATAAACTAACTGCAGGGCAATGATTTAATGGACCTCTTGAGTAACGTACCCTAGTGCCAAAATCTTCAGGACAACAGTGGCCCATGTCACCGTTCCATCATGTTGAGCTCTCAACAATCAGTTTGAGTAAACATTTCCCAGAAAATACATCACCATGGGTTTTTCCACCATAAATCATACTGAAAATCTTTAAGTTTTTTTTTGCAGAAAGGAGTCAAACGATGTGGAACAGGAAGTAAAGGTGAAGGTTAGGGATGGAAGCAAAGACGTGCATGGATTTAATGCATAAATTATTAGTGTGGGAAATAGTTTTAAATGAGTTTGCAGAACTACAGGATATTCATCTCCTGTTTATACTGTTGATGACAGCTTGACAACAACTTTTCACTAAAAGTGAAAATCTGCAGATGCTGGAAATCTGAGCAACACACAAAATTCTGGAGGAACTCAGCAGGCCATGCAGCATCTATGCAGTCCTGCCGTAGGACCTCAGCCTGAAACATTGACTGCACTCTTTTCCATAGATGCTGCCTGGCCTGCTGAGCTCCTCCAGCATTTTCTGTGTGTTAAAAACAGCTTTTCCAATTTTTCTAGTGTTAGCTATTTATTTTTATTTTACTTTGCTACTAGCAGTAGTTAACCTCACTCAGAAAGACAGAAATGCTGAAACATCTACCTTTTTTCATATTCATGTATTCAGAAGAAAAGTTAGCATCAAATTGTTGTTTGAGGAACTGAAGCTGAATCCACTGAACCTCCAAGACCCATCATGTGGCATCAATGTCTTTTTGATCATCCCTGGTGTTTGTTGTATTATGGTTGCCACAGTGAAAAATTGTCCCAAACGTTGATTACTTGATTATGTTAGTTTTTCTAAATAGAAAATCTTCAACAATTAACAATTTTTTTAAAAATAGCAGCTTCTCTAACATCTGTCTTCAAATAGTTTGGTCCAATTTCATTTTCTTCACTCCCAATTAAATACAGTGATCCTGTAGGTTGGTACTATTGGAATAGTTGAATAATTACACTTCCTTAATTATTTTCCCATTCAACTACAAACCTTTGACCTTCACGAGTTAAGCTTTTCCATTTCAATAGTTTTTCTCTCCAAAAACAATTTATTGCAATTGTTTGGTAAGCAACCAAGTTTTAACTCAATATCCCCATGGTGGTGTGAGCAATGCATTTAAATGTCCAACAATGAAGCAATCATTCACCCAAGCTCTCTTGCTATCTGAGAGTTTACTTTCAACATAGATCAGCACAATAAAATTCCAAGAGCACTCTTGGAATCTTGCTTAGTAATTCACCCTTGTCTGTGACATTGCCCCTATCCTGAGACACACACTCCCTTAATGCTAACCAAACTCTGATCCAGTCGATGTGGGTATCACAGAGCAGTGAGGCAGCAAACAAGAGTGAGTGCTTCTAGTGTATCATTGTAAGTTCATTAACTTTGGCTAACGTCAGCTAAGTTTATTTGCTGTGGATTTACCTCACAAGCTCACTAAACTGCTGCAAGGGAAGTAACTTACAAGATATTCTGCTGAAATCTTGGCTCAAATTCATACTGTGGACTCAAAAATAAACAAAATCCCATGGTAAGGGACTGGAATTCAAAAACTGATCCTTTATTGCAATCAGAATTAGGATTACAATTTGGTTTATTGACACTGGCTTAAGTTGTGAAATTTGTTGATTTGCAGCAGAAGTACAGTAACATGAACTATAAATTATAATCATATATATCTAAAATAAAATAAGTAGTGCAGAAAGAGTACATTAGATTCAGATTTACTTATCACATGCACATGTATGTACATTGAGACATACAGTGTTAACAACCAACACACCCAAGGATGTGCTGGAGGCAGCCTGCAAGTGTCACCACACATTCCTGTGCCAACATGGCATGCCCACAGTGTTCCTGAATGACACAACCTTCAACAATAACACCAACAGTAAACAGGACAAAGACATGCCCCTTTCCAATCCTTCTCGCTCTTCCAGCCACCCACCCAGCATACACCCAGACAGGCTACTTATGGGCCTCCAATCCTTGCCCCCGAGCTCTCAGACTCGCTGACATCAGGTCTCTGATTTTGGACTTCACCCTCGACTTCACCATGGATCCTTCATTCTCAACTTCGAGATTTCCAACCCCAATGACTTGGGCCCTCGTGACTCCATTGGACCACCATGATGCCTTCGGGCCTCTAGTTTTGATCTTTGACCTTCTGGCTTCTACCTGTGGACTCACTGTGCTGCGGGATTCATCTTTTTGCTTTGCCCTATGGGACTTTGCTGCAACTGTGGTGGTCTGTATCCCTAGCAAACTTTTCTGTCCCTCCCCTTTCTTCACTGTTCCTTGGATCAGCTGTGATGAGCAAGCCTTCACCACTCATTCCCCTGCGCAAACACCAGCGTCGCTCATTCTCTCCTGGTCTCCACCCCATCATTTCACTCTTTCTATCGCTCTCCCTTCCTGCAGTTTCAACCATGTTTGATTTCTGTTCTCTCTGGTGTTGTAGAGGATAGGCCTGGCCCGTCTATTGCACAACATACCAGTCAGCTAGACATTGACACTACCTGTCAGCATTCTTCCAAGCAACTACTTTTAATCACAGATCTATCAGGCAGTGCTCAGTGCAGAATGTCCTGCAGACACCACGGGACAGGGGCACTACAGAGAATGTGGGTTTGTTCCCTGAGCAAACAGTCCAAATCATCTGGCAGAATGCCTCATCACCAGATCTCACCAACAAGCACCGAGACATTGCTTTGCTAGTAGTGGTAAGCGCCTGGCACTCAGATCCTTTCTGGGTGACCAACTCGTCACAAAACTCACTGCGCTCAGGACATCTGCATTGACGGTCACCCACCTCCATGACAACCGTGGTTTTGCTAAGAGGCTGCGAGGACAGATGCAAGGGTCCAAGTTCCAGTTCACTCCCAGCGGCCAATGTGGGGGCACACACCGAGACAGGCATCTAGCGCTGCTGGAAAATCGTCAGCTTGGCGAAGCACGCTCTTTGGTCTGCACGAAGCTTGTTGATCTTCCAGCACAGCGAGATGTCCGTGAGGGAAAGCTGGCGCGGTCCAGGCCGCAAGAATGCGTGCTGAGGGATGCACTGAGGCTCGGTGTAGCCAATGCTAATACTCTGTGGGAAGGACAACTGTCTGGGCTCCTTCCACTACCTGTTGTGGAGTGGGGTGGGGCTGCATGGTGAGTCAGATGGGGAAATACCTCGTACACTGAAAAGATGGATCATCCCAGGGGGCCTCATGAGGGGTAATGGTATTGTGGTTTTAAAAAACACTACTGAATGTAATGAGCATGAATGTAAATGTTTTGCACATTTCTTCTCTTGTATATAATTTTTATTATGAATAACTTTTACTTTTGAAATATGAGAAGGAGTTTCTGACCTCCCCATTCTTGAGGCCCTCGGTTGGTCAGGGTTGACCATGGATGTTGCGTCCCAGCTGCATACATGTTAAGCAAGCTGGTATGCAAGCCAGGGCAGTACGATATGGAGTCCAAGCTGTTGCCCATGTAGCAAGCTCCCACCACCCTCCCCCCTCCACGCAGCTGATGAATCCAAAGAAATGGCAGAGACCGATACAGTTTGACACCAGCTGTGTTGTAGGAGTTGTTCATCAGCATTGAACTTGACATAGGCTGGTCTTAGGGACTCAAGCTCTGGAGTTTTCCTTGGGGTTTACTCCTGAAGCGTTTCCCCCTGAGAGGGTGTAGCCGCAAAGCAACGAAAGCTTGAGATAAAACTTTTTGTTCTGCTTGATGAGCTGCCAAGCACAGCTGATGAGCCTCATCTGTCCAAAGCAGCTGGTTTTAAGGCACCAGTAACCTGCCTTTGCCCTTTCTCCAATCAGTAGAAATGGTTCTGCCGAGTTTAATAGCTTAGCTGCACATGAAGGCCAGGAGCTGGATTTGGTCATGACCGCCTATTTGAGCTGCAGGAGACTGGGAGCATTTAACAGTTAACAGGAGCTAATCCCCACTACCACCCCCAGCTATAACACCCTTAAGGACCCTCCCTATGAGTTCTGATGAAAGAACATGGTCTCCAAGTGTTGACTGTGTTTCTTTCCCTGCAGATGCCACCCGAAGTTTGTCTTCATTTTCTACATCCACTGCAAACTTGCAGCATCTGAAATCATCTTCTCTTCATTGACTGTAATTATTTTTGATGTTTCAGAAACTTGAGTCATTTATTACAAACTGCAGGGAGGCTTCCAATCTATTACTTGACACCATCAGAATGTTCGAATTTAATAAACCCAGCCACAGCACACAGGTAAGTGGCCAAATAGTAAAATAAAACACACTTTCCTGCAGCAGTGAGGAGAGAGGGAATACGTCAGTGATATAAATGCAAAGTACAAAAGGCAGACTTGTTAGGGAATAGATTATAGATGAAAATTATCTGCATCAATTACTTAGATGGAGTTGGCCGAAAAATTCACAAAATGAATAAACACTTTTCAGGCTTCCAGCCAGGTACAGGTATCGATTTTAACTGATGTTTCAGTGACAAGCTCTGCCATCTTCTTCAGGGATGATGTCTGGGCATGTCTAGGTATTTACACCCCCATTGTCCATCCCTCCTCAGTGTTTAGTCTTCATCTAATCAGTTCTTACAATCTAATTCCAATCCTTACTTAGAGTGAGACCTTCTTCTTTGTTAAAATTCTTTTCCTCTCATTTTATTTCAATGGCTTCCTTCACCTATGCAGTCCCAAAAGCCATGGGCATGGCACAGTAGCTTTTTGCTGTCGAAGTTTTGGCTAGAAAACCTATATACTTTTTTTCTTCTCTGTTCTCTTTGTTTGTTCCTTTGTGCAGTTAAATTGTTATGATTTTAGCTTGCCCTCTAATCCAGACAGCAACTCAGTAAACCTATTCTCCACCCTCTACAAAGTACCAATGTAAAGTACTCTTTTAGGACCTCATTCACATAATTTAGGACCTCTAAGCACATGCAGCCTTCTTTATCCTTAAGTACTCCTTATCTCTACCCTGATTATCCACTTGCCCTTGATTATGTATAGAAAGCCTTGGGACTGTCTTTAATCCTATATCCAAAGGACTTTTCATGTTCCTCATGCCTCTTGCAATTCTCTTCTTGAGTTCTTTTCCACCTTTGTTATAATCTTCAAGTGCCCTGTTTGATTTCAGCTTCCGAAGTATGCATGCCTTTTTCCTTCTTGACTAAGTTCACCACCTTTCTCCATATCTAAGATTCCCTTACCTTGCTGTCCTTGTTCTCCATTCTTACTAGAACATACCTGTCCGGTTCTCTGTGCAGTTGGTCTTTAAACTCCTTCTGCATGTCAGATGTGGACTTGCCCAGAAACATCTGTTGCCAATTAACTCTTCATTGTTCCTGCCTAATACCTGCCTCAATTTAATACTTGACCACAAGGTCCATTTTTAATGTTATCTATAGCTATCTTAAAATTTATGAAGTTCTGGTCACCATTCCCTCCTTTTCTCCCAATGAATGGTCATTCACTTGGCCAGGCTCATTACAAATCACCAGGAACAGAATGCCCCTCCTCTCTATACACTAATTAAGAAATCTTCCAGGTTACACCTAACAAATTCTGCTGCATCTAATTCTAATTGCAAGAACTAAGAACTAGTCTAGATCGGGGAAGCTGAAGTCACCTATGACAAAACATCTATTGCTTCTACACTTTTCCATAATTTGCCTGGGTGATGTGGTGGGGTAGATGGGAGGAAGGGTTTTGGGAAAGGAATCTATATAGGGGATAATGTGTGGTGGGACAATGGGTGTGTGGGATGGGGTGTGGGGATATGGTGGTTGTGTGTATGGGAGATGGTCCCATATGTGTGTATGAAAGGATGAATATGGTGGTATAAGGTGTGTGGGAGATGTGTGTTGGGAGGGGCTGTGTGAGGTGGGATTGTGGAAGGAGTGTGGGTGGGGTGAGAATGAAGTATGCATGAATGATGGGAATCACTTACAGTTTCATCCAAGTTTTTAATATTGTGAACCTCTGTTGCACCAGACAGCACAATGACCACTGATGCCAATCCAAAACTGCCTGATTGATCCTGTCCCTCGGCTCTCTGATTGTTTGTCATTGCCCTTCCAGCCGACACACTATCCTGAACCCACGCACTCCTACCTTATGGAGTAATCTTTTATACTACACTTTATTGAAAGCCTTCTGGAAATCCAAACATTCTTAGCAGCTCACAGAATGGGGTATCTCTGGGATTAGCTAGTCTGGATGTAAATTCCATGTGTCAAAGTCTTTAATATTTGGAGCTGCTTCCTTCCTATATTGACTATTTTGTTTTTGCCTTTACCTGAAGGAAGTCACTAACTGCATCCACAACCACAAGCTGACCATGCAGAAAGTTTTGCAAGATGCCCGACTGGTCAATTTGCAACTGGAAGGTGGAGCAATTCTTGCCAGGCTCAAGAAAGAGGAAACTCGATTCAGTTCTTCTGAGGACTACAGGTGGGGATACAAATCTGTTTGATTTGAACATGTTATTAGTGTTACTGCATGTCACTTTGCATCTCCCTTTTTCCAAATGTTCTGACCTTTGGCTGGGATTGCTGGTGTTATATGGGACAGATTTCCTGGCCTTTCCTGGACATAAGAAGAACTGCCTGGGCTTCACACGAGGAGGAGTTGAGCCTGCAGTTTTAGTAAGCCATGACTGAGCATTACAGTACGGGGACATGAGGATTTTAGTTTTGAAGTCCAGCTTAGAAAGATTGATCGAGGAGGCTCACCAGAAAGGAATGGTGGAAAGGTGACGGACTCATGACAGTCTGTGACCTGCAGAGGGTTCAGACACCATCAGAACATGTAAGAAGGTGAGGTATCCCAGTCTCAGAAATCCAAGAATAGAGGCTTCTCTGTGCTCTTCACGTCAGTTCTTCAGTAAGGACTACACTCTGTGGCTATTTTATTAGATACTACCTGTATCTAATAAAATAGCCAGAGTGTATGTTTGTGGTCTTCTGCTGCTGTAGCACATCCATTTCATGGTTTGATGTGTTGTACATTCAGCTGTGCACTTCTGCACATCACTGCTGTAATGCATGGTTATTTGAGGTTACTGTTGCCTTCCTGTCAGCTTGGACCAGTCTGGCCATTCTCCTCTGACCTTTCTCATTAGCAAGGTGCTTTCATCCACAGAACTGCGCCGCACTGGATGGCTTTTGGTTTTGCACCATTCTGTGTAACTGTATAGTCTGTTGTGCATTAAAATCCCAGGAGATCAGCAGTCTCTGAGATACTCAAACCTCCCCATCTGGCACCAATAACCTTCCATGGTCAAAGTCACTTAGATCACATTTGTCCCCGTTATGATGTTTGGTCTGAGCAATAACTGAACCTCTTGACCGTATCTTTTATGCATTGAGTTGCTGCCACATGATTGGCTGATTAGATATTTGAATTAAACAAGCAGGTACACGTTTACCTAATAAAGTGGCCACCGAGTGTATAGCATAAAAAGAGACAACTCCACTCACTGTGTCCATAGTACAGTGATCTGACGTCCCATACCACCATTCTTTCCCCAGACCCTGCAGTGTGTTCCCTCAAGTGGCCATCAAACTTCCAATTGAGGCTTGATTGATACTGCGCCATTACATTCCAAATCCTCCATTTTCCCCTCACTTCTCTCTTTGGCATCAGAATTTGGTTTATTATCATTGACATGAATCATAAAATGTGTTGTTTTGCAGCAGCAGTAGAGTGCAAGACATTAAAAAATTGCTACTTTACAAAAACAAAAAGACGAATCATGAGATAGCGTTCATGGACCATCGAGAAACCTGATGACGGAGGGGAAGAAATTGTTCCTAAAGCTTTATGTGTGGGTCTTCAGGTTCCTGTGACTCCTCTCTGAGGGCAGTAACAAAAAGAGGCATGACCTGGATGGTAAGGGTCTTTAATAATGGATGCTTCCATATTGAGGCACCACCTCTTCAAGGTGTTCTCAATGGTGGGAAGGTTTTTGCCCATGATGAATTTAACTGAGGCTACACCCTCTGCAGCTTCTTTCAATCCAGTGCATTGGAGGCTCCATCCCAGGTGGTGATGCAACTAGTCAGAATGATATCCTCATACATTTGTAGAAATCTGCAAGAGTATTTGTTGGCATACCAAATCCCTTCAAACTCCTAACAAAGTAGAGCTATGGATATGTCTTCTTCATGATTGCATCCAAGTGTTGGGCCCAGATTAGATCTTCTGAAATGCTGACATTCAGGAACTCTCCCTTTCCACCACTGACAACTCAGTGAGGATTAGTATGCATTCTCCTGTCTTCCCCTTCCTGAAGACCCCCATCAATTTTCATTGGCCTCATTGACACTGAGGGCAAGCCTTTTGTTGCAACACCACTCAAGCAGACATTCTATCTCACTCCTGAAATGCCACCTCAATGCCATCTTAGATTCAAGTGGTCATCAGCGAATTCATAGATGGTGTTTGAGCTGTGCCTGGTCTCTGAATCAATGACAAATGTGGATCAGCTTGGACCGGTTGGGTCGAATCCTTGCTATATTGTTCAATTTATCATATTCAACTGGCTTCCCTCCATTTACCACATCAACTGAGTCTTGAAGCAGCAGTATCAGGTGTCCTGTCAAATTCTTTTGCTTTACGATAAGCAACGCCAACTCTACATTCGAACTTTGCAGCTGAATTTCTTCAACTGTGGACATCCTTTGGTATTTGTACCCTTTTGTTGCAGCTTATTGGTCATGTATATAATGGCATGGTGGATAATTATGACTGGTGACCTTTTAAAAATTTTTGTATTTGCAGAGACGCCATTGATTTGGTAACACCTCTCTACAACATGGTGGAAGAAAATGTCCACACTCTGGTGATGAGGTCCAATCAATGTCTGCAACATTTGGAGTTCTTGAAGAATCTGAGGACACTCGAGGACAAAATTAAACAGGTTGAAGATAAACTGAAACACTTTCAATCTGAAATGTTAACTATGTTTCTCTTTCCAAGGAGGCTGCCTGCCTTGATGAGTGTTTCCAGCATTTTCTGTTTTCAGTTGGTTTTTGGCCATTCAGCAGCAATGAGTGAGGACATGTTTCTTGTTTGTCACTCAGTCAGGTTTGTTAAGTTTACCAGCATTAAAATCAAATGCGAGTTTATTGTCTCATGCATGAAAAACTTACTTGCAGCAGCATTTCAGGCACACAGCACCATATAAGCAGTATTCACAAGAAAAACAAATTATTAAACAAAATTAGCAAACACAATTAGAACAAACAATATTTTTATATGAGTTGATCGAAGTGGTCATAGTGTTGCTAAACTATGTTGATCAGGTTTGGGATAGTTGGTTCAAGAAACAATGGCTGAAGGGAAGTATCTATTCATGATCCTGGTGGTGTAAGATCTTGCCCAATAGTACTTGTCAGAAGGTGGCACGGACTGTATGGTGCAGGTTTTTGATGGTGGATTTGACTCTCTTGTGATAGTACCTCCTGTAAATACGACTGCTGGTGGGGAGGTATGTACCCATGATGCATAGTTCACTACTCCCTGCCACCTCTTTGAAGAAGATAGACAATGGATGATGTGTAAGGAATTCTCATTTTATTGGTTGTTTTTAAGTGTCTCATGTTTCAGCCAGCAAGAGAGGGGACTTTAGTTCACTTTAATGGAGGTGGGGAGAGGGAGGGTGGTGAAACATGAGGCAATGGATCCTGGGGGTAAAAAACAATGAATGTAGAGGAACAGGGCAACCATAGTCCTGAAACTTGTAGCACTCCTCCAGCTCTAATCCCACCCAGACTATTGCTCAGGAGTTTACAACAGTCCAGATAATGATAAAGAATAGTTTTATTTGTCATGACATACATCAAAATTATACAGTGGGATGGGTTGTTGGCATTAGATCAAATCAGCAAGGATTGTGTGGAGCAGGCTGCAAGTATCACCATGCTTCTGACACCAATGTAGCATACTCATAACCCACAAACCACAACCATATGTGAGAGAGAACTGGAGTACGACTGAATCCAGTGGATTTTTCCTGGAATCGCTGGCATCTTATAATTACATAGAGCTCCAAATGTAATTATACATCACAAATTGGGAAACGTAGACTATGCACACACAACCTATTTATATCAGCTGGCGTGTCTAAACCGCCATTGCATAATGTTTATGTAGACTCAAGTTCAGAGATCATTTACAGCCTTTTTCCATGAATCAAGTTGCAGAGTTAATTTTCAAAGGTAAGTGTGTAATTGCTGGAACATGAAACAGAAAATTGCAACAGCTCTCTTTCGGATTCTAAAGGTACTTCTGTAACTTACACTTATAATTCTAGTAACATTGACCTGATGTTGACTTAAGATGCATATTCAGTCTGATCTTGCTTTGTTGGAGAATTGGTTTATCACCTTCTCTTTATTCCTTCTTCAGCAAAACAACTGGCTGCTTTGCACCGGTGAACCGTACCTGCAGAACTCAGCCACAAATGCAGATTCACTCAAAGTGATACAACAGGAGCAGAAGAAGTTCAGTGAATTCTTTGCACAGGCCACAGTAAGTCATGTTCGTTCCACCTATATGTTTTAATTAGGTAGTTAGCCCACAATATCTGCGCTGAATACAATGCCAATCGGAACTACAGTTGAAGTCAGAAGTTTACATACACCTTAGCCAAATACATTTAAACTCAGTTTTTCACAATTCCTGACATTTAATCCTAGAAAACATCCCCTGTCTTAGGTCAGTTAGGATCACTACTTTATTTTAAGAATGTGAAATGGCAATGGTAAACTTCTGACTTCAACTGTGAATCCCTTCTGCCATACACGTGACCCATGTACTTCCATTCACCACACATCTATGCATTAATCTAAAAGCCATTATACCTGCTTCTACCACCCCCCTCCCCCCCAGCAGCCTGTTCCAGACACCCACCACTCTCTGTGTGGAAAACAAAACCAGCCCCCATGTGAGCAGGTGGCTGCCAGTATTGTGGTGTGGTTGGTGCTGCCACACTGTAATTAGTCATGCCGTCACAAAGGAGGAGCAATGGTATCTCCAATTTCCTAGTAGTTTCTGTAGATTCAGCAGGTCACCAAAAGCTTTGGCAAACTTCTATAGATACCCATTGGAGAGTATTTTAACTGGCCGCATCATGGTCTGGTATGGAATACCAGTGCACGGGAATGAAGAACTTGACATGAAAGTGGTGGATACAGCCCAGTCCATAACAGACAAAGCCTTCCTCACAATCGACCATACTTACATAGAGTGCTCCCACAAGAAAGCAGCATCCATCATCAAAGACCCACCACCATCCAGGGCATGCTCTCTTCTCACTGCTATCATCAGGCAGAGAATACAGGAAGGACCCTTAACTCCCACACTACCAGGTTCAGGAACAGCGATTACCCTACAAATACCAGACTCTTGAACCTGCATGGATAGCTTCACTCAGCACAACTCTGAACTGAATCTACAAGCCACAGGTGAGAGCTGAGTGGGGACCAAAAGCCGGTGGGCTGCCCCAGAATGGATATGACAAGCCCCTTCACCAGAGGTGCTACCCTTCCCTGGTCACCCCACACCCTTCCTGTGTATGACATCAATAATATCAACAGAACAAAAGAAATGATCAGAATGTGCAGTTTATTACCCTTGTGTTAAAGTGGGAGGAGTCAGCATTCATCCACATGTTGTCTGGATGATCTGATCCGGCAATTCAGCAGAGTCTTTGGATGGGTTTCTAGTTGCATCTTAATCACAGGCAGTCTGCTTACGATGAGTGGGTAAATTATTGATATTTGCATGAAGGGTATTGAGAAGATAGATAAAAATGTAACCACGGCACTAAACATGATTACATTTGATACCTCTTGACCTCTTGGTCAAATATTCCACGTGACATTTTATCATGTCGATTTACACCTTGGTAAAGCACCTTGGTTAAGAAGGCGTAAGCCAGGTTAACTAAACCCAAAGAAATAATATTAAAAGGTTCCACCTGCAGAGGGATGAAAACGAGGATTATCGATTTTAAAAAATAGAACTTGAAGAATAAAGCTCTATGTGAGGGCAGGGCTGATGCAGGGCAGACGAGGAGAAAAACACAGCAACAATTAGAAGCTGAAGATATGAACTGTTAAGAGAGGAATTAGTGGTGAGTATCATTACCCCACTAACTTGAAAACCTCAGGGTGAAACCCTGGAGGAGAGATAATAGCGATAAAAAGATTTATTGAAGCTACGGCTATATCACGCAGCAGCTATAATGAGACAATATTGACAGAGACCAGTGTCCAAGATCCCTACTGTGTAGTTGGGAATTAGTTCTGAAAAAGAGATTTGGTCAAGTTTTGGTATAAGTTTGTGAACTGCCTTTCCGTGGATGATCAACTATTTCATCCAAAGAACGAAGAGACAAGATGGCGAGCCACCCAAGATGAAGAACGAGCGTGGGAACAAAATGTGTAATGACGCAGAGGATTTAATACGGTTGGATGTATAAGTTTACTTTCATTTAAAGAATCTGAATTTGATTTTCTGCAAGAACTGATTATTTTTGTAAAGATCTTGATAAATTACTGAATGAGATTTACTTTGTTTAAAAGTTGTGATGTTGGAGAATTGTCTTGAAAGCAGTTAAACTGGGTATATATAATTTTTTTGAATTTTAATTTAAATTTGTAGACCTACTGCCCGGAACTGAAACTGAAATTAACTATAGTACTTAAGAATAGGAACTATATTTGTTTTTTTTAACTAGGGTTAAGTAAAAAGGGAAGATTATTCTATAAACTTTTAAACAGAGAATAACACCAGGTCTAATTAGTTAGCGAGATTGTAATAGTAAAGGAATCTCGTTGATTCTAATTAAAAGGAATTTGTTTTGGTTTGATATCTAAGATTTGGAACCTAATCAGAATGCTGGAGGTTTGAAATTGTTCTTGCTCATGTATCTATTTTGTACATTTTTTTTCTTATAAACAAACCTTATTTCCAGAAGTGAGGGTTTCTATTCACTGCCTCCTTCCGATACCAGAATCTTCTGATGGCCTATTAGCACCTACTGTAATTTGATTTTCTCAAAGAGTGTGGCGACTAGTTGTGGTGAACTACATATACCTGTCTGGACACGCCCCCCGCTGACTGCTTCTGTGGCTCCTCCCACAGACCCCTGTATAAAGGTGGTTGGAGGCACTGCTCCCCCCTCAGTCTCCAGGATGTAGTATGGTAGTCAAACACTGCTTGTTCCTTCTTCCAGTCAATAAAAGCCGATATCTCGCCTTTACGTTTCAGAGTGAGGTATTGATAGTGCATCACTAGTCACACACGATAAGACAGGTGTTACACAGGTGATAAGAGTGTAAGTGTATTATTGAGTTTAGAAATTAATACTGCTCCACCTTACACACCTTTCACAGTTACACCTAGTAGCAGGAAAACAAAAAGAGTCTGGAGCTGTTGCAGGGGCAGACACTCTGATTAAGATGCAACTAGAAACCCATTCAAAGACTCTGCTGAATGGCTGGATCAGATCATCCAGACAACATGTGGATGAATATTGACTCCTCCCACTTTAACACAAGGGTACTGAACTACACATTCTGACCATTTCTTTTGTAGTATATACTCCCTAATCTTGATACCTCTTGCCCTCTTGGCCAAGTATTCCATGTGACATTGTATCATGTCTGCTTACACTTTGTAAAGCACCTCAGTTTGAGAGGGTGATATGACTGTAAGTTTATTGCTGAGTTTAGAAATTAATACTGCTCCACCTTACAACCTTCTCATGGTTACACCTTGTAGCAGGAATACGAAAAGAGTCTGGAGCTGTTGCAGGAGGCAGACAATCTGGATGGCTTCTCATATCCTGAGTTCTCAGAGTTCAAAGATATGATGCAAGAGTTCAAAACACGACTCGACAGATTTCACGTTAATGCCAAAAAACATCAGGCAGAACTGGAAGCTCTTGTCAACCTGTACAACTACTGTGATCAGGTCTGTAAAACTCCGTGCAATGTAAGATAACTGTGTCTTGCTCCCCAATGTCACAGATAGGATAAGCTGAGGTAAATATAATGGAACTTTCCCCAATTTTCTTCAACAGGGCTATTTGGCACATGAAGGAAACCTATCAAGTGAAACATTTATAAGTGTAACTGATGTGTAGAGTTAGCAAGGGTAGTTGTCTTTAGGAAGTTCTTAGTTAATATTTATATAAAGGCCCAAACAAGTTCCAATTGACCGAAAGTCATATTATTTCTATTTAAATAATAAACTAGGAAGGATAATAGTGGGTGAGCAATATTTTAACAAACCTTGATAACCTTAGGGCAGCACCCACACCAGGACCACTAGACTTGCAACAATTACTTCCCCCAAGCCATCAGGTAAACAGCTTCACCTATTAACCTACCCCATCAACTGCCACCAACACGACATATTCATCAGTCACTCTCTGCACTGCCTCTCAGCTCCCTTTATCCCCCATGCACTGCGACTTTAAGAATACACTCCACCCTCATACCTACACTGCCCTACTGTGTTTTTGTATGGGTCTTCTGCTACCATTTTGCCAAGAGTCACTTTGTCAATTTATCATTTCCTGTCAGAGTCACCTGATATACAGATACCCTTGTACCCAGCATCACTTTATGTATGCACATATGATCAGTCTATGCTAATCTTTAGGGGAACAAGGCAAACTAGTAGAAGCTAAATAATACGGCCACACTCAAATAGTAAATTGTGCACTGTGTTTATACTTGTAATTTGCTTTTATTTTTGTATTTATTCTGTCCTTTGTTCTTATTGTGTTTTACAACAATAGCCTTTCCTGTCTGTTTGCTGTAATTTTGTTGCAACATTTATAGGAAAACAAGGCCAACGTCTTCTCCTCACTTCTTAAACACAACCAATTCTGCAGAAGCTGGAAATCCAGAGTAATACACAAAAAATTCTGGAGGAACTCAGCAAATCAGGCAGCATCTACAGAAAGGAATAAAGAGTCTGACGTTTCAAGCCGAGTCCTGATGAAGGGTCTCAGCCTGAAATGTCAACTCTTTATTCCTCTCCATAGATGCTGCCTGACCTGCTGAGTTCCTCCAACATTCTGATTCTGCTTGCTTCGTTGGTGTTTCTCCAAGCCTTGTTGGTACTGTGGATAACTGGGAAAATCACTGTGCAAGTACAGAGTAGGCCGTGGGCATTTTTAAGAATGCACGTGTTATTTTGGCACTTAATGTGTGGGTAAAGCAGCTGACAAGCCCACTTCACCCATCAAAAGATCAAATCGATGCTCCTCAGACTTAAGACTGTAAATACGCACCCAATGAGAGGAAGCATAGAGCCAGCTGCAAAGGAAATTTTAGCGGAATGGTGTCAGGACTGCAGGATCCAAGTTATAGGGAGAGGACAGATAGGGTAGGACTTTATTCTTGGGTGTGGAAAGCTGAGGGATGATTTTACAGAGGTGTATAAAATCATAAAGGGCATAGAAAGGATGAGTACACACAGGGAAAGAGAACCGAAAACTAGAGGGCATGGGTTTAGGGTGAGAGGGGGAAGATTTGGAAGAGACCTGAGAGACAATGTTATCATGTGGGGGTTGTGTATATGGATTGAGCTGCCAGACGGAGTGGTTGAGGAAGGTACAGTAGTATCATTTGAGAAGCACTTGGACAGGTACACGGAGGGATGTGGGCTGAATGCAGAAAATTGCGATGAGCTGGATGGCAACGTGTTTGGCATGGACTGGTTGGGATGAAGGGCCTGTTTCTGTGCTGTGTAGCCTTATGATGCTATAGCTCTGAAATAATGATATTTAAGAGAGAGTTGGATAAGTATAAGGATATGGAAGTTTAAAGACGGATACTGGCCAAACGCAGGCAATTGGGACCAGCTCAGGTGAGCACCTGAATGAGTTAGGCAGAAGGGCTCATTTCCATACTGTAGCACTCTATGACTCTCTGAAATAGATTTTGTAATTTTTCAATGTTCTCTTTATGCCTAATATAGGAAACACCTCCAATTAAGTAAGCAGCCAGATGAACATTTCTTTAAAATCATTTGTTTTTGCCAGTCTGCTGTCTATTTCCTGCACTTTTGTTTTGGATTTCCAACATCTGCAGTGCTTTCCTTTAAAATGCTGGACATTAATGCATGGTCTCTTTTGTCAGGCTGTGAAGTTGACCGAAGACTGTAAACATTGCTTGTCCCAGCTGGGGGCAAGTAGCTCGACAGACCTCAGTGAAGAAACGCTGAAGCTTCTTGAGAATTACCATCAAAGACTTTCAGAATTTTCCATTGAAAGATTTCAGCAGGTGAAGAGTCAGCTCCACAGCCTAAGTAATGCTAAAGGCATGAAGATGTGGAATGTAACTTTGCTGAACTGTGAAGAGACAAGGCAACATCTCGAAGAGACCTTGGAGTTATGCAGGAAGGCATTAAAAACTGCTGGAAGCCCGATGTCAGAAACCGAGGGAGAGTCCAAGAGCACAGAACAAAAGAGTGGTAAGGATCTGATCACAAGGACCTCTCACCTGAGTGGAAACTCTTGGTCTGAAGAAGGAATAATCTGGCAGAGAAAGGAAAAGCATAAACATTCACCTATGAGGACTATTCATAGTCACAAGGAAAATGTAACCAACAAGCCAAACAGAGTACAAGCGAAGTCTTCCGTATTTGAATGGCCGATGTGTCTGAATTCAACGGATGTGTCAAGTGGTGAGACAAGCCCTCAGATCTCTTCCCTCCCTTCTTACTCAGATCCTTTGTTTTCTCCTTCTGCTCGGCACAGAAGTTATCCCTCCAAGAAGATTATGCAGGCAGCACAGGGCTTCCAGCTCTCACGGCACGCCAGCTTCTGCTCTGAAGACAAGCATTCTTGCAGAGCTGGAATCCGAAGTAATATCAGCAGTGTTGCTCCAGTGATCATTTCTGCCCTTAGTGAACCTGCAGGATCCAGTCTGACAACGAAGGAGAATTCCTGGTAAGATTACAAGTTTAACATGTGGGCAGAAACCTGCCTATCAGTCTTCTGTTTTCCTCAGTGTATCTTAATGTAGTATCATCTTGACTAAAAACTAAAATTATGTGAAGCACTGAGAGGTAGACAGTCAGAATCTTTTCCACAGAGTAGAAATGTCAGATACCAGAGAACATACTTCTAACTTTGTAAGAGAGACTGCAGATGTTAGATCCCTGGAACAACGCACACACAAAATGCCTGAGGAACTCAGACCAGGAACCATCTATGCAAGGAAACAAACAGACACGTTTTAGACCGAGACCTTCATAAGAGCGCAAATGAAAGGTCTTAGCCCAAAATGTTGACTACTTATTTCCTTCTCTAGATGCTGCCTGACCTGCTGAGTTTCTCCAGTATTTCTTGTATGAAGCTTTTAAGTTTGGAGAGAGCAAAGTCCAAAGGTAATATGGGGCACGATTTTTATGCATTGAGTGATAGGTGCTTGGAATGGCTTACCAGGGTAGTCATACAAGCTGGAAGTTGAGGCGTTTAAATGGACATATAAATTTGAAGGGAATGGAGGGATATGGATACACTCAAGAGGAGGATATTTAGTATAAATTGGCATCAAGAATGGCACAACATCATGGGCCAAATGATCTATCCATTGCTGTGTTGTTCTAATTTCATTCCCCAAATTCTCTGTCACCTATATGTTATGGTCCGGTCTGGAACCTGCATTCCGGGTCTTGATCTGGTCTGTGTACTCCGGACTCTGGGTCTTGTAGCCGTCCCTCCTATCGCCCTTGAGCCCAATTAGTCACACCTGTGGATCATCATGGCTTGTTGGGGCTCAAGGAGGTGCACCTGATGCCCATCGGCTGGCGCTGTGTATATGGGGGTTCTGGGACTGAGTGGAGTTTGGGAGGGTTGTTGTCCTACTCACCTTGTTCCTCTGGTTGCCCTGGGTTGGAGTTCCCCTCATTAAAGACGAGTGTAAGTCTGGCAGTCACCCTGGACCTAGTTCCCTTCCTATCACTTGCCTCCGTTGGGCAAGCCTGGCCGAACTGCTGTTGCCTGGTGGGGGATTCTGCCCCTTTCCATCCCTTGCTGCTGACAGGTTGTGCCCCACAACCTACCCAGGTGCCCTGCGACCTGCTCAGGCCCCCGTGTTCCTGCCTGGGAGGTCCGGGCCCTGCCCAGGAGTTTTGTGGCCCACCCAGTGAACTCCTAGACCCTGCCTGAACTCTGGGATCCCCCTGCCCCGCCTGAACTCCAGGATCCCCCTGCCCCGCCTGAACTCCGGGATCCCCCTGCCCCGCCTGAACTCCGGGATCCCCTTGCCCCGCCTGAACTCCGGGATCCCCTTGCCCCGCCTGAACTCCGGGATCCTCCTGCCCCGCCTGAACTCTGGGATCCTCCTGCCCCGCCTGAACTCCGGGATCCTCCTGCCCCGCCTGAACTCCGGGATCCTCCTGCCTGCCCAAACTCTAAGACTCTCTTGGAACCCCAGCATCACCTTGAACGTCACGTCCCTCACACACACCACGGTCTCCACGTCTTGTCTCTCATTTAGTTGTTCCCGTCCTGCCCCTAGTATTTCAGTGCCTGCGTCCTGTGCTTGGGTCCAGTCCATGTCCCCTTATGACACTACAAGACCCAAGCCAGGACAGCCATGACTGCACTCTGCTTGCCTGGGTTTTTCTTCCTGCAGTGGCACTAAAAGAGTTCAATGGATATGGTAGTCTACTTTACAAAGTAGTCTACAAAGATGTCTCTTCACAACATTGATGAGGAGGAATTTCATTAATAAGAAGGTAGTGAATCTGTGGAATTCATTGCCCTAGGGCAAGTCATTGGTAAAAACAAGCAGTAACTTGTTTGGCTGAGGCAGTGTGAGGTTTAAAAAGAATTGGGGGCCTTTCAGGACTTTTTGGTGGGCTGCAATCATAATGATCTAGTGGGAAATGAAAAGAAGTGAGTTGTAAGCAGAACGGCCATTGGTAGAGTAGACAGAGTTAGAGTGACCATAAGACAAAGGAGCAGAAGTCGGCCATTCAGCCCATTGTGTCTGCTCCACCATTTTATCATGAGCTGATCCATTCTCCCATTTAGTCCCACTCCCCTGCCTTCTCACCATAACCTTTGATGCCCTGGCTACTCGGATACCTTAAATGCCTTAAATACACCCAATGACTTGACCTCCACTGCCACCCGTAGCAACAAATTCCACAGATTCACCATCCTCTGGCTAAAAAAATTTCTTCGCATCTCTGTTCTGAGTGAATGCCCTTAAATCCTTAAGTCATGCCCTCTCGTACTAGACTCCCTCACCATGGGAAACAACTTTCCTACATCCACTGTGTCCATGCCTTTCAATATTCAAAATGTTTCTATGCGGTCCCCCCTTGTTCTTCTAAACTCCAAGGAGTACAGTCCAAGAGCGGTCAAATGTTCCTCATATGTTAACCCTCTCATTTCCAGAATCATTCTAGTGAATCTTCTCTGAACATCTCTCCAACGTCAGCATATCCTTTCTTAAATAAGGACCCCAAAACTGCACACAGTACTCCAAGTGCGGTCTTACCAATGCCTTATAGAGCCTCAACATCACATCCCTGCTCCTATACTCTATTCATTTAGAAATGAATGCCAACATTGCATTCGCCTTCTTCACCACCGACTCGACCTGGAGGTTAACCTTTAGGGTATCCTGCACGAGGACTCCCAAGTCTCGTTGCATCTCAGAACTTTGAATTCTCTCCCCACTTAAATAATAGTCTGCCTGTTTATTTCTTCTACCAAAGTGCACAACCATACACTTTCCAACATTGTATTTCATTTGCCACTTCTTTGTCCATTTTCCCAATCTATCCAAGTCTCTCTGCAGACTGTCTGTTTCCTCAGCTCTACAACCCCTCCGCCTGTCTTTGTATCATCAGCAAACTTAGCCACAAAGCCATCTATTTCATAATCCAAATCGTTGATATACAACATAAAAAGAAGCGGCCCCAGCACAGACGCCTGTGGAATACCACTGGTAAGTGGCAGCCAACCAGAATGGGATCCCTTTATTCCCACTCTCTGTTTCCTGCCAATCAGCCAATGCTGTATCCATGTATGTAACTTTCCTGTAATTCCATGGGCTCTTATCTTGTTTAGCAGCCTCATGTGCGGCACCTTGTCAAAGGCCTTCTGAAAATCCAAATACACAACATCCTCTGCATCTCCCTTGTCTAGCCCACTTGTAATTTCCTCAAAAAATTTCAATAGGTTTGTCAGGCAGGATTTTCCTTTAAGGAAACCATACTGAGTTCTGCTTATCTGGTCATATGCCTCCAGGTACTCCATAACCTCATCCTTGACAATCGACTCCAACAACTTCCCAATCACTGATGTCAAGCTAACAGGTCTATAATTTCCTTTTTGCTTCCTTGCCCCCTTTTTAAATAGCGGAGTGACATTTGCAATCTTCCAGTCCTCAGGAACCATGCTCCAGATCATTGCTAATGCCTCCACAATCTCCACAGCTACTTCCTCCAGAACATGAGGGTGCATTCCATCTGGTCTGGAAGAATTATCTACCCTTAGACTATTCAGCTTCCTGAGTACTTTCTCTGTCATGATTGTGACCGCGCACACTTCTCTTCCCTGACACTCTTGAGTGTCTGGTATACTGCTGATGTCTTCTTCAAAATACACATTCAGTTCCTCCGTCATCTCGTTATCTGCCATTACAATTTATCCAGCATCATTTTCTATCGGTCCCATGTCTACTCTCACCTGTCTTTTACTCTTTATATACTTGAAAAAGCTTTTAGTATCCTTTTTGATATTATTTGCTAGCTTCCTTTCATAGTTTGTCTTTTCCCTCTTAATGACCTTCTTAGTTTCCTTCCCAATCCTCTGTCTTCCCACTAATTTTTGCTTCTTTGTATGCCCTTTCCTTTGCTTTTACTTTGACTTTGCCTTCTCAGTTATGGTTGCATCCTTTTTCCATTCGGAAATTTCTTCTTTTTTGGAATATATCTGTCTTGCACCTTCCTCACTTCTCGTATAAATTCCAGCCACTGCTGCTCTGCCGTACTTCCCACTAGTGTCCCTTTCCAGTCAACCTTGGCCAGTTCCTCTCTCATGCCACTGTAATTTCCTTTACTCCACTGAAATACCAACATATCGAATTTTGGCTTCTCTTTCTCAAATTTCACAGTGAACTCAATCATGTTATGATCACTGCCTCCTAAGGGTTCCTTCACCTCAATCTCTCTAATCACCTCTGGTTCATTACACAATACCCAATCCAGTACAGCCGATCCCCTAGGGGCTCAACAACAAGCTGTTCTAAAAAGCCATCTCGTAGATATTCTACAAATTCTCTCTCTTGAGATCCAGTGCCGACCTAATTTTCCCAATCCACTCGCACATTGAAATCCCCCACAATTATCATAACACTGCCCTTCTGGCAAGCCTTTCCTATTTCCTGTTGTAATCTGTAATCCACATCACTGCAGTTGTTAGCTGTTAGTGGTCAGACTTTGGCACGACAGACTTGGGCAAGAACAGGTGGAGGCTCTAAGCAAGTTCTAGCATTTTTTTTCTCTTATTTGTCTATCAGCATATAGCTAGTGCAATGAAAATGGGCCCAGGTTTAATGGTACATTCTTCATGTGAGATGTGGGATCTCAGGGAGACCTCCAGTCTAAATGAAGTGCATCAAGCTTCAGCCACTTAGAGACCACGTTAAAGTAGCTCGATGGCCTTCAGCTCATACTGGAGAATGAGGGGGTGACAGATAAGAGCTACAGGGAGGTAGTCACCCCTAATTCACAGGAAGCAGGTACCTGGGTGACTGTCAGCAGAGGGAAAGAGAATAGACAGCCAGTACAAAGTACCTATGGCACTGTCCCCTTTCATAGTAAGGATACTGTTTAGGATACTGTTGTGGGGGAGGGAGCCACAGTGACCAGGGACCTGGTCTCTGACACTGAGTCTAGCTCTGTGGCTCAGAAGAGGAAGTGGAGTGCAGTAGTGATTGGGGATTCCATAGTTAGAGGATCAGACGGGAGATTCTGTGGTTCTGAAAAAGAAACCTGGATGGTATTTTGCCTTCCAGGTGCCAGGGTCAAGGATGCCTTAGGCTATGTCCACACTACGCTGGATAATTCTGTAACCGAAGCATTTTCTCTTCGTTCTTACCCTCCGTCCACACTAAAACGGCATTTTCATCCCCCAAAACCGAAGTATGTCAGAAACGTTGTCCAGGGTGTGTAATTTTGAAAACGCTGCTTGGCCACAGCGATGTGGATGGGGTAATTGGAGAAATCTAAAAACGCTGTCATGACGTGCCGTAACAGATGGTGGCAGCAGCGTGGAATTTCATTGTTTTCTTGAACGCAACCTAACAATTTCAGAACAGACGGCAACGAGACTGAAGCCAGTAGAGTTAGAAATATTTACCTATTTATGCAAGTACTTCTCTGACAATAGATGTGTAACAGCCTAATGTAACATTGTATGGAACTACAAGGTAACACTGATGCAGTCATGTTTTATACATTTAACAAGGTGCTTTATTAATACAAGAGTTCATCAATTTTTCAATGTTTGACGTCAGCTGGGTCATACTGTCCGTGAACTCCCTTTTGGTTGCCTTCATACACTCCCGTATTCGTTTTTTTTTTACTTTTAAGTCCTCCTGCGTGAGAGCCAGCAGCTGTCTGTCGTTTAAGTTTTTCTAGTCTGTAGCTGGAAAGACACGCAGCAAATCTTTCACAGTGAGATTCGACACCAAACATGTCGCTTGTTTTCGGTAGATGTGTCCTGTGCATGTGCAGTAGGAGGAGATTGGCCGAAATCTCTGTTTCAGTGTGGACAGAGATATTTTTAAAAATGCATAGTGTGAACACTTATTGTTTTTACGCGAAACCGGTGTTTTCAAAATTATCCGGTCTAGTGTGGACATAGCCTCAGGTTGGATCCACAACGTTCTAAAGGGGGAGGGTGAACAATGGGAAGTCATGGTATATCTTGGTACCAACAACTTAGGTGGGAAAAGGGATCAAGTCCTGAAGAGAAAATATAAGAAGTTTGGTAGAAAGCTGAAAAACAGGACCTCAAATGTAGTAATCTCTGGATTGCTGCCTGTGCCATGTGACAGTAAGGGTAAGAATAGGATGACTTGGCAGATGAAAGTGTGGCAGATGAACTGGTGCAGTGGGCAGGGTTTCAGATTTGTGAATCATTTGGTTCTCTTCTGGGGAAGATATGTGACCTGTACAAAAAGGACTGCTTACACCTGAATTCGAGGGGGACCAATACCTTTGCGGGCAGGTTTACAAGAGCTTTTGGGGAGGGTTTAAGCTAATTTTACAGAGGGATAGAAACCAGTGTGATAAGGCTGAGGGTGGAATGGTTGGTATACAAGTAGATGCAGCATGTCCTGAGACTGTGAGAAAGGACAGGCTGATGATAGGGTAAATTTGCAGTCAGTTGCTATTACTAAGGAGAAGGTGCTAAGAAAGTTGAAAGATTTGAAGGTAGATGCATCATCTGGACCTGATAGGCACACCCTAGGGTTCTGAAAGAAGTAGCTGAAGAGTTAGTGGAGGCATTAGTAATGATCTATTAAGCATCACTAAATTCTGGAATGATTCTGGAGGTCGGAAAAATTGCAAATGTTACCCCACTCTTTAAGAAGAGACAGAGGCAGAATAAAGGAAATTAGATGCTAGTTAGCCTGATTTAAAGGGTTGAGAAGATGTTAGAGTCCATTACTAAATGTGAGGTTTTGAGGTACTTGAAGGTACATGCTGGGCTAAAATCAGCATGCCTTCCTTAAGGGGAAATCTTGCCTGACAAATCTGTTGGAATTCTTTGAGGAAATAAAAAGCAGAATGGACAAATAAGGAATCAGTGGGTGCTGTTTAATGGCTTTTCAGAAGGGCTTTTTCAAGGCGCCACACTTGAGGCTGCTTAACAAGATCAGAGCCCAAACAAGATATTGGCATGGATAGAAGATGAGCTGATTGACAGGAGACAAAAGAGTGGGAGTAAAGGGGGCTTTGTCCGATTGACTGCCAGTGACTACTGGTGTTCACCAAGGGTTGGTATTGTGGCCACTTCTTTTCACACTATATGTCAATGATTTGGAGAATGGAATGGAATTTGTGGCCAAGATTGTAATACAAAGATAGGTGGAGGAACGGGTAATGTTGAGGAAGCAGGGAGTCTACAGATGACTTAGACAGATTGGGAGAACGAGCAAAGAAGTGGCAGATGGAATAAACTGTAGTGTACTTTTTCGGGCACTTTTGTAGAAGAAATAAAGGCTCGCATTATTTTCTAAATGGGGAGAAAATTCAAAAATCTAAGGTGCAAAGGGGCTTGGGAGTCCCCATGCAGGATTCACTAAAGTTTAATTTGGAAGTTGAGTTGGTGGTAAAGAAGGCAAATATAATGTTAGCATTCAGTTTGAGAGGACTAGAATATAAAAATGAGGCCTTTTTAATGCATTATTCAGACTACATTTGGAGTATTGTGAGTAGTTTTGGGCCTCTTATCTAAGAAAGGATGTACTGACATCGGAGAAGGTCCAGGGAGATTCATTAGAATGATTTCAGGAATGAAAGTATGAGGTGTGTTTGATAGTTTGAGCCTATACTCACTGGAGTTTAGGAGAATAGGGAGGTGAATCTTACTGAAACCTACCTAATATTGAAAGGCTTAGATGTTTCATATAGTAGGAGAGTCTAGGACCAGAGGGTACAGCTTCAGAATAGAGGGATGTACATTTAGAACAGAGATGAGGATGAATTTCTTCAGCTAGAGCATGGTGAATCTGTGGAATTCATTGCCACAGACAACTGTATTTAAAGTAGAGGTTGATGGATTAGTCAGGAAATTATTCGTTACAGGAACAAAGAAAGAGAATGGGGTTGCAAGGGATAATAAATCAATTATGATGAAAAGGCAGAGCAGATTTAATGTGCTGAATGGCCCATTTGGTCTCCTATGCCTAATGGTTTTATGGCCTTATATTTAAAGCAGAGGCTGGTAGGTTCTTAATTAGTCAGGTTGTTAAAGGTTAGGCAAGTAAGCAGGGAAATGGCATTGAGAAGGGTAATAAATCAGCCATTAAAGAATGTCCAAGCATACTTAATGGGCTGAATGACAGAGTAGATTTGATAGGCTGAGTGGCCTAATTCTGATCTTTTGCCTTATAGTCTTAACCCTTACCTCATGGCCAAACTATCCCCTGCCTCCACTCATACCCAGAGTGACAGAAGAGACAAAGTCTCAATATAAAGTGGATGCAAGATTTTCTACTGCATGCCTGATAAACGACGGACGCACATCACCAGGAACCAGGAAAACCTCTCACCTGTAATAAGGAAAGGTCGAAGGGGTTCCTGATTCAAATGTAGTACACTGCCCCATTAGAACTGAGCCACAGAATCCAGCACAAGTTCACAACATTTGGCAGAGATTTGGCAGAGTGGATCCATTCATAGTCTCCTGGGATATTTGAACGATTCCTGGAATTCTGTCATCAGTTTTGGAGGATTGTGTCTATTGTCCTGTTGCAAAAGTTTGTCGCTACATTTCTTCAGAAGTACGGGTCATGACAGCCAGGATGTGCCAGCTGGACCTAATATTTCCTGGGGGTATGATGGTAGTTTTAATCTTGGCAGGTGTAGTTTTACTAACATCTGTCAGGCTTACCATAATTAGAATGCAGGAACTCGCAGGTTTGTCATCCGAGCCTAATCTTTCATCCAATTCAACTTTGAGTTATAGAGCAATAAAACACATATACAGATCCTGTTGCCCAACCAGCACCAATCTCCTGTGTTCGGCCCATTGTCCTCAAAGTGTTGCCATGTACCTGTCCCAGTGCTTCTAAGCTGATACCAATGTACCTGCCTCAACTACTTCCTCTGGCAGCTCGTTCCATATACTCACCACTCTCTCATAAAATCTGTTTCCCCTCAGGTCTCTTTTCAACCTTTCCTCTCTCACGCTAAACTTTGCTCCCTAGGTTTGGACTTACCAGCCCTGCGGAAGAGACTGTTTGTGGCCCTCTAGTGGTCTTGGTTGATTATAGATGTTGTGTCGTAGCTAACTATGTTGGTGCAGTGCCATCTGTGGTTGACAAGACCAATGTGAGAGTGGCAGTCTCTGTTGCAAAGCTCGTATCTATAAATGGTCTCAGCTCTAATGGAGCTGCAGCATTCCTTTCTATGGGCCCGCTTGTCATCTTCATCTTACAGGAATTTTTCCTCACCTGTTGTTTCAGGGTGCTTCTTCATCTCGTGTGGTTGGCTACACTTTCTTTCAGGACTCAGTGTTGATATCCAGCGCCTTCATGTCCTGCTTGCAGACATCCTTTAGCGCAGATACGTGTGGCCAGCTGTCTCTTGCTTGAAGCCAGCTCGCCATAGAGGATGTCTTTTTGGACGTAGCAGAGCTGGCTCAACTAGCACAGCCTACACTGCCTGAGCATTCTGTACAAAAGAGAAACTCGGCAATAGGTACTTTGTTTCTCCAGGCGATGCCCGAGATGAAGGTATCTTAAATGGACCGTGTAGAATTTCTCTCCTGCTTAGTGTATGTTGCCCAGGTCCTACTGCTGTACAGCAGTGGGCTGGTGACACAAGCATTGTGCACTGCCATCTTTGTTTTGACTGGGAGTTAGGACTCAACTGGTGAGGCAGACAAGATTTGTTGCAGCCGTCCCAATGCACTTGTCTATTTTTGCATCCAGCGAGAGGTTGTCACTGATGATGGACACAGGTATGTGAACTGATGAACAGCATCCAATTTGTAGTTATCAGAGGTAGTAACTGGTGGTGCATCCACACCTTGTCCCAGGATGTTTGTCTTTTTCAGGCTGATAGACAGACTGAATTCCTTGCAGGCCTGGGAGAAGCAATTCATCAGGCTCTGGAGGTGCAGTGGAGTGTGGGTTGTGACTGCCGAGTCATGAGCAAACAGCACGTCTCTGTTCATTGCCTCACGGACTTAGGTTCTGGCTTTTAGCGAGCAGCCTACCGTCTGATTTAGTGTGGAGGTAGATCCCTTCTGTTGCTGTGCCAAATTTGTTTCTCAGGAGAATGGCAAGGAAGATCCCAAAGAGCGATGGGACAAGAATACAACCTTGCTTGATGAGCTATCGTACTGCACATTCCTCTTCATGTCGTTGTGGAAGGATTTGATCATACTCTGCATTCCTGGCCTACCTTAGAGAGGATCTGAAAGGGCCCATCACTGCTGACCAAGTCAAATACCTTGGTGAGATCAATAAACGCAAGGTACAGGGGCTTCTTTTGCTCTCTGCAGTTCTGGCAGAGAGAGAAAATCACGTCCATAGATGAACTTCCAGTGCAGAAGCCACACTGTGACTCCAGGTAGACATGTTAGGCCAACTTTTGTAGGCAGATCAAGAAGACTTGGGCAAAGTCTTTGTAAACAACTTTCAAGCCGGAGATGCCCCTGTAATTGTTAATTGCTTTTCTCACCTTTTAGCAGAGTGTAATAATCTTGGCATCCCTCTGGACCTGTGATACAGCTCCTTCCTGCCAGCACTGACAGAGGACTTCATGTAGTGGGTGCAGGAGGATAGTTATGCTGTGCTTGATCAGGTCTGGGGGAGTTCCATCATCAACCAGTGCCTTCCCTGAGGTCCCTCTCAGTTGCCAAATGCTTATACTCAGCTAGGACAAAACATTTTGCTTCAATGAAGGGAGCCACCTTATTAGATTTGGTGTTGAACTGTTCAGTTGTTAAGCGGTCCTCTTCCCAAAGGTAGCTAAAACTGTGCTGTAGATGGTATTCTGCAGAAGTTTCCATTTCTCTGTGACAGAATTTCCAGGCTGCTGGGTGCTCAGTTCTTTCTCGAATGACTTAGCAACTGCTCCGGTAGGTCAAGGTGAGATACCTTGCTGACATCAACGTGACAGCTCCCTTCTTGCTTAGCACAATGAATTTCTTCGACTGCAAACTGATCTTGCAGCACACCAGCAAGTGGTCTGTGTTACAGTCTGCGCTGTACGTGTAAAAAGCACGCCACTGCGGAAAGGGCGTCTAACCAGAATCAAGCCCAGTGGGACTGTTACCATCCACCATCTCACTGCCACTCATAATTTTACACATTTCTATGTCATCAGTCCTCATTCTCATATATTCCAAGGAATAAAGGCCGAGACTGGCCAACCTCTCTGTATAACGTAAGCCCTCAAATCCTGGCAACGTCCTCACACAAATTACTGTTATGAAAGTTGTATCCCATGTTGGAAGAACTATACTCCCTGCAGCATCCGTTTTCCTTCCTACAACAAGTGTCTCTGACCTGTATAACATCATTGCCTCAGGTAATATCTTTGAGTTTAAGCTGTTCAAGACAACAGATTTTTGCCCTTTAAGAGCCTTGCTATGAAGTCAATTGATAAAGGTTACAAGTTTAAAGATTAGAAGTAATTTGATAAGAGTGTCAAAGGTTATGGGAGAATGCAGGAGAATGGGACTGAGTGGGAAATTAAATGTAATGGTGGAGAAGACTTGATAGGCCAAATGACCTAATTCTGCTCTTATGTCTTGTGGTCTAAATGTTGCCAAATTTTAATAAGTGGTTAGGATGGGCATGTTACCGTGTCTTTGCTTTAGAAGACATCTGGCCGAGTAAACTTTATTTTTGTTGGCTGTTCCATTAACCAGTATTTAAAAGTGATAAATATTGAAGTTGATGTGAGTTTCCACAACTATGTTAAGGTTATCTTTAGTCTAAGCTATGGTATAATTGTAAGAAAGTAAGGTTGGGTAGCTATTTGGTTTGAAAAATTCTATTAGACCAAAGTGGCAATGTAATGCAAAACTGTGGGCACTGGGAATTAAGTAAACTTTGCTCTAGATGTGCATGTTTAATTTTACTTGATATAAGACCGGTTATAAAGTTAGAGCCACACAGCAAGGTAATAAGCCCTATGCTCCATCATATCTACGCCAACCTGTAGCCTTCTATGCTTTGACCATTCAAATACACATCTAAATACTATTCAGATATTGTGAACATACCTATCACCACCCTCCCTCTTAAAGCAGTGCCTTTTAGATTTCATCCATCGTCAGGGTGATGCAGCTCTTCCTCAGATCTCCCTCGGCACCTCTCATCACATATCATTACTTTGACCTCTACTACCCAAGACACATACTTTCTCTTTGAGTTTCTCAATCTAGTTTCCTCCTCGCCTTTCTTTTCAAAACTCTGCTTTTCAACCGGTTTCCCATGATAAATCCTTATTTGGGTAGCCAAAATGAGATTAGAGATGCAAACGTAAGATTTTCAAAATTGAACTTATTTTATTTTTAATATTTTAAAACATACTTACAACACTGAAATTCCAGTTAGTGTTCCGAATGTCAATTTTAGGATATTGTCTTTTTATTTACTGTGGTTTGATCAGATTGTTGAAGGAAAAGATTTTAATAATATGTCTACTTCTATTTGCTTCTTGCCTTTCACAGTAATAAACTTCAACACATTATGGAGGAGATATTGATCACTGAGAGGGAGTATGTCCGTTCGCTTGGATACGTCATCTCACATTACTTCCCTGAGATGGATCGCATGGACCTGCCTCAGGATTTGCGGGGACAGCGAGGAACTATCTTTGGGAATCTAGAGAAGCTCTATGATTTCCATAGCCAGTACTTCCTGAAGGAGCTGGAAACCTGTGCAAGTGACCCCATCAGAGTTGGACGCTGCTTCCTTAGACACGTGAGACACTGATCTCCTGGGCCTTCTTTACCTCCATGAAAGTTATTTGTCTCTTAGGTTATTCAGTTCCTTTGAATTCCATCTGTCTTTCAACATCCACACCAATATTTCTCTCATTTCTAGGCACATGAGTGAATCTGCAGATGCTGGAAATAAATAAAATCACAAAATGCTGGCAGAACTCAGCAGGCCAGACAGCATCTATGGGAGGAGGTAGTGATGACATCTCGGGCCGAAACCCGAAGTAACATGGGATGGTCAAGGGGGGATAAGAAGTGGGGGGAGGGATGAAGTAGGGAGCTGGGAAGTGATAGGCTGAAGGGAATTGGGCTAGGGGGAAGGTGGAGAATTATGGGAAATAAAAGAGAAAGAAAGGTAGGGCTGGGGGGAGATTATAGTGAGGGGGGGGGAAGAGATTGAAAGAGAACCAGACTGAAATAATAGATAGGGATGGGGGTAAGGGGGGGGGGCTGGGGTATCAACGGAGGTCTAGACGCAGACTGGGAGACCGTTTCGCCAAACATTGGCGCTCAGTCCTCCAGCAGTGGTGGGATCTCCCTGTGGCTACACACTTCAATTCCACAGACCACTCACACTCCAACATGTCTGTCCATGGCCTCCTCTACCATCAAGATGAGGCCACACACAGGTCGATGGAGCAATACCTTATCTCCCGCCTAGGTAGCCTCTTGCCTGCCGGCATGAACATCCAACTCTCAGACCTCCGTTGATACCCCTGCCCCCCCCCCCATACCCCCATCCCTATCTATTATTTTAGTCTGGTTCTCTTTCTCTCTTTTCTCCCCCCTCACTATAATCTCCCCCCAGCCCTACCTTTCTTTCTCTTTTATTTCCCATAATTCTCCACCTTCCCCTAGCCCATTTCCCTCCAGCCTATCACTTCCCAGCTCTCTACTTCATCCCTCCCCCCACTTCTTATCCCCCCTCAACCATCCCATGTTACTTCACTCCTGATGAACGGTTTCGTCCTGAAACGTCGTCACTACCTCCTCCCATTGATGCTGCCTGGCCTGCTGAGTTCTGCCAGCATTTTGTGTTTTTATCTCTCTAATTTCTTCTCCTTTATACATGTATTAGATCTTCTTTTAAATCTGTTATCACAAATGCTTCATAAACACAAGAGATTCTACAGATGCTGGAAATCCAGAACAACACACATGCAGAATGCTGGAGGAGCTCAGCAGGTCAAGTAGCATTTATGTTGAAGAGTATCAGTCGACTTTTGGGCTGAGATCCTTCATTGGACTGGAAAGAAAGGGGGAAGAAGCCATAATAAAACAGGGAGAGGAAGGAGGGCAAGGTTGCAAGTGATAAGTGAAACCAGGTGAGGGGAAAGGTGGCTGGATGGAGGAGGGAGGAATGAAGTGAGAACCTGGGTAGTAATAGGTGGACGAAGTAAAGGGCCTTAGAAGGAATCTGATAGGAGAGGAGAGTGGACCATGGACGAATGGCAGGGAGCAGGGGTATCAAAGGGAAGTGATGGGCAGGTGAGTACAAGAAAAGCGGTAAGAAGGGGGCCAGAATGGGGAATGGCAAATAATGGATAATAAATTGCACAAAAAATGACATACTGAACAATCTGGTCCACTTGCATGATTTTTGTCTTGAGCGACTAATCCTGCTGGATGCTTGGAAAGACGTCAAAAATTGAATTTGAGGAAACTCAAGTGAGAAATAAACTGAGAAATGTATCTGAAATGATTCTTTCATCATTAATAAAATATATTTGCTCTTTCATTCTTTTATCACAGGAAAAACAATTTGGACTTTATGCATTATACAGCAAGAACAAGCCCCGGTCTGATTTGCTGCTCAGCAGCCATGGAAATACATTTTTCAGAGTACGTATTTCAGATTATCTAATACAGATGCAAAATGATTGCACTGACACCTATTGCTTCCAGACTGGATTAACCAATAGGGTGGATGTTATACTTCCAAAGTGTGTGTCTGTAACCTTGGATACTGTACCAAAACCAGACTTACGTTTGGAATGGTCTGCTTCATTTATGTCAGTTTTTCAGAATCACATTTACTATCACTGACATTCGACGTGAAGTGTGCTGTTTTCCAGTACTGGGGCAGTGCAAACACATAAAAACCTACAAGTTCCAGAAAAATACATAATTAGTGCCAAAAAAGCAGTAATGAGATAGAGTTAAGAAATCTGATGGAAGGGAAGTAGCTGTTCCTGAATCATTGATTGTGGGACTTCAGGCTCCTGTATCTCCTCCCTGGAGTAGTAATGGGAGGTCAATGAAATAGCAGACAAACTGAGTAATATTTTTGCATCAGTCTTCATTGTGGGAGACACTAGCAGTATGGTGGTAATTCCAGGTGTCAGATGGCATGAAGTGTGTGAATTTACCATAACTAGAGAGGTTCTTGGGAAACCGAAAGGTCTGAAGGCAGATAAGTCACCTGGACCAGATGGTGTACGCCCCAGGGTTGAGGAGATCGGGGAGGCATTAGTAATGACCATTCTGGAATGGTCCCAGAAAACTGGAAAATTAAAAATGTCACTTCACTGGCTTTGGAGGTGCTGCAGAGGAGGCTCACCAGGTTGATTCCAGAGATGAAAGGGTTAGACCCTGGGGAGGGATTGAGTCACTTGGAGCGGTACTCACTGGAATTCAGAAGAACGCGAGGAGATCTCATAGAAATATATAAAATAATGAAGGGGATAGATGAGATAGAGGCAGGAAAGTTGTTTACTCTGGTGGGTGAGGCGAGAACTATCAGACATAGCCTCAAGATTCAGGGGAGTAAATCTGGGACGGAGATGAGCAGGAACTGCTTTTCACAGAGAGTGGTGAATCTGTGGAATTCCCTGCCCAATGAAGCAGTGGAGGCTACCTCATTAAATAAATTTAAGACAAGGTTGGATATATTTTTGCATAGTAGGGGAATTAAGGGTTATGGGGGAAAGCAGGTAGGTGGAGATGAGTCCATGGTCAGATCAGCCATGATCTTACTGAATGGAGAAGCAGGCTTGATGGGCCAGATGACCTCCTCCTGCTCCTATTTCTTTATGTTCTTACGTAAGATGAATGGAGGAAAGTATGAGGGGGGTATCAGGGATTCATTTTTTTATGCAGAGAATGATAGATGTATGTAATATCCTGCCAAGGGTGGTGGTAGAGGCAGATACATTAGGAACATTTACGAAACCCTTAGAGAAGCACTTGGATGGTAGAAAAACTAGAGGGCATTGTAGGAGGGAAAGATGAGATTGATCTTAGAGTAGGGTAAAAGATTGGCACAACATTATGGGCTGAAGGGCCTGTACTGTTCTATGACCAGGTACCCCTTGAGAAACCTCACAAGGTTTCTCGTACACTCTGAATATTCTCCTTTTCTCTGTGAAAATAATGTTGATCGTGGTTGCTGATTCTTATGTAACTGAGAACACAACTCTAAGGCTTGATTCTTCAGTGGAGGTTTGATCTGGTAGCAAAATGTCTTCTAAAGAACAAGTCACTGTATTAATATTATCAGCACTTGAATTTGCAGCCCACATCACGTGAGAGTTAGAAAGGTGAACATGGTCATGTAGAGACAGAGGAGATTATATTTTGCATCCTTTCAGCAACATGGAGAATTTAGGTCCAGGTGTCAAGCTTGAGCTTTATCCATATCACAGGCCTAAAAAGGGAAAAAATGGAATTAAGATAGGATGCATTTTCAATTGCTTACTAAGCCCAATATCCCTACTGGAGCATATCTGCCAGCAGCAGTTTGCAGAGTTCTCTGTCCAGCGCCAGTCTTTTACTTCCCGGCAAAGGTCCTTCCTCTCCCAGGGATGAGGTCTTTGGAGCTTCTTATGGAACTTCTATTGCACTGGTTTTTATGGGATTGGTTTGCTAGCCGCATGCTCAACCCTGCTTGTTTTGCAGCTGGGCTTGGGACCGTCTCAAATGTTCCTTTTCTCTTGTCAAAGGCCAAGCAGCTGGAACTAGGTGACAAAATGGACTTGGCATCCTATCTTTTGAAACCTATTCAGAGGATCAGCAAATACAACCTGCTTCTGAGGGACATGTTCAAGGAATGCAGTCCAGCCCAGGAGAAGGAGTGCAAGGAACTTCAGGCAGCCCACGATATTGTGTGCTTCCAGCTCCGCTATGGCAATGATCTTATTGCTATGGATGATATACAGGAGTGTGATGTAAGTTTAGATACAGTTCTTCTTATTATTTTGTATTCAGACTTCCATTTTCATTATCACATTTTTAATGAAATAAAGAATTGGGTATCATGAAAATTGCACCAGTATTAGCGTAGTATCTGCAAGTTTATGGCAAGCTTGAGTTCTTCAAACTTTGAAATTATAAAATGTCTGATTTAATTATAATGTCAGGTTGGATATCTTGTAAACTCAGAATTGGAATTGTTTTGTTATTACCACTCGTGCCAAAATACAATGACAAGCTTGTCTTGACTACTATAAACACAAGAAATTCTGCAGATGCTAGAAATCCAGAGTAACACACACACACAATTCTGGAGAAACTCAGCGTTTATGGAAGGGAATAAATAGTCAACGTCTCGGACCAAGACTCATCGGCAGTCTATTTATTCCCCTCCATAGATGCTATCTGATCTGATCTGAAATGCTGAGTTCCTTCAGCCTTTTGTGTGTTGCCTTGGTTACTGTTCATACAGCTCAAGTCATTACACAGTGCACTGAGGTAGTAGAAGGTAAACCAAAAACAAAACAGGGTGGAGTGCAGCAGCTACAGAGGAAGTGCAGTGCAGGTAAAGAATAAAGTACAAAATCAGAATGAGGTGTATCATGAGGCTAAGAGTCCATCTTATCATCCTAGGGGACTGTTTAGTGGTCTTATAACAGTGAGATTGATTCAGGCTTTTGCATCTTCTATCTGATGGACGGGAGGGAGGAGAAGAGAGGAAGTATGGGATAGAGTCTTAGATTATGCTGGTTGTTTTACTGAGGTCGTACAAAGTGAAGAGAAGATACAGTGCAATCTCATTGTGTTATAATTTGTGTAATAGAATATAATAAAATTGTGTTATAATTTTATATTTCCCCCCGCTTTTCTGCAATATAGTGAAGATATTAATGCATTCAAACAGACATGACATTGTACCCATTCTTCACATGAGAGCATTCAGAATAAATTGCACTGTTATCCTCATCCAGTAATTTCTTTGCAACTGAGAGTCTTGGTAAAGAGCAAGAACTGCAGTCAACTCCTCCTTACCAAATCCTCACTGACTGGAAAATGGAATTAGAAATTACATATTTACATTTAAAATTACATAGTAAAAATGAATTAATCTTACTATGTAAGCGTAATACATCCTGCAATGATAGATCTTGTTTGTGGATTTTTAATGGATCTTCTCAAGAGATTTAATTGTACATAGATTCTTAAAGAAAGAACATAAGGAATTAATACTAATGTTTCAACTGTATTTAGGAAGGAAATGTTAAATTATTTTAATTGTGTTTTTAAATGTTTTAGTTACTTTGTTTTCTTATTTAAGTATAAAATGTGTGCATTCGTTGTATTTTTAAATAGTTCTGAATGCCAGAGGTGTTCCCAAAGTAGGAAAAATGAACCCAGAAAGAATATTAACAATACAGTTCCTTGCTCTTGAAAGAGAAAGCCAAGGGATTTCCTTTATAGTTATGAAGTGTTTGGATGGTGTAGATATGCAAAAAAGAACAGCATTAAATGGTGCAGATATATATTAAACAACAATAAATAAAGCTATTAATTCAGGAGAAATGTTTTTTACTCAAAGGAGTAGAAAATTAGTTTAGGTTAATTGTATAGGTGTATTTACTGGGATGTTGGTGACAGAGGAAAACTCTGCTGATAACATTAGGTGAGGTAAAGTGGGAGGAGGCTTGAATAGAACACAAACGCTGGCCAAGACCTGTTGGGCCAAATGGCTTACTTTTTTTGCTGTTTATTCTCTGTTCATTTCTCTGTCATATCAACCAGACTACAGACCTAAGAATTCAGTAATCTAAATATTTTTATACCATACCTAAGACTGTACACAGTCATTGATTCATGGGAGTTTCCAATGGCTTTTTTAAAAACATAAGTTTAGTGAAATGTTGCCATCATGCCATATCCATCATGTTAAGCATATTGTTTGCAGGTGAATCTGAAAGAGCAGGGTCAGTTGTTACGTCGAGATGAGTTTGTGGTATGGTACGGGAGGAAGAAATGTTACCGACACATCTTCCTATTTGAAGATCTCATACTCTTCAGCAAGACGAAAAAAATAGAAGGAAGCAATGACATCTACATTTATAAACAATCCTTCAAGGTACAACAAGCATATTCTTGTTAGACAACCTCCTCCTGTATCTGTGTTGTATCATTGAAATGGACTTGGAGTCCCCTCTTTGAACCTGACAAGATGAAGTGCATGTGTACAACTTTCAGTGTCTCCACACAAGCACTTCCAAAACCTTGTAAAGTTATTCATTTAAATTATTTAGAACATAAAGGAAGCAATTATTATTTTGGCATTAATACCTGCAATCTATGGAGAATATTAACAATAGACCAATAGAATTGCATTAACAATTAGAAGAATGTTAATACTAACTTCATGCTTATACATTTCTGTATTATTATTATTCTTCCTTGGTTTATTGTTTATTCTTCCTGGAGAGACTTTAAAGTTTGCATGAATAACCTTAAGTTGAAGTAATGCAATTATGACTAAGGAATTAATAGTGAAATCAATTAAATTGCATTTAGAGTGACAAAAATCTAACACAATAATATTGGAAAGATATTATTAAGAAGTTAAATTAAATGTTTTATAGCAGGTTTTATAGATTATGTGATCATTCTGTTAAAATGGAACCAAAGCTATTTACAAAAAAATTAAAACACAAAATGCAAGCAGAACTCAGCAGGCCAAACAGCATCTATGGAAGGAGGTAGTGACAACGTTTCAGGCCGAAACCCTTTATCAGGAGTGAAGTAACATGGGATGGTCGAGGGGGGATAAGAAGTGAGGGGAGGGATGAAGTAGAGAGCTGGGAAGTGATAGGCTGGAGGGAAATGGGCTGGGGGAAGGTGGAGAATTATGGGAAATAAAAGAGAAAGAAAGGTAGGGTTGGGGGGAGATTATAGTGAAGGGGGAAATTTTACATTTTGTTATGAGTTAGTTAATATAGAATGGGATCCATTAGGTGGTTTCAGCAGACTTTGGCTCAATTATTTGTTTCCATTTGGAGATCTAAGTATACATATCTGGAGCACAAGTAGGCCAACTGGGCTTTTGACCGTGTACTCTCACATTACAGCACCATGGCTGTTAATTTCAACTCTGCATCCCCACCCAACCACAGTAGCCTTTCAACCCCTTGCTTATCAATTATCTATTTACTTTGGTCTTAAAAAGCAAACCCTCTGCCCTTTGAAGAAGGGAGTGACAAAGACAAACGCCATGTTTAAATATTGTTTCACATCAATTTAAAAGAACCAGTATATGCCATCAGCAAACTGATACTCTACTGAATGGAACTATCACATATCAAGAGTTTCTACACACATACTCAGAATAATACTCAAGTGGTTTTGAGATCATGCTAGCCGGTATTGACATCAGTAGTTTTGGGATTACCATGAAATTACCACATAGACACATTGAAAACTGAGAATTCAAAACTGTTGTCAATATTCTATAGCTGGGTAGCTGAGAAATTGGATTTTATTTTTCCTTTGGTTGCTTTGATTTGCCGCTGAGAAGAAAAATAGATAAGACCATAAGATAATAAGATATAGCAGCAGAATTAGGCCATTTGGCCCATCAAGTCTGTTCCACCATTCAATCCTGGGCTGATCCAATTCTTCCAGTCATTCCCACTCCCCTACCTTCTCCCCATACCCTTTGCTGCCCTGGCTAATCAATAACCTATCTATCTCTGCCTTAAATACACCCAATGACTTGCTCTCCATGCTGCTTGTGTCAACAAATTCCACAGATTTACCACCCTCTGACTGAAGTAATTTTTCCACATCTCCATTCTAAAAGGACGTCCTTCAATTCTGAAGTCGTGCCCTCTTAACCTAGAATCCCCTACCCTGGGAAATAGCTTTGCCATATCTACTCTGTTCAGGCCTTTTAACATTCAGAATGTTTCTATGAGATCCCCCCTCATTCTCCTGAACACCAGGGAATACAGCCCAATAGCTGCCAGACCTTACTCATAAGGTAAACTCTTTATTCCTGGCATCATTCTTGTGAATCTTTTCTGAACCCTCTCCAAGGTCAGTATAACCTTTCTAAAATATGGAGCCCAAAACTGCACACTATACTCCGTGTAGTCTCTACAAGTATCTTATAGAGCCTCAACATTACATCCCTGCTCTTATATTCTATACTTCTATAAATTAATGCCAACATTGCATTTGCCTTCTTCTCGACCTGGAGGTTAACCTTCAGGGTATCTTGCAATAGGACTCCCAAGTCCCTATGCATTTCTGCATTTTGAATTCTCTCTAAATAATAGTCTGCCCATTTATTTCTTCCACCAAACCATACGTTTTCCAACATTGTATTTCATTTGCCACTTCTTTGCCCAATCCCCTAAACTATCTCAGTCCCTCTGCAGGCTCTCTGTTTCCTCAACACTACCTGCTCCTCCACATATCTTTGTATCATCGGCAAAGTTAACCTCAAATTCATTAATACATAGTCCAAATAATTGAAATACATCATAAAAAGTATTGGTCCCAATACTGACCATGTGGAACTCCGCTGGTAACCTGCAGCCAGCTAGAATAGGATCCCTTTATTCCCACTCTCTGCTTTCTGCCAACTAGCCAATGCTCCATCCATGCTCATAACCTGTAATTCCATGGGCTGTTACCTTACTAATCAGCCTCATGTGCAGCACCTTGTCAAAGGCCTTCTGAAAATCCAAACACACCACATTTACTGCATCTCCATTGTCTACCCTGCTTGTAATTTCCTCAAAGAATTGCAGTAGGTTTGTCAGGCAGGATTTTCCTTTCAGGAAACCATGTTGGCTTTGGCCCATCTTGTCATGTGCCTCCAGGTATTCCATAATCTCATCCCTAACAATTGATTCCAACAACTTCCCAACCACTGATGTCAGGCTAACAGATCTATAGTTTCCTTTCTGCTGCCTCCCACCCTTCTTAAATAGCAGAGTAACATTTGCAATTTTTCAGTCTTCTGGTACAATGCTAGAATCTATCAATTCTTGAAAGACCATCATTAATGCCTCCACAATCTAACCAGCTACTTCCTTCACAACCCGAGGGTGCATTTCATCAGGTCCAGGAGATTTATTCACCCTCAGACCACTAAGCTTCCTGAGCACCTTCTCAGCCGTAATTTTCACTGCACAAACTTCACTTATCTGACACTGTTGAATGTCTGGGCTCAACAACAAGCTGTTCTAAAAAGCCATCCCTTAGACATTCTACAACTTCTCTCTGTTAAGGTCCAGTACTGACCTGATTTTCCCAATCAACTTTCCCAATCATGACATTGCCTTTCTGACAGGTCTTTTCTATCTCCTGCTGTAATTTGAAATCCACATCCCAGCTGCTGTTTGGAGGTCTGTATACAACTGCCATCAGGGTCCTTTTACCCTTGCCATTTCTTCGCGCAACGCATAGAGACTCTACACTTTCATCTCTTTCTAATGATTATCGTAAGCTCCAAGGAATAAGTCTACTGCTGTGTGATTGAGTCAGTTTATTTTAATCATTGTGGCTTTTGTTTCATTATTTTGCAATACAGACTTCTGAAATTGGAATGACACATAACTCTGGTGAAAGCGGACAGCGTTTTGAAATTTGGTTCAGAAGACAGAAATCCCAGGATACATATGTCTTGCATGCTCCAACTGCAGAAGTGAAACAGGCATGGATAGGTGACTTGGAGAAGATTTTATGGAACCAAGCACTGAGGAATAGGGGTCAGTAAATCAACACAAATTAACAGCTAGTTTGAAAAATGCCATGAAGTTTTTAATGATCTTGTTCTCAAGCTCAAATTCTCCATACTTATATTAATTTCAGTTCAAAAGGTTGTACACTTTTGTTTCTCTAACAATGAATGTAATTATTTTAATGCATTTTGACATCATTGTATCGAACATAACATGCATGCTTTGTGTATTAGCGATAGTAAAGTGTCTGAAGAGAAATAGCAGAAAAGAAAATCTATTTGTGGTGAATAGATAACTTAATCCCTTGCTAAGGTGTGCAACCTGTTTACCGTTACCACTGCTGAGTTACATTCAAAAAAGCATGGATTGCAGATATGTGATCAGAGTAGCCATCTCATTGGCTGTGACGTTTGTATACTCGAGCGTTGGATGTAGTTTTATTAAATCAAGCTTGTTCTCATTGCTTGGAGGCAAAGAATCAATACACTGCTCTGCATCTATCCAGTTGTTGTTATGTTAAGGCAACACCATTGTAAATGTCTTTTACAGTGGGAACCTGATTGTCTTTATGTTAACAAGGTGATCAATTATCCTAACAATACATCAAGTTCTCATAATAATAAAGTGAAAAATCAAGTGTAATAATGCTCTGCAAAAAAAAGAAAAATTATCCCTTTAATCTCATGAAATGGATCCCATAGCCTGTTGTCCATCTGCCCAGTCTTAATTTCCCATGGCCCTGTTTCAGTCCCCAAGGTAATCCCACTGCCCCAATCTCTCTTGACAGCCCTGTGTCAGTTCCCATCTTAATATTTAATTCAATCTCTTTATCCAATCTCCATATTTTCGCTCCTAGTTGAGGGACTGCTGTGGGGCTGTGGAACGCGACGGGGGCAGTGGGATAATTTGGATACCAATGCAGGCTCTGTGGAGTTAGTAGAGCAGTGGGATTGGTTTGGGGACTGAGACAAGGCTCTGGGAAGAGAGCAGAGCTGTGAAATTTGTTTGGAAGAGAGTGGAGGAATGGAATTAGTTTGGGGACTGGCATAGGGCTGTAAGATTAGATTTGGGACTGAGATAAACTCTAGGAAGAGAGCAGGGATGTGGGATTAGTTTGGGGACTGGCATAGGGCTGTAAAATTAGATTGGGGAACTGAGATAAACTCTAGGAAGAGAGCAGGGATGTGGGATTAATTTGTGGACTGACACAGTGTCTGTGGAGAGTGAGTGGGGCAGTGAGATTATTTTGAAGACTGACACAGGGCTGTGTAGAGAATGGGACAGAGGGATTAGTTTGGGACTGACAAAAAGCCGTGGGGAGAGAGCAGGGTTAGGGGATTAGTGGGGACTGACACAGGGCCGTGGGGAGAGAGCAAGGCTAGGGGATTCATTTGCATATAAACACAGGGCTGTGGGGAGAGGGTAGGCAATGGGATTAGTTTGGGGACTGAAGCAGGGGATATGGGGAGTGAGTGGGCAGTGGAATTACTTTGAAGACTGACTCAGTGCTGTGGGGAGAAGTGGGGCTTGGGGATTAATTTGGGGACTGCTAAAGGGCTGTAAGGGGATGTTATACCTGATAACCATCATCAGTTCAACTACCTCAGCCCTGAGCTTTGCAATTCCCCCAGAGATGATCTGTTCTCCATCTCTACACAACAAAATTTATCCTTACAGCAGTGTTATTACATGAGTCTGATTATGGGGCCTTGGTGGTATAGCGGTTAGCACAACGCTATAGCAGCTGGGCCTCAATCAGTGTGCTGAGTTCAATCCTGGTGCCCTCTGTAAGGAGTCTGTACATCGGCCTGGTGGATTGAGTGGGTTTTCTCTGGCTGTCCTGGTTTCCCCCCACAGTTCAAGGACGTACCAGTTAGTAGGTGAATTGGTCATTGTAAATTGTTGCATGATTAGGGTATCATTGAATCGGGGGTTGTTGGTGGCATGGCTCAGAGCGCCAGAGGGGCCTATTCAGAATCAGGTTTATTATCATCAGCATGTGTCCTGAAATCTGTGAACTTAGCAGCAGCAGTTCAATGCAATACATAATATAGAAGAAGAAAGTAATAACAAATAAGTAAATCAATTACAGTATATGTACATTGAATAGATTAAAAATGTGCAAAAGCTAAAATACTGTATATTAAAGAAGTGAGGTAGTGTCCAGGAGTTCAATGCCCATTTAGGAATTGGATGGCAGAGGAGAAGAAGCTGTTCCTGAATCGCTGTGTGTTTGATTTCAGGCTTCTGTACCTCCTACCTGATGGTAACATTGAGAAAAGGGCTTGCCCTGGGTGCTGGAGGTCCTTGATAATGGACGCTGCCTTTCTGCGTTATGTCTCTAAATAAATAAATAAGTAGATCTCCTGAAGTTACTTTATTTGGTAATCCTCCAGTAGTTTATGTTCTTCTTGCAATAGTAAAGGAATTAAGGAAAGACAAAGTGTTGCTGTGATATAGACTGGAACGTCCTTCGTGTAGCCCCACTGCTGACTTAGTTAACTCTGTTTAGAAGGATAAACACTGGAAATTCTTAGCAGGTCAGGGATTAACTGTAAAGGGAGAAGGAGAGTCAGTACCTTTTAGCAGAACCTATGGACTCATTTTCAACAACTCTACAACTCCTGTGCTCACCTTGTACTTAGTTATTTAATTTATTTGGACAGGTAGTCTACTTCTGCACATTGGTTGTTTGTCAATTTTCATTGATTCTATTGTACTTCCTTGTTCTACTGCGTGATGCCTGCAAGAAAATGGATCTCAGGGTAGTATATGGTGACATATACATACTTTGATAATTAATTTACTTTGAACTTTCACGAGAACCGGTAAAGTTATAAATAGACCGTGTTTTAATTTGCCAAGAAGGGAGAGGTGTGGCGGATATAGAGGGAACGAGGGTTACAGGGGTGTACTGACAGAGACTGGGTGACAGACACATCTGGTAGTGGTAATTGCTGAGGGAGGGTAGCAATTGTACATCTGCCTGAAGGTGGTGTACATAGAAAAATGTGGACGGAAACAGGGGTGGGGGGATTATATGAACATACAGCATGCTGGAACTGTGAAGCACCAGGCACAGCAATTGCTGGAAACCTGAAATAAAAGGGACTGCTGGATCAGGCAGCATCCAGTGAACTGGGAATGTTAGTAAGCTGTAACTGATCTGATTCAGAAAGCCAACCTTTCCAATTTGCTAATGAAGTTCATTGTTGAGTCCCAAAGGCTGAAACCTGTCAAGCAAGAAGAGAAAATTATGTTCTTTGAGTTGACGTTGTAGCTTATCAGTGAAAGAAACCAAAGGTATTGAGATCAGAGTGGCAACTAACTGTAAGGTCAGGACTACACCCCCAACCCCAGATGATTCCACATTCCCAGATTCAGAATCAGGTTTAATACCACTGGCACATGTCGTGAAATTGTTGTTATGCAGCAGCAGTACACTGCAATACCTAATGATAAAAACCGCAAATTACAGTAGAAACATAGAAAACCTGCAGCACAATACAGGCGCTTCAGCCCACAAAGCTGTACTGAGCATGTCCTTACCTTAGATCTACCTAACTTACCCACAGCCATCTATTTTTCTAAGCTTCAAGTATCCATCCAGAGTCTCTGAAAAGACCCTATCATTTCTGCCTCCACTACCGCCGATGGCAGCCCATTCTGCACACTTACCACTCTCTGCATAAAAGAACTTACCCCTGATATCTCCTTTGTACCTACTTCCAAGCACCTTAAAATTATGCCCTCTCGTGCTTGCCATTTCAACCCTTGGAAAAAGCCTCTGACTATCCACACGATCAATGCCTCTCATCATCTTGTACACCTCTATCAGGTCATCTCTCATCCTCCGTCGCTCCAAGGAGAAAAGGCCAAGTTCACTCAACCTATTCTCATAAGGCATGCTCCCCAATCCAGGAATCATCCTCGTAAATCTCCTCTGCACACTTTCTATGGTCTCCACGTCCTTCCTGTAGTGAGGCGACCAGAATTGAGCACAATATTCCAAGTGGGTTCTGACCAGGGTCCTATATAGCTGCAACATTACCTCTCAGCTCAAACTCAGTCCAACAATTGATGAAGGCCAATGCACCATATACCTTCTTAATCACAGAGTCAACCTGCATAGCAGCTTTGAGTGTCCTATGGACTCAGACCCCAAGATCCCTCTGATCCTCCACACTGCCAAGAGTCTTGCCATTAATGCTATATTCTTCCATCATATTTGACCTACCAAAATGAACCACCTCACACTTATCTGGGTTGAACTCCATCTGTCACTTCTTAGCCCAGTTTTGTATCCTATCAATGTCCCGCTGCAATCTCTGACAGCCCTCCACGCTATTCACAACACCCCCAACCTTTGTGTAATTAACAAATTTACTAACCCATCCCTCCACTTCCTCATCCAGGTCATTTATAAAAATCCCAGAACAGATCCCTGAGACACTCCACTGGTCACCGGCCTTCATGCAGAATGTGACCAGTCTACAATCACTCTTTGCCTTCTGTGGGCAAGCCAGTAAGAAGTATATGTAAAGAAAGTTAAATAAGTAGTGTAAGAAGAGGAAAAAAGATAGTGAGGTAGTGTCATGTGTTCAATGTCCATTCAAAAATCTGCTGGCAGAGAGGAAAAAGCTATTCCTGAATCATTGTGTGTGTGCCTTCAGGCTCCTGTACCTCCTCCTTGATGGTAACAATGAATCAAAATCAGAATCGGGTTTAATATGTCATATGTCATGAAATCTGTTAAATTTGCAGCAACAGTACAATGCAGTACATGATAAATGTATTAAAAACAGTAATTATGTGTTTTAAATGAAGTTAAAATAAGGTATAAAAACAGAAATTAAAAATAAAGTAATGAAGTAGGGTTCATGGGTTCAGTGTCCATTTAGAAATCGGATGGCAGATCGGAAGGAGAGCTTCATGAATTGCTGAGTGTTTGCCTTCAGGTACCTGTATCTCCTTCCTCTTGGTAACAATGAGAAGAGGGCATGTTCTGGGTGGTGGGGGTACTTAATAATGGATGTTGTCTTCCTGAGGCACTGGTCCTTGAAGATGTCTTGGATACAATAGTACACATGATGGAGCTGCCTAATTTTGCAACTTTCTGTAACTTCAATCATGTGTAGCAGCCCCTACATACCAAGCAGTGATGCAGTCAGTCAGATTGCTCTTCACGGTACAACTGTAAAAGTTTTTGAGTGTTTTAGTTGACAAATCAAAACTCCTCAATCGCCTAATGAAATAGCTGTTGTCTTGATTTCTTTATAGCTGCATCAATATGTCGTGAACAGGTTAAGTCCTCAGAGATATTGACAGGAATTTGAAGTAGCTTACTCTCTCCACTTCTGATCCCTCTATGAGGATTAGTTTGTGTTCCCTCATCTTGCCCTTTTTGAAGTCCACAATCAGCTCTTTGGTCTTACTGATGTTGACCAAAGGTTGTTGCTACAATACCATTCAGCTAGCTGGTATAACTGTATGGCCTTCCATCACCATCTGAGATTCTGTCACCAATGGTTATATCATCAGCAAACTTATAGGTGGAATTTGAGTTGTGCTTAGCCACACAGTCGTGGGTGCAGGAAGAGTATAGTAGTGGGCTACGGACACGTTCCTATGGTGTACCAGTGTTGATTGTCAGCAAGATAGAAATGCTATTTCCAATCCGCACAGATTGTGGTCAATGAACGCTGGGCTGTTGTCAATAAACAGCATCCTGATATAGGTGTTTGTATTGTCCAGGTGATGCAAGGCCATGTGGAGAGCCTTAGAGATTGCATCTGCTGTAGGCCTATTGTGGCGATAGGCATATTACAGGGGGTCCAGGACTTTACTGAGACATGATTTAATTCTAGCCATGACCTGAGTATGTCTTGGGTGATGAGGGTCCTTAATGATGGATGCCATCTTTTTGTGGCATCTCTCCTTGAAGATATCCTGGATGCTGGGGAGACAAGTGCCCATGATGGAGTTAAATGAGTTTACAACTTTCTGCAGCTTATTTTGACCCTGTGCAGTGTCCCCCCACCCCCATACCAGATGGTGATGCAGCCAATTAGAATGCTCCCTATGCTCCATCTGTGAAAATTTGCAAGTGTCTTTGGTAACATACTAAATCTCCTCAAATTCCTGATTAAGTGCACAGTTCCTGCTTCCATTATTACCTTCATAATGTGCCTTCATTATTACCTCATCAATATATTGGGTCCAGGATAGATCCTCAGAGACGTTGACACCAAGAACTTAACATTGCTTACCACTTCTGATCCTTTGACTCTATTAAATGCTGCGCTGTAGTCAATAAATAGCAACCAGACATAATTAGTATTGTCCAGGTGATCCATAGCCACTTGAAGAACCATTGAGATCACATCTGTTGTAGACCTATTGGGTGATAGGCAAATCACAGTAGATTCAGGACCTTGCTAGGTTGGAGTTGGTTCCAGCTATAACCAACATCTCAAAGCACTTCATCACCTTAGATGTGAGTGCTACTGAATGATAGCCATTAAGGCAGTGACTGTTTTCCATATCTCTCAGTTCCTGCACCTTTTTTCTGTCTCCTGTTCTCATTCATCTCCCACTGTTTATTCCTCCCTAGACTTAAGAGTTGCCATTAACAAAGCTTTACCCACCTCACTCTGCCCCCACCCCACCACAAGCCAGCATCACATCTTTCATCACTTAGTCCTGCTTAGTTCTGTCTGTCAGTGTAACCAGGCAGGTCCTATAGTCTTAATGCTTAAATGGTACTAATTGGAGAATGGAAAATATTTTGCTTCTGTCTGCTAATGTTGGTTGGAGATTGGCATGGTTGCTTTAAGTTCACTAACATTTTAATTTCTCAAGAAATATTTCCACTTGCTATTCTAGTCGTTGAAGCCATTGGTTACTATGGGCAGAAACCACAACCTGAACTTCTGCATTGAAGTATCTGGTTTTATATTAGAACAAGAAGGAACTTGCCATCTTGTGTAATTCCTAGAGTCCCCACTAACTGGCATGAATTGTGTTGCTATTTACAATCAACTCAACATTACCCAAAAGTTTGGAAATTGTTCCTCACTTTTGTTTAAGCTTCTTGTTTGAACTAAATGCAAAACAGCCCCTGTCAATATTGAAATTCCTTCTTTAGAACTCCAGACGCAGGAGAGGGTGTTTATGGGCATGGGCAATAAGCCATTTATGGACATCAAACCTAGCGAAGCTGCCATCAGTGACAGATCGGTTGACTGCATCACAAAAGGGAAAGGTATGAGCTTAACTAGACAAGAGGCTTGATTCTGCAGCATGTCAGAGGTGTGTTCTGTGCCATGGAGGCTGAGTTCAAAACCTACTCTCCATCAACTTTGAATAGAAGGAGTTTTGGTCATCTTGTAAAAAATCTAAAGGAACAACTTCAGTTAAACACTAATCAGCACCAATCTCACATTCATCTTCAAGGGCACAAGAACCAAATGCTTAGAAATTGAAACATCAGAGATTTAACTATCCCATTCCATTCTGGTTTTAACCAAGGTCTTAAACAATTGGAATATTGAAAAAAGATTGATCATTACCACAGCTAACCTGTTAATATGATTTAACAATTGCTAGGGACATAATAGAAAACTATTTTATTCTTTGCTGTTCATTCATTTTGAAAAAATAACTACAGCTTCTTAAAACGTAAAGGCACCTGATTTCATTCATAATGGACTACAGCATTTTGATGCTGTGAAATCTCAGTACTTTGATGCTATTACTCAATGGCTAACTTTCCTTTCACAAAGTATCTTGTGTACTCTAAATGCAAGTCATTGATGCACGTGTTTATAAAAGTGGAAGCTGTTTTGATGATCATTTCAATTTTAATTTTTCTTTGTTATTCTGCAGTGCTAGCAAGAAAAGGACTTGTGATCCAGAAGGAAAAGTGACTGCACGTTCTCTGTGTTTACATAAAATATAATATACATTGATAGCCAGCTACTACATGCATTAGAACAGTTAATTTCAACCTGGACCAATATCCTATGTGTGCTTGCTAAATGATTTTGGAAAATCAGATTCTAGAGTGCAACTACAAAGGACACACAGGATGTGGGGTTTTGGGACCAACCTTACTCAGGCTGGTCCCAAAGCTCCAAGAGTTCACAACTCTTCCTCCTGTTCCATTTCTCCATGTATGTATCCATCCTGCTCTTCCTTTTTTCACTAAAGCAGTAATTTTCTCTGAGTAATGCATGGCCTTAAAACTTACAACATGGAGCAGTACAGCACAGGGATTGGCCCTTTGGCTCATGATGTTGTACCGAGGTAATTAAATTAATTGTCAAGTACCAAACTAATCCCTTCCACCTACCAAATGTCCATATTCTTCCAGTTCCTGCACATTTGTGTGCTTAACTAAGACCCTCTTGAACATCTCCATCGTATTTACCTTCTGCACCACCCCTAGCAGTTCATTCCAGGCACCCACAACCCTCCGTGGAAAATAAAATCTTGCCTGAAGGAAATTTAGGAAGTTGTATTTCCTCCTGGATAAAAATCTATCCTTTGTCTCAGGTTTCCTGCTGAGCAGATGTTCTCACAGGGAATTTTGACTGACTGTCAAGGCAAATTAATAAGTACCTTAGGCTCAAGGCAAAGCAGAAGCTGGCCATATATCTTGGAACCAAAGCACCTAATGTTAAAATGGTGTTTTGCCAAATTGCATCATTTTCTCAGAGTCTGTTCAGAGCTGGATTCACTCATACGCTGAACAGAAGATACATCACATTGATCGAATCCGAAAAGGTAGATTTGTGTTGATCAAGATGGTTTTTCGCTTTCACCCTGCTAACGACATTAGTTATGTCTGTTACAGAGCAGACCAAGAGACCAAATTCCATAGGATCAAACAGCAGCGCCGCCTCCTCAGCAAGCCACTCTTCTTCATCTTCTGGCATCGGCTCCCTGAATATGCCCAGTTGCTGCTCTTCACCTTCAACTTCCAGAAGCAACACTGGAATCAACAATGGCTTGTACAACACACAGGCGGGCGTAGAAGAAGATGACCTGGGGAATGATTCCAGTGGGAGACCTTTTACGAGTGAGTGACAAGATCTGTATAAGTGAACCACGGCATTCAATGACTTTGAAGCAATCTTCAAAAGGACAGATAGAACCATAGGGTTACACAGAAAGGAAACAGGCCCATCAGTGCACACTGAGTCCAAGATGACCATCAAATACCCATTGGCACCAATCCTGCACTCACCCCATTCACCATTCATGGCCCAAAACAGTCCGTCCAGCTGAGGCAGCACTTTGCACTTAGTGCTAATTGTTGTATGTGGTGCTCCTGCTATAGCCTCCTCTATATCAGTAAAACCCAGCTAGACTGGAGGACCACTTCATCGAGCACCTTTGCTCCGTCCACAGCAACACCCAGGATCTCTCAGTGGCCAGCATTTCAGTTCCGATTCCCAGTCCCTTGTTGACATGTTCATGCCTCTACTGTTACATTGAAGCCTGATGCAGACTGGATAAGCAATGCCTCATATCCTGTCTTGGTATTCTCCTGCCTGATGGTTTCCACATCAATTTCTCTAAGTTCCAGTAACCTCTCTCCTCTGTGCTCCCTCTTTTCTTTTCCCTTATCTCTCCAGCCCCTTTACCACTTTTCTTTCCCCTCTTCCACACTCATGGCCTTCCTGCTTCTGTTTCCCACCTCCTTTCCTTTATCCCACATTGTACTGTTCTGTCCTTTCACATTCCTTCTTCAGCCTCCATGACCTGGGTTCAGTCCTGATTTCCTGATATCTATCACCTCGGAGCTTCAAATACCATTCTTACTTTCTCCATCCCCCACTAGCTACCTCCCACCCCCTCACCTGGATCACTCATCAACTTGTGGTCGTCCCCCAGCCCCACCCTTTTATTCCAGCTTCTGCCCCTTTCATTCCAGTCCCGATAAAGGGTCTCAGCCCAATACATCAACAATTTATTCCACTCCATAGATGCTGCCTGACCTGCTGAGTTTCTCCACCATTTTGTATGGTTTGGTCCTAATTCCAATCTAGTCATCTCCAACTCCCCTCAGATTCTGCCATTCACCCACACACTAGGGCCATCTTACAGTGATTTATTAGGATCGAAGGTGGTGAGGGTTAGTAACTTCAACCTTCTTGGCGTTATTATAACTCAGGATCTGTCCTGGGACCAGCACATCAGTGACCTCACAAAGAAAGCACGGAGCCTCTAGTTTCATAAAGGTTTGAGTAGATTTGGCATGTCACCTAAAACTTTGACAAATCTCTACAGATGCACAGTGCAGAGTATCCTAACTGGCCTCATCACAGGCTATTGCGGAAACACCGGTGCCCAGGAATGGAGTAGTCAACAGAAAGTGCAGGCCCTCACAGGAAATCCCTCTCCACCATTGAGCATATTTACATGAAATGCTACCACAGGAACGCAGCATCAAGGACAACCACCAGGCCATGCTCTCTTCTCATTACTACCATTGGCTAGGAGGCACAGGAGCCCTAGGCCTCACACACCAGATTCAGGAACAGTTATTACCCTTCAACCACTAAGCTCCTGAATCTGCGTGGATAACTTCATTCACCAACTCTGAACTGCTTCCACGACAGACCCCATAACTCCTGTTATCAACGTTATTTAGTCTTTACTTGAACAATTTATCTTCTTTTGCACATTGATTGTTTGTCAGTCTTTGTTTATGTATACACATTATTCAAAAACACTACTGTATTTATTTTCCTGTAAGAAAACAAATCTCAAGTTAGTATATGTACTTTGATAATAAATTTACATTGACTTTGAATTTTATCAAAACAATTCCCACATCTCTGGACTGTTGAGAGGGTTCTGGAGCAGCCGGGGGATGACCATACTGTCACAGGGAGCACCAGAGGTCAAGACTGAACCCAGGTCATGGAGGCTGTAAGGCAACAGCTCTGACCTATGTTGACCCATGTTGGCTGGAACACTGAAAGAGACCAAGGTACCATGCTGATGGAACAAAAAGCTTAATCTCTGATACATAATGTGATTTGATGGCCATTGTCACTAGAACATGATAAGGGAACTCAAAATTCAAAGTAAATTGATTACCGAAGTACATATATGTTACGATCTATTACACTAACATTCAGGCATTCACAGTAAAATAAAGAAATACAATAGAGTCAAAGACTTACTACACACAAAGACTGACAAACAACCAATGTGCAAAAGAAGACAAACTGTGCAAATGCAAAGAAAAAAACATATAATAAACAAACAAATAAATAATACAGAAAACATGAGTTGTAGAGCCCATAGGTTGTGGAATTAGTTCAGTGTCGAGGTGAGTGAAGTCATCCATACTGGTTCAAGAATCTGATTGTTGAAATGTAGTGACTTCTCCTGAACCTGTTGGTGTGGGACCTAAGGCTCCTATACCACCTTCCCGGTGGTAGCACCCAGAAGAGAGCATGGCCTGGATGATGGGGGTCCCTGATGATGGATGCTACTTGTTTGTAGTAGTGCGCCTTGTGGATGTTCTCAATGGTGGGGAGGGTTTTTCCTGGTAGTAGGCTGGGCTGTATCCATCACTTCTTGTCATGTTTTCCATTCTTAGGCATTGCTGTTTCCATATCAGACCATGATAAAACCAGTCAGGATAGTCCATACTGTGCATCTATAAAAAATTGCCAAAGTTTTAGTTGACGTGCCAAATCTGTGCAAGCTTCTGTGAAAATAGAGGGACAGCTGTTCTATTTCTGTTATGGCACTTACAGTATGTGCTGGTTGCAGGATAGAAACTCCAAAATGATAATGTCAAGGAACTTAAAGTTACTGGCTTTCCACACTTCTGATCCTGTAATGAGGACTGGCTTATGGACCTCTGGTTTCTTTCTCATGTGGTCAATACTTAGCTGTTTGGTTTTGCTCACGTTAAGTGAGAGGTTGTTGCTGTGGCACCATTCAACCAGATTTTCAGTCTGTTTCCTATAAGCTGAGCTTGTTATGAAGTACGAATTAATTTAGCATTCTATCACTTTGTCCTGTTGCAATACCTTTCCTTTTGCCAGAGCGCGAAAGAGGGAGAATGAATAGAAGTACTGGCAGTTGTTAAGTTAGACCAGTGTTGAGTTTACAAGAGGATGGGATTGTCCGGTCTGTGGAGGTAGACTTAGTGGCAGGTCAAATATCGGCAGAAAAAAGTTAAAATACAAACCACTTGCAATTTTATAACAGTACTGCTGATAATGTGTTAGTAGGTTTAGTATCACTGACTGGTGTAAATCCACATCAGAACTGAGGAAGCAAAGGATTGGCAGGCACCTAGACTGGGGCTGATGCTGATGATAATGGCATGCATCTGTCTCAAAAGACAATGGAAAGTGGCGCAGGAGAGATCCCTCCAGGGCATGAGCCTAGGCGGAAGGGATAGAGATCCTGGGATGCCAGTTGTCAAGATCCGCCACTTGGCTTCACTGGTGTAGTCCAAAGGAAAGTGAAGCAACACATTTGGCACCAGCTTGGCTGCAGGAGCTGCCGGAAGGATTGTCAATGATATCCAGGCATCATAGTGGCTCCACTCCGGATTTTCTGTCTGAGTTTACTCCCGTAGTCTTCGTCTCTCCTGATGCTGCCCACAAGGCAGTGGTGGCATTTACCAATAGCTGGGGATTTGGTTCACGAGCAGCAGGGTGTGTCCTCCCTGTCCTCTGTTGTTCAACCTGTGTCCAAGAGGAGTTCAGTTTCCGTGTGTCACCAGCAAGGAGGCACTACATGAGGCTTGCTGTTGAAGAGGCTGTGTACTGGCAAGGAGAGACTTATGCATTCAGCTCTTCTTTTTATGAGGCTGGTAGCTAGCAGTAGAAGATGGAGAGAGCAACAAGCACTACCCGCTACACTACCACACAAGATGTGTCACAACAACCTTTTGACACACTGGGGTTGAGAGGGACAATAACTCAGCCATGATGGTATGATGGAGCAGACTCGATGGATTCTGCTCTCATGTCTTATGGTCTTATAGACTTGAGAAGCTTTCTTCCCCCTCTGTGCTCTCTCTCACAGATATCTAAAGCTGAAGAGCAGGTTAAGTACCAGCTATATCCACAGATTCGAATCTTCTCGAACAAATAATCCATGTTGGCATTCAGTCTCTCTGTGGACAAATGATTCAGTTTAGTGCAGCCTGTCAATGGTGCCATTACAACTTCCCATTGTGAATACTTTGGATTGTACATTGTCTAAACATTTTATGTGGTGGATGTGATTGGTTGTCTATTGTATCTACTCAGAGAGGGGCAAATTTTTAGAGGTGAGTCGCATTGGTTATTTATCTTAACCTTGGTGTAAGAACTATTGAACAATGTAGCACTAGATTCGATTGCACATGTTTGTGAGATTTCCTCTGCTCTTATACCAAGGTTACACCAGGTGAAGGAGAATTTTGTCCTGTAATTCCTCTGAATGTCAGTGGAAGCAAAACTAGATGGGGTGACATCTAAGGAAGTATATGAGGGATGTTTGTTTTATTGTTGCTTTTCCTGGCTAGCCCATTGGGAAATGCTTGCTTTGTTTCAAAATGTTACAGGCTGTTCCATGTGCAATGAGGATGGGCTGAACTGATTACAGGTGTTTGCTTCGTCCGCAGTTGAGACTTCAGAAACCTCTTCCCAGTGTAACTCCACAGACAGTGTCAGCGGCTTCAGCAGTTCCGACCAGAGCAGCCTCTCCCTGACCGGAGGGGAGACCGAGGAAGCGCTGTCTACCTCATCTAGACCATGCAAGCCCAGTTCCCATCAATCCTTGCTCTGTCGGCCCACATTACTGCCAAAGGCAGAACTTCCATTTGGAAATATGATCAACAAGGTATGTATCCCAGTGCCAATATGGTTTCTGTACTACCTTCTGCCCATTCCTTTTCAATGGATTCAAAAACACTGGTGAACTCCCATTCAAGATAAAGTCATTTATTGGGAATGCCATTATTCTCTCCTCTCCACTGGAGCCAGTAACATTTCAAAGCAAGGCAAGCATCTTCCTTTTTGAAGTTATTATTTAAGGGATTTTGGGACAAGTTGTTCTATTCCACGGGTTTCAGCTGTCTCTGGACTCTACCCAATTGTTCCTATCAGTGGTTTATCAGGCACCATTATTCCCAACAGATGGAATTAACATACACTCAGAGGCCAGTTTATTTGGTACACCCATACACTTGCTTGGTAATGCAAATATCTAATCAGCTAATTATGTGAAACAATGTATAAAAGCATGCAGGCATGGTCAAGAGATTCACTTGTTCAGAGCAAACATCAAAATGGGAAGAAATGTGATCTAAATGACTTTAATCCTGGAATGATTGTTGGTGCCAGATGGGGTGGTTTGAGTATCTCAGAAACTGCCAATCTCCTGGAATTTTCATGCACAACAGTCTTTAGATTTTACAGAGAATGGTATGGAAAACAAAAAAATGAATTCACCATTGAGCGACAGTTCTGTGGGCAAAAATGCTTTGTTAACGAAAAGAGGTCATAGGAGAATGGCTAGACTGGTTCAATTGTACAGGAAGGTGAGAGTAACTCAAATAATCAGACTTTGCAACAGTGGTATGCAGAAGAACATTTCTGAAAGCAGAACACACTAACATTCACTCAATGGCCACTTTATCAGGTGTAGGAGGTTTCCTGACCCCTACAATGGAACAATTTGTTTGTTTGTTTTGAGGGAAGTGTTATTTCTGAGGTGCATTAACAGATTAGTGTAAATTCATCTGGATTCTGTCTATTACACTGACAGATCTATTTTGAATATGAAGTATCAGCCTGTAATTAGCTGCTAAGTGAATTCATGAACACAAGAAATTCTACAGATGCTGGAAATCCAGAATAACACATACAAAATAGGAACTCAGCAGCTTGGGAAGCTTCTTTGGAGGGGAATGAGCAGTCAACGTTTCAGGACAGACTGTTCATATTCATTTTGTTTTGACTGTGATGACCTGGAGATTGTGAGAGCAAGGCCATTCTGTGTTTGAGAGCCAATACAGTCATTTCTTGATTAACAAAGGGGATATATTCCTGGTGCATATTTTGTTAAGCAGAATTTTATAAATGAAAGGGCACGATGAAATTATTATAGAAGACTACATTAGAAAAGCAAGAATGTAATGCTAAGGCTTTGTAAGATAATGGTCATACCTCATTTGGAGTATTGTGAGCAGTGTTTGGGCCCCTTATGTATGCTCTGGCATAGGCAAGGGTCCAGCTGAGGTTTTTTTCAAAGTTTAAAGTAAATTTATTATCAAACTACATATATTACAACCCTGAGATGTATTTTCTTGCAGGCATATTCAATAAGTCCATAATAGAATAATAACTGTAACAGAATTAATGAAAGACTGCACCAACTTGGGCATTCAATCAGTGTGCAAAAGACAAAAAAATTGTTCAAATACAAAGAGAAAGAATTAATAATAATAAATGAGTAAGCAATAAATATCAAGAACATCAGATGAAGAGTCCTCCAAAGTGAGTCCATAGGTTGTGGGAACATTTCAATGATGGGACAAGTGAAGTTGAGTGAAGTTATCCCCTTGGTTCAAGAGCCTGATGGTAGAGGGGTAATAACTATTCCTGAACCTGGTGGTGTGAGTCTCGAGGCTCTTGTACCTTCTTCCTGATGGCAGCAGCAAGAAGAGAGCATGATCCGGATGGTGGGTGTCTCTGACAATAGACGCCACTTTCCTTTGACAATGTTTGATGTAGATGTACTCAGTGGTGGGAAGAGCATTACCCGTGATGAACTGGGCTGTATTCACTATTTTTAGAGGCTTTTCCCTTCAAGGCATTGGAGCTTCCACAGTAGACTGTGATGCCAAATCTTCATAAACATCTAAGAAAGTAGAGGCATTGCCGTGTTTTCTTTATAAACTTTGTATTCCAAAGTTAACGCAGGTTGGCTCTGTGGTTAAGAAGGTGTACGGTGCATTGGCCTTCATCAATCATGGGATTGAGTTTAGGAGCTGAAAGGTAATGTTGCAGCTATATAGGACCCTGGTCAGTACCCACTTGGAATATTGTGCTCAGTTCTGTTTGCGTCACTACAGGAAGGATGTGGAAATCATAGAAAGGGTGCATAGATTTACAGGGATGTTGCCTTATGAGAATCAGTTGAGTGAACTTGGCCTTTTCTCCTTGGAGCGACGGAGAATGAGAAATGACCTGATAGAGTTGTTTAAGATGATGAAAGACATTAATCATGTGGATAGCAAAAGGCTATTCCCAGGGCTGAAATGGCTAGCACGAGAGCCACAGTTTTAACGTGCTTGGAAGTAGGTACAGAGGACATGTCAGGGGTAAGTTTTTTTATGCAGAGAGTGGTGAGCATGTGGAATGGGCTGCCGGTGGCGTTGATGGAGGTGGGTACAATAGGTTGTTTTAAAAGACTCCTGGACAGGTTCATGGAGCTTAGAATAATAGAGGGCTATGGGTAACCTTAGGTAATTTCTTAGGTAAGTACATGTTCAGCACAGCTTAGTGGGCTGAAGGGCCTGTATTGTGCTGTCAGTTTTCTGTTTCTATGTTTCAATTGAACACATCTACAAGGAGTGGTGTCACAGGAAAACAGCATCCATCATCAAGTAGTCCCACCATCTAGGCCATGTTCTTTTCTTGCATCTGCTATTAGGAAGAAGGTATAGGAGTCTCAGGAGCCACACCACCAGGTTCTGGAACTGTTATTACCCCTCAACCAACAAGCTCTTGTACCAGAGGGGATAACTTCACTCAACTTCACTCACCCATATAACCATATAACAATTACAGCACGGAAACAGGCCATCTTGGCCCTTCTCGTCCTAGTCCCACTGGCCTGCACTCAGCCCATAACCCTCCATTCCTTTCCTGTCCATAAACCTATCCAATTTTACTTTAAATGACAATACTGAACCTGCCTCTACCACTTCTACTGGAAGCTCATTCCACACAGCTACCACTCTCTGAGTAAAGAAATTCCCCTCACGTTACCCTTAAACTTTTGCCCCCTAACTCAAATCATGTCCTCTTGTTTGAATCTCCCCTACTCTCAATGGAAAAAGCCTATCCACGTCAACTCAATCTATCCCCCTCATTATTTTAAATACCTCTATCAAGTCCCCTCTCAACCTTCTACACTCCAAAGAATAAAGACCTAACTTGTTCAACCTTTCCCCGTAACTTAGGTGCTGAAACCCAGGTAACATTCTAGTAAATCTTCTCTGAACTCTCTCTATTTTGTTGACATCTTTCCTATAATTTGGTGACCAGAACTGTACACAATACTCTAAATTCGGCCTTACCAATGCCTTGTACAATTTTAACACTACATCCCAACTCCTATACTCAATGCTCTGATTTATAAAGGCCAACACACCAAAAGCTTTCTTCTCCACCCTATCCATGTGAGATTCCACCTTCAGGGAACTACGCACCATTATTCCTAGATCACTCTGTTCGACTGCATTCTTCAATGCTCTACCATTTACCATGTATGTCCTATTTGGATTATTCCTACCAAAATGTAGCACCTCACACTTATCAGTATTAAACTCCATCTGCCATCGTTCAGCCCACTCTTCTAACTGGCCTAAGTCTCTCTGCAAGCTTTGTAAACCTACTTCATTATCCACAATGCTTATTACCTTAGAATCATCTGCATACTTACTAATCCAATTTACCACCCCATCATCCAGATCATTAATGTATATGACAAACAACACTGGACCCAATACAGATCCCTGAGGCACACCACTAGTCACCCCATTACTGAACTTTTCCATCAACCTATGGATTCACTTTCATCTCATGTTCTTGATATTTATTGTTTATTTATCTATTGTTATTTAGTTTGTATTGTTTCTTTTCATATTTGCACAGTTTGGTGCCTTTTTTACAATTGTTGTCTGTCTTACTGTGTGGTGTTTCATTGATTCTATTGCATTTCTTTGTTCTACTTTGAATGCCTTCTAGAAAATGGATCTGAGGGTAGTACATGGTGACATATATGTACTTTGATAATAGACTTACTTTGAATTTTGAATTTTGAACACATCCTATGGCAGCTCATTCCATATGCTCACCACCTTCTGCTTGAAAAAGTTTAAAGTAAATTCATTATCAAAGTACATATATATCAACATATACTATCCTGCGATTCATTTTCTTAAGGGCATTCACAATAGAACAAAGAAATTTGTGAGTCCTGAGTCAGTGGTAGGGAAGCTACTGGAGAGAATTCTTAGGAATAGGATTGATGAGCACTTGGAACACTATGGCCTAATCAGCGAGAGCTAGCATGACTTTGCAAAGAAGTTGTGTGTTACTAAAGTGATTGAGTTTTTTGATGAGGTAATGACAGTGATTATTGTAGATGTAGCCTACATGGATTTAGTAAAGTGTTTGACACGGTCCCTCATGAAAGTCTCATCCAGAAGATTAGAAGGTGAATTGGTCGTTTGGATTCGGAATGCCTTGCCCATCAAAGACAGAGGGTAGTGGTTGAAGGGACTTATTGTAGCGGGAGGTCTGTGATTAGTGGCGCTCTATAAAGATCCATATTGGGACCTCTGCTGTTTGTGATGTATATAAATGACCCAGCTGAAAAAATAAACACGAGGAAATCTGCAAATGCTGGAAATCCAAGTACTCTCCAGCATTTTGTGTGGATGGGTGGGCTAGTAAGTTTGCAGATGATAGAAAGTTTAGTGGTGTTGGGTATAGTTTAGAAGATTGGCAAAGAATACAGCAGTTGCAGATATGGGTGGGAAAATGGCAGATGGAGTTTAACACAGCCAATTGTGAAGTGTGCCTCTTGAAGGGTCAAAGAGAAAGAGGCAGTATACTGGTAAGGGCAAGAGAGCAGAGGGATTTTGGGGTCCAAGTTCGTAGCTTCCTGAAAGTGGCTACATAAATTAATAGGTTGGTTTAGAGGAGGTAAGGATCATCGCATGCTTGTCTTTATTAGGTGAGACATTGAGTCCAAAAGTCAGGAAGTTATGTTGCCGCTTTACTTTATAAAACTGTGGTTAGGCCACATTTTTAGTATTGCATACAGTTCTGGTCACCCCATTATAGAAAGAATGTCAAGGCTTTGGAGGGGAGGTAAAAGAGGTTTACCAGGATGCTGCACTTTAGAGTGCATAGGATTTCATGAGAGGCTGGGTCAACTTGGATTGTTTTCTCTGGAGTGGTGGAGGCTGAGGGGAGATCTGTCGAGTCGAAGTTTATAAGACAAGGCATAGATAGAGTAGACCGATAATACCATTTTCCCAGTGTTGAAATATCTAAGAGGGCATGCATTTAAGAAGATGTGTGGGGGAAGTGTTTTTTGTACACAGAGAGTGGTGGGTGTCTAGAATGCATTGCCTGGGTAGGTGGTAGAGGCAGATACATGAGGGACTCTGAAGAGACGTTTAGGTAAGCACATGAATGTGAGGAAAATTGAGAGACATGGGCATTGTGTGGACAGAGGGGATTAGATTAGTTGGCACTCGATTGTTAATTTATTCAATTCAGCATAACATTATGGGTGAAGGGCCTGTTTCTGTGCTGTACTGTTCTAAATATAATGGAATGAATGAAAAACTACACACAATGTTGGATAAACATCTAATGTGCAAATACAAAAAAAAAATCAGATAGATAGAAACATGGAAAAATAAATATATAAATAGTAGCTTGGGTTGGCTATTTGGAGAGACTTGGTACATCACCGAGTTTGGCAAAATGTTTGCAGACATTTAATCTCCATTTGAGAAGCCAGCGGCAGAGCGCACTTGAAGGTATTGTCTGCTCAGAATGCCAGCTTACATACTCCTCCAGGGTCTCAATGGATACTGATTAGAGAACATGAATTGTCGAGTCCATCAGGTCCTTCCCCCTCTCACTCTAAACTAGTTATAGTCTCCCCTACCCAAGGCAAAAGACTGTTGCCATCCAGCTTATTTATGCCTCTCATAATTTTAAGCGTTTCTGTTAGGCTGTCCCTTCCCTGGTAAACTTCCTCCTATGACACAGGCCTCCTAGTCCTGTCAACATTCACCTGAATCTTCTCTGCATTCTTTCCAGTTCGACACATCTTTCCTGTAACAGGGTGATGAAACCTGCACACAGTAGTTCAATTTCAATCTAAAGTTACAGTAATTCTTTTCACATTAATTTTTTTTTCATAATTTGATTCTTTAAATATAGAAATATTTAACCTTTTTCCCTTAACTGAAGCAGTTGCATTGCTTTGCATAAGGTTTCAGACAGCTCTGTGTCACATAACGTTGACAAAAACTGACCAAATACAAAAATACACTAAATATGGTATATTTTCATGCAAAATCTATTTTCACTACATTGCCATTATTAACTTTTAGAAGAGCTGGACCAGCTGGAAAAATGAGCTGAAAAATGGCCGATGGAGTTTAACACAGACAAGTGTGAGGTATTGCACTTTGGAAGGAAAAACCAAGGTAGGACATACAAGGTAAACGGTAGGGCACTGAGGAGTGCAGTAGAACAGCAGGATCTGGGAATACAGATAAAAAATTCCCTAAAAGTGGCGTCACAGGTAGATAGGGTCATAAAGAGAGCTTTTGGTACATTGTCCTTTATAAATCAAGGTATAGATTTGAACAGTTGCAATGTTATGGTGAGGTTGTATAAGGCATTGGTGAGGCTGAATTTAGAGTATTGTGTGCAGTTTTGGTCACCGAATTACAGGAAGGATATTAATAAGGTTGAAAGAGTGCCGAGAAGGTTTACAAGGATGTTGCCGGGACTTGAGAAACTGAGTTACAGAGAAAGGTTGAATAAGTTAGGGCTTTATTCCCTGGAGCGTAGAATACTGAGGGGAGATTTGATAGAGGTATATAAAATTATGATGAGTAGAGAGAAAGTGAATGCAAGAAGGCTTTTTCCACTGAGGTTAAGGGAGAAAAAAACCAGAGGACATGGGTTAAGGGTGAAGGGGGAAAAGTTTAAAGGGAATATTAGTGGGGGGATTTTCACGCAGAGTGGTAAGAATGTGGAACGAGCTGCCAGATGAAGTGGTAAATGTAGGCTCACTTTTAACATTTAAGAAAAACTTGGACAGGTACATGGATGAGGGGTGTATGGAGGGATATGGTCCAGGTGCAGGTCAGTGGGATTAGGCAGTAAAATGGTTCAGCACAGCTAAGAAGGGCCAAAAGGCCTGTTTCTGTGCTGCAATGTTCTATGTTTCTATGGAGTGAAGTTAAGCAAAAGATAAATCCAACAGACAGTGTCCTATATAAAATGTCCCATTCTGAGGTAACCTGTGAAGGGCACCAATCTTGGAGATCCTCATGTGTTGCTGACTCACAATGATGAATAATAATGTCCTTGGGGATGTACAAAACTGAGAAATCATTACAATATTTGCACTGTCTTTCATTAACACCACAAATTACTTCAACTCTACATACTGAATCACACCTATCATGTGTATATATGTCTGTCTATCTACATACATACATACAAACACACACACTCGCTTTTATAAAACCTAACACATTTATTTTTCAATATAGTCTCCTCTTATATTTGGTCCAGCAGTCGTGGAGCATACGGATCTTGGACCTCCAGAAAGTGTCTACAGGTGGGGTGATTGATAAGTTTGTGGCCTAAGGTAGAAGGAGATGAGTTATATAGCTCCCGTTACATGCACATCAACCCTTTGAGTGATTATGCAGAAAGTTTGAAGTTAATATCTCCTTCTACCTTAGGCCATGAACTTATCAATAGAACCTGATGAGTTAACTGATGGCATGGTGTCAGAGGACTGAAAACTTGCAAATGTTACTCCACTCTTTAAGAAAGGAGGGAGGCAGCAGGAAGGAAATTATAGACCAGCTAGCCTGACCACAGTGGTTGGGAAGATTCTGTAGTCAATTGTTAAGGATCGGGTTAAGGAGTACTTGGCGACGCAGTATAAAATAGGACAAAGTCAATATGGTTTTCTTAAGAGCATATCTTGCTTGACGAATCGGATGGAATTCTTTGAGGAGATTACAAGTAGGATAGATAAAGAGGATGTAGTGGATGTTGTATATTTGGATTTTTAGAAGATCTTTGACAAGGTGCCACACATGAGGCTGCTTTCCAAGTTAAGAGCCCATGGTATTACAGGAAAGCTACTAGCATGGTTAGAGCATTGGCTGATTGGTTGGAGGCAGCAAGTGGGAATAAAAGGATCCCTTTCCAGTTGGCTGCCACTGACTATTGATGTTCCACAGTGATTGTTGTTGGGACCACTTCTTTTTATGCTGTATGGAATAAATGGCTTTGTGGCAAAGTTTGCAGATGATATGAAGATTGGTGGAGATACAAGTAGTGTTGACAAAACAGGAAGGCTGCAGACTCACTAAGTAGATGAAGGGTCTCAGCCGGAAACGTTGGCTACTCTTTTCTCACGGATGCTGCCTGACCTGCTGAGTTCTTCCAGCTTTGTACTTATTCTTTGATCCATAGCATCTGCAGATGCATTTTTGTGACTGAGTAGAATGACAAGAGGGTGGCAAATGAAATACAATGTTGGAAAATGCATGGTCATGCACTTTGGTGGAAGGAAGTGCAGACTATTTTCTAAATGCGGAGAAAATCCAGAAGTCTGAAATGCAAAGGTACTCGGGAGCCCAAGAGGTCTAGAATATAAGAGCAGTGATGTGTTGCTGAGACTTTGTGTGTGGCATCCGTTGGTCTCGAGAGACCATGGATCTGCGCCTGGAGTTTCCAGGGCACAGGCCTGGGCAGGGTTGTATGGGAGACTGGCAGTTGCCGGAGACCGACCTTCCCCTCTCCACGCTACCTATGTTGTCCAAGGGAAGGGCACTAGGACCCATGCAGCTTGGCACCGGTGATGTCGCAGAGCAATGTGTTGTTAAGTGCCTTGCTCAAGGACACAAACACACTGCCTCAGTTGAGGCTCAAACCAGTGACCTTCAGGTTACTAGTCTGATGCCTTGCCCACTAGGCCATGCGCCAACACGAAGACTTTATAAGGCACTAGTAAGGCCTCACCATGAGTGTTGTAAACAGTTTTGGTCTTCGTCAGCGAAAAGTGTGCTGGCATTGGAGAGGGTTCAGAGGAGGTTTACAAGATGATTCTGGGAATGAAGAGAATTAATTCTGCTCCTATGTCATATGGTCTCATGGAAAGGGTTTTCATATGAGGAACGCTTAATGGCTCTAGGCCTGTATTCACTGGAATTTTGGATGGGGGGTGTGGAATCTCATTGAAACCTTTTAAATGTTAAAAGGCCTAGACAGAGTAAATGTTTTCCATTGTGGAGGAGTCTAAGACCAAAGAGCACAGCCTCAGAATAGAGGGACATCCACTTAAAGCAGATTTGTGGAGAAATTTCTTTAGCCAGAGGGTGGTGATCTTGTAGAATTTGTTACCACTGATAGCTGTGGAGGCTAGTTCGTTGAGTGTATGAAGGCAGAGATTGATAGGTTCTCGATTGGCCACAGCATCAAAGTTTATGTGGAGAAGGATGGGGAGTGGGGCTGAGGGAGGGGAAAAGAAGACCAGCCATGATTGAATGGTGGAGCAGGCTCAATGGGCCAAATGGCTGAAAAGTCTGCTCCTATGTCTTATGGTCTTTTGTCTTATAATCACCATTATGCTCTGGGTAAATGTCTGTGGCTATCCACTGTATTTATGCCTCTTATCACCTTTTACATCTCCAGCAAGTTTAATCCTCCTTTGCCCAAAAAGAAAAGCCCGAGCTCATTCAACCTATCTTCATTATAAATGCCCCCTAGTCTAGGCAGCATCCTGGTAATCTCCTCTGACCCCTTTCTAAACCTTCTGCAACTAATTGTTGTCTGGTTTCATTGATTCTATTGTCTATTGTCTATTTTATTTACAATGTACTGCTCTGTTGTAGGAAAAATCACCTGATGTACCTGTGAAACGATCAACAGCCGTCTGACCATCTGGAACACCACTTTGGTACGTACTTACATCTGCTACCAGATGCATGTTCACTGAGGATCTCTCCTCCTGGGACTTGGAAGCTCACTTGTTAGAGACCAAGTTGGGAAACTGGGTTGTAGGGTTGGGGAGGTGGGTTCAGGAGGTTGCAGCATTGTGCTGGAGAGGGTTGGGGTCACAGTCAGGCTGAGATCAGGTGTTGGGGTATTTGCAGAGGACTTGAAAGGGTAGGTCGGAGTAGCCTATCTCCCATGGACCCAATCAGTCTGGTGGCCCAAGTCTGAATAAAACAGCTTCTGTATTCAGAGCGAAGCTCTGGTTCTGCCTAAAGAGATCCAGTCCACTCCTGGGTTCCACATTCACTGGAGGATTCTGGAGATGCAGCATCAATCCGTGACTAGTGAACTCCACTAGATGTCACTGCATTTGTCTACAATCCTCTGTGATAATGGAGCACTTGAAGGCCTCTAGTATTATTTCAGAGCCAAACTGTGACATAGCAGTCATTTAAAGGGAATAGCTTTCAGTACAGTGTAAATAATCATTGCTCAGGTCAGTAATCAGCAACAGTACACCGGTCAGTGATCTATTATAGAAAATGGAATATTACAGCACAGTACAGACCCTTCGGCTTACAACGTTGTGCCAAATTTTTAACCTATCAATCTAACACTCCGACATAACCCTCCATGTTTTTTATTATCCATATGCCTATCACAGGTTCTCTCAAAATTTTCACAAGAGAATTGGATGGAAACTTGCAAAAGTAATATGTTCAGGGCTAAGAGGAGCCAATGGGGAAATGAGAATAACTGGCAGTTCTTTTAAAGAGCAACCATAGCAAAAGTGGTTCTTGAACCAACTGGCAAAACCCTAATCACTATGGTTTCGCAACACTGTTGCTACTTTGATCACTTTGCACTTAAGAGGACTTATGTTTTGTTTTATTTTTTGTTCTTTCTTGTATAACTTTTGTTTAGGTTTTGTTTATCTAATGCTACGTATTTGTGATGCCTCTGTAAGATTTTCAATGCCCCTATCCATACATATACTTGTGCACAAGACAATGAACTCAAATTTTACTTTTGCCTCTTTGCTGCCTAACTTTACACCTGTATTCAAAGCAAATAATTCCTTTGGCATATCCAAATGCAGCCCAGTGTGTGGCCTGAACCAGAATGTGGCATGCACTGTGAGGGTATTTGGTTTGATGACTGCAAAGTTCTAAACACAAATGAAGATCTTAAGTCCTGTTCACTATAGATCGGTATGGGAGGTTATACAATAGCTTACCTACTGTTCAAAGACTAGTTGACTTCCCTGTTTATCCTCCATGGTGAGTTTAGCTGCCAATACTCACCATTTGAGTGATCGGTCCCTGCCGCCCCCCACCAGGGAGGTGATACTTCCAGCTAACTAAGTACTTTAAACACAATTCATTCACAAATTTAAATTTAGATAAAATTCTTAAAACACATTTAAAACTCGCAGAGGAATTCTGTCTTATAAAAGATTCTCAAAACACAGGTACACTTCCTATAAGCTAGAAATACATACCAATGAATTGCAGATGAACAAATTGTCCATTGTAGAAATCAAAGGAAGAGGAATGAATTCTAGTTCACCCCACATTTCTGTCATTCTACTTGTTGTTCTTGGCCATTCCTAACAAGCCTGACTGCACTCTTGCGTTGATACTATTCTTTTGCCACTTGGGTAACTGCACACATGTGATATTTTTTTCAGATACCTTTTCACATAGATTGTCTATAAGTTTCTGGAGTAGAGTTCCCAGGTACCTACAATTAATGCAGTGAGAGGTGACTCTCATGAGTACATAAATCTTCCACTATTTATAGATCAGCTATTTACTATGCTAAATGATAGTATCAATCTGGTTTGCAAGTTTTCTTGAATTATATAACTTTTCCAGTTTTAATTTATATTAAGGACAATAACGTAATTCTATTGTTTTTAACTGCATTTCTTGAGCACTCGGCCTCATGCTGTGGGACAACATCTTATGCTGTATAGATAGTGTTGTTTGTTTACAAAGTTGCCCTTTCAACATTAGACTAATTATTGCTTGCCATTTGCATTAAGAAATGAAGACTGGCTCCCATTTATGACAAAAACCTGAACAAAGAATATAGCTTAACTTACTCAAAAACCAGTCTTTGATCTCCAGAGATGTCAGCTACTGTGTTGGAAAGCTGAGTTTGGCAAAAAATGCCCACTGGCCCTGGACAGTAAATTTCCATCACAGCACACATAACTCTAACACTGGTTCTCCTACTTGTGCAGTTTTCAGGCATTCTGTCTGTAGAGAAGGAGCCTTATGGTTAGCTAAGTATCTGTAGAATGGAAAATTAAAACACAATACCATAAGATATAGCAGCTGAATTAGGCCATTCAGCCCATTGAGTCTACTGCACCATTTGATTATGCTGATTAACCCTCTCAACCCCATTCTTCTGCCTTCCCCCATAGCCTTTGCCACTCTTACTAATAAAATAGTTATGAACCTCTCTTTAAATATATGCAATGACTTGGCCTCCCCAGCTGTATGTGGCAAAGAATTCCACAGATTCACCATCATCTGGCTCAAGGAATTCCTTCCCAACTGTGTTCTAAAGGAACGTCCTTATATTCAGAGATTGCACCCCCCCCCCCCCCAGTCCTAGACTCTTACACTATTGGAAATATCCTCTCCACATCCACTCTTTGTAGGCCTTTCAATGTTTAGTAGGATTCAATAAGACATCCCCACCCACTCCTCTAAACCCAGAGCCATCAAACACCCCTCGTTTATTGATTGTCATCTATCTGATTAAGAGGAGGCAATGCACCACATTCTTTTAAGAATACTCAATTCCTTTAACAGGAGGCACAAGATATTCTGCAGATGGTGGAAATATGGAGCAATACACACAAAATGCTGGAGGAACTCAGCAGTTCAGGCAGCATCTATGGAGAGAAACAGATAGTCAGTGTTTTGGTTGAGACCCTTCACCATTATGTGTGTGTTGCTCCTTTTAACAGGAGGTTGGTGATGAAATCTGCACCACATAGTGTGATTCATGAGGTAAAGCTGCAACATTTTATTCTAATTCTGTGGTTTCTTTGCTTACCAGGACCTGAGATTCAATGAAGAGTTGGCGGAAGATCAGAACCCCAGCTGCTGCTGAGTTCTAAGATTTAATTCTAGTTAAGAGTTGCAGAGCGAACAGATTTGTGGGAATTTATTTCGCCACTTGGGATGTGTCCCAACGGATTGTGCTTTTCATATTCCGAGAAACTGATGCTATAATGCAGCAGAATTCGAAGAAGAAATGACCTAATTCTCGGAACTGGCCACATGATTCAGGTGATGGGCCATGACCCAACCCATGGTACGTTCTGAGGTCACTGCCACGGAACGAGAGTTTCTCTGTGAGCCTGTGGTTTAGTGCCTACTCCAGGTTCATTGACCAGTAATATCCAGCCTAATTTTTCACTTCAGATCTCTAAGGTTTGGTATGACAGGCTCCAACAAATATAAATGAGAAAAGAAAATTCCACTTATTGCAAGATGGAAAAACTAAGCAAACAAATTTGATTTTTGGAGAAAATGGCACATAGCCAAGGTTGAAAGGGAAAGGGCAATATAAGTATAACCTTTTCATCTAATTATTAAAATCCTTAAGTATATTTTAATATGTATCATAAAACCTATTGATATAACATTGTATATTGTAGTGCTGTCTTCTTTTGCACACATATTAGCTTTAGTTATAATGCTGTTATAAAATGCAAAGTCAATTATACTACTTTTATATTTTTACAATATTAAAAACATTGCTTTTCTTGATGCTAATGATCTTTTGACCCTACTTCTGTACTTTCATATAAGTCTACAATAACACTCACTTTGTACTAGATACTTCTATCAAACTTATGTCCTGTCTCTGTGAGTGCCTTCATCAGGTGACACAGAAATAATGAATCTAAAGTCAAACTGTTGCCTCCAGGTACTCACAGGGCAGAAAAGTCAAAGCACCACATATATCTATGAATGCGGAGCAGACTCAATGGGCAGGCCTAATTCTGCTCCTAAGAATAAGCAATGCACACCCTACCAAAAGTATCAGTAGAGCCAATCGCTCAGCACTGACAAATAACTTTATTTTCCAAACTGTTTCAAAACTTTCCGAGATGATCTAATTAATTGCCTTAGAATTTGAGAACTTGCCTGAAACTGGTTGTGTCTGAAATCCGGTAGATGTGTTGTCAGGGTGATCTCTCTGGCTGTTTCATGAGGTGATTAGCTTTGAGTTACATGACAAGGCTTGGAGTGTATTCATGCCATAGCAGTAGTAGTAGTAGTATGAATGCTCAACTCAAGTATGATGTTCTCCCAAGGGGAGTTGTCTATTGGTGGGCTCTCAGCTGGCAGTAGAAGCTGATCCAGGATCCACATATTCTGGTGCAGTGTGGACAAAAGTAGTTCTTATGTAGCCCTCTATCATCTTGGACATTGGATTTGTCTTTGGTGTTGTTCTGATTACCTCTCCTTCCTAAAATGAGCAGGAATCTTCAGATTAGCCACATTGTTTGGAGAAACAATGGAGCAACCCTTGCAGAAGTTAAAAGTGACAGAAAGAGCCTACTTAGGATTTGTAAAGAGCTGGATATTTGTCTAATAATCAGGGCTTCAGCTAAGGCAACAGTATTAGAAATGAAAGGGCTTTTAAAGATTATCATGCTGATCCTCGTAGTTTGCTGCCTAGACCAAGCTGATAAAGGCCTTACTGAGCTGATAGGACTTAGTAAATCACCTGGCAATAGATCAGTAGTGCTGGTGGAGTAACCATTCTGGCAGGCGGGCACTCACTCCACATAAAGCTGTGAGCAGTCCCTAGATCAGAGTAAAGCAAACTGTGTGATGTAATTCCCCTACGACCCTCATTCCATTATCTCACAGCTCCACATAGATCTTCTTGCCCTGGAGGTGTTAGAAATAAAATATTGTAAAGTATTGACTTATCTCTTTCAGTATATCTTTCCATGTTCTCTGATTTACCACTAAGGTGGTGTAAAGTATATGATGTTGTCCTGAACAAAGTAAAAGAAAATACACTCCTTAGTCTCTCTATGTACCCTTCCTGTGTAAATTAGAATCACATGTAATAACTGCTGAATTTCCTGGAGTTACTGAGTAATTTCCATCTAGCGACTGTAACATTGTTGCTACGCAACTGAACATATATTAAAGGTTTGATTTGAACCATTTGATATGAGACAATGTGTCCCATTTGTATTTCTTTTCTAAAGTGCATCATTCAGTTGTAGACAATATTCTGTTTAATTTGTACTGACCAGTGTGTGCAAAATTCTTGTGCAATTTTTGCCCGGTGACAACATGTGCACACTGAATTTTTTTTATGTGAAGTAGACTACCAAGTCCAGTTTGTTGCTTAAAAGAAATAAAATAATACACATCATTATTTCTCATATGCTATAGGACAGCATATCATAATATCAATCATTTCACATGCTATTAAAGTTGTTTGAAATGGCCATTAAGCCATTTGGTTTTAAATGAACTAGCAGTTCTTTTGCTTATTTGGAATTCGACATACTGAATCATTAATTCCTTCAATAAAAACAGTATAAATAAGCCAGTTCTAAAATTTGCAGACAAATCATCGTAAACTCGATGTTGTCAACATTGTCCGCATCAGAAAGTAGGAAAGGAAATGAGATTGTGTACAATTGTGACATATACTTAACATGCCAATGAGGTAGAGGGTGACAACCTTTAGTGCGCAGTTTAAATACCTTTGTGCACTAGTAGCAAAAGATGTGTGTGCACACACGCACACCCATCTTACAGGGAACATTGGTGCAGACTAAGACAGGAAACATTAGAGGTATTCCTTGAGTTTAATGGAACTGGAGATTCAAATGGTCCCAGAACTGTCTGGTTCCTTCAGAATATTTGATGAAACTGTATTTGAATTAAATTGAGTATCCTAAATTCCTGTGTTAAAGCAGGTTCCCCAGAAACACACAAGTACACTCAGTGGCCACTTTATTAGATGCCTCCTGTACCTAATAAATTGTACTCTGTACATTTGTGGTCTTCTGCTGCTGAAGCCCATGCACTTCATTGTTGTGCATTCTGAGATGCTCTTCTGCACACCACTGATGTAATGTGTGGGTATTTCCTGTCAGCTGGAACCAGTCTGACCATTCTCCTCTGACCTCTCTTATTAACACGGCTCTTTTTCCTCACAGAACTGCTGCTCACTGGATATTTTTTGTTTCTCACACCATTCTCTTTAAATTCTTGTGTCTGTTGTGTGAGAAAATTCCAGAAGATCAGGAGTTTCTGAAATGCTCAAACCACCTCATCTGGCACCAACAATCATTCCACAATCAAAGTCACTTCGATCACTTTTATTCTCCATTCTGATGTTTGTTCTGACTAACAGCTGAACCTCTTGACCATGTCTGCAGGCTGTTGTGCACTGGTTGCTGCCACATGATAGACTGATTAGATATTTGCATTAATGAGCAGGGGTACCTAATAAAGTGGCCATGGAGTGTTTGTAAAAATGTAGTGGTTCAGCTGCTAGCTTGGCAGATGAGTCTGACATCCTTTGGAAGTGACGCACCCTCACTTTTGTTTCGATCGTCAGGAAACTGGAGGGTGGTCTAAATAGGGGAAGGAATAGCACCACAGCTTAGCTCATTATCCAGCTTCCAGGCCAGAGGTCATGTGTGTGTGCAGTTTGTACCTTTTCTCTGTGACTGCACAGGTTCCTCAGTGGGAAGTGAGGGAAATGAGGTACATATGAAATGGGATTAATGAAGGATTATTGTAAAGGGGTGGTCAGCATGGACTCCGTGGGTGAAAGGCCTGTTTCCATACTGTATTCCTCCATGACAAGATACAGTCACAGAGTGCAGGTACAGGCCCTTTGGCCTGACAAGTCTATGCCAACCATGCTGCCCACCCAGCTGGTCCCAAGTTCCTCTGTTTGGCCATATCCTGCCAAGTGCTTCCCCTCCAGGTACCTATACAAACTTCTTAAATGTTAACATTGTACCTATCTCAACCATTTCTGTAGTTCCCTGCATATACCCACCACCCTCTGCATGAAAAAAAAGCCTATTAAACCTTTCCCCTCTCATTTTAAACTAATCCCCCTAGTTTTGGCTGACCCAATCCTGGGTAAAAGACAGTTACCACCCTCCTTATCTATGCCTCTCATAATTCAGAAAAAAGAAACCCCATTCCCCTCATTCTACCGTGTTCCAAGCCTGGCCAATCTCTCTCTTTAACTCAGGCCCTTTAGACCTGGCAACATTCTCAGCAGTGTTGCTGTTACACCTGGGTTCAGCTCCACCGCTGCCTGTAGGGAGTTTGCACGTTCTCCCCGGGACTGCGTGGATTTCCTCCAGGTGCTCTGGTTTCCTCTCACAGTCCAAAAATGTATGGGTTAGTAGTTTAATTGGTCACATAGATGTAATAGGTGGCCTGTTACCATACTGAATCTCTGTATAACTAGATACATAAATAAATGATCTCCTCTGCATTCTTTCCACTTTACCCTTGTCTTTTCCATAACATTGTAACCAACCCTAGAAACAAGTGTGGCCTCAGCAATGAAATATACAAATGCAAAATTACATCCCAGCTCCTGTAATCAATAAAGAAAGGATTGCTAATATTAGTTAAAGGAACTGGAGCATCAAATGGTCCCAGAACTGTCTGGTTCCATCAGCATTCTTGATGAAACAGCTGTGAGAAGAGATTAAACTAAAAATTAGATTAAATTTCACAGTATCATTCACAGTTCTTGTTCACTCATACAAACCAGCCAGCCTCAACCAGTTGCTCCTAGCCTTCAGTTACCTTGTTCCCTTGTCGAGTTAAGTATCTGTTCTCTCTTGTCTTGTGGCCTGTCACTGCTTGTTATTTTGCAGTTTATTATTAAAGTGATAGTTCAACGCTAAATAATCTCAGCTGCTCTGCATTTGGGTCAAGACATCTCTGCTTTTACTTAGTGGGTGAGTGATCCAGCGATTAACCCAACGGGGTTTGCTTGCCTAAAACAAGTCATTTGTCAGCATAAGCATACGACCCAGAAAGCATTCACCATCTGCTGGCCACTCTCAACCAATCCTCCACCTTGATACAGCAACCCCGTGCCAGTCAATCCCCTCCCATGGAGTCCTCGATTCTGGTGCCTGAACGCTTTGATAGATCCCCAACCTGATGTTGCGACTTCCCATCCCAGTGTGTCTTACACCTCAAGCTCCAGCCATCTCTGTAAGTTATGGACTGAGCCAAGATTGCCTTCATCATTTCTCTCTTGAATTGGGTGAACTCTGACCCGGGCTGCCACTGACTGAGACAATAAAATTCCCACGTGTAACCAATATGAAGGTTGTACTGCTGATATTTGCCGGGTTTACGACCATCCAGGAAATGGAAACGAGGCAGCGGATCAGATATTCACGCTTGGTGCTAGATACACCTGGAATTCAGGACACTCGTGGCAGTGAGCAGCTGGAATGCAGAAGCACAGATAGCCCATTATCATCATCGCCTCTCAGAGCACTTAAAAGACGAGCTGTCCATGGACTTCAAAAGTCTCATCACATTGGCCCACCGAATTAACAACCATCTTATGGAATTGTCCTCCAGATCATCAGCCAGAACCCCAGTTCAGTTCACAGAATCATTTCAGGCTATGGGACCCTCATCATCGACATCTCCAGAGCCCATGTATTTAGGGAGAGATCCCCTAACTTCCCAAGAGCGTAAGGGTCAAGGAGGAAGAGCTTGGCTGTTCACTGCAGAGCCGCCAGTCACCCACACATCAAAAGCCCACTGCGTCCAGGAGAAGTGCACCATCAAGTAGAGATGAGTGGCTTTCTATCTGGTAAACTCTCCCCAGCCTCTTGTTCCAGCACCATAGCCCGACTCACTCTTTCTGTTCCCCTCCACACTAAGACTATTATGCACACAGGAGGCTTTGGTGGATTCTGGCACAGCAGGTAACTTTCTGGACCGGACTCTGCGTGTGCAGCTTGGATTCCCTACCAAACCTATCTCTTACCATTTCCACTTCACAGACATTGAGCAGCGTTCCTTGGGGTCTGGCGTGGTCACAGTATGCGCAGGGACTGTGCACATAAATATTGGAGATCACCACAAGTCCACCCAGTTCCTCCTAATCAACTTGTCCAACACTCCTCTCATCTTTTAGCTCCATTAATAATCCTCTCTTAGCCTGGTTGTCTGGTTCATTACTGAGTTATGGACACAACTATCTGGCCACCTGCCTGTGACCTCAGTTGACCTCACCTTGTAAATCAGTGGAAGATGGGGGTTTTCATCCCTGCATTGACTCAACAAGATCAGCAATATGAACCGTTACCCTCTCCCCTTGATCGATAGCAGATTCGAAACATTCCGTGGGCCCTTTTATCTCTCATGATTCCTTGTTTGTTTTTATCTCTTCTCCTTTTATTTTTCTCAAAGGCACTGTCCCATTTCAGTTTCCTTACACATGCTCCCTTAACCTTTTAGACTCTATTTAAATGAGGATGTAGATTTGTAAATGAATAATATAGAGATGAAAACAGATTTATGCACAGAGGAAATGGAGAGTTTGGATCCCACTGGCAGGAAGGAAGTAAATACAGAATGCTCACCAGATACAAACTGTCCCAGCACGTGTACACGAGAAGCCAAGACAGTCAAGGACACAGTCCATTGTTTGTAATTTGTGCACAGTACCTCATTTCTGACAAGCAAATGAATTGAGTGAACAGTGTCCTTCTTACTCTGAAATTTTCTCTGATCCCATTGATTATTTTAAAAGTTCAATGGGTCATCAATAACAGATTGAGCAAGGAAACATTTACTAAAAATCCTGCTTAACAAAAAGGCTCCTATTTCTACTGCTTTAAATAGCTACAGGACTTCAGGAAATCCTAATCCATTTTAAAGGTAGCACATTGAATTGTGGTATGATGTTGAAAGGGGGCAGCCAGATTACTCACTGCAGTATCCTGTCTCAACACACTCTTTATACCATCCTTCTGTATGGTCCCCACCATTCAGACCATGCTTTCTTCTCACTGCTGCCATCAAGAAGAAAGTACAGGAGCCTTGGGTCCCAAACCATCAGGTTCAGGAGCAGTTATTACCCTTCAACCACCAGGCTCCTGAAGCAGTATGGATAACTTCACCGGCCTTGACTCTGAACTGATCAACAAACACAACCTATGAACTCACTTTCAAAGACTCTGCAACTCATATCCTCAGTATTAATTAATTAGTTGTTTGTTTGTACAGTTTGTCTTCTTTTGCACGTTGGTTGTTTGTCAGTCTTCATAGTTTTACTTGCCTTCTCCCCATAACCTTTGATGGCCTACCTATATAAGAAGCTATCAATCTCCACATTAAATATACTCAATGATTTGTTCTGCACTGCCATCTATGGTAATAAATTCCACAGATTCACCACCCTCAGGCTAAAGAAATTCATCCTCATCTCTCTTTGAAATGGATGTCCTATTCTTCTGAGACTGTGCTTTCCGTTCTAGACTCCCTGACTATAGGGAATATACCCTCCACATCCACACTGTTTAGGCCTTTCAATATTCAATAGGTTTCAATAAGATCTCCCCTCATTATTCTAAGCACCAGTGTGTACAGGCCCAAAGTCATCAAATAGCTTTTAATATGTTAACACTTTCATTCCTGGATCTTTCTCATGAAACTCCGCTGCACCCTCTCGAATGGCAATACATCTTTTGTCACATAAGGGACCTGAAACAGCTGACAATACTCCACGTGTGGCTGAACCTATGCCTTGTACAGCCTTAACCATTACGAGGTCTTATCACTACCTTATTATCTTATCACAACTAATTCCTCCACAATCTCTTCAGCAAACTCCTTCAGAACCTTGTAATGTAGTCCATCTGGTCCAAATGAGTTATCTACCTTCAGGCCTGTCAGCCTCCAAGCACCTTCTCCTTAATAATAGCAACCGCATTCACTTTTGCCCCTGACATTCTCGAATTTCCAGAACACTGCTGGAATGTTCCCACAGTGAAAACTGGTGTAAATTACTTAATAAGTTTGCCTGCCATCTATTTGTTCCCCACTAGCTGATTATAGTAATTGAAACTGTCAAAGACTTGGCCCAAGATGTTGACAGCTTTTTCCTTTCTATAGATGTTGCCTGACTTGTTGAGTTGTTCCACATTTTGTAGGTTGCTCTGGATTTCCAGCATCTGCAGAATCTCTTGTGTTCATAATGAGCAAACTTTCCTCCCCAGAGGATGTCGGACTCAGGACTGCGATGGGCTGAGATCTTGCAGCTGCTGTCGGTTTTGTGCTCTGCTGGGGCTGACCACTGATGGAGGATCAGCACCTCGCTAACTGCAAAACCAAGACGAGAAGATTATGAGCAATCAACACCAACTCTTTGAATGTGCCTCATTAGTATTGTTTTCAACAATCCCTTCACCTTAACCTTTACAAAATACCAACAGCTTCTGAGGTACAGAATTTCACAAATTTATAATATACTAAATAATAAGAGAATTAGATCAGGAATTTTAATTCTACAATGTTTGAGTACTTCCACTAGTTACATATACAATCATGGTGAGGTCCAGCTAAGAACTACATGAAACAATCATCAAACATGCAATTGTTCAGTAATTTCAATGAACCAATAATTATAAGACTACAAGACACAGGAGCAGAATTAGGCCATTTGGCCCATCGAGTCTGCACTGCCAATCATCATAGCTGATCCTTTATTTTTTCCGTTCCTCAGCCTCACTCCCCTGCCTTCTCCCTGTAACCTTCGATGCCATGGCCAATCAAGAACGTATCAATCTCTGCCTTAAATACACTAATAACCTGCCCTCCACAGCTGCATGTGGTAACAAATTCCACAAATTCACTACTCTCTGGCTAAAGAAATGTCTCTGCATCTCTGTTTTAAAAGGACCCCCTCAATCCTGAGGCAGCGCCCTCTTGTCCTAGACTCCTCCCAACATGAGAAATATCCTTTCCACATCTAATCTGTCTAGGCCTTTCAACATTCAAAAGGTTTCAATGAGGTTCTCTCCAGCCTTCTAAATTCAAGTGAGTACAGGTCCAGAGCCATCAAATATTCCTCACATTATAAACCTTTCATTCCCGGAATCATCTTTGTGAACCTCCTCTGAAACCTCTCTAATGCCAGCACATCTTTTCCAAGACGAGAACCCCAAAACTGTCCACAATACTCAAGGTGAGACCTTACCAGTGCCTTATGAAACCTCAGCATCACATCCCTGCTCTTATTTATAGACCTCTTGAAATGAATGCTAACATTGCATTCGCCTCCCTCAGCACTGACTCTGCCTGCAAGTTAACCTTTAGGATGTTCTGCCCAAGGAGTCCTAAGTCCATTTGCATCTCAGATTGTTGGAATTTCTCCCTGTTTAGAAAATAGTCTGAACCTTTATTTCTTCATGACCGAGTATTTTCCAACATTGTATTTAATTTGCCACTTTCTTGCCCATCCTCCTAATCTGTTTTAAGTCCTTCTCAGTCTTGTTGTTTCCTCAACACTACTTGCCCCTCCATCAATCTTCATATCATTTGCAAATTTGACAACAAAGCCATCCATTCCATCATCTAAATAATGATACAGCATAAAAAGAAGCTGTACCAACACTGACCTTTGTAGAACAACATTAGTCAACGGCAGACAACCATAAAAGGATTCTTTTATTCCCATGCGCTACCTCCTACAAATCAGCCAACACTCTAACCATGTTAGCAACTTTCCTGTAATACCATGGGCTCTCAGGTTGGTAAGCAGCCTTATAGGTGGCACCTTGTCAAAGGCCTTCTGAAAATCCAAATATACAGCCTCCACTACATCCTCTATCTATCCTTCTTGTAGTCTCCTCAAGGAATTCCAACAGGTATGTCAGAAAAGATTTTCCCTTAAGGAAACCATGCCAACTTTGTACTATCTTGTCCTTTGTCACCAAGTACTCCATAACCTCATCCTTAACAATTGACTCCAACACCTTCCCAACCACTGAGGTCAGGCTAACTAGTCTAGAATTTCCTTCCTGCTGCCTCCCTCTATTCTTAAAGAGTGGAATGACATTGCAATTTTCCAGTCCTCTGGCACCATGTGAGAGTCTAATAATTTTTGAAAAATCAATACTAATGCCCCCCAGTCTCTATTGCTACCTTTTTCAGAACCCTAAGGTGCAATTTATCTCATCCGGGTGACTTATGTACTTTTAGGTCTTTCAGCCTTTGAGCACCTTCTCCCTTGTAATAGTAACTGCAGTCACTCTTTTCCCACACATTCTTCAACATCTGGCACACTGCCAGTGTCTTCCACAGTGAAGACTGATGCAAAATACTCATTTAGTTCATCTGCTGTCTCCTTGTTCCTCATTATTATTTCTCCACCTTCATTTTCTAGTGGTCCTATGTCCACTCTTCTCTCTCTCTCTTTTATATTAATAAGTTTTTTTTCTATCTACCTTGATATTGTTTGCCAGCTTGCTTTCATATCTCATTTTTTCCCTTTATTTGCTTTCTGTAGGTTTTTAAAAGGTTCCCAATCCTCAACCTTCCCATTAATTTTTGCTACCTTTTATGACCTCTTTTGTTTTTACATTAGCTTTGACTTCTCTTGCCACCCATGGTTGTACTATTTTGCCATTTGACTATTTCCTCATTTTTGGAATACATCTATCCTGCACCTTCCTCATTTTTCACAGAAACTCACACCACTGCTGTTCTGCTGTCATCCTTGCCAGCATCCGCTTTAAAGGTTTCAAAGTCCATTTAATGTCAGAGAAATGTATAAAATATATATCCTGAAAAACCATCCATGAAAACAGAGGAGTGCCCCAAAGAATGAACGACAGATGAATGTTAGAGCCCCAAAGTTCCTCCAGCTCCCCCCCAGCACGAGTATGCAGCAGCAAAGCAACAATTCCCCCTCCCTTACCAGCAAAAAAACAGCATCAGCACCCACCACCGAGCACTCAAACATGCAGCAAAGACAGAGACTGGCAGTACCCCAAAGGCTACTTGTTCACCCGGTATTCGACATACCACAGGCTCTCTTCTCTCCCTAATAAGGAAGAATTTCACAGTGAGAGGGGAGACATAGAAAACAACTTGCTGATTTACGATGCTGTAAGTCTGTTGCGTCACTTTTTCAGAGCTCTGTGCCCAAAGAACTCGGGTCTCTAGGCACACAGCCAGCAGCCAGCTCGCTGCTTTCGACCTTCCGTGTTCCACGACAGACCAGATTCCTGCAGAGACACTGATTCAGTCATCTCCAGAGTCATGAGATCCTGGAGCTCCGAAGGCAAGCTGATCTGTTAGGCCACATCCTTGGAATATCGAAAAACAGCTAGTCATGAAACCCCAAGAATGAGTCTCATTCTTGCAAAGAACCAAAATCAGTATGTAACTCCAAATCAGGGTCTTCAAATGAACCCTGAAAGGGAAAAATAAAGATATTAAAGATGGAAGTAGATTTGGTTATGAAGATGCAAGCAAAGCAGTTGCCATTAGGTGCCATTGTCTCCTAAATTGGCCAACTCATTTTTCATACCACTGTAATTTCCTTTACTCCACTGAACTACTGTTGCATCAGACTTTTCTTTCTCCCTATCAAATTTCAAGTTAAACTCAATCATATTATGATCACTGCCTCTTAAGGGCCCCTTGACTTTTAGCTCCCTAATTGCCTCCAGTTCATCATATAACACCTAATCCAGTACACCTGATCAACTAGAAGGACCAAAGACAAACTGCTCTAAAAAGCCATCTTGGAAGCATTTAACAAATTTACTGTCTTCAGATCCAATACCAACATGATTTTTCCCAATCTACCTGCATGTTAAAATCTCCCATGTCACTCATAACACTGCCCTTTTGACACAATTTTTTATTTCCCGTTGTAATCTGTAGTCCACATCCCAGCTGCTGTTTGGAGGCCTGTGTATAACTGCCATCAGGGTCTTTTTACCCTTGCAGTTTCTTAATTTAACCAGAAGGACTCAACATCTTTTGATCCTATGTCACATCTTTCTAATGATTTGGTGCCATTTTTTACCAGTAGAGCCATGCCACTTACTCATTGAACATAAAACATAGAAAACTTACAGCACAATACAGGCCCTTCAGCCCTCAATGCTGTACCGAACATGTACTTACTTGAGAAATTATCTAGGGTTACCTATAGCCCTCTAATTTTCTAAGCTCCATGTACCTAGCCTAGAGTCTCTTAAAAGACCCAAACTTATCCGCCCCCACCACCATCATCGGCAGCCCATTCCACGCACTCCTCATTCTCTGTGTAAAAAGCTTGTCCCTGGGGGACCACGTGAGCAAACAATGGAGTAAGGCATGTTTGGCTGGGCTCCTGCCTGACCTTAGCTTTATTGTATATTTAGAATAGAGCTTTCTTTCAAATCTTATCAAAGTAAGTAAATAAGTCGTCTAAGTACATATAGCGAGAGTTACTTAGTTCTCTGACATGTGGTAATGGCATCTAAGTTTCAAAAATATAAATACACTGGGCCCACTAACACCAAGACGACTGACTCCGTAGTGCAAAGTTTAAGTGCTGACCATGAACGCGCAGATACCCTACCCCGCATGAACTCAGGCGAAATGGACACGGAAGACCTAAAGATTCGGCTCCTCTTGGAGCTAAAAATGGACATCTCCACGGTAATAAGAGCAGAGCTGAAAAACGCTCTCACCAAAGATCTCAACTACATGAAAAATGAACTGAAATATGCCCTCACCGAAGAATTCAACTACCTGAAAAACAAGATGAAGAATGCCCGAGCCGAAAATTTAAAGTACCTGAAAAATGAGCTGTAGGTAGTAAGAACCAAGTTAGCAAACAACGTGGCATGGACCCAAGTTGAGATTGACCAAGTAAAGGCTAATGTTAGACATGGAAGATGTCTTATCATCTTGGCCAGATGAAATGGTATCACTTCAAACCATCGTAAATGCCCTGAAATTGGAGCTGAAGGACTTAAGTGATGAATGTGAAGACATGGAAGGAAGAATGTGGAGGTGCAATATCCTTATTTTGGGGGTTGCTGAGGGGCCTGGGTCAAGTTCCACGGAGTCCATTTCTAGATTACTGTCAGAGGTGCTTAAACCAAACAAAGACATTCTTATTGACCGCTCACATCGGAGTCTCACACCAAAAGAAACAGCGATAAACCACATGCAATTCTAATTAACCTACATTATTATCAGGACTGTGTCAATGTTTTACATCCAGCTCAAAACCAGACCCCGCTTAACTACAATGAGAAACCCATCGCTACTTTTCCAGACTACCCAGCAAGGTTCACCAAAACTCGAGCTGCATTCACGGACGTCAGGAAACTGCTGCGTGACCAGCCAGATATCTGATATGATATACTGTTCCCTGCTTGACTCACACTACACACAAGGGGACGGAGAAAGAACTTCTAGACCTGGAGAAAGCCATGCCCTATGTAACAGAGCATATCGTCATGGCAGCAAAATGCAGAACATGATCACGGACCAGTAATGCATTTTTCACATGTGGAACTCTGGTGGGCTATTCAGAAACAGTTGCAGAATCGATAATGTTATCTTACTTCTGTTTAGATGTACAGTGGGTTAGCAGTGAAGAATCATATTTTGGAAGAATTAGAGAACTTTTATTTACAGTAATAAACAAACATGTCTTAACCCAGCCACGTGCTGGAACATTCTGGCAATCCCATGCATGCTCAGTGCTCTGTCCAATCATGTACTGGCACATCATTGCATGTGATGTCACCACATCTTATTTACCTTAAAAAGAAAAGCAATTAACAACATTAATCAAAGCAAATACATAATTCACCAAGTCTCTATCTCTGTGGGTTTATGAACACGAGTAGACCTCCTAAATGGTACACACAGATCTTGTGTTTCTTTGTTATTATTAATATGTTTTGTCACATCTGCATCCATTAATTGAATCTCTGAAGTAGGCTTTTTCTTGAGGTAATTGCGAATTCTTCTTACCACTGCTCCCTCCTCTGTTTGGACCATGTATGATCTGGGTTGTATTTCTTCAAGTACTGTAGCTTTCTGTGTCCATGTGTTCATTTTGTCCTGTATCCTCACTTCTTCTCCCTGATGCAGTTCAGGTAATGGACGAGAATGTCTATCAAAGTATATTTTCTACTTGGCTTCGTGTTCATCTTTCCACCTTTTCACTTGTTCACCTCCCTCTGAAGGCTCTCATCCATTGGTAGATTAGATCTCAAACATCGTCCCATCAAGAGCTGAGCAGGCGAAAATCACATTCAAGTGTACTTCAGTAGGCTAACAAGGCTTTATAAAAATCACTTACACTATCTTTTGCTTTGTACATCAGTTCCTTGACATTGCTGTTCCACTGTCTGTTCTGCTAGGCTATCTGTCCAGTCAACTTTGGCCAGCTCCTCCTTCATGGCTCCATAGTCTTCTTTGTTCATCTGCAACACTGACACCTCCGATCTGCCCTTATCCTTCTCAAATTGCAGATAAAAGCTTATCATATTATGATCACTACCTCCTAATGGCTCCTTTACTGCGAGATCGCTTATCAAATCCTGTTCATTACATAACACTAAATCCAGAATAGTCTTGTCCCTGGTCGGCTCTCGTACAAGCTGTCCCATGAATACATCCCGTAGGCACTCTACAAACTCCCTATCCTGTGGTTCTGCACCAACCTGATTCTCCCAGTTCACCTGTATGTTGAAATCCCCCATAACTACTGCGACATTACCTTTGCCACATGCCAATGTTAACTCCCTATTCAACTTGCACCCTATATCCATGCTACTGTATGGTGGCCTGTAGACAACCCCCATTTGGGTCCTTTTGCCCTTACTGTTCCTCAGTTCTATCCACACAGACTCTACTTCTCCTGACCCTATGTCCCCCCTTGCAAAGGACTGAATCTTATTCCTCACCAACAGGGCCACCCCACCCCCTCTGCTCACATTTCTGTCCCTACGATAGCATATATACCCTTGTACATTCATTGTACATTCAAAGAGGATTCGGATGTGGATGCAGTGGCTCCCTTAGGGTTGCTAGGTTGGTATTTGAGGCATATTTGACAAGAAGGCACCAATTCTGCAATTTTTTGATTCATTCCGGGCCAAAACATCACTTCCCGTGCCCTTCTCTTACATTTTTCAATGCCTAGTGGCCTTCATGAATTTTATCAAGCATATCATTACAGAGACTTTTAGGTATAACAATTCTACTACCTTTCTACAATATCCCAACCACAACAGACTTGTGGTTTCAATAATCTTGTACGACTGAGGTACAGTCATGCCTATTACCTGGCCATCCATCCATCACCACTTGTATTACCTGATCGAGAATTTTGTCCTTCTCTGTCTCAAAACACAGCAGTTCCAACTTTTTGGGAGCTACAGGTACAGTTTATATGATCATATCAATGAATACCTGAACAAATAACATTCCTGTGACTGTCTTTTGTTGTTGGATCCACAGCTCTGGAAAGTGTGTCAGCCATGTACATGAATTTTCCAGGTGTGTACGACACATTTAATGCATATCTTTGCAATTTGATCATCATTCGCTGAATTCGTAAAGGGCAGTTGCTTAAAGGATTGTTAAACAATCCAACCAACGGCCTATGATTGGTTTCAACATCAATAGATTGCCCTGACACAAACTGATGAAATCTCTCACAAGCAACATAATGCTGAGCAATTCTTTTTCAATTTAGGCATACTTTGTTTCTGGATCAGATATTGAACGAGATGCATATGCCACTGGTAACCACTCCTGATCATGTTTTTGGAGTAATACTGCCCCTAAGCCCACTTGAGATGCATCACATGAGATTTTGATGGGTCTCTCAGCATCATAAAATTTCAACACAAGCTCTTTTGTGAGTACTTTCTCAAGATTTTGCCATACCTTCTCCTGTTCATGATTCCAGCTCCATTCATTTCTCTTTTCTGTTAGCTGCCTCAATGGAGCAAGCTGTTCCAAGAGATTGGGTATAAATTTTCCCATATTCAGTTCAGTTCAGTTTCAGTTTATTGTCATTTAGAAACCACAAATGCCATGCAAGTAAAAAATGAGATAACATTCCTCCAGAATGATATCACAAAAGCACATGACAAAACAGACTACACTAGAAAATACACAGAAATTTTGGCAATCCCCAAATCCAGACTCCGGAGAGGCTGCTGCATATTAATATCGCACTACCATCTTAGCTCATTCCCCAGAAAAGAGCTCCAAACCCACCAGACAAAACAAGACTACCCAGACACAACAAGTCAGCAGACCAAATCTACAAACCAACAAACCAAAAACTAAAGCTACAAGACCGACACAAAACCACATAGTTACATATATATTTAACATATAGTGTTATCACTATATGTTATATTTAACATATAGTGACAACAGTGCAGACAATACCACAATTGATAAAAACACAGACCATGGGCACAGTAAAAGTAGTCCAAAGATGTTAAAAGACTATAAGTTCAAAAGAAACCACCACACGGTTTCCACAAGTCCTCAGGGTCCCGATAGACTTGTCATCCCACACAGGTGGCAGAAGGGAATACCCCCGCTATGGACTTCCAAGGTCTCAGCCTCACAGATGCAGCACACAGTCAAAGTGCCCCGACTGCAGCGGACTCTGATGTTACTTCTGTTTAAACGTATCATGGGTTAACAGTGAAGAATCATACTCTGGAAGAATTAGAGAATTTTTATTTACAGTAATAAACAAACACGTCTTAACCCAGCCATGTGCTGGAACATTCTGGCAATTCCATGCATGCTCAGTGCTCTGTCCAATCATGTACTGGCACATCACTGCACGTGATATCACCACAGATAGTTCCCTGCAGTGCCCAGAAAAAGTATTATGATTATCGTAGTCTTTTGTCATGGAAATATGTTTTCATTGTGGTCACTGTCGTTGAGATGTTAAAGCTTTTCTGGGGGGGAATATTTTCAAGGTTAAGTTTAATTTTGAATCTTCAATATGCTTAAACCACGTTGGATTCATCTCTCATTAATTGCCAGTTGTAAGTATATATATAATATGCTAAAATCCCAAACAATGTTGATATTTATAAGCTGGGGAAATTTCTAGAGCTTTTTTTTGCTTCTTAATTTAGGGTGGGTTGGGCAGGAGCTCAACCTGAATTAGAAGGCACTCAAGTAAACACTTAATGTGTGGATATGGTAATAAAGGGTTTTGGTTTTACCGTGTTTGTATAGGTGATGGGGGTAGGGATATTGCCAGACTTTTTGCTTCATACTTAGGCCTATCGTTGTTTCTATCTATGTATATTAGGAGACACGTATATGATATTCTACTTCCTTCAGTTCCATATGGTTAGTAATAATGTTTCATCTCAGACAAACGGTTGCTCTGTTAATTTAGTGAGTTGGAATGTTAAATCTGTTAATCACCCTGTAAAACGTAAAAAGGTGTTTACTGATTTGAAACACCTTAAGACTAATATAGCATTCCTACAGGAGACCTGCTTGCTTATCTCTGATCATTGTCGACTAAGAGAGGGATGGGTTGGTCAAGTATTTCACTCTAATTTTAACTCAAAGGCTAGAGGAGCGACTATAATAATTAGTAAAAATATGCAGTTGGTACAACAAGTGTTGAATCTGATCCAGCTGGATGGTACTTAATTGTAACAGGGCGCCTATATGGGCTGCCCATTATTCATTTCTATACTCTCCAAAATTTTGGTTTTGGTTCTACATTCATCTCATGGATTGGAGTACTTTACTCGTCCCCTCTGGCAGCAGTACGTACTAGTGATTGTACATCGTCCTTTTTTGAACTGCAACATGGCTCAAGACAGGGATGCTCTTTATCTCCACCCCTTTTTGCTGCGGTAATTCAGCCACTCGCCATTGCCCTGAGAACATCAGTTACTATCAAAGGCATCTCGAGGGCAGCTTTGGAATATGAAGTGTCACTGTACGTGGATGATATGCTATTGTATATCTCAGATCCAACTCCAAGTCTCCCCAATCTATCAATATTGCACACTAAATTCGGTCAAATATCTGGTTATAAAGTTAACTTTCAAAACTTTCAAAAATAAGGATATTATTTTGGAGTCATCTGACTTGCACACTTTGGCTTTTATCTCCCTTATGGCCAGAAGGACACTCTTGCTTAAATGGAAAGATGCGGCCCTTCCTATTCACGCCCAATGGGTACGTGATGTGATGTCATGTTTAAATTTGGAGAAGGTTTGGTGTTCAATCTCTGAATCTAGTGAAGACTTTCAAACATTGTGGGGACCTTTTCTGAATTATTTTCAAAACCTTTGATTTGCTGTTAAAGTACAGATAATGACTAATAATTTTTTTTTCCTTTTTCTTCTTTACTGGTCAGCTTTGGTCTTAGTAGTGGGTTAGATTTTTTAATATAATAAAATTACTATATTTTAATGTTACAAATTAATTAAACTGTATGAATATAGGGTAAGGAGTCTTTATATGCGATTTAGTATAAAGTATTGATATATATGTATTTTCCCTGTACTCTGTATTCTTATATGTAAATTAATTAATAAAAATATTGGAAAAGAAAATAGTGAACTAATGCCATGTTTGGATATTTCTGTTTCCGTGACCCCCTTTAGAATCAGCTAGAGGAAATTCAAATACTTGGGGGTCTGGATAACACATAATTACAGGGACCTTTATAAAACCAACTATCAACATCTCCTTTCCAATCTTAAACTGGATTTTGAACATTGGAATTCTTTATCTCTTTCCCTTAGCGGGAGGATTACTATCATTAAATTGACTGTCCTGCCCAGATTCTTATACATATTCCAAATATTCTATATTATTACTGGTCTGCTAATATAAGAGCAATTTTATATGGAACAAAAGATGATATAGCTGCTCCTAGCTGGGTGATTATGGAGAAATCAACCTTACAATTTATCTCTTTGTCAGTAATATATGCTAAACTACCACTGTCACAACCTGTATCTAGTTTCACACTGAATCCAGTCGCAATGGACTCCATTAAAATTTGGGTCCAATTTAGATGTCATTTTACACTTAATAACCTCTCACTCACTGCACCAATAGCAAAAAATTACATGTTCCCCCTATCAATAATGGATGTAGCATTTGATATTTGATCTAAACACGGTATCACTTCATTGCATAATCTCTACATTGACAGCTATTTTGCTTCTTTTGAACAGCTAGTTAAGAAATTTGATATACCTAGGACACACCTCTATAAATATTTACAACTCAGGAGCTTTATGGCCTCGCATCTTGAGTGCTTTACCTACTGCCCTTCTTCATCGCTCTTAGATTCAGTCCTTAAGTGCAAAATCAATGTGAAATTATCTGTAAGCAAATGTAGTTAATCCTGAGAATTTGTAGTTATTAAAACATAAATGGGAAGAGGATATTGAGGAACAAATTCCAGATGACATGTGGCAAAAAACAATTCATGGAATTTATTCATCCTCTGTGTGTCTTAGACATGCTGTTGTTCAGTTTAAAATTGTGCACCGTTGTCATTGGTCTAAAGTTAGATTGGCCAAGCTTAATAAAGATCTTGACCAAATGTGTGACAGATGTAAACAATTCCCAGCTACACACTGCCATATGTTTTGGTCATGTCCAAAATCAGTAAATTTCTAGGGTTTGATTTTTGAAACTTTATCAAAACATTTTGGACAATTAATTACACCATTTGATTCAAAAGCACTATTTGGAGTGCCTTCTCAGAATGTTCGCCTCAGCAAATTCCAAACTGATCTCATCACTTTTTGTTCACTTCTTGCCAGAAGGCTCATCTTGTGCAAATAGAAAGACTCTTCTCCTCCAACATATGGACATTGGATCAAAGATATCACGTACTTTATAAATTTTGATATGATCCACTATTTGGTCAGGGGGCAGTTTGCAAGATTTAACACCACTTGGCAACCTTTTTAAGTTTTGTCAAAAAAATGGATGCTGAAAAAGTTATTTGAATGTGTAAGGTGCTCTATCTTTATGGGTACACTAGGCCTTTGTATCTGTTTTTGACTGGTCTGCCTGGTTCTTGTTTATTGAGGGGTGGGGGAGGTTATTTTTGTAACTGTTATAAAGTGGTTGTTTGTATTATAACATAACTTTTGCTATTTTTCTTTGTTAATAAAAATACTTTGAGAAAAAAAAGCTTGCCCCTTTCATCTCTTCTGTACCTACTTCCAAGCACCTTAAAACTGTGCCCACTCATGTTAGCCATTTCAGCTCTGGGGAAAAGCCTCTAACTATCCACAGGATCAATGCCTCTCATCAGCTTATCGACCTCTATCAGGTCACCTCTCGTCCTCTGTCATTCCAAGGAGAAAAAGCCAAGTTCACTCAGCCTATTCTCATAAGGCATGCTCGCCAATCCAAGCAACATCCTGGTAAATCTCCTCTGCACCCTTTCTATAGTTTCCACATCCTTCCTGTAGTGAGGTGACTGGAACTGAGCACAGTTGTCCAAGTGGGATCTAGCCAGGGTCCTACATATCTGTAAAATTACCTTTCGGCTTTTGGACTCAGTCCCATGATTGATGAAGGCCAATGCACCGTATGCCTTTTTAGCCACACAGTCAACCTGCGCAGCTGCTTTGAGTGTCCTATAGACTCCGACCCCAAGATCCCTCTGATCCTCCACACTGCCAAGAGTCTTATCATTAATACTATATTCTGCCATCATATTTGACCTACCAAAATGAACCACTTCATACTTATCTGGGTTGAACACCATCTGCCACTTCTCAGCCCAGTTTTACATCCTATCAATGTCCCACTGTAACCTCTGACAGCCCTCCACACTATCCACAACAGCTCCATCCTGTGTGTAATTAGCAAATTTACTAACCCATCCCACCATTTCCTCATCCAGGTCATTTATAAAAATGATGAAGAGAAGGTGTCCCATAACAGATCTCTGAGGCACACTACTGATCACTGAACTCCATGCAGAATATAACCCATCTACAACCACTCTTTGCTTCCTATGGGCAAGCCAATTCTGGATCCACAAAGCAAGGTTCCTTTGGATTCCGTGCCTCCTTACTTTCTCAATAAGCCTTGCATGGGGCACCTTATCAAATGCCTTGCTGAAATCTATGTGCACTACATCTTCGGCTCTACCTTCATCAATGTGCTTAGTCATATCCTCAAAAAATTCAATCAGGCTTGTAAGGCACAACGTCCCTTTGACAAAGCCATGCTGACTATTCCTAATCATATTATGCCTTTCCAAATGTTCGTAAATCCTGCCTCTCAGGATCTTCTCCATCAACTTACCAATCACTGAAGAAAGACTCATTGGTTTATAATTACTGGGGTTATCTCTACTCCTTTTCTTGCATAAGGAAATAACATTTGCAACCCTCCAATCCTCTGGAATCTCTCCCGTTCCCCTTGATGATGCAAAGATCATTGTTGGAGGCTCAGCAATCTCCACCCTCATCTCCCACAGTAGCCTGGGGTACATCTCTTCTAGTCCCGATGACTGATCCAACCTGATGCTTTCCAAAAGCTCCCACATCCTCTTCCTTAATATCTACATGCTCAAGCCTTTCAGTCCGCTGCAAGTCAGCCCTACAATTGCCAAGATCCTTTTCCATAGTGAATACTGAAGTAACACATTCATTAAGTACATTCGCTATCTCCTCCAGATTCATACACACTTTTCCACTGTCCTACTTGATTGGTCCTAATCTATCACGTCTTATCCTCTTGCTCTTCACATACTTTTAGAATACCTTGGGGTTTTTCTTAATCCTGCTCACCAAGGCCTTCTCACGGCCCCTTCTGGCTCTCCCAATTTCATTCCTAAGCTTCTTCCTGCTGGCCTTATAATTTTTTAGATCTCTATCACTCCCTAGATTTTTGAACCTTTTGTAAGCTTTTTCTTTTCTTCTTGACTAGATTTTCAACAGCCTTTGTACTCCATGGTTCCTGTACCCCACCATCCTTTCCCTGTCTGATTGGAACATACCTATATAGACCGCCACACAAATATCCCCTGAACATTTGCCACATTTCTGCCGTATATTTCCCTGAGATCATCTATTCCCAATTTATGCTTCCAAGTTTGTGCCTGATAGTTTCATATTTCCCCTTAATCCAAATAAATGCTTTCCTAACTTGTCTGCTCCTATCCTTCTGTAATGCTATGATAAAGCGGATAGAATTGTGATCACTATCTCCGAAATGTTCTCTCTTTGAGAGACCTGACACCTGACCAGATTCATTTCCCAATACCAGGTCAAGTACAGCCTCTGCTCTTGTAGGCTTAACTACATATTGTGTCAGGAAACCTTCCTGAACACACCTAACATACTCCACCCCATCTAAACATCTCAATCTAGGGAGATGCCAATCAATATTTGGGAAATTAAAATCTCCCACCACAGTCTGTGGCAGAGCATTCCACAGATTCACTACTCCCCAGCTAAAATAAATCCCTTCTTACCTCTATTCTAAAAGGTCGCCCCACAATTTTGAGGCTGTGCCCCTTCGTTCTGGCAACTGCCACCATGGGAAACACCCATCCACACCCACCTTATCTAGACCTTTCAACATTCCTAGGTTCCATTGAGATCCTCCCATGTTCTTTTACATTCCAAAGAGTACAGGTAAAAGGCTGTCAAATGCTCCTCATATGTTAACCCCTTCATTCCTGGAAACATCCTCGCAAACCTCATCTGGACTTCCACCAATGAGAGCACATCCTTTCAGACATATGGGGTCCAAAACTGTGGGAAGTATTCCAAGTGCGGCCTGACCAGTGTTTTATAAAGCCTCAGCATTATCTCCTTGTTTTTATATTCTATTCCTCTTGAAATATAACCATATAACAATTACAACATGGAAACAGGCCATCTCGGCACTTCTAGTCCATGCCGAACGCTTACTCTCACCTGGTCCCACTGACCCCCACTCAGCCCATAACCCTTCATTCCTTCCATGTCCTTATACCTATCCGATTTTACTTTAAATGAGAATATTGAACCTGCCTCTACCACTTCTACTGGAAGCTTGTTCCGCACAGCTACCACTCTCTGAGTAAAGAAGTTCCCCCTTGTGTTACCCTTAAACTTTTGCCCCCTACCTCTCAACTCATGTGCTCTTGTTTGAATCTCCCCTACTGTCAATGGAAAAAGACTATCCATGTCAACTCTGACTATCCCCCTCATTATTTTAAATACCTCTATCAAGTCCCCTCTCAACCTTCTACACTCCAAAGAATAAAGACCTAACTTGTTCAACCTTTCCCCGTAACTTAGGTGCTGAAACCCAGGTAACATTCTAGTAAATCTCCTCTGTACTCTCTCTATTTTGTTGACATCTTTCCTATAATTTGGTGTCCAGAACTATACACAATACTCTAAATTCGGCCTTACCAATGCCTTGTACAATTTTAACACTACATCCCAACTCCTATACTCAATGCTCTGATTTATAAAGGCCAGCATACCAAAACCTTTCTTCACCACCCTATCCACGTGAGATTCCACCTTCAGGGAACTATGCAACATTATTCCTAGATCACTCTGTTCTACTGCATTCTTCAATGCCCTACCATTTACCATGCATGTCCTATTTGGATTATTCTTACCAAGATGTAGCACCTTACACTTATCAGCATTAAACTCCATCTGCCATCATTCAGCCCACTCTTCTAACTGGCCTAAATCTCTCTGCAAGCTTTGAAAACCTACTTCATTATTCACAATGCCACCTACCTTAGTATCATCTGCATACTTACTAATCCAATTTACCACCCCATCATCCAGATCATTAATGTATATAAAAAAACAACATTGGACCCAGAACAGATCCCTGAGGCACACCACTAGTCACTGGCCTCCAACCTGACAAACAGTTATCCACCACTACTCTCTGGCATTTCCCATCCAGCCACTGTTGAATCCATTTTACTACTTCAATATTAATACCTAATGATTAAACCTTCCTAACTAACCTTCCTTGTGGAACCTTGTCAAAGGCCTTACTGAAGTCCATATAGACAACATCCACTGCTTTACCCTCATCAACTTTCCTCGTAACCTCTTCAAAAAATTCAATAAGATTTGTCAAACATGATTTTCCATGCACAAATTCATGTTGACTGTTCCTAATCAGACCCTGTCTATCCGGATAATTATATATACCATCTCCAAGAATACTTTCCATTAATTTACCCACCACTGACATCAAACTGACAGGCCTATAATTGCTAGGTTTACTCTTAGAACCCTTTTTAAACAATGGAACCACATGAGCAATACGCCAATCCTCCGTCACCATCCCTGTTTTTAATGACATTTGAAATACTTCTGTCAGAGCCCCTGCTATTTCTACACTAACCTCCCTTAAGGTCCTAGGGAATATCCTGTCTGGATCCGGAGATTTATCCACTTTTATATTTCTTAAAAACGCCAGTAGTTCCTCTTCTTTAATCGTCATAATTTATCTTACCTTACACAATTCAATATCCTGCTCCTTAGTGAATACCAAAGAAATGAAATTGTTCAAAATCTCCCCCATCTCTTTTGGCTCTTTATATTCCTCAAGCACCTCATTTACACCATGCTGCCTATATTTATTGTAGATATCTTTCTTTTTCCTAACCAAGTTTCCAATATCCCTTGAAAACCATGGCTCTCTCAAACTTTTAACCTTTCCTTTCCATCTAACTGGAACATAAAGATTCTGTACCCTCAAAATTTCACCTTTAAATGACCTCCATTTCTCTATTACATCCTTCCCATAAAACAAATTGTCCCAATCCACTCTTTCTAAAACCTTTCGCATCTCCTCAAAGTTACCCTTTCTCCAATCAAAAATATCAACCCTGGGTCCAGTCCTATCCTTCTCTGTAATTATATTGAAACTAATGGCATTGTGATCACTGGACCTGAAGTGCTCCCCAACACATACCTCTGTCACCTGACCTATTTCATTTCCTAACAGAAGATCCAACACTGCCCCTTCTGTAGTCAGTACCTCAATGTATTGCTGCAAAAAACTATCCTGCACACATTTTACAAACTCCAAACCATTCATCCCTTTTACAGTATGGGCTTCCCAGTCTATGTGTGGAAAATTAAAATCTCCCACAATCACAACCCTGTGCTTACTACAAGTGCCTGCTATCTCCTTGCAAATTTGCTCCTCCAATTCTCGCTCCCCATTAGGTGGTCTATAATGCACCCCTATAAGTGTTACTACACCTTTCCCATTCCTCAATTCCACCCAAATAGTCTCCCTAGATGAACCCTCTAATCTATCCTGCCAGAGCACGGCTGAAATCTCTGACAAGCAATGCAGCACCTCCCCCTCTCGTCCCTCCGACTCTATCACACCTGAAGTAACAAAATCCAGGAATATTTAGTTGCCAATCATACTCTTCCTGCAACCATGTTTCACTAATAGGTACAACATCATATTTCCAGGTATCAACCCATGCTCTAAGCTCATCCACCTTTCTTACAATGCTCCTAGCATTAAAATAAATGCATTTAAGAAATTTTCTACCTCTTTCTCTCTGTTTATCTCTAACAGTACAAAAAACTTTACTGTCTTCTTTTTCTTCCTTCTCCCATGCAACTGTTCCGACCCTCTGGTTCCCCCCCCCCCCCCATATCTAGTTTAAATCCACTGCAGCCTCTCTAGCAAACCTACCTGCAAGAATATTTGTCCCTCTCCAGTTCAGATGTAAACTATCCTGTTAGAACAGGTCCCACCTTCCCTGAACTGCCCAATTATCTATAAATCTGAAGCCCTCCCTCCTGCACCATGTCTTCAGCCATGTGTTGATCTGCACTATCTTACTATTTCTAAACCCACCTGCATGTGGCACTGGTAGCAATCCTGAGATTGCTATCCTGGAGGTCCTATCCTTTAACTTGGCACCTAGCTCCCTAAACTCACCTTTCAGGACCTCCTCACTCTTCCTACCCACGTCATTAGTCCCTACATGGACCACAACATCCAGCTGCTCACCCTCCCTCTTGAGAATACTGAGAACTCGATTCAAGGTACAACGGACCATGGCACCAAGGAGGCAACAGACCATCTGGGATTCACAATCTCTTCCACAGAACCTCCTATCTATCCCCCTAACTATAGAATCCCCTATCACTACTGCTCTCCTTTTTTCCCTCCTTCCCTTCTGAGCTGAGGGTCCAGTCTCGGTGCCAGGGATGCAACCACTGCAACTTGTCCCTGGTAGGCCATCCCCACCAACAGTATCCAAAATGGTATACATATAGTTGATGGGAATGGCCACAGGGGTGCTCTGCTCTTCCTGTCTATTCCCCTGACAGTCACCCAACTACCTGTCTCCTGACTCCTAGGGGTGTCTATCTCCCTGAAACTCCTGTCTATTTCTGCCTCTGCCTCCCGAATGATCTGAAATTCATCCAGCTCCAGTTCCAGCTCCCTAACACGGTTTGTCAGGAGCTGCAGCAGGATGCACCTTTTGCAGGTGTAGTCATCAGGGACAGTTGTGCTCACCCTGACTTCCCACATACTGCAAACAGAGCACTCAACTGCCCTAACTGCTGCCTCCATTACCTACTCCTAATCTAATGAGATTAATTAAAGGAGCTTACCCAGCCTTACCTCACCTGGAGTGAAGCTCATATTCAGCTTCTGCTCGCTTTTTAAATTCCCCCGCTGCCTCACGGGCCGACTTTCACATGCTTGCGCAGTCCAGCCTCTTTGCCACGATCAGTTGAAAAAAAAAACAGCTTTTCTCCGAGCTTATTTTACCTCTTCCCTCTATGCCTCTTGCTGCGATTTAAAAAATGCCAGCATTGCATATGCCTTCTTTACCACAGAATAATGCTGTAAGTTTACCTTCTGGGATGACTCTTGCATGAGGACTCCTGATTTCCTTTGCAATTCTGATGCTTGAATTTTCTCCCCATTTAGATAATAGTCTGCACTATTGTTCCTTTTACCAAAATCTATTATCATACATTTCCGAACACTATTCTATCTACACACACAAAATGCTGGTGGAACATAGAAACATAGAAAATAGGTGCAGGAGTAGCCTTTCGAGCCTGCTCCACCATTCAGTATGATCATGGCTGATCATCCAACTCAGAACCCTGTACCTGCTTTCTCTCCATACCCCTGATCCCTTTAGCCACAAGGGCCATATCTAACTTCCTCTTAAATATAGCCAATGAAGTGGCCTCAACTGTTTCCTGTGGCAGAGAATTCCACAGATTCACCACTCTTTGTGTGAAGAAGTTTTTCCTCATCTCAGTCCTAAAAGGCTTCCCCTTTATCCTTAAACTGTGACCCCTCATTCTGGACTTCCCCAAAATCGGAAACAATCTTCCTGCATCTAGCCTGTCCAATCCCTTTAGAATTTTATGCGGTTCAATAATATCCCCCCTCAATCTTCTAAATTCTGGTGAGTATAAGCCTAGTCGATCCAGTCTTTCTTCATATGAAAGTTCTGCCATCCCAGGAATCAATCTGGTGAACCTTCTCTGTACTCCCTATATGGCAAGAATGTCTTTCCTCAGATTAGGGGACCAAAACTGCACACAATATTCTAGGTGCGGTCTCGCCAAGGCCTTGTACAACTGCAGTAGAACCTCCCTGCTCCTGTACTCAAATCCTTTTGCTATGAATGCCAACATACCATTTGCCTTTTTCACCACCTGCTGTACCTGCATGTCCACCTTCAATGATTGGTGTACAATGACACCCAGGTCTCATTGCATCTCCCCTTTTCCTAATCGGCCACTGTTCAGGTAATAATCTGTTTTCCTGTTCTTGCAACCAAAGTGGATAACCTTACATTTATCCACATTAAATTGCATCTGCCATGAATTTGCCCACTCACCTAACCTATCCAAGTCACCCTGCATCCTTTTAGAATCCTCCTCACAGCTAACACCGCCGCCCAGCTTTGTGTCATCTGTAAACTTGGAGATGCTGCATTTAATTCCCTCGTCTAAATCATTAATATATATTGTAAACAACTGGGGTCCCAGCACTGAGCCTTGCGGTACCCCACTAGTCACTGCCTGCCATTCTGAAAAGGTCCCGTTTACTCCCACTCTTTGCTACTTGTCTGCCAACCAATTCTCTATCCACATCAATACCATACCCCCAATACCGTGTGCTTTAAGTTTGCACACTAATTTCCTGTGTGGGACCTTGTCAAAAGCCTTTTGAAAATCTAAATATACCACATCTACTGGCTCTCCCCTATCCACTCTACTAGTTATATCTTCAAAAAATTCTATAAGATTCGTCAGACATGATTTTCCTTTCACAAATCCATGCTGACTTTGTCCGATGATTTCACCTCTTTCCAAATGTGCTGTTATCACATCTTTGATAACCGACTCTAGCATTTTCCCCACCACCGATGTCAGACTAACCGGACTATAATTCCACTGTTTCTCTCTCCCTCCTTTTTTAAAAAGTGGGGAACTAATCCAGAATCTAAGGAGTTTTGAAAAATTATCATTAATGCATCCATTATTTCTTTGGCTACTTCCTTAAGCATTCTGGGATGCAGACCATCTAGCCCTGGAGACTTATCTGCCTTTAATCCCTTCAATTTATCTACTTCCCTACTGACATGTATTTCCCTCAGTTCCTCCATCTCACTAGACCCTCAGTCCCTTACTATTTCCGGAAGTTTATTTATGTTCTCCTTAGTGAAGACAGAACCAAAGTAGTTATTCAATTGGTCTGCCATGTCTTTGTTCCCTATGATCAATTCACCTGTTTCTGACTGTAAAGGACCTACATTTGGTTTGACCAATCTTTTTCTTTTCACGTATCTATAAAAGCTTTTACAGTCAGTTTTTATGTTCCCTGCCAGCTTTCTCTCATAATCTTTTTTCCCTTTCCTAATTAAGCCCTTTGTCCTCCTCTGCTGGTCTCTGAATTTCTCCCAGTCCTCAGGTGTGCGGCGTTTTTTTTTTGCTAATTTATATGTTTCTTCTTTGGACTTGATACTATCCCTAATTTCCCTTGTCAGCCATGGGTGCACAACCTTCCCTGGTTTATTCTTTTGCCAAACTGGGATGAACCATTGTTGTAGTTCATCCATGCGATCTTTAAATGCTTGCCATTGCATGTCCACCGTCAACCCTTTAAGTATCATTTGCCAGTCTATCTTAGCTAATTCACGTCTCATACCTTCAAAGTTACCCTTCTTTAAGTTCAGAACCTTTGTTTCTGAATTAATTATGTCACTCTCCATCTTAATGAAGAATTCCACCATATTATGGTCACTCTTACCTAAGGGGCCTCGCATGACAAGATTACTAACTAACCCTTCCTCATTGCTCAGTACCCAATCTAGAATGGCCTGCTCTCTAGTTGGTTCCTCGACATGTTGGTTCAGAAAACCATCCCGCATACATTCCAAGAAATCCTCTTCCTCAGCACTCTTACCAATTTGGTTACCCAATCTATAAGTAGATTGAAATCACCCATTATAACTGCTGTTCCTTTATTGCACGCATTTCTAATTTCCTGTTTAATGCCATCCCCAACCTCACTACTACTGTTAGGTGGCCTGTACGCAACTCCCACCAGCGTTTACGGCCCCTTAGTGTTATGCTGTTCTACCCATATCGATATCACATCCTCCAGTCCTTCCTTTCTATTGCGTTAATCTCTCTAACCAGCAATGCCACCCCACCTCCTTTTCTTTCCTGTCTATCCATCTTGTATATTGAATATCCCTGGATGTTGAGCTCCCATCCTTGGTCACCCTGGAGCCCTGGCTCTGTGATCCCAACTAAATCATTTTCATTAATAACTATCTGCACATTGAATTCATCCACCTTGTTACAAATGCTCCTCGCATTGACACACAAAGCCTTCAGGCTTGTTTTTACAACACTCTTAGCCCTTATACAATTATGCAGCAGGTCAGGCAGCAGCTATAGGAAGAAGTACTGTCGACGTTTTGGGCCGAGGACTAACTGACGCAGCAGGTCAGGCAGTATCTATAGGAAGAAGTACTGTCAACGTTGTGGGCTGCGACCCTTCGTCAGGACTAACTGAAAGGAAAGATAATATGAGATTTGAAAGTAGGAGGGGGAAGGGGAAATGCAAAATGATAAGAGAAGGCCGGAAGGGGTGGGTCGAAGCTGAGATCCGAAAAGGTGATTGGCAAAAGGGATACAGAGCTAGAGAGGGAAAGGATCATGGGACGGGAGGCCTAGGGATAAAGAAAGGGGGAAGGGAGCACCAGAGGGAGATGGAGAACAGACAAAGAGTGATGGGCAGAGAGAGAGAGAAAAAAAGAGGAGGGGAAAAAAGACTAAATATATCAGGGATGGGGTAAGAAGAGGAGGAGGGGCATTAATGGAAGTTAGAGTGGTCAATCCATTCTATTCATGATTTTTATAAATGACCTGGATGAGGAATTGGAGAAATGGGTTAGTAAATTTGCTAAATATACGGCAGAAATGTGGCAAATGTTCAGGGGATATTTGTGTGGTGGTCTATATAGGTATGTTCCAATCAGACAGGGAAAGGATGGTGGGGTACAGGAACCATGGAGTACAAAGGCTGTTGAAAATCTAGTCAAGAAGAAAAGAAAAAGCTTACAAAGGTTCAAAAATCTAGGTAGTGATAGAGATCTAAAAAATTATAAGGCCAGCAGGAAGAAGCTTAGGAATGAAATTGGGAGAGCCAGAAGGGGCCGTGAGAAGGCCTTGGTGAGCAGGATTAAGAAAAAACCCCAAGGTATTCTAAAAGTATATGAAGAGCAAGAGGATAAGACGTGATAGATTAGGACCAATCAAGTAGGACAGTGGAAAAGCGTGTATGAATCTGGAGGAGATAGCGAATGTACTTAATGAATGCGTTACTTCAGTATTCACTATGGAAAAGGATCTTGGCAATTGTAGGGCTGACTTGCAGCAGACTGAAAGGCTTGAGCATGTAGATATTAAGGAAGAGGATGTGGGAGCTTTTGGAAAGCATCAGGTTGGATCAGTCATCGGGACTAGAAGAGATGTACCCCAGGCTACTGTGGGAGATGAAGGTGGAGATTGCTGAGCCTCCAACAATGATCTTTGCATCATCAAGGGGAACGGGAGAGATTCCGGAGGATTGGAGGGTTGCAAATGTTATTTCCTTATTCAAGAAAAGGAGTAGAGATAACCCCAGTAATTATAAACCAATGAGTCTTTCTTCAGTGATTGTTAAGTTGATGGAAAAGATCCTGAGAGGCAGGATTTACAAACATTTGGAAAGGCATAATATGATTAGGAATAGTCAGCATGGCTTTGTCAAAGGGACGTTGTGCCTTACAAGCCTGATTGAATTTTTTGAGGATATGACTAAGCACATTGATGAAGGTAGAGCCGAAGATGTAGTGCACATAGATTTCAACAAGGCATTTGATAAGGTGCCCCATGCAAGGCTTATTGAGAAAGTAAGGAGGCACGGAATCCAAGGGAACCTTGCTTTGTGGATCCAGAATTGGCTTGCCCATAGGAAGCAAAGAGTGGTTGTAGATGGGTTATATTCTGCATGGAGTTCAGTGATCAGTAGTGTGCCTCAGAGATCTGTTATGGGACACCTTCTCTTCATCATTTTTATAAATGACCTGGATGAGGAAATGGTGGGATGGGTTAGTAAATTTGCTAATTACACACAGGATGGAGCTGTTGTGGATAGTGTGGAGGGCTGTCAGAGGTTACAGTGGGACATTGATAGGATGTAAAACTGGGCTGAGAAGTGGCAGATGGTGTTCAACCCAGATAAGTATGAAGTGGTTCATTTTGGTAGGTCAAATATGATGGCAGAATATAGTATTAATGATAAGACTCTTGGCAGTGTGGAGGATCAGAGGGATCTTGGGGTCGGAGTCTATAGGACACTCAAAGCAGCTGCGCAGGTTGACTGTGTGGCTAAAAAGGCATACGGTGCATTGGCCTTCATCAATCATGGGACTGAGTCCAAAAGCCGAAAGGTAATTTTACAGATATGTAGGACCCTGGCTAGATCCCACTTGGACAACTGTGCTCAGTTCCAGTCACCTCACTACAGGAAGGATGTGGAAACTATAGAAAGGGTGCAGAGGAGATTTACCAGGATGTTGCTTGGATTGGCGAGCATGCCTTATGAGAATAGGCTGAGTGAACTTGGCTTTTTCTCCTTGGAATGACAGAGGACGAGAGGTGACCTGATAGAGGTCGATAAGCTGATGAGAGGCATTGATCCTGTGGATAGTTAGAGGCTTTTCCCCAGAGCTGAAATGGCTAACATGAGTGGGCACAGTTTTAAGGTGCTTGGAAGTAGGTACAGAAGAGATGTCAGGGGCAAGCTTTTTTTTCTCAAAGTATTTTTATTAACAAAGAAAAATAGCAAAAGTTATGTTATAATACAAACAACCACTTTATAACAGTTACAAAAATAACCTCCCCCACCCCTCAATAAACAAGAACCAGGCAGACCAGTCAAAAACAGATACAAAGGCCTAGTGTACCCATAAAGATAGAGCACCTTACACATTCAAATAACTTTTTCAGCATCCATTTTTTTGACAAAACTTAAAAAGGTTGCCAAGTGGTGTTAAATCTTGCAAACTGCCCCCTGACCGAATAGTGGATCATATCAAAATTTATAAAGTACGTGATATCTTTGATCCAATGTCCATATGTTGGAGGAGAAGAATCTTTCTATTTGCACAAGATGAGCCTTCTGGCAAGAAGTGAACAAAAAGTGATGAGATCAGTTTGGAATTTGCTGAGGCTAACATTCTGAGAAGGCACTCCAAATAGTGCTTTTGATCAAAATGGTGTAATTAATTGTCCAAAATGTTTTGATAAAGTTTCAAAAATCAAACCCTAGAAATTTACTGATTTTGGACATGACCAAAACATATGGCAGTGTGTAGCTGGGAATTGTTTACATCTGTCACACATTTGGTCAAGATCTTTATTAAGCTTGGCCAATCTAACTTTAGACCAATGACAACGGTGCACAATTTTAAACTGAACAACAGCATGTCTAAGACACACAGAGGATGAATAAATTCCATGAATTGTTTTTTGCCACATGTCATCTGGAATTTGTTCCTCAATATCCTCTTCCCATTTATGTTTTAATAACTACAAATTCTCAGGATTAACTACATTTGCTTACAGATAATTTCACATTGATTTTGCACTTAAGGACTGAATATAAGAGCGATGAAGAAGGGCAGTAGGTAAAGCACTCAAGATGCGAGGCCATAAAGCTCCTGAGTTGTAAATATCTATAGAGGTGTGTCCTAGGTATATCAAATTTCTTAACTAGCTGTTCAAAAGAAGCAAAATAGCTGTCAATGTAGAGATTATGCAATGAAGTGATACCGTGTTTAGATCAAATATCAAATGCTACATCCATTATTGATAAGGCGAACATGTAATTTTTTGCTGTTGGTGCAGTGAGTGAGAGGTTATTAAGTGTAAAATGACATCTAAATTGGACCCAAATTTTAATGGAGTCCATTGCGACTGGATCCAGTGTGAAACTAGATACAGGTTGTGACAGTGGTAGTTTAGCATATATTACCGACAAAGAGATAAATTGTAAGGATGATTTCTCCATAATCACCCAGATAGGAGCAGCTATATCATCTTTTGTTCCATATAAAATTGCTCTTATATTAGCAGACCAGTAATAATATAGAATATTTGGAAGTGCCAAGCCACCACCCCCCGCCCCCAATCTTATGAAACCTTTGTAGTATTTTTTTCTTTACACTAGGCTGGTTTTTTTTGTATTCCGAATAAAACTTGAAATTGGACTATTTCGGCTATTGAAGAAAGTCTTTGTTAGAAAAATTGTGAGGCTTTGGAATATGCATAAGAATCTGGGCAGGACAGTCAATTTAATGATAGTAATCCTCCCGCTAAAGAGATAAAGAATTCCAATGTTCAAAATCCAGTTTAAGATTGGAAAGGAGATGTTGATAGTTGGTTTTATAAAGGTCCCTGTAATTATGTGTTATCCAGACCCCCAAGTATTTGAATTTCCTCTAGCTGATTCTAAAGGTGGTCATGGAAACAGAAATATCCAAACATGGCATTAGTTCACTATTTTCTTTTCCAATATTTTTATTAATTAATTTACATATAAGAATACAGAGTACAGGGAAAATACATATATATCAATACTTTATACTAAATCGCCTATAAAGACTCCTTACCCTATATTCATACAGGTTTATTAATTTGTAACATTAAAATATAGTTATTTTATTATATTAAAAAATCTAACCCACTACCAAGACCAAAGCTGACCAGTAAAGAAAAAAAAAGGAAAAAAAAATATTAGTCATCATCTGTGCTTTAACAGCAAATCAAAAGTATTGAAAATAATTCAGAAAAGGTCCCCACAATGTTTGAAAGTCTTCACTAGAGTCAGAGATTGAACACCAAATCTTCTCCAAATTTAAACATGACATCACATCACGTACCCATTGGGCGTGAATAGGAAGGGCCGCATCTTTCCATTTAAGCAAGAGTGTCCTTCTGGCCATAAGGGAGATAAAAGCCAAAGTGTGCAAATCAGATTACTCCAAAATAATATCCTTATGTTTGAAAGTTTTGGAAGTTAACTTTACAACCAGTTATTTGACCGAATTTAGCGAGCAATATTGATAGATTTGGGAGACTTGGAGTTGGATCTGAGATATACAATAGCATATCATCTGCGTACAGTGACCCTTTATATTCCAAAGCTGCCCTCGAGATGCCTTTGATATTAACTGATGTTCTCAGGGCAATGGCGAGTGGCTGAATTACCGCAGCAAAAAGGGGTGGAGATAAAGAGCATCCCTGTCTTGAGCCATGTTGCAGTTCAAAAAAGGATGATGTACAATCACTAGTACGTACTGCTGCCAGAGGGGACGAGTAAAGTACTCCAATCCATAAGATGAATGTAGAACCAAAACCAAAATTTTGGAGAGTATAGAAATGAATAATGGGCAGCCCATATAGCTGCTCTGTTACAATTAAATACCATCCAGCTGGATCAGATTCAACACTTGTTGTACCAACTGCATATTTTTACTAATTATTATAGCTGCTCCTCCGGCCTTTGAGTTAAAATTAGAGAGAAATACTTGACCAACCCATCCCTCTCTTAGTCGACAATGATCAGAGATACGCAAGCGGGTCTCCTGTAGGAATGCTATATTAGTCTTAAGTTGTTTCAAATCAGTAAATACCTTTTTACGTTTTACAGGGTGATTAAGAGACTTAACATTCCAACTCACTAACTTAACAGAGCAACCATTTGCCTGAGATGAAACATTATTACTAACCATATGGAACTGAAGGAAGTAGAATATCATATATGTGTCTCCTAATATACATAGATAGAAACAACGATAGGCCTAAGTATGAAGCAAAAAGAAATAGTCTGGCAATATCCCTACCCCCATCACCTATGCAAACACGGTAAAGCCAAAACCCTTTATTACCATATCCACACATTAAGTGTTTACTTGAGTGCCTTCTGAGCTAATTCAGGTTGAGCTCCTGCCCAACTCATCCTAAATTAAGAAGCAAAAAAAAAAAGAATAGCGCTAGAAATTCCCCCAGCTTATAAATATCATCATTGTTTGTGATTTTAGCATATTATATGTATACTTACAACTGGTATTATGAATTTGCTAATTAATGAGAGATGAATCCAATTTGGTTTAAGCATATTGAAGGATTCAAAATTAAACCTAACCTTGAAAAGATTCCCCCCCAGAAAAGTTTTAACATCTTAATGACAGTGAAACATATAAGAAAACATATTTCCATGACAAAAGACTAGGATAATCATAATACTTTTTCTGGGCACTGCAGGAAACTGTCTATAGTGATATCACGTGCAGTGATGTGCCAGTACATGATTGGACAGAGCACTGAGCATGCACGGAATTGCCAGAATGTTCCAGCACGTGGCTGGGTTAAGACGTGTTTGTTTACTACTGTAAATAAAAATTCTCTAGTTCTTCCAGAATATGATTCTTCACTGTTAACCCACGAATGTTTAACTAGAAGTAACATGGTTTCAGAAGTGGTTCTGGAAGAATAATATGGGAGAATCGAGAATCGAAGATAATCAAAAAAAGAGAAGAAAAAAGTTCGAACTGTAAACGGTAAAATGGAAGGTTTACAACCCATTAAAACTTCAGCTGACTGGCAATGTAGCTGAGAATTGGAGGATATTCAAGCAACAATTTGAACCCTACTCATCAGTGATCGAATATGAAGAAAAAATCAGAAAAAACCAAACCTGCGCTTTTGCTCCATGTAATCGGGAATGATGCAGTAGAGGTATATAATATTTGTCTTTGAAGATGGAAATAATTTCAATTTAAAGTCATTAATGGACAGATTTTAAGTATTTTATTTACCTAAGTGTAATTTAACGTATGAGCGATATAAATTCTTCACATTTGCGCACTCAGCTGCTGGAACAATTGATCAATATGTTACTGAGTTAAGAAAGCATAGTAGAACATGTGAGTTTTGATTGCTCACGGACTCTCTCATTAAAGATAGAACTGTTTGTGGCATTTGAGATAATGCTCTGAGAGAGCAAGATATAAATTTTGAAAAAGCTTTGATGCTTTGCAAAGCTTCCGAGACCATGACGTTGCAGGCTGAAGAGCTTTTTGTTGAAAACTGCAATGTAAACGCTGTAAAAAAGCGCAAATACATCAGGAAATATAATAATACATCGACAAAACGGAATGAGAGCAAGACGACATTAGAAAGAAAAAAGTCATGTGATCACTGATCACTGTGCGTGGGAACATCATCCAAATCAGTGTACCGCATATGGCAAAATTTGCAATGGCTGCAGTAAGATCAATCATTTTTCACACTGGTGTAAAAGTAGAAAGAAAGAAAATAAAATGAAATAAGTAAATTCTGTGCTTGAAGATGAACATGAGGAATTTTATATAAATGTGCTTTGTGAAAATAAACAAAACAAGTATGACTGTACTATTCCATTGCAAGTGAATCAAAACAATATTCTGCTTAAACTTAATACTGAAGTGTAAGTAAATGTTCTTGCAGAATCTGTGGTTAATGCTTTAAAGCCAAGACCAAAGTTACATCAGACAAATATAAAAGTGACTGGGTGCAGACATTCCAGTTAAAGGAACATGTGTAGCAAATGTATCACACAAAAATATTGTGGATAAGCTTTCATTTCTGGTCGTGTCAAAAAATGTAGTCAATTTTGGGTTTATCTGCCTGTGAAAGACTTAACTTGGTGAAAAGAATTTTAGTCCTGGATAGCGACACAGAGTCAGAATACAGTGACTTGATGGAAGAGTATGAAGATTTGCTCAAAGGGCTTGTTTGTCTTCCAGGAGAGCACTCGATTAAAATTGACAACACAGTGCAACCCGTAATACATTCATGCAGAAAAGTACCTCTTGCATTACGTCATCAAATGAAAACAGAGCTAGACAGAATGGAAAGGCTAGGAGTCATATAAAAATTGATGAACCGACTAAATGGGTCAATTCACTTGTCATTGTCGATAAGAAAAATGGAAAACTGAGGATTTGTTTAGATCCAAGAGACTTGAATTGTGCATTAAAAGAGAGAATTTCAAACTGCCCACTCATGAAGAAGTTATATCACAGTTTGCTAATGCAACGTATTTTAGTCAATTAGATGCATCCTCTGGATTCCAGCAACTCAAATTTGATGAACAGAGTTCAAAATGTGTACCTTTAACACTCCTTTTGCCAGATACTGTTTTCTTAGGCTTCCTTTTGGAATTGCATCAGCTCCTGAAGTGTACCATAAACACATTCACATGCTATATGAGCGCATTGAGGGCATAGATACATCCATGGATGATATTATTATTTGGGGATTGACTAAACAAGAGTATGCCGTCAGGCTCAGATAAATCTTTGATGCAACATGCAAGGCTAATCTGAAATTGAATAAAGAGAAATGTCAGCTCGGAGTGACTGAACTTACATTTGTGGGTGATATCATCAGGAAAGAGGGTGTGCTTCCTGATCCATTGAAGGTTTCTGCTATTGAGAACATGCCAAGACTGCAATGTAAAAAGAATGTTCAGAGGTTTATGGGAATGGTTAACTATATCGGAAAATTTATAGCCAATCTCTTGGAACAGCTTGCTCCATTGAGGCAGCTAACAGAAAAGAGAAATGAACAGGATCTGGAATCATGAACAGGAGAAGGTATGGTAAAATCTCAAGGAAATACTCACAAAAGAGCCTGAGTTGAAATTTTACAATGATGAGAGACCCATCAAAATCTCATGTGATGCATCTCAAGTGGGCTTAGGGACAGTATTACTCCAAAAACATGATCAGGAATGGCTACCAGTGGCATATGCATCTCGTTCATTATCTGATCCAGAAACAAGGCATGCCCAAATTGAAAAAAGAATTGCTCAGTATTATGTTTGCTTGTGAGAGATTTCAAATCTTACTATCTTTCCTTTCAGTTAGCCCTGATGAAGGGTCTCACCCCAAAATGTCGACAGTGCTTCTTCATATAGATGCTGCCTGGCCTGCTGTGTTCCACCAGCACTTTGTGTGTGTTGTTGTTTGAATTTCCAGCATCTGCAGATTTCCTCATGCTTACTATTCTATCTGCCATTTTTTTTTTGCCCATTCTTCCAATTTGTTTAAATCTTGCTGCAACTGCATTGCTTCCTCAGGACTACCAACCCCTTTGCCTATCTTCATATCATCCACAAGCTTTTCCACAAAGCCATTAATTCCATTATCCAGATCATTGACAAACCATGTGAAAAGTAGCAATTCTTATACTGACCCAAGAGGAACATCTCTAATCACTGGCAGCCAATCAGAAAAGCCCACTTTACTCCCATCTCCTCCCTCCTCCCTGTCAGCCATTCTGCTGTCCATACCAGAATCTTTCCTGTAACACCATAGAATTTAAGCAGCCCCACGTGTGCCACTTATCAAATGTCTTCTGAAAATCCAAGTAAATAACATCCACTGCCTCTCCCTGGTTCACTCTGCTTGTTATTTCTTTGAAGAACTCTTAACAGATTTGTCAGGCAAGATTTCCCTTTTCTCCTTGGAGTGACGGAGGATGAGAGGTGACTTGATAGAGGTGTATAAGATGATGAGAGGCATTGATCGTGTGATTAGTCAGAAGCTTTTTCGCCTCTATCAGAATGACTAGCATGAGAGGGCAGTTTTAAGGTGCTTGGAAGCAGCTACAGAAGAGATATCAGGTGTAAGTTTTTTTTTACACAGAATGTGGTGAGTGCATGGAATGGACTGCTGGCGACGGTGGTGGAGGCGGATACGATAGGGTTTTTTAAGAGACTTCTGGTTAGGTACATGGAACTCAGAAAATAGAGGGCCATGGGTAACCCTAGGTAATTTCCAAGGTAAGGACATGTTTGGCACAGCTTTGTGGGCCTGTATTGTGCTGTAGGTTTTCTATGTTTCTATGTTTCAATTGTTTAATTGCATATTGTGTAGTGTTTGTTATTTTGTGGTACGGATTTGTAACAGGGGAACTCATCAGACCGCATCCACTCAGACAAGTTTTCTTTATTTTGGCTGGACCAAAGGCTGTCTTCCCCTAGGTTAAGCCTCTAGCCAAACCTGATGTTTACACACAGGACTTATGCTTCCCCCTCTCAAATTGCAGAATGAATTCAGTCGCATGATGATCACTGCCCCCTAAGGGTTCCTTTACGTTAAGCTCCCTAATAAGATCTGGGTTATTACACAACACCCAATCTAAGGTAGCCTTTCCCTGGTAGGCTCAAGCACAAGCTGCTCCAAAAAAAACATCTCATAGACATACAACAAATTCCCTCTCTTGTGATCTGACACCAACCCAATTTTCCCAATCCCCTTGTATATTGAAGTCCCCCATTACAATTGTGACATTACCCTTACTACATGCCTTTTTCAGCTCCCTTTGCAATCCCATACCTACTATGTGGAGGCCTATATATGATTCCCATAATGGTTTTTTCACCCTTGCAATTTCTTAACTCCACTCACAAGATTCAACATTCTCTGGTCCAAAGTTACCTCTTTCTAAAGATGTAATTCTATTTCCTACCAACAGAACCACTCCACCAGCTACGCTTTACTGCCTGTCCTTCCTTTGATGTTAAGATCCTAACTATGGCCTTCTTTCAGCCACAACTCAGTGATGCTCACAATGACATACTGACCAATCTCCAATTGTACCACAAGTTCGTCCACCTTATTCCAAATGCTATGCACATTTAAATACAGCACCTTCAGTCCTGCACTCTTTGCCCTTTTGAATTTTGGCTCTGTGGTACAATTTAAAGGCTGATTTATACTTGTATGTCACATCTATGCTGTAGGTATGGCGTACCCTACGCCATACCTACGCTGTACCCTATGCACCTCTCCATAAAAGTTACTCACACGTCACGGCGATGCAAACCGCAACAACTGTGATTGGTTCGCTTGGTAACATTGCATTTCCACCTATGCATTTCCGGTTGCTTCTTCTCTGCCATGTTTGTAGGCCGTATGTACACCGACATGAAATAGATGAACCAAATCGTCAAATCTACCTGCCGTCACGCGAAAATGTTTGAAATGCATTTCCTTGTCCATGTCTCTCATGAAGAAACTCAACACAATGGCACAGAAACCCCATCGCCAGCTAGCATTTTGGTGCGCACCAATGCATGCTCGCTATGGCATAGAGCAACGCAGAAGTGAAAATCAGGGTTATGGCATAGGCTGCGGCATAGCCCATATGCACAAGTATAAATCAGCCTTAAGTCTTTGCTTTGTCTGCATTTGTACCCAATCATTAGCTTGTCTTTCCTTACATTCATGTTACAACCATCATCTACTTGTGAATCTGTTGGTTCATCCTCAGCTCCATCATACTGGTTCCCATCCCCCTGCCATATTAGTTTAAACCACTCCCAACAGCTGTAGTAAGCCTGCCCACAAAAGTATTTGTCCCCCTTACTTCTCGCTTTTGTACAGGTCCAATTATCCAGAAATCTGAATCCCTGCCCCCGCTCCAATTCTTCAGCCATGCATTTATCTGCCACCTCATTCTATTCCTATCCTCACTGCCGTGTGCACAGGCAGCAATCCCAAGATTACTACTCTTGAGGCCCTGTTTCTCAGTTTCCTTCATAACTGCCTGTATTTTGTTTTTAGGACCTACTACCTATGCCGTTGGTGTAGATACGTACCACGGCTTCTGGCAACTCACTACCTCCCTTTTCAGGATATTGTGGATGTTTTCAGAAACATCACACACCCTAGCACCTGGGAGACAAACTACCATTCATGTTTCTTTCTAACATCCACAGAATTGCCTATCTGCCCCCTAACTATAGAATCCCGTCTTCACTTCTGAGCCACAGGGCCAGACTCAGTGCCAGAGACACGGCCTCTGTTGCTTCCTCCAGGTAGGTCCCCCCCCCCCCCACTGTCTACCGTAATCAAAATGGAGTACTAATTGTTGAGGGAGATGGCCACAGAGGTGCTCGCCACTATCTGATGCTCCCCTTTCCCTCTCCTCACAGTCACCCATTAATCTGTCTCCTGTAACCTTGGAGTGACTATCTCCTGGTAGCTCCTGTCTATCAACTCCTCACTTTCCCTAACAAGCCGAAGGTCATCGAGCTGCAGCTCCAGTTCCCTAACATGGTCTCTCAGGGCTGCAACTCAATGCACCTGCTGCAGATGTGGACATCGGGAGGCTGGTGGTCTCCTGGAAATTTCACATCTGGCACCCAGAACAGAAGACTGACCCTGCAGACATACTCCCATTCTCTCAAGTGTTAAATAAGAAAACAGAAATTACAAATAAGGAGTGAACTTACCTACTTATCTTGCCTCCGCCTGTTCTTGCCGAAGCCCTGTTGGGCCAAAGCGCTGACTCTGACCATTCTGACGATCACTCCCATGATGATAGTTCTGGTACACAGTACCCCTCTATTATGGAGACGGGCTTTTTAAAGCTCTTCGCCGGACTTGCGTGGGAATGCTTGTACTGCGTCTGTGCCATACTCCAATCAAAGATGTAGTTCACCCAGATGCAGTTCCCTGGGCCATCATCGTGGTATATACAGAGATACAAGAGACTGCAGATGCTGGAATCTGTAACAACACGCTGGCTGGTTTGCTACTTACTCTTTATATTCATCCACATAAAAGTGTTTTGATCATGCTCATTGAATTACAAGGTTTTGGTATTTACCGGACTAGGTAGTTTGGTACCACAGTGATGGCATTGATATTGCTCCAAAGATTGCTCCCAACTTGAACAGTGGTTTGACCTGCATTTAACCAACCTTCCAAAAACATTTCAACAGAACACACACATTCCTTTGTTGTTTGTAGGATCTCACTGTGTGCAGATTTTGCTGGCAATCAACTTTAATAATGTTCAATTTATGCCTGTCCCATCGATGAAATCATCAAAAGGCAATGCCTCAAAAAGATGGCTTTCATCTTTAAGGACTCCTGCCACTCAGGACTTAGACCCTTCTCATTGCTGCCGTCAGGAAGAAGATACAGGAGCTTGAAGATCCACACTCAATGTTTTAGGAACAGCTTTATCCATTCCATCATCAGATTTCTGAATAGCCCACGAACCCAAGAACAGGACCTCATTATTTTGCTCTCTTTTTGCAGTACTCACTTATTTTTATGTATTTCTCAATGTAACTTTTAGAATTATGTATTGTATTGTGCTGCTGCTGCTGCAAAATAGCAAATTGCACATTTGTCAGTAATAATAAATCTGATTCTGATTCTGTTTCTGCAGATTGTTCAATAATTGGTCCAGCTTATCACTGTAATTGTCTGGGAGTGATGTGTTGAACACAGCAGGTCATTGAAAGCTTAAACGATTTAACATTCAGAAGTCATTAACAGCAGATTATGATAAGCAAGTGAGTGAGGGCCTCCGTCAGTCGGAGCTCACCATGGATGTTGCATCCCAGCTGTCTAGGTACGCAAGCCTGGGCAGTACAATATGGAGAGCAAGCTGTTGCTCATGTAGCAAGCTCCCCTTTTCCACACATCTGATGAACCCAAAGGAATGGCAGAGACCGATACAGTCCAGTACCAGCAGAATCACAGGAGTTGCCGGTCAGCATTGAACTCAATGTAGGACTGCCTTATCGGCTCCAGCTGTGCATTTTTCCCTCAGGGTTTTTCCCAAAGCCTTCCCCATGGGTGGATCTAGCTGCAAGGCAGTGGAGGTTTGATATCTGAGATTTCCTTCTCCTACATAAGCTGCCAACCACGGCTGACAAGCCCCATCTGCCCGAAGTGACTGGTTTTAAGGTGCCAGTTACTCGCCTTTGCCCCTTCTCCTGTCAGAAGAAATGGTTCCGCTGGGCTTAGCAGCTAGGCCACACATAAAGACCAGGAGCTGGACTTGGTTGTCAGAGGCCTTTTGACACACATGCCATTGGGAGCATGTAACAGGCAGTGGGAGGCTGTTCCCATTACCACCCCTGACGATAACAACCTTAAGCACAAAACGTAAGAAATAAACCATTAACAGAAAGGCAAATAGGGAACGAGAAAAGTAATCTAGAAACTGACAGTGAAAATGTTGACGAGTGTTAACAGAAGGCGCCAAAAGGATTGCAGATACTGGAGGTCCTGATAAAGGGTCTTGATCTAAAACACCGGCTGTCTATTTCCCTCCACAGATGCTGCCTGATGTTATGTTGTGTTCTTTCAGTATTTTGTGTGCTGCAATAAGTGTTAATTCATTCAGAATTAATCAGAGGATGCCAGCAAAGTATCACTTATGTTGGGTTAAAGGCATTTTCCCTTAAACACAACAGTTGTACACAAACACCTGACCTGAGTATACCAGAATAGAAAGAATCTCCACATTTCCCATCCAAAGGCTTCAATATCCCCATGGAAAGTCTCTGATCCATTACCCTTTGTAAAGCTCAGCTCACCATAAGCAGTCTAGTCCATGTCCTGCCACCCACTAAATTCGTCAGCACCCATCTGTCAGTGCTTAAGTGACTCTGGTCTTAATAACTTGGTCTGATTCTTCTATTGACATCTATCAATGGCCTTCTTGCATTGCACTTGGCAGACATCCCTCACTCGTTCCACCACCATTTGTACCATCTACAGAATCAGAAAGCACTTTCCAAACATAAAATCAGAACCATGTTTGTCCTCAATGACATAATGTCACGAAAACACAAAAAAAATTGCTGATGCTTGAAATCTAAAGCAACACCAACAAATTGCTGGTGGAACTCATCAGGTTTTGGACCAAAGTCAACTGTTTATTTATTTCCATAGATGCTGGCTGGCTTGCTGAGTTCCTCCAGCATTTTGCGTGTGTGGCTTTGGTCCATATGTCATGAAACTTGTTTTTCTTTTTTAATTTTTGGCAGTAGTACAAAGAAATACATAAAATTACCATAAGATACAATAAGAAATATATAACAGTGCCATTCAATGAGGTTGAGTTCATTGTCCATGCAGGAATCTGATGTTGGAGGGGAAGAAGCAGATCCTGAAACATTGAGTGTGTGTCTTCAGTCTCCTGTAACATTTCCCTGATGGCAGCAATGAGAAAGTGGAATGTCCAGAGAGGTGGGGTCCTTAACGATGCAACCCATCACCTCTACCAGATAGGAGGCCAAAGACAGCAAAAGTCTGGTGAACAGCACAATTGTAAGTTGCCCATCATGCCACACTCAATCCCAGAACTCCTCCTCTGACACATTGTGAATATAGCTCACGCTTCAGGGTTCAGGAAGGGCATCTTCTCAAGTGTAACTAGGGTCAGGCAATTAAATGCTCACTCAGCTCATGAAACCCACAACCCTTGAAAGAATTAATAAAGGAATCATAGTTTTGCAATGTCCTTAGTTATATGCTGGTTGAGGTCACAGGCAGTCACCGCTCCCCACGTCTGGTGTCCAGCTCCTTGGTCCATGGTTGGACGAGTGGCCATGATGAGTTCTGAAGCCAAGTGATCCTGGCAAAACCCAAACTGCCCAATAGTGAGCAAATGATCCTTAGGCAAATTATGGCTCAAAAAAGATTACAGCTGGGAGCTTAATGTTCAAGGACAGGGAGGAAGGTGTAGGGGGCGCTCTGGTACCAAAAAATGAAATCAAATCATTAGAAAGAGGTGACATAGGGTCAGAATGAGTTGAATAATTGTGGATAGAGCTAAGTAACTGCAAGAATAAAATGACCCTTATGGGAGTTGTATGCAGACCCTCAAACAGTAGAAAGAGTATGGTCTACAAATTACAGCAGGAGATAGAAAATGCATGCCAAAGGGCAATGTTAAAATAGTCGTGGGAGATTTCAGTATGCAGATAGATTGGGGAAATCAGGTTTGTGCTGGATTCCAAGAGGGGGAGTTTCTAGAATGCCTATGAGATGGCTTTTCAGAGCAGTTTATAGTTGAGCCCATTTGCGAATCAACTGTTCGGGATTAGGTGTTGTGCAATGAAATGGAATTGATTGAAGAACTGAAAGTAAAAGAACCCTAGAAGACAGTATTCATAATATGATCAAATTCACCCTGAAATTTGAATAGGAAAAGCTAAAGACAGATGTATCAGTATTACAGTGGAGTAAAGCGAATTACAGAGGCATGAAAGAGCTGTTGGCCAGAATTGATTGGAAAAGAACACTGGCAGGGATGACAATAGAGCTGCAATGGCTCAGATTTCTGGAAGTGATTTGGTAGCTTCAGGATATATATGTTCCAATGAGGAAGATGTATTCTCAAGGCAAGATGACACAAATGTGATTAACAAGAGAAGTCAAAGCGAACATAATAGCCAAAGACATAGCAAAAAGCAGTGGGAGGTTGGAAAATGATGTTGGAGAGATAACAATGGGTAACAAGGAAATGGTGAATGAACTGAATAAGTATTTTGTGTCAGTCTTCACTATGGGAGACAGTAGCAGTATGGTGGAAGGACCAGGTGTCAGGGGTATTGAAATGTGTGAAGTTACCACTACAAGAGAGAAGGTTCTTGGGAAACTGAAGGTAGATAAGTAATCAGGACCCGATGGTGTACATCCTAGAGTTCCAAAAGAGTGGCTGAAGAGATTGTAGCAGCATTACTAATGGTTTTTGAAGAATCATTGGATACTGGAATAGTTCTGGAAGACTGGAAAATAGCAAATGTAACTCCACTCTTCAAGAAGGGATGAAGGAAACTATAGGCAGGAGACAAAGAATGGGAATAAAGGGAGCCTTTTCATTGGCTAGTAGTGAATAGGGGTTTGTGTTGGGACTGCATCTTCTTATGTTATACGTCAGTGATTTGGATGATGGAATTGATGGCTTTGTTGCAAAGTTAACAGACAATATGAAGATAGGTGGAAGAGCAGGTAGTTTTCAGGAAGCAAAGAAGCTACAGAAGGACTTAGTCAGATTAGGAGAATGGGCAAAGAAATTGCAGATGGCATACAGTGTAGGGAAGTGTATGGTCATACACTTTGGTTGGAGAAATGAAAGGGATGACTATTTTCTAAATGCAGAGAAAATACAAAAAAACTGAGGAACAAAGGGATTAACTGTGCAGGATTCCCCAAAGGTTAACTTGCAGGTTGAGTCTGTGGTGAGGAAGGTAAATGGGATGTTAATATTCATTTCAAGAGGGCTCGAATATAAAAGCAAGGATTGAATGTTGAGAATTTATGAAACACAGTTGAGGCCTCACTTGGAGTACTGTGAGCAGTTTTTGGCCCCTTATCTTAGAATGGATGTGCGGAAACTGGAGAAGAGTCCAAGGAGGTTCTTGAAAATGATTCCAGGATTGAATAACCAGTCAAATGAAGAGCATTTGATGGCTCTGAGCTCATATTCACGAAAATTCAGATGAATGAGGGGTGACCTCATTGAAACATATTGAATGGTGAAAGGCTGTAATAGAGTGGATGTGGAGAGTACGTTTCCTATGGTGGGAGAGCCTAAGACCAGTGTGCACAGCCTCAGAATAGAGGGGTATCCTTTTAGAACAGAGAAGAGGAAGAATTTCTTTAGCCAGAGTGTAGTGAATTTGTGGAATTCTTAGCAGCTATGGGGGCCAGGACTTAATGAATACTCAAGGCAGAAGTTGATAGAGGAAAATTGGATCAGGAATAATTAATTAACAGAGCAGACTTGATGGGTCAAATGGCCTAATTCAGTTTCTATATCTTATGGTCTTATGAATGCTACTGAGTGATATTGCCAGTGAAAGCTTCCAGCACTTTGCTAACGATTGGAAGGAGACTAACTGGACTATGATTAGTTAGAATAGATGTGTTCATTTGAAGAACAGACACAAGTGGGTAGCTTTCTTCCTCGTTGTGAAAGTCTCCTTGTAACTGTACTGGAGGAGCCTGGCCAGAGGTGTGGCTGAAACTTTGGTACTACAGCCACGGATGTTTCTGTTTCAGAGCCTTTGCCCACATCTTGGGCTCTCAATAATGAAGCAGAGCAAGTGGAACTGGCTGGAGAATAGCTGCTGTGATGGTGGGGATCTCAGGACAAAGAGAAATTTAGCGCCTGGCTGAATGTGGCTGTGACTACTTCAGCACACCAATTCGCAACCATGGTTCCGACTTCGAAGTTCTAAGTAATATTATTCTTGAAGTACAAATATGTCACCAGGTATGAAACTGAGATTCATTTGCTTGCAGGCATTTATAGTAGATCAAAGAAATACAACACAATCAATGAAAAACTACATAAAACAAAGACTTTTTTTAGCGTGTTGCGCCAGACAGTCAGCCATTCTTGTCTGGCGCGTGGTGTCAGAGTTGGTCTCCTTTCGGATTAACCGGGTCACGATATGAACATTCTTGACTCAACCCTTTTTTTTCCACGAGGTCGAGTGGCTAGCTGAACGCTCAACCCAGCATGGATGGAAAGTGTGCTCAGGGGTGGCCCGACTTGGATTCGAACTCGAGACCCTTCGCTCCGGAGTCTGGCGCTGATGCCATTGTGCCACCAGTCAGCCAAACAAAGAATGACAACCAATGGACAAAAGAAGACAATCTGTACAAATACAAATAAATAACACTGACAATATGAGATGTAGTGTCCTTAAAATGGGTCCCTAGGTTGTGAAATCAGTTCAGAGCTGAGGTGAGTGAAGTTATCCACACTAGTTCAGGAGCCTGATGGTTGAAGGGTAAGAACTGTTCCTGAAGCTGGTGGTATGGGACCTAAGGCCTCTGTATCTCCTTCCCAATGATAGTAGTGAGAAGAGAGCATGGCTGGATGATGAGGGACCTTGATGACGGATGCTGCTTTATCTTGGGACCACCTTGTAGATGTGCTCAGTGACTTGGTGTGGGAGATAAGTAAGATCACACAGCCTTTTTCTGTAACATGCTGCCTTTCCTGGTTTAGCAGGCATAGGATCAGGCAACAAAATCTCAAAATTAACATAAAATATTGGATCAAATGTGAAGTCTGGGAAATATGTGTATGATTAAGTTGGAAGTTGCAAAAGCCGAAATAAACTTTTAGTATCCATTAGCAGTACAGTATTTTAAACTCTATTGGATTCAACATTACCTGAACACATGGAGAGATGTTTGATGCTCAGTAGACCAACACCTCTTGTTTCCAAGGTTCACCACCAGAAATGGCACTAAGAACACACTGACCAATATACTGTGAACAGTAGTATAAACCCTAGGTGACCAATATACTCAAAAGGATTTTCCCATGCTCAGTAGTCAAAGTAATATTATTACCTTACTATGTAATACTTCAAGATTCATTTTCTTGCAGGTATTTACAAAAAAGTAGAGAAGTACAGCTGACAGTGACCAAAGGTTGTTGCTACAACACCACTCAACTAGCTGGTATATCTCACTCCTGTACGGCCTCTCATCACCATCTGAGATTCTGCCAACATTGGTTGCATCGTCAGCAAACTTATAGACGGCGTTTGAGCTATGCTTAGCCACATAATCATGGGTGCAGAGAGAGTAGAGCAGTGGGATAGCACACATTCCTGAAGTGTGCCAGTGTTGATTGTCAGGGAGATGGAGATGTTATTTCTAATCCGTACAGATTGTGGTCTATGATTAGGAGGTTAAGGATCCAGTTGCAGAGGGAGGTACAGAGGTCCAGATTCTGTAGCTTATCCATCAGGACTGTTGTGACGATGTCTTACTGACATTAAGTGCAAGGTTATTGCCGCAACACTACTCAACTAATTAGTATATCTCGTTCCTGTACGCCCTCTCATCTCCAACAATGGTTGTATCATCAGCAATACCATTAGAGCTTGTGATGCCACAGTGACGTAGTGGTTAGCGCAATGCGATTGCCGATCAGGGTGTTACAGTTCAGAGTTCAGCTGCAACGTTGTCTGTAAGGACTTTGTACGTCCTACCCATGGCCACATGGATTTCCTCTGGGTGCTCCGGTTTCCTCCCACGATCCAAAGACATGCCAGTTAGTAGGTTAATTGGTCCTTGTAAATTGTTTTGTGGGTAGGCTAGGTTTAAATAGGTGGGTTGCTGGGCAGCGCGATTTGTTAAGCTGAAAGGGCTGGTTCCATGCTGTATCTCTATAAATATATAAATACAAACGTAATAAGTAAAGTTCCATTGGAACAGCCTGGATGAATGTATCCGAGTGCATTCGGTGAACAGTCCAGACTGCAGCAAGTGGGGAAGGGAACAAAGGTTTATGGTGGGGAGTGTGGCATTACCCAGACTAATCACATTGTTCCAGATGGTGAGGAGCTTTTTGGGAGCAGTTGCAGCTCCCTTAACATAGTGGTTAACATGATGCTGTTGCAACCTGGGGCATTCCGGCGTTTGGAGTTCAATTCTGGTGCCATTCTGTAAGGTATCCCTGCATGCCCTCCCCGTGGAATGCAGGAAGGCATAGGTTTTCCTTGGGTACTCCCAGTTTCTTCCTATAGCGTAACAGGTAGGTTAAACAGTCATTGTACATTGTCTTGTGATTAGGATAGGCTTAATCGGGTTCATCAGGGGTTGCTGAGGCTGTGCAACTCAAAGGGCTGAAATGGTGTATTCCTTGCTGTCTTGCTAAAATTAAAAAAATAAAATTATCGAAGGAAGTGGAGGGAGTTTCATCATACTGCCATATAGGTGCTGGTGTGGCTTTGGAGGATCAGGAAATGGGGTCATCTGATTACTTAAAGCAAAGTCGAAGTGGAGAAGGTATGAAATATCAAGCATATCTCGTGGTAATGATAAGCCATAGGAGGAGTATTAGATCATTCAGCCCGTTAAATCTGCTCCACTATTTGATTATAGCTGATTTATTCACAGTTCAAATTAAATTTATTATCCAAGTATATATATGTCACCATATACTACCCTGAGATATGTTTCCTTGCAAGCATTTCCCAGTAGAGCAGAGAAATACAATAGAATAATTTAAAACTACTTACAAAGACAGACAAGCAAGCCATGTGCAAAAGAACACAAACTGTGCAAATAAAAAAAAGTAAATAAATCATGCTGAGAAGATGAGTTTTAAAGTCCTTGAAAATGAATCCAAAAGTTGTGGAATCAGTTCAGAGTTATAGTGAGCTAACATATCCATGGCAGATCAGGAGCCGGACGTTTAAACCTGATGGTATGAGACCTAAGGCAAATGTCCCTCCTTCCCGATAGCAGCAGCTAGAAGAGAACGTGGCCTGGACGTTGGAGGTCTTTGGTGATGAATGCTGCATTCTTGTGGTAACACTCCTTGTGGATGTGTTCAATGGTGGGGAGAACTTTGCCTGTGATGCACAGGGTTGTGCCCAGCACTTTTTGTAAGATTTTCCATCTTTGCCATTGGTGTTTCTCTACCAAGCCATGCTATAACCAGTCCAGGCACTCTCCATTCTGTATCTATAGAAGTCTGTCGAAGCTTTAGATGAAATGATGAGTTGTCATGCCTTCTTTGCGATGGCACTTACGTATTGGTTGATGGACAGATCCTCTGATATGATAATGCCAAAGAATCTAAAGTTATCAATCCTCTCTAAATTATCAATTGTTTGACTCTGCTTAGGCTATCCTGCCTGTTATCTCCTCAAAGAATTCCAACAGGTTGGTCAGACGAGGAAAGTAAGCTGCCTTTGCCCTACTATTTTCATGTGCCTCCACGTACCCTGTAACATAATCCTTAATAATGGATTCTGACATTTTGCCAACCATGGAAGTCAGGTTAATAGGCCTATAATACCTGTCTTTTGCCTTCTTCTCTTCTTAAAGAGTGAAGCAACTTTTGTGATTTTCCAGTCCTCCGAAACCATTCCAGAATCTATTGACTCTTGAAAGATCACTACTACTGCTTCAGAAGCTATTCAGATACCTTTTCCAGAACCCTAGGATGTAGTCCATCTGGTCTATATGACTTGTATACCTTCAGTGTCACAAGTGGGGCTTTGGGAGTGAACCCAAATGCAAGACACAGAGACTGAAGTAGGATGAACAGGACAATGTTTATTAAGAATACTAGGGAAGCCAAGGAGCAAGGACAAGATGACAATATGGACATAGACATAGGATATAAAATGGGCTAGGACTTGGGACTTGCACTTGACTGGGAACTCGAGTCTTGGCATGGACTCGGTACCTGGGTTTTGATTTGGCTTGACCTGGAGCACAGGCTTGACTTGACCACGATCTCGGGCTTAGCTTGACCTGGAGCACAGGCTTGACTTGACCACGAGCTCGGGCTTGACTTACATAGGAACATAAGAGATAGGAGCAGGAGTAGGCCAATCGGCCCCTTAAGCCTGCTCCGCCATTCAACAGGATCATGGCTGATCCAATCTTAACTCTAGTTTTCACCGAATCCCACAAGGCAACAGTGCCAACCAACAGGGCACCATGCCGCCCATATTATTTTATTATTCATCCTGCCCAAACCCATGTGATCACCCGGGGGAAAAGAAAAACGATTTGCCAATTGAGGAGAAAAAGTCTGGAAAATTCCTCTCCGACCCATCCAGGCGATCACATGGCTGATCTAAACCTAGCTTCATGTCCACCTACTTGCTCGCTCACTGTATCCCCTAATGCCATTTTTGTCCAGGAAAATGTCTATCTCCATTTTGAATTTATTGAGTGTAGTAGCTTCCACAGCTCTCTGGGGCAGTAAATTCCACAGCCCCACTACCCTCTGAGTGAAGAAATTTCTCCTCATCTCAGTCCTGGAACTGCATACCCTTATTTTAAGATTATGCCCCCTAGTCCTAGTTTCACCCATCATTGGGAACATTCTCCCCATATTCACCTGATCAAGCCCCTTCACAATCTTATATGTTTCAATAAGATCGCCTCTCATTCTTCGGAACTCCAATGAGTAGAGTCCCAATCTACTCAACCTCTCATCATACATCAACCCACCCATCCTCGGAATTAACCTAGTGAACCTTCTCTGCACTGCCTCGAGAGCCAGTACGTCCTTTCTTAAATATGGACACCAGAACTGCACGCAGTACTCCAGGTGTGGTCTCACCAATACCCGGTACAACTGCAGTAAGACCTCCCTGTTCTTACACTCCATCCCCCTAGCAATAAAAGCCAGCATTCCATTGGCCTTCTTGACCACCTGCTGCACTTGCATACTAACTTTTTGTGTTTCCTGCACCAGGACCCCCAGATCCCTTTGCACAGAAGCACTTTCCAGTTTCTCTCCATTTAGATAATAACTTGCTCTATTATTTTTCCTGCCAAAGTGCAAGACCTCACACTTGTCAGTATTATATTTCATCTGCCAAATGTCTGCCCAATCACTCAGCCTATCTATGTCCCCCTGCAGGGTTTCAATGTCCTCTGCACTCATTACACTCCCTCCCATCTTTGTGTCATCAGCAAACTTCGATACGTTGCACTTAGTCCCTTTCTCCAAATCATTAATATAGATTGTAAAGAGTTGGGGTCCCAACACCAACCCCTGCGGAACACCACTAGTCACCAACTGCCAGTCTGAGAATAAACCATTTATCCCAACTCTCTGTTTTCTGTTAGAAAGCCAATCCTTCACCCATGCCAGAATATTATCCCCAATCCCATGATTTTTTATTTTAAGTAATAATCTTTGGTGTGGCACCTTGTCAAATGCCTTTTGGAAGTCCAAATATACCACATCCACTGGTTCCCCTTTATCTACCCTATATGTTATGTCCTCAAAGAACTCAAACAAATTTGTCAAACATGACTTCCCTTTTGTAAAGCCATGCTGACTTTGTCCTATTAAACTATGTTTATCCAAATGCCCTGTTACTGTTTCCTTAATTATCGATTCCAACATTTTGCCAACCACAGATGTTAGGCTAACTGGCCTATAATTCCCAGCCTTCTATCTATTTCTCTTTTTAAATAAAGGAGTTACATTAGCATTTTTCCAATCTGCCGGGACCATTGCCAAGTCCAGTGAGTTTTGAAAAATTATCACTAATGCATCCACAATCCCGACCACCACTTCCCTTAAGACCCTAGGATGCAAGTGACCCGGTCCAGGAGATTTTTCCACCTTCAGTCCCATTAATTTATCAAGTCCCATTTCCTTGGTGATTTGAATCGTAGTTAGCATGTCTTCCCCTAGAGCCCCCTGTTTATCCAGTGTTGGGATATTTTGAGTGTCCTCTACTGTAAAAACTGATACAAAATATTTGTTCATCATTTCCGCCATCTCCATGTTCCCTACCATTAATTTCCCAGTCTCATCTTCTAGGGGACCAACATTTACTTTAGCCACTCTTTTTCTTTTTATGTAACTATCAAAACTCTTACTATCTGCTTTTATGTTTTTCGCCAATTTACTTTCATAATCTATCTTCCCCTTCTTAATCAATCATTTTGTTATTTGCTGCTGATCTTTAAAAGCTTCTCAATCTTCAATCTTCCCACTAGATTTAGCTACCTTATATAACTTTCTTTTTAGTCGTATACTTTGCTTTATTTCTTTACTTAGCCACGGATAACTATTTTTTCTTTTACACCCTTTTTCTTCAGTGGAATATATTTTTCTTGATAGTTGTAAAATAACTCCTTAAATATACACCACTGATCAAGTACCGATCTACCCTTTAATCTATTTTCCCAATCCATCTTAAGCAATTCCGCTCTCATACCATCATAGTCTCTTTTATTTAAGCTCAGTACGCTTGTTTGAGATCCAACCCTCTCATCCTCTAATTGAATATGGAATTCGACCATGTTATGGTCACTCACTCCAAGGGGATCCTTTACTAGGACATTTTTTATTGGTCCTGTCTCATTACACAGGACCAGATCTAAGACTGCTTGCCCCCTTGTCGGCTCAGTAACGTATTGTTCAAGGAACCCATCCCGAATACACTCAATAAACTCTTCTTCAAGGCTGCTGTGTCCGACTTGATTAGTCCAGTCAATATGAAAGTTAAAATTCCCCCATAATTATAGCTGTTCCCTATTACAAGCCCCAACTATTTCCTGATTTATGCTCCGACCAACTGAGTTACAGCTGTTTGGAGGCCTATAGACTACTCCCACCACTGCTTTTTTCCCTTTACTATTTCTTATTTCTACCCAAATTGTTTTGTTATCCTGATCCTTTGAGCCAATAACATTTCGCTTTATTGCAGTGATTTCTTGCTTTATTAACATAGCCTCCTTTTCCTTCTTGCCTGTCTCTCCTAATTGTTGAATACCCTTGTATATTCCCAGTCCTGGTCACCCTGCAGCCATGTTTCCATAATTGCCACAATATCATAACCATACGTAATTATTTGTACCGTCAACTCATCAATTTTATTCCTAATACTACGTGCATTCAAATAAAGGACTTTCAAATATGTTTGAAACTTATTTCCTACCTTTTCCTTTTGCACAACTTTACGCTTATCTCCGTACATTCTTTCCCCTCCTGACAAGCTCTGTCTTTTTATTCCTCCACTTTTACCTACATCCATTACCTTCTCCATTGTCTTTTTAATTATTTGCTCTCTAGATTCCTCCCCCCCACTAGTTAGTTTAAAGACCTCTTTGAAGCCTTAGTTATATGATTCGCCAGGACACTAACCCCAGCCCAGTTCAGGTGAAGCCCGTCCCTCCGGAACAGTTCTCTCCTGTCCCAGTACTGGTGCCAGAGTCCCAAGAAGCAAAACCCACTTCTCCCACACCAGTCTTTGAGCCACGCGTTTAACCCCCTGATTTTATTTAACCTAGCCAAATTTGCTCGTGGCTCAGGTAATAATCCAGAGATTATTACCCTTGAGGTTCTGTTTTTTAATTTGACCCCTAGCTGCTCATATTCCTGTAACAGAACCTTCTTCCTTGTCCTATCTATTAGTACCGACCTGCACTAAGACAACTGGATCCTCGCCCTCCCACTGCAAGTTCCTCTCCAGCCCAGAAGAGATGTCCTGAACCCTGGCACCAGGCAGGCAACATAGCCTTCGGGACTCTCGCTCTCGGTTGCAGAGAACCCTATCTATCCCCCTGATGATACTGTCCCCTATTACTACAACATTTCTATTGACTCCCCCCTCTGGAATGGCCCCCCACTCCATGGTGCTATGGGCAGGTTGCTCATCCTCCCCACAGTCCCCGCTCCTGCCCTCACAAGGAGTTAAAGCCTCGAATCTGTTGGACAAGAGCAAGGCCTGCATCTCCTCTGGCCCTACCTCCTGGATTCCCCTGCTTTCCTCACTCATAGCCACACCATCTTGTGCTTGACTGCAATCTACATTAGTTAATCTATTAGGTGTGGCTATCTCCTGGTACACAGAGTCCAGGTAACTCTCCCCCTCCCTGATGTGTCGCAGTGTCTGAAGCTCGGACTGCAGCTCATCAATATGAAGCTGGAGTTCCTTGAGTAACAAACACTTGCTGCAAATGTAGTCGCTGTGTCCCTCAATTGGGTCTACCAATTCCCACATCTCGCAGCAGTAACACATCACCTGCTCCATGCTATATAGTTAATTTAATGTACTAGTATTAGTTATGCAAGAACCCTTTGCCCCAATACAGCTAACTATCACACTATTTAACAATACTTTTAAAGTTATAAGTGTAAAAGGAAGCAGGACTACTTACCAATACTTACCAAGCAACTAGCTGTGAGAGCTCTGCAGCTCCAGTCTTCCTCGCCTCACCCGGTTCCGCCGAAGCCCGTTGAGCCAAAGCCCTTAGGTCTCCACTCTACTCCCGGCTCACTCCACTGCCCGCAACGACTTGACCAGGAGCTCGGGCTTGGCTTGACCAGGAGCTTGGACTCTGGCTCAGACTCAGACAACTAAACTTGGACTCTTCTTGGACACAGAGTCAGGACTCTTTGTGGACACAGAGCCAGGACTCTTCCTACTGCAAACTGCCAGCAATTCTCAGCTGGCCACTAAAGTGTCAGAATTTATACCCTACTCAGAGCAGTGGCAGACAGCCGGCAACTCAGCTGGACATGAAAACAACTGAATTTGCTAAGCAGCCACAGGCACAGAAGCAACCTAGAGGCCACGATACTCGGTAGCTCTGACAATGGTCCAGACTCCCACACTGGCTGAGGCCACATGTTTCTGGCAACTGGTTTCTGGTAACGAGCTTCTTGGTGTGGGTTTCGGATGCTGAGCTTCTTGGTGTGGGTTTCTGATGGGATGGTCCAGTGAAGGAGTAGCTGGACCCTGGTGCTCTTTATGTAGCCAGCCTGAAATGAGAAGCAGGTGCCTCAATTAAGGAGCCCAACAGAACAAGGGAAAACAGAAACAACCAGACTGCGGAATCCATGGATTGGACCATGAACTGGAATGCGGAGTCCACGGACTGGACCATGACATTCCGACCTTTCAGCTTCAGAAGCGCCTTCTCCTTAGTAATAATAATGATACTTATTTCTGCCTTTGACACCCTAGAATTTCTGGCATGCTGCTGGTGTCTTCCACAGTGAAGACTGACTGAAAATATTTTTTGAGTTTCTCCGCCATTTCTTTGTTCCCCAAAGCTACCTCTCCAGCATAATTTTCCAGTGAACCAGTGTCCACTTTTTTCTTCTCTTTTACTCCTTATTTCTCTGGAAAAATCTTTTAGTATCCTCTTTGATCTTATTGGCTAGTTTATCTTCATATTCTCTTTTTTGTCCTTATGGCTTTTTTAGTTGCCTTTTGTTGGTTTATTAAACCTTCCCAATCCTCTAGCTTTATACTTATTTTGACCATATTGTATGTCCTCTCTTTTATTTTTATGCTGTCTTTGATTTTACTTGTCAGCTACGGTTGCCTCATTCTCCCTCTAGAATACTTCTTCTTTGGGATGAACTAATCCTGCACCTGCTCAGTTACTCCCAGATATTCAATCCATTGATTTCTACTGTCATTTCTGCTAGAGTCCCAGTCCAATTAACTTTGGGCAGCTACTCTCTAGTGCCTCTGGAATACTCTTCACTCCACTGTAATATTGATACAACTGACTTTAGTTTCTTCTTCTCAAGCTGCAGGGTAAATTCTTTCATATTGTGATTAGTGACTCATAAGGTTTCCTTTGCTTTAAACTCTCTAACCAATTCTGTTTTTAAAGATTAGATATTAGCTTTATTTGTCACATGTACGTTAAAGCATCCAGTGAAATGCATCCTTTTCATCAAATCAAATTGTTGTGGAATGTGCTGAAGTGTCAAGATAACACGCTCACATCTCATTACATAATTTAAAGCAAGAGAAAAACTGCAGATGCTGGCAATCCAAGCCACACACACAAAATGCTGGAGGAACTCAGCAGGCCAGACAGCATCTATGGAAAAGAATAAGCAGTCGAGATTTTGGGCCGTGACCCTTCCAGCATTTTGTCTGTGTTTATTACATATTTTTTTGTAATTTTTTTATTGAAGTTCATCATCAAACAAACATTTCCATAAGATGTATTTCAGACATTGTACATATATATCATATAATCATATATATCACAATTCTCCACATAGTATTTATCTGAGGTAACCCACTAACAGACAACCTCCTAGGAGAACATCTTACTCGACTCGGTTGATTGCATTACTTCTCCCTCTGACTAATGTTGTATTTGGCAAGGTGTGGGATGCAAGCGTGGACTTAAGGATGCTGGTGGGAAGGTGAAGTGAAAGAGTGGATCATCAGTATCCCAGTCAGGGATCTGCCCGCAGCTGGAGTATATTCTGTTTAGGAGCATCTCAGAGCAAAGAGGAAAGCAGCAAACTCCCAAGCACAGTGCTCAAGACCTCACCGATATCCCAAAATTCACAAGCGCTTGGCTTTTCATTAAATTTATTTTTAAACATGTTTGCCTTTTCCTCCTCACCATTTACTTAGGAAACAAATTAGTCCACCAGCCCAGTAACAAGAGGACATTCATTCATACTTTGGATCACTGACAACCAGCTACTGTTTCATATTTCCCACTCTGTTTATACATGAGTGCTGCACTCAAGACGAGATGATGCAGGTTAGTGTCAAACCCTTATGGAACATCCAACTCCACTGCTCTGAATAAATAGGCCCGTCTTTGGCTGGGCTGCTAAACAGCAGCTTTTTATTTTACAGCTGCTCCAAGGCCCTCCAGGTTTCCGAAGCTTCTTAGCTGAGGAATTGGCAGCGGGTTGGACCTGTGGAGTCAATGACAGGATAACTGAGACAGGGCAGTTCAAACTAATTTATGCACATATTTTTGTCCAGTCTTTATCCCATTTTTGATTCCCTGATATTCTGACTCAAAGAGCTTGTGATTGTGAGAACATCTCTTCCTCACATGAATACCATGGACGTAATAGAAAACTGGAAGTTGGGCCTGCCTGGAAGGGTTCATCTCCAAGGAAGCTCAGGGAACTTGACACCACACCTCCCACTTGATTGTTCACCTACCCCTATACATTCACTTCATTTACAGCCCTGAAGTTACTCACCTTGGTTACTCCATCAGCAACTCACAAGACACCAAGGATAAGTGCAGCAACTGGAAACCGCCGCCAGCCACGGTTTCCCCAAGTAACACACGTCATCCTGACTAGGAAGTCCATCACCAATACTGCGCACCCCCTTTCCGTTGCTGTGTGCTGCTCCTGGAACTCACCACCTGTTTCCCAATGGTGATCAAGGATGAGGAATAAATGCTGGCCTTCTCAGATCTCCCAACCCTCCCAGTAAAAAAACACATCTTTGTAGGTGAACTTGTGTGTAAACCAGGTTGACCATGAGAGCTGGTTGAAGTCAGGGTAAGGGTCCTCCTGTTCAATGAGTGTCTTGCCCATGTCAGGCATAGGTCTTGTCTACCTGCACTGAACCATGGTCTGTGACACATCCTGACCAGGCTGATGACAAATTCCAATTTAGAAACCTGTTGAACTTATTTTTAAATGAATCTCATTAACTTTGTCAGAAACAACAAAGTTTACAGAGTAGATGAGGATAATTTTTGCCATTGTCATCTCATGGGGTGGGTGGAGGGGGAAGGTAATGACCAGTTACAGGAAAGCTTGAGTTTTGCTGTCAGGTCTCTGCTCTGGCTCAGGCTTAGAAGGGAATGGGAGAGAAGAGATGAGCTGTAGTGATAGGGAATTCATTAGCTTGGGAAACAGACAGGATGATATGTTACCTCCTAGGTGCTAGGTTCATTGACATCTCAGATCAAGTCAACAGCACTCTTAAGTGGAAGGGCAGCCAGAGGTGGTGGTGGCCGTAGGCACCAATGACATGGGTAGGAAGGGTGAGGAGGTCCTGCAAAGTGATTTCAGGGAGTTAAGTGCTGCGTTAAAGGAGAGGACCTCTAGGGTTGTGATCTCAAGATTGATACCCATGGCACATGCCAATGAGATCAGAAATAGGAAGATCCAGGGACGAACATCCCTGTGGGAAGGTTTGCTGGTGCAGCATGGGTGGGGGGTGGGGAAATTGGGAGGGGTTTAAACCAGAGTTGCAGGGGGAGCACCAGAGTAGATAGTGAAATGGTTGTGGGGAATGACGTTGTTCATACAAAGTCAGGAATCAAAAGGTTGAGCATGGTGGGACTAGAGTTCTGAGCTGTGTATACTTCAGTGCAGGGAGTATTGTTGGAAAGGCGGATGGGCTCAGGGTATGGAACAATGTCATTGTAACCATTAGTGAGACCTGGCTGCAGGAGGAGCAGTTGAATGTTCCAGTGTTCCTTTGTTTTAGACAAAATAGAGCAAGATGGATTAAAGTGGGAGGGGTGATATTTCCAGTCAGAGAAAATGTCACTACTCAGACAGAGCAGGCTGGAGAGCTAATTTATTGAGGATATATGGGTAGCAACGAGGAATAAGAAAGGATGACCACATTAATGGGATTATATTATAGACCACCCAATTGTCCGTGGATTTAAAGGACCAAATTTACAGGGAGATTGCAGACTGTTGCAAGAAACATACAGTTGTGATAATAGGTGCTGTTAACTTTCCCCGTTATCCGAGATGCATGGCTGAGGGATTGGAGCCGGAGGCAGGGATTCAGATTTCTGATCATTGTGACCACATTTGGGGCAGGTGTCATCTGTACAAAAAGGACGGGTTGCACTTGAATCCCAGGGGGACCAATATCCTGGCGGGGAGGTTTGCTAAAGCTGTTGGGGAGAGTTTAAACTAGAATTGCTGGAAGGTGGGAACTAAACTGAAGAGAAGGAGGAAGAGGTGGTTGGCTCACAAATAGAGATACCTTGGAGACAGTGCGAGAGGGAGGATAAGCAGGTGATAGAAAAGGGATACACTCAGAATGATGGTTTGAGATGTATCTATTTTAATGTAAAGAATACTATGAACAAAACAGATGAGCTCAGAGTGTGGATCAGTACTTGGAGCTATGATGTTGCGTCCATTACAGAGGCTTGGATGGCTCAAGGGCGGGAATGGCTATTTTGAGTGCCAGGCTTTAGATGTTTCAGAAAGGATAGGGAAGGAGGCAAAAGAGGTGGGGGTGAGACAAACTTGATCAGAGATAGTGTCACGGCTGCAGAAGAGGAGGAAGACATGGGAGGATTGTCTACAGAGTCTCTGTGGGTGGAACTTAGAAACAGGAAGGGGGTCAATAACTCTACTGTGTGTTTTTAATAGACCACCCAATAGAAACAGGGATATCAAGGAGCAGATAGGGAGACAGATTCTGGAAAGGTTTAATAATAACAGGGTCATCATGGTGGGAGATTTTAATTTCCCAAATATCAATTGGTATGTCCCTAGAGCAAGAGGTTTAGATGTGGTGGAGCTTGTTAGATGTGTTCAAGAAGGTTTCTTGACAAAATATGTAGATAAGCCTACAAGAGGAGAGGCTGTACTTGATCTGGCATTGGGAAATTAACTTGGTCAGGTGTCAGATCTTTCAGTGAGAGAGCATTTTGGAGATAGTGATCATAATTCTATCTCTTTTACCATAGCATTGGAGAGGCTCAGGAACAGACAAGTTAGGAAAATGTTTAATTGGAGTAAGGGGAAATATGAGGCTATTAGGCAGGAACTTGGAAGCATAAATTGGGAACGGAGTTTTCAGGAAAATGTACAGAAGAAATGTGGCAAATGTTCAGGGGATAATTACGTGGAGTTCTGCAGAGTTACGATCCAATGAGACTGGGAAAAGATGGTAGGATACAGTAACCATGGAGTACAAAGGCTGTTGTAAATCTAGTCAAGAAGAAAAGAAGAGGTTGCAAAAGGTTCAAAAAACTAGGTAGTGATAGAGATCTAGAAGATCATAAGGTTAGCAGGAAGGCACTTAAGAAAGAAATTAGGAGCACCAGAAGGGGCCATGAGAAGGCCTTGGCAGACGGTGCTGAGGAAAACACCAAGACATTCTACAAGTATGTGAAGAGCAAGAGGATAAGATGTGGGAGAATAGGACCAATCAAGTATGATAGTGGGAAAGTGTGTATGGAACAGAAGAGATAGCAGAGGTACTTAATGAGTATTTTGCTTCAGTATTCATTACAGAAAAGGACTCGATTACAGTAGACTGAAAAGCTTGAGCATGTAGATATTAAGAAAGAGCGTGTGCTAGAAAGCATCAAGTTGGATAAGTCACCGGGACTGGACGAGATGTATTCTAGACTGCAGTGAGAGGTGAGGGGGGATATTGCTGAGTCCCTGGGAATGATCTTTGTATCATCAATGGGGATGGGAGTGTTTCCAGAGGATTGGAGGGTTGCAGATGTTGTTCCACGATTCAAGAAATGGAGCAGAGATAGCCCAGGAAATTATAGACCGGTGAGTCTTACTTCATGGTTGGTAAGTTGATGAAGAAGATCCTGAGAGGCAGGATTTATGAACATTTAGAGATGCATAAAATTATTAAGAATAGTTAGCATGGATTTGACAAAGGCAGGTTGTGCTGAGAATGTGAAGAGGGTAAGGTAAGGTGAGAGGTAAGTGTAGCAAAATATGTAGACAGGACCAGGGAGAGGATACGTCATTGGGGAAGTTTAGGAGGACAGGGAAGAGGTAGCTAACATAACATTCCAGACAGCAAGTGACAACCACAAAGAAGAGGAACCTTGCAACCACAAGACAATGTGGTCGGCAAAGTATTTTGAGCTATATACCTATTTTGAGTGTTTTGCTCATGTCCATACCCGTTCCAAGTATTACGCTTGCGCCTATGTTTATTCCAAGTATTTTGCGTGCTTAGCTATGCAATAGCTAATCAATTGATGAATTTGAATCAGTAACCATATTTACGAATGTAGTACCCTGCTTTTGGGTATAAGTATGAACTTTGTAAACCGACAAATTGGGAGTTGGCTACCTTACGCCCGAAGTGCATGGGGCTGCGAACTCCTCTCTGAATAAAAACCGTTTCAGAGGTAATTTTGTGTCTCAGGTGTTTTTCCTCAACTGAGCAGGTTAATAATTTCAGGCTGACAGCGCCTTACGAGCCCGATTGAATTTTTTGAGGTTGTGACTTAATTAATGAAACATTAATGACACATTAATGAAAGTAGCACAGTAGATGTAGTGTCTTTGGATTTTAGCAAGGCATTTGATAAGGCACTCCATGCAGGGCTTACTGCAAAAGTAAGGAAGCATGGGATTCAAGGGGATATTGCTTTGTGGATCCAGAACTAGCTTGCCCACAGAAGGCAAAGAGTGGCTGTAGATAGGTCATATTCTACATGGAGGTCGGTTACCAGTAGTGTGCCTCAGGGATCTGTTCTGGGACCCCTGCTCTTCGTGTTTTTTATAAATGTCCTGGATGAAGAATTGGAGGGATGGGTTAGTAAATTTGCTGATGACGCAAAGGTTGGGTGTGTTGTAGATAGTGTGGAGAGCTGTCAGAAGTTAAAGTGGGACATTGATAGGATGCAAAACTGGGCTAAGAAATGGCAGATGGAGTTCAAATCCAGTTAAGTGTGAGGTGGTTCATTTTAGAACATAGAACATAGAACAATACAGCACAGTACAGGTCCATCGGCCCACACTGTTGTGCCGACCCTTAAACCCTGCCTCCCACATAACCCCCCACCTTAAATTCCTCCATATTCCTGTCTAGTAGTCGCTTAAATTTCACTAGTGTATCTGTCTTCACCATTGACTCAGGCAGTGCATTCCACGCATCAAGCACTCTCTGAGTAAAAAACTTTCCTCTAATATCCCCCTTGAACTTTCCACCCCTTACCTTAAAGCCATGTCCTCTTGTATTGAGCAGAGGTGCCCTGGGGAAGAGGTGCTGGCTGTCCACTCTATCTATTCCTCTTAATATCTTGTATAACTCTATCATGTGTCCTCTCATCCTCCTTCTCTCCAGAGAGTAAAGCCCTAGCTCCCTTAATCTCTGATCATAATGCATACTCTCTAAACCAGGCAGCATCCTGGTAAATTTCCTCTGTACTCTTTCTAATGCTTCTACATCCTTCCTATAGTGAGGCGACCAGAACTGGACACAGTACTCCAAGTGTGGCCTAACCAGAGTTTTATAGAGCTACATCATTACATCACGTCTCTTAAACTCTATCCCTCGACTTATGAAAGCTAACACCTCATAAGCTTTCTTAATTACCCTATCTTCCTGTGAAGCAACTTTCAGGGATCTGTGGACATGTACCCCCAGATCCCTCTGCTCCTCCACACTACCAAGTATCCTGCCATTTACATTGTACTCTGCCTTGGAGTTTGTCCTTCCAAAGTGTACCACCTCACACTTCTCTAAGTTGAACTCCATCTGCCACTTCTCAACCCACTTCTGCATCCTATCAATGTCTCTTGGCAATCTTCAACAATCCTCTACACTGTCCACAACATCAGCAACCTTTGTGTTGTCTGCAAACTTGCCAACCCACCCTTCTAACCCCACATCCAGGTCATTAATAAAAAATCACGAAAAGTAGAGGTCCCAGAACTGATCCTTGTGGGACACCACTAGTTACAACCCTCCAGTCTGAAGGTACACCCTCCACCATGACCCTCCGCTTTCTGCAGGCAAGCCCATTCTGAATCCACCTGGCCAAACTTCCCTGGATCCCATGCCTTCTGACTTTCTGAATAAGCCTACTGTGTGGAACCTTGTCAAATGCCTTACTAAAATCCATGTAGATCACATCCACTGCACTACCCTCATTTATATGTCTGGTGACCTCCTCAAAGAACTCTATCAGGCTTGTTAGACATGATCTTCCCTTCACAAAGCCATACTGACTGTCCCTGATCAGACCAAGACTCTCTAAGTGCCCATAGATTCTAACTCTAAGAATCTTTTCCAACAGCTTTCCCACCACAGATGTGAAGCTCACTGGTCTGTAATTACCCAGACTATCTCTACTACCTTTTTTGAACAAGAGGACAACATTTGCCTCCCTCCAATCCTCCTGTACCATTCCCATGGACAACGAGGACTTAAAGATCCTAGCCAGAGGCTCAGCAATCTCTTCCTTTGCCTCGTGGAGCAGCCCGGGGAATATCCCGTCAGGCCCCGGGGACTTATCCATCCTAATGTATTTTAACAACTCCAACACCTCTTCTCCCTTAATATCAACATGCTCCAGAACATCAACCTCACTCATATTGTCCTCACTGTCATAAAGTTCCCTCTCATTGGTGAATACCGCAGAGAAGTATTCATTGAGGGCTTCGCTCACTTCCACAGCCTCCAGGCACATCTTCCCACCTTTATCTCTAATCGGTCCTATCTTCACTCCTGTCAACCTTTTGTTCTTCACTTAATTGAAGAATGCCTTGGGGTTTTCCTTTACCCTACTCACCAAGGCCTTCTCATGCCCCCTTCTTGCTCTTCTCAGCCCCTTCTTAAGCTCTTTTCTTGCTACACTGTATTCCTCAATAGACCCATCTGATCCTTGCTTCCTAAACCTCATGTATGCTGCCTTCTTCCACCTGACTAGATTTTCCACTTCACTTGTCACCCATGGTTCCTTCACCCTACCATTCTTTATCTTCCTCATTGGGACAAATTTATCCCTAACATCCTGCAAGAGATCTCTAAACATCGACCACATGTCCATAGTACATTTCCCTGCAAAAATATCATCCCAATTCACACCCGCAAGTTCTAGCCTTATAAACTCATAATTTGCCTTCCTCCAATTAAAAATGTTCCTGTCCTCTCTGATTCTATCCTTTTCCATGATAATGTTAAAGGCCAGGGAGCGGTGGTCACTGTCCCCCAGATGCTCACCTACTGAGAGATCTGTGACCTGACCTGGTTTGTTACCTAGTACTAGATCTAGTATGGCATTCTTGCTAGTTGGCCTGTCAACATATCGTGACAGGAATCCATCCTGGAATTTTGGTAGGTCAAATATGATGGCAGAATATAGCATTAATGGTAAGACTCTTGGCAGTGTGGAGGATCAGAGGGATCTTGGGATCCAAGTCCATAGGACACTCAAAGCTGCTGTGCAGATTGACCCTGTGGTTAAGAAAGCATATGGTGTGTTGGCCTTCATTAATCATGGGACTGAATTTAGGAGCTGAGAAGTAATGTTGCAACTATATAGGACCCTGGTCAGACCCCACTTTGAGTACTGTGCACAGTTCTGGTTGCCCTGCTATAGGAAGGATGTGGAAACCATAGACAGAGTGCAGAGGAGATTTACAGGAATGTTGCCTGGATTGGGGAGAATGCCTTATGAGAATAGATTAAGTGAGCACGGCCTTTTCTCCTTGGAGTGATGGAGGATGAGAAGTATCCTGATAGAGGTGTATAAGATGATGAGAGGCATTGATCGTGTGGATAGTGAGAGGTTTTTTCCCAGGGTGGAAATGGCTAGCATGAGAGGTCACAGTTTTAAGGTGCTTGGAAGTAGGTACAGAGGAAATGTCAGGGGTAAGTTTTTTTGCAGAGAGTGGTGAGTGCATGGAATGGGCTGCCGGCAACGGGATCCTTTAAAAGACTCCTGGACAGGTACATGGAGCTCAGAAAATAGAGGGCTATGTGTAACCCTAAGTAATTTCTAAGTTAAGGACATATTCTGTACAGCTTTGTGGGCTGAATGGCTTGTATTATGCTGTAGGTTTTCTATGTTTCTATGTTTCCACATATAGACTGGAACTCCTGTACCGTAAAAAAGACTGGATGGGAGTTTGTCAAATGTGTTCAGGAAAGCTTCCTTGATCAATAAACAGAGGTTCCAATTAGAGAGAGTGTGATACTCCTATTAGGGAATTAGATCGGGAAAGAGACAGAATTTTGTGTAGGAGAACACGTTTTTGATTTAGTGATCATAATGCCATTAGTTTCAAGATAATTATGGAGAATGATAGGTCTGGTCCTTGAGTTGAGATTCAAACTTGGAGAAAGGTAAATGTTATCAGAAAAGATCTAGCAAGTATGAATTCAGACAGGTTGTTTTCTGGCAAAAGGATACTTCAAAATTCAAAATTAAAAGTAGATTTATTTTCAGAGTACATATATGTCAGCATATACAACCCTGAGAATCGTTTTCTTGCAGACATACTCAGTAAATCCAAGAATCATAATAGAATCAATGAAAGTCCACACCCAACAGGGCAGACAAAAAAAACCCTATGTTAAAAATACATCAAACTGTGCAAATGTGAAATAATAAATGAATAACTAAATAAATAAATAGATTTCAAGAACATGGAAGAAAGAATCCTTGAAAGTGAGTGCATAGATTGTGGGAACAGTTCAGTGATGGACTGAATGAAGTTGAGTGAAGTTCCCCCTTCTGTTTCTTGAGCCTGATGCTAGAGGGGTAATAACTGTTCCAGAAGCAGGCAGTGAGAGTCCAGAGGCTCCTGTACCTTCTTCCTGTTGGCAGCAGTGAGAAGAGAGCATGAACTGAGTGGAACTAGTCCCTGATGATGGATGTTGCATTCCTGTGATAGCACTCCATGTAGATATACTGAAAAGCATGGGAGGGTTTATCTGTGATGGACTAGGCCGTACCTACTACTCTTTGTAAGAGTTTCCTTGGTAAGTGGGAGCCCTGCAAAAGTGAAATGCTGAGAGCACAGAGACTGTATATTCCTGTCAGAATAAAAGACAAAGATAACAGGCTTAAGGAACCATGGTTTTTCAGCAATACTGAAGCCCTGGTTAAGAAAAAGGAGGTGCATTACGGGTATAGGCAGATCGGAGCAAATGAGATACTTGAAGAGTACAAAAATTGCGAGAGAATACTAAAGAAGAAAATCAGGAAAGCTAAAAGAAGACGTGAGATTGCTTTAGCAGGAAAGGTGAAGGAGAATCTATTAAGACCAATCTATTAAGATATCAAGTGACAAAATTGGTCCTCTGGAAGATCGGAGTGGCCGTGTATTCATTGAACCAAATGAAAGGGGGAGATCTTAAATTGGATTTTTCGCATCTGTATTTACAGAGAAGATGGGTATAGAGTCTATAGAAATGAGGCAGAACAGCAGTGAGGTCGGACTTTATACAGATTACAGAGGAGGTGTTTGTTGTCTTCAGGCAAATTACAGTGCATAATCCCCCAGAGCTGTCAAGTTGTTCCTTCAGACTCTGGAAGAGGCTAGTGCAGAAACTGCAGAGGCCTTGGCAGAGATACTTAAAATGCCATTACCCATGGGTGAGGTGCTAGAGCATTGAAGGATAGCTGATGTTCTTCCATTGTTTGAGGAGGACTCTCAGGAAAAACCTGACATCACTAGTGGAGACCTTATTGGAAGGTACGCTAAAGGACTGGATATATGAATATTTGATAGACAGAAACTGATTACAAATAGTAAACATGGTTTTGTACATGGTAGGTTATGTCAAACCAATCTTATGGAGTTTTTCAAGGAAGTTAATTAAGGCAAAGCAGTGGATGTTATCTACATATACTTTAGCAAGGGTTTTGACAATGTTCTGCATGGGAGGTTGGTCAAGAAGGCTCAGTCACTTGGCCTTTTAGAAGAGGTAGTAAATTGGATTGGACATTGGCTTTATGGGAGAAGCCAGAGAGTGATAGTAGATGCTTGCCTCCCTGACTGGAGGCTTGTGACTAGCAGTGTGCCGCAGGGATCAGTGCTGGGTCTATTGTTACGGTCTATGTCAACAATCTGGATTATAATATGGTAAACTGGACCAACAAATTTGCAGATGATGCCAAAATTGGGCCACATAGAAAAAGGGACAGAAAAATAGAAGATGGAATTTAATGCAGACAAATGTATGGTGTTACTTTTTGGAAGGACAAATCCAGGTAGGACTTACATGGTGTTACGGATTCAGCAACAATAAATATATAAGTGTGACAGGGGTTTTTATAACAAACAAAACGTTTATTAAACACTGAAAAACAAACCCCCAAAAGTAAACAAACAACTAATGTAACCGGAAGCCAGCTGCTGTGAGGCAGCTTAAACAGTTCTTAAAGCGATGTTGAAAAAAACGGTTCTTCAAAGTAGTACTGCAAAAGTTCAAAATGCATACAGTCCATTAAAGGAGAGACTTTTTAGATGATTTAAATTCTCTTTCACGTCCTGTTGTTGCGGTTCCCAGTAAAACTACTTTCCCTGGAGAATTTACGAAGTTGGAAATGAAACGGCTTAAAGGCACAGACCTTTCCTTTACAAAACTGTTCCCAATCCCTTCTGCTATTTCGCAGGGATTAACACGGGGACAGTCAATGAATTCCTTCTGAATGAGGATCAAACAAGGTCGAACTTGTTTCACCGTCGAAATCAACTTTCCTCGATCTTTTAGCTCCTGAACTCTGATCTTCACTCTCCACTGATTTTTAACTGGCAGTATTATAAAGAAACTGCCGGCAATGACCTTTTAAACTTTAGGCATTAAATAAAACTCCATCTTTCAACCAATCTGCGTCATCATATTGGACCACGCAGTGGCATGAAGTCAAAATGGCAAATCCAGCCACGAACTGCCCCTCCTCACAGGGAGGGGGTCCTCCTTTTATACCCTGTAAAAAAAAAACTGTCACATGACCTCTACTGGCGGGAAAATGACGTCACTCCACCATCACAAGACCACTACCTTAAGTCCAGTATAGCTTCAACACCGCTGTCACGTCACAAGTACACCACTGTCATGTGTCACGGGTACGTAACAATGGAAAGAAACTAAGGACTGTCGTGGAATAGAGGGGTCAGGGAATTCAAATTCATAATTTCTTGAAAGTAGCATCACAAATTGCTCCAGCTATTACCTTTCTTTTCAAAATGCCTGGGGTTCTGTCAGAGTCTGTGATCGACAACTCAAACTACGGTTCTTCACAACCGGTGGGTTTTTGGACTCGGTGCGGGATTTACTGCTTTTCTGTCTCCAGGATCAGCCTGGAAGACATGCATCATCGAGGAGCGGCCTCATAGATGACCTAGTTCCTTGCCAATTTCACCAGCTGAAGTGTTGTGGGAGACTGAAGCATCAAGACAGGAGGTTTTTTGACATATTGATGCACCATCAATAACTCTCTCTGAGACGTAAAGGTGAGATATCGGCTTTTATTGACTGGAAGAAGGAACAAGCAGTGGTTGACCACCATACTACATCCTGGAGACTGAGAAGCCGGGCTCAGACCTCAATTACCTTTATACGGGGGTCTGTGGGAGGAGCCACAGGAGCAGTCAGCAGGGGGCGTGTCCAGACAGGTATATGTAGTTCACCACACATATTGCCATTTATAAGTAAAAGTATTGAGTACAGGAATTGGGATGTTATTTTGAAGCTGTATAAGACAGTGGAGAGGCCTAATTTGGAGCATTGTGTACAGTTTTGCTCACCTACCTACAAATAACATGTCTATAAAACTGAAAAAGTGCAGAGAAAATTTACAAGGGTTTATCCAGGACTTGATGTTATAGGGAAGGGCCGAATAGTTTAGGATTTTATTCCCCAGGACATCTCCCGGTCAAGATGGTGCCAGCGAACAATGAGTCCTCAGGCAATATCTTCCAGATAGCCAATCTCTTCAATTATTTCACTTTTTCTATGCTGTCTGCTTGTTCTCTTTGTCTTTCTTGTGATACTGAAGCTGCTGGAGCCTGTGTCATGCATTTTAGAACTTGATTGAATAATCTAGTGCTCTACTGTGTCCAGAGTGCTGCCTCGTGGAGAAGATCAGAGACGGGGACCCAAAAAGGACCGAGAACATGAGCTGACTTGTGGAAAAGATCAGAGACATGGCACGGGGTGGGGGGGGGGGGGCATGAATGACTCCATCTCGAATCGGCGATCAAGACTGAAGTGTCGAGGTGACTGCAGAGGAGGTCAGTGATTGACCCCAATGCAGGCCATGGTCTACAGTCGGGTTGGTGGCGTTTGGACCTGGTGTGGCAGCCACACTTCATGATAGGACTGAGTTCACGCGCTGCTCTCCTCACATGCTGATGGAAAGATGTTTTTGATATTCAGAGATCTATGCACTTCAGATTGGTCTCCTTCACTTTTTTGGTGTTTTCTTTCTTGTGGCCATTTGGGAGGTGACTGATCTGTTAATTTTTTGTGTGTTGGGGGTTGGGATTTTGATGCTATTGTCTCTGTTCTGTTCTGTGAGTGAGGGGGTGGGGGATTACCAGTATTATTGTTGCAGTTCTTTTCTGCGGGGAAGGGGTTGGGGGTTAATTGCTTTTGTAGCAGTTTTTTGCTTCAACGGAAGAGGTGGGGCATTTTGGGGTTGTGAGTTTTGTTTCTTTTTTGTAATGGGGAGAGTTAATGCATTTTCTTTCAACAACTCTCATAGTCTCTCTGTATTTCTTGGCTATCTGGAGAAGATGAATATCAGAGTTGCATTGTATATGCATACTTTGTAGTGGCATCAGTGCTGGACTTTGGGGCGGGAAGTCCCGAGTTCGAATCCGGTCAGCTCCCTTGCATGCTCTCCATCTGTGCCTGGATTGAGTGTCCAGTTAGCAACTCAACCTCATAAAAAAAACCCTGGAGAAGGATGGGCTCCGCCAGGTTTCAGATGCCCAGGACACACCGTTAGATGAGTACACCAAAAAGATCGGTGTAAAAAGCTTGTCATAACGGCGCCCCGACGACTCCACCTAGGAATTAAGGGCACACACACACTTTGACAATAAATGAACTTTTGAACCCAGAGCATAAAAGATTGAGAGGAGATTTGATAGAGTTATACAAAATTGTGAGAATTATAGATAGGGTAAATTCAAGCAAGTTTTTCCACTGAGGTGGGGTGAGACCACAACTAGAGGTCAAAGGTTAAGTGTGAAAAGTGAAATGTTTAAGAGGAACATGAGGAAGAACTTGTTCACTCAGAAGGTGAGAGTGTGGAATGAACTGCCAGCAGAAGTGGTGGATGCAGGTTTAATTTCAACATTAAAATAGGTACATGGACGGGAGGGGTATGGAGGGCTATGTTCCAGGAGAAGGTTGATGAGACAATGCAGATTAATAGGTAATGGAGTGGATGGGCCAAAGTGCTGTAGTGTTCTATGGCTCTAATACCCTCTCCCACCCACCCACCAACTGGGTCCTACAGCTGTCAGAGAGGGACTCTTACCTTGCCTTCCTGTTGCTTTTCTGCATATGCAGTAAATAACTGGAGTAAACCAGCTCCCAAAACACACATAAATATGTCCACAATGGTCCTCAGCATCACATGTTTACAAGAGTGAATCCAACTTAATTTTCAGGAGTTGCCCGTGGAGACACCTCCTGCGCACAATGTTGCCAATAACACTGGAACCATCCCCTGTTTTCCACATAGGTAGAACGAGATAGAATTTTTATTCGATATAATTGTTCAATGTTGTTTATTTTTGTTACAGGTAAATGATCCCAGGAATGAAGGAGTTAATGTATGAATAGCATTTGATAGCACTGACCTGTACTCACTGAGGCTCAGAAGAATGAGTGAAGAATCTCACTGAAAGCTATCAAACGTTGAAAGACCTTGATAGAGTGGACATGGAGAAAATGTTTCCTATAATAGGGGTATCTAGGACCAGAGGGCACAGCCTCAGAATAATAGTATGCCCATTTATAACAGAGATGAGGAGGAATTTCTTTAGCCAGATGGTGGTAAATCTGTGGAATTCATTGCCACAAACAGCTGTAGCGGTCAAGTAAATGGGTATATTTAAACAGGTTAATAGGTTTTTGATATGTAAGAGCAACAAAGGTTTTGGGAGAAGACAGGAGAATACGATTGAGAGGGATAATAAATCAGCCATAATGGAGCAGACTTAATGGGCCGAATGGCCTAATTTGCTCCTATGTTTTGTAGTTTTATGGTCTATGTGGCAAATGAAGTTGATCTTGTTCCACTCGAAGTAAACCATATAACAACTTGAAGTCTCTCTCTTCATTTAATGTATTAAAACAATAAAGAAATATAGAAATACCCACATCTTGCTACTACTCCTGTGTCCACTCTTCTGGCAATGAGGTTGCTAATTGTGTGTGAGTACATTTCTGCTTTTTTCCATAGCCCACAGTGACTTGTGAGTTCATAGTCTGCTCCATTTAGCAGGTAAATTGGATTACATTTAAATACAATTAGTTTTATTTGTCACATGTACTTTGAAACATATAATGAAATGTGTCACTTGTGTCAATGACCAACACTGTTCGAGTACAGTATAGGCTGGGGGCAGCCTGCAAGTGTCACAATACAATGAGGCAAAACAAAATGCTGGAGGAACTCAGCAGGTCAGGCAGCATCTATTGAGGTAAATAGACAGTCGACACTTGGGTTTGAGACTTTTCAAGACTCAAAGGTTCCTCCAGATGTTTTGTGTGTTCAGATGTTCAGCATACGTAGTCTTTTTATTGTGTCTACTATATAATGAAGGGCATTTTCAATAAAGTCAAAATTTTGTCACTGCTACCCATGCCAAGGTCATCTTTGGCCATGAGAAATGGGAGTAGGAGAATGCCCCTTAAGCCAGCCATACCATTAGATATGAACTTAATCTTGTTCTCACTTTCCTATTGGTTCCATTTAGCTCTTGGTGCAATTTACCTGACTTGAACATATACAGTGATATGGTCACTTGGGGGGGGGGGGGGGAGTGGGGAGGAAGTGAATTTCAAAGATTTGCAATTCTCAGAAGTTGTTTTCTAATTGAATGGGGAATAGGCATCAGGAAGTTGTGGCTTAATTCTTGTTCTGAATACAGCACAGATGTTACATCTTTGATATTATGGATTTTCTGTTTGAAATTGTTATCATATTCTATAAGAGAAAACATAATCTGCAGAAAAGTTTGAAATAATGGATCTTTTGTATGGAGTTTTACAATTAAAATTACTTTCCAGACCCGTTCCATTCCCCTATCAGACAAAAAATGAATTGTCTTTATGGACATTGCAAAATCATGTGAATCAATTGCTCTTTATTTTCATAAATCTTTTGCTTGTGTTTAATTAGCAGCTATTCCCAGAGGGTAAATATCAGATACTGGGTAGTTGCTAAGAGTCAATTTGTTTTAAGTAGTAGAGCTTATGCAGGTCACTAAGCCGGTCAAATTTAGTGAAATTTGATTCTCCTCTATTGGTTTCATTAATGTGGTGAACTACATATACCTGTCTGGACACGCCCCCTGCTGACTGCTCCTGTGGCTCTTCCCACAGACACCTGTATAAAGGCGATCAAGGCCTGAGTCCGGCCTCTCAGTCTCCAGGATGTAGTATGGTGGTCACTCACTGCTTGTTCCTTCTTCCAGTCAATAAAAGCCGATATCTCGCCTTTACGTCTCAGAGTGAGTTATTGATGGTGCATCAATTAAGTTGGGCAAATATTTTAAATTTGCTTTTAATATAAAGAATGCATGGATCAATTCACAGGATGGTTACTTCATTATTTGTTTTTTTTTTTTGGCAAGCATACCAGGCTAATCTCAGTCTCCAAGAATGAGGCCTCTAGGCTTTGATTTCAACTAAGGTGTCCCTGATGTAATCTAAGTACTGTTTTTGCAGTCTGCTCAGATAACTTGTGTTGCATCAGCATTCCCAGAAGCATTATTGGATCCTAATACCCCCTTGGATATTAAGGGGATCAAAAGATTTGATGTTAGTGCAGGAATGGGATGCTGATCTCAATGTGGCAAGAGTGGTGCGGTAGTGTAGCAGTTAACATAACGCTTTACAGTGCCGATGTCAGAATGTTGGAGTTCAATCTCCTTTGCTGTCTGTAATAAGTTTGCACATTCTCCCTGGGACTGCATGGGTTTCCCCTGGGTGCTCTGGTTTCCTCCCACATTCCAGAGATGTATGAGTAGAGCTAGTGAGTTGAGGGCATACTATGTTGGTACTGGAAGTGTGGTGATACTTGCAGCCTAGATTTTTGATCACTTCCTCATCTTGTCCCCCTGTCTATCTCTGATGTTCCTCAGGCTAACAACCCTCAGTTTCAATCCCGACAGCATTGTCATCCTCTCCTTTTGTTTGTTCCAGTGCTCCAAACATGGTGGTTGTGCCTTCATAAAAACCCCTCTGGTTTCTATTTTTTCCTTAAGGCATCCATAGAATGTGCATTCTTTGAACAAGTTTAGTTTATTGTCATCCAGTCAAACACATGTACCAAACAAAACAATGTTACACCAGACCAAGCTACACTATACAGTACATATAACTTGCATACTCTACACAAAGTAATATTACCACAAGTAGATGAACAAATAATATGTATTTACAATACAAGTTTAAAAGTAAGCAGCACGATGCAAATGGCACATCATATGTGGTGAATCCTGAGTGGTGTCAGGGAGTTCAGTAGTCTAATGACCTGGGGAAAGAAGCTATTTCCCATCCTAACAGTTCTTGTACTAACTCTGGTACCTCCTGCCTGATGGTAGGTGGTCAAAGTGATAGTTGGATGGATCAGAGGGAGCAAACTTATGTGGTAATCTAGGTGTTCTTGTACATCAGTCAATGAAAGCAAGCATGCAGGTACAGCAGGCAGTGAAGAAATCTAATGGCATGCTGGCTTTTATAACAAGAAGAATTGAGTATAGGAGTAAAGAGGTCCTTCTGCAGCTGTACAGGGCCCTGGTGAGACCCCACCTGGAGTATTGTGTGCAGCTTTGGTCTCCAAATTTGAGGAAGGACATTCTTGCTATTGAGGGAGTGCAGCGTAAGTTCACAAGGTTAATTCCTGGAATGGCGGGACTGTCATATATTGAAAGATTGGAGTGACTGGGCTTGTATACACTGGAATTTAGAAGGATGAGAGGGGATCTGATTGAAACATATGAGATTATTAAGGGATTGGACACACTGGAGGTAGGAAGCATGTTCCCGCTGATGGGTGAGTCCAGAACTAGAGTCCACAGTTTAAGAATAAGGGGTACGCCATTTAGAACAGAGATGTGGAAAAACTTTTTCACCCAGAGAGTGGTGGATATGTGGAATGCTCTACCCCAGAAGGCAGTGGAGGCCAAGTCTCTGGATGCATTCAAGAGAGAGTTAGATAGAGCTCTTATAGATAGCGGGGTCAAGGGATATGGGGAGAGGGAAGGAACGGGGTACTGATTGTGTATGATCAGCCATGATCACAGTGAATGGCGGTGCTGGCTAGAAGGGCCAAATGGCCTACTCCTGCACCTACTGTCTATTGTCTATTGTAATACCAAAACCCCTTGAGATAATGGTGTTATGCAAATTATTAATTCCCAAGTTGCAACTGCTCTGATATTAAGCACAAAAGGCTCGAGGTTCGCTGCAAGTCGGGCAGCATCTATGGAAGGGAGTAAACAGCCAGCATTTCAGACTGAGACCCTTTGCCCTGGGGGAATTATTCCCCTCCACAGATGATGCTTCACTTGCTTAGTTCCTCCAGCATTTTTTGGGTGTTGCTCAAGATTTCCTGTATCTGCAGAATCTCTTTGTTTATGCTCTGATATTAAGCAATTTCAAGTGAGACCTGGTATTGATTGAACAGGACCTGATAGATGATATTAGCGCTTGACATTGTCTTGGGTAGTGATTGTCTGGAAAAAGAGGATCTCTTTGCATTATAGTTTTTGCAGCTCTGGAATTGCAAGTGTATCTTAATTGATCAGACCACTGACCACAAATAGAGAGGATCCTGTTCTGATGGCATCTCCACATATTCTGATATCTACCACCTTGGGCCAGGGCTTGAGAAATGTGGGACTTGCCATCCCTTTGCAAGCTGTAGAGCATCCACAGACTTTACAGTGACTGAATTCCCAGTGCATCTGAATGCTGGGACACTTCCCCCACATCACTGTAGAGGCTCCTTTGCCAGAAAACCTGCAGGCTGATTATCCTCCAGCAGGCAGTCAGAGACTAGTCTTGTGTTGTCCCACACCCCAAAGAATAAACTTGCAAGAGGAAGTTTTAATTTCCTCTTCCCATCCCAGTGAGGTTTTAAAATCTCCTTCTTGACGGTGAATTCTATTGTGGCTGTGCTCCTACAGCTCTCCTTCATCACATATTCTGTTCCTGATTTGGTGTTTTGACTCTTCCCTGCATCACTTTAAGGTCTGCAACACTTGCTGATATTTTTATTCCATTTCTAAAGTTTCCTCAATACCAACAGTTCTAATCTGTCTTTGCTTTTCCTTTTAAAGACACTAGTATCAAGGAAATCTATAATGTTTTCAAGTACTTATTACAGCTGAAGTTTCTGACTTTGTTGGGTCAGTTCTCTGATGCTTTGCTGAAGCATTTATTCTTCCTGTGTGATCCTGGATTGGGTGGTGTTGATGGGACACTTGATGATGGAGCACATCGCTTAATGTGATTGCAATTTGCAGCCAACAATAAAAACTACAGGGCCTTGTAATAGGGTCACACTGGATAATCAGGAAGGCATGATTTTCCCTTTCATCCACAACCCTTCCCCCACCCCCCATTTCCCTCCCCATGTTTAAAAAATTCCCAGTACCATTTACTATCTTGTCCACAATTAAGTAATTTCACATGGAGCAACAATTTGACTTGAGGGCTTTCTGGTCAAGGAAGTTTAAATCCACACCAGATGTTGCTCTTCCCCTACATAGAAACCTACAGCACAATACAGACCCTTCGGCCCACAAAGTTGTGCTGAACATGTCCCTACCTTAGAAATTACTAGGCTTTCCTATTAGGAAAGCCCTCTGTTTTTCTAAGCTCCATGCACCTATCCAAAAGCCCATTCCACACACTCACCATTCTCTGAGTAAAAAAACTTAACCCTGACATCATCTGTACCTACTCCCCAGCACCTTAAACCTGTGTCCTCTTGTGGCAACCGCTTCAGCCCTGGGACAAAGTCTCTGACTATCCACACGATCAATGCCTCTCATCATCTTGTACACCTCTATCAGGTCACCTCTCATCCTCCCTCGCTCCAAGGTCGAGTTCACTCAACCTATTCTCATAAGGTATGCTCCCCAATCCAGGCAACGTCCTTGTAAATCTCCTCTGTACCCTTTCTATGGCTTCCACATCCTTCCTGTATTGAGGCGACTAGGACTAAGCACAGTACTCCAAGTGGGGTCTGACCAGGCTCCTATATAGCTGCAACATTACCTCTTGGCTCTTAAATTCAATTCCATGATTAATGAAGACCAATGCACCGTATGCCTTCTTAACCACAGAGTCAACCTGCACAGCTGCTTTGAGTGTCCTATGGACTCCGACCCCAAGGTCCCTCCGATCCTCCACACTGCCAAGAGTCTTACCATTAATACTATATTCTGCCATCATATTTGATCCATTATTTCAAACTTTTCTGCAGATTATGTTTTCTCTTATAGAATATGATAACAATTTCAAACAGAAAATCCATAATATCAAAGATGTAACATCTGTGCTGTATTCAGAACAAGAATTAAGCCACAACTTCCTGATGCCTATTCCCCATTCAATTAGAAAACAACTTCTGAGAATTGCAAATCTTTGAAATTCACTTCCTCCCCACTCCCCCCCCCCCCCAAGTGACCATATCACTGTATATGTTCAAGTCAGGTAAATTGCACCAAGAGCTAAATGGAACCAATAGGAAAGTGAGAACAAGATTAAGTTCATATCTAATGGTATGGCTGGCTTAAGGGGCATTCTCCTACTCCCATTTCTCATGGCCAAAGATGACCTTGGCATGGGTAGCAGTGACAAAATTTTGACTTTATTGAAAATGCCCTTCATTATATAGTAGACACAATAAAAAGACTACGTATGCTGAACATCTGAACACACAAAACATCTGGAGGAACCTTTGAGTCTTGAAAAGTCTCAAACCCAAGTGTCGACTGTCTATTTACCTCAATAGATGCTGCCTGACCTGCTGAGTTCCTCCAGCATTTTGTTTTGCCTCATTGTATTGTGACACTTGCAGGCTGCCCCCAGCCTATACTGTACTCGAACAGTGTTGGTCATTGACACAAGTGACACATTTCATTATATGTTTCAAAGTACATGTGACAAATAAAACTAATTGTATTTAAATGTAATCCAATTTACCTGCTAAATGGAGCAGACTATGAACTCACAAGTCACTGTGGGCTATGGAAAAAAGCAGAAATGTACTCACACACAATTAGCAACCTCATTGCCAGAAGAGTGGACACAGGAGTAGTAGCAAGATGTGGGTATTTCTATATTTCTTTATTGTTTTAATACATTAAATGAAGAGAGAGACTTCAAGTTGTTATATGGTTTACTTCGAGTGGAACAAGATCAACTTCATTTGCCACATAGACCATAAAACTACAAAACATAGGAGCAAATTAGGCCATTCGGCCCATTAAGTCTGCTCCATTATGGCTGATTTATTATCCCTCTCAATCGTATTCTCCTGTCTTCTCCCAAAACCTTTGTTGCTCTTACATATCAAAAACCTATTAACCTGTTTAAATATACCCATTTACTTGACCGCTACAGCTGTTTGTGGCAATGAATTCCACAGATTTACCACCATCTGGCTAAAGAAATTCCTCCTCATCTCTGTTATAAATGGGCATACTATTATTCTGAGGCTGTGCCCTCTGGTCCTAGATACCCCTATTATAGGAAACATTTTCTCCATGTCCACTCTATCAAGGTCTTTCAACGTTTGATAGCTTTCAGTGAGATTCTTCACTCATTCTTCTGAGCCTCAGTGAGTACAGGTCAGTGCTATCAAATGCTATTCATACATTAACTCCTTCATTCCTGGGATCATTTACCTGTAACAAAAATAAACAACATTGAACAATTATATCGAATAAAAATTCTATCTCGTTCTACCTATGTGGAAAACAGGGGATGGTTCCAGTGTTATTGGCAACATTGTGCGCAGGAGGTGTCTCCACGGGCAACTCCTGAAAATTAAGTTGGATTCACTCTTGTAAACATGTGATGCTGAGGACCATTGTGGACATATTTATGTGTGTTTTGGGAGCTGGTTTACTCCAGTTATTTACTGCATATGCAGAAAAGCAACAGGAAGGCAAGGTAAGAGTCCCTCTCTGACAGCTGTAGGACCCAGTTGGTGGGTGGGTGGGAGAGGGTATTAGAGCCATAGAACACTACAGCACTTTGGCCCATCCACTCCATTACCTATTAATCTGCATTGTCTCATCAACCTTCTCCTGGAACATAGCCCTCCATACCCCTCCCGTCCATGTACCTATTTTAATGTTGAAATTAAACCTGCATCCACCACTTCTGCTGGCAGTTCATTCCACACTCTCACCTTCTGAGTGAACAAGTTCTTCCTCATGTTCCTCTTAAACATTTCACTTTTCACACTTAACCTTTGACCTCTAGTTGTGGTCTCACCCCACCTCAGTGGAAAAACTTGCTTGAATTTACCCTATCTATAATTCTCACAATTTTGTATAACTCTATCAAATCTCCTCTCAATCTTTTATGCTCTGGGTTCAAAAGTTCATTTATTGTCAAAGTGTGTGTGTGCCCTTAATTCCTAGGTGGAGTCGTCGGGGCGCCGTTATGACAAGCTTTTTACACCGATCTTTTTGGTGTACTCATCTAACGGTGTGTCCTGGGCATCTGAAACCTGGCGGAGCCCATCCTTCTCCAGGGTTTTTTTTATGAGGTTGAGTTGCTAACTGGACACTCAATCCAGGCACAGATGGAGAGCATGCAAGGGAGCTGACCGGATTCGAACTCGGGACTTCCCGCCCCAAAGTCCAGCACTGATGCCACTACAAAGTATGCATATACAATGCAACTCTGATATTCATCTTCTCCAGATAGCCAAGAAATACAGAGAGACTATGAGAGTTGTTGAAAGAAAATGCATTAACTCTCCCCATTACAAAAAAGAAACAAAACTCACAACCCCAAAATGCCCCACCTCTTCCGTTGAAGCAAAAAACTGCTACAAAAGCAATTAACCCCCAACCCCTTCCCCGCAGAAAAGAACTGCAACAATAATACTGGTAATCCCCCACCCCCTCACTCACAGAACAGAACAGAGACAATAGCATCAAAATCCCAACCCCCAACACACAAAAAATTAACAGATCAGTCACCTCCCAAATGGCCACAAGAAAGAAAACACCAAAAAAGTGAAGGAGACCAATCTGAAGTGCATAGATCTCTGAATATCAAAAACATCTTTCCATCAGCATGTGAGGAGAGCAGCGCGTGAACTCAGTCCTATCATGAAGTGTGGCTGCCACACCAGGTCCAAACGCCACCAACCCGACTGTAGACCATGGCCTGCATTGGGGTCAATCACTGACCTCCTCTGCAGTCACCTCGACACTTCAGTCTTGATCGCCGATTCGAGATGGAGTCATTCATGCCCCCCCCCCCCCCACCCCGTGCCATGTCTCTGATCTTTTCCACAAGTCAGCTCATGTTCTCGGTCCTTTTTGGGTCCCCGTCTCTGATCTTCTCCACGAGGCAGCACTCTGGACACAGTAGAGCACTAGATTATTCAATCAAGTTCTAAAATGCATGACACAGGCTCCAGCAGCTTCAGTATCACAAGAAAGACAAAGAGAACAAGCAGACAGCATAGAAAAAGTGAAATAATTGAAGAGATTGGCTATCTGGAAGATATTGCCTGAGGACTCATTGTTCGCTGGCACCATCTTGACCGGGAGATGTCCTGGGGAATAAAATCCTAAACTATTCGGCCCTTCCCTATAACATCAAGTCCTGGATAAACCCTTGTAAATTTTCTCTGCACTTTTTCAGTTTTATAGACATGTTATTTGTAGGTAGGTGAGCAAAACTGTACACAATGCTCCAAATTAGGCCTCTCCACTGTCTTATACAGCTTCAAAATAACATCCCAATTCCTGTACTCAATACTTTTACTTATAAATGGCAATATGTGTGGTGAACTACATATACCTGTCTGGACACGCCCCCTGCTGACTGCTCCTGTGGCTCCTCCCACAGACCCCCGTATAAAGGTAATTGAGGTCTGAGCCCGGCTTCTCAGTCTCCAGGATGTAGTATGGTGGTCAACCACTGCTTGTTCCTTCTTCCAGTCAATAAAAGCCGATATCTCACCTTTACGTCTCAGAGAGAGTTATTGATGGTGCATCAATATGTCAAAAAACCTCCTGTCTTGATGCTTCAGTCTCCCACAACACTTCAGCTGGTGAAATTGGCAAGGAACTAGGTCATCTATGAGGCCGCTCCTCGATGATGCATGTCTTCCAGGCTGATCCTGGAGACAGAAAAGCAGTAAATCCCGCACCGAGTCCAAAAACCCACCGGTTGTGAAGAACCGTAGTTTGAGTTGTCGATCACAGACTCTGACAGAACCCCAGGCATTTTGAAAAGAAAGGTAATAGCTGGAGCAATTTGTGATGCTACTTTCAAGAAATTATGAATTTGAATTCCCTGACCCCTCTATTCCACGACAGTCCTTAGTTTCTTTCCATTGTTACGTACCCGTGACACATGACAGTGGTGTACTTGTGACGTGACAGCGGTGTTGAAGCTATACTGGACTTAAGGTAGTGGTCTTGTGATGGTGGAGTGACGTCATTTTCCCGCCAGTAGAGGTCATGTGACAGTTTTTTTTTTACAGGGTATAAAAGGAGGACCCCCTCCCTGTGAGGAGGGGCAGTTCGTGGCTGGATTTGCCATTTTGACTTCATGCCACTGCGTGGTCCAATATGATGACGCAGATTGGTTGAAAGATGGAGTTTTATTTAATGCCTAAAGTTTAAAAGGTCATTGCCGGCAGTTTCTTTATAATACTGCCAGTTAAAAATCAGTGGAGAGTGAAGATCAGAGTTCAGGAGCTAAAAGATCGAGGAAAGTTGATTTCGACGGTGAAACAAGTTCGACCTTGTTTGATCCTCATTCAGAAGGAATTCATTGACTGTCCCCGTGTTAATCCCTGCGAAATAGCAGAAGGGATTGGGAACAGTTTTGTAAAGGAAAGGTCTGTGCCTTTAAGCCGTTTCATTTCCAACTTCGTAAATTCTCCAGGGAAAGTAGTTTTACTGGGAACCGCAACAACAGGACGTGAAAGAGAATTTAAATCATCTAAAAAGTCTCTCCTTTAATGGACTGTATGCATTTTGAACTTTTGCAGTACTACTTTGAAGAACCGTTTTTTTCAACATCGCTTTAAGAACTGTTTAAGCTGCCTCACAGCAGCTGGCTTCCGGTTACATTAGTTGTTTGTTTACTTTTGGGGGTTTGTTTTTCAGTGTTTAATAAACGTTTTGTTTGTTATAAAAACCCCTGTCACACTTATATATTTATTGTTGCTGAATCCGTAACACCATGTAAGTCCTACCTGGATTTGTCCTTCCAAAAAGTAACACCATACATTTGTCTGCATTAAATTCCATCTTCTATTTTTCTGTCCCTTTTTCTATGTGGCCCAATTTTGGCATCATCTGCAAATTTGTTGGTCCAGTTTACCATATTATAATCCAGATTGTTGACATAGACCGTAACAATAGACCCAGCACTGATCCCTGCGGCACACTGCTAGTCACAAGCCTCCAGTCAGGGAGGCAAGCATCTACTATCACTCTCTGGCTTCTCCCATAAAGCCAATGTCCAATCCAATTTACTACCTCTTCTAAAAGGCCAAGTGACTGAGCCTTCTTGACCAACCTCCCATGCAGAACATTGTCAAAACCCTTGCTAAAGTATATGTAGATAACATCCACTGCTTTGCCTTAATTAACTTCCTTGAAAAACTCCATAAGATTGGTTTGACATAACCTACCATGTACAAAACCATGTTTACTATTTGTAATCAGTTTCTGTCTATCAAATATTCATATATCCAGTCCTTTAGCGTACCTTCCAATAAGGTCTCCACTAGTGATGTCAGGTTTTTCCTGAGAGTCCTCCTCAAACAATGGAAGAACATCAGCTATCCTTCAATGCTCTAGCACCTCACCCATGGGTAATGGCATTTTAAGTATCTCTGCCAAGGCCTCTGCAGTTTCTGCACTAGCCTCTTCCAGAGTCTGAAGGAACAACTTGACAGCTCTGGGGGATTATGCACTGTAATTTGCCTGAAGACAACAAACACCTCCTCTGTAATCTGTATAAAGTCCGACCTCACTGCTGTTCTGCCTCATTTCTATAGACTCTATACCCATCTTCTCTGTAAATACAGATGCGAAAAATCCAATTTAAGATCTCCCCCTTTCATTTGGTTCAATGAATACACGGCCACTCCGATCTTCCAGAGGACCAATTTTGTCACTTGATATCTTAATAGATTGGTCTTAATAGATTCTCCTTCACCTTTCCTGCTAAAGCAATCTCACGTCTTCTTTTAGCTTTCCTGATTTTCTTCTTTAGTATTCTCTCGCAATTTTTGTACTCTTCAAGTATCTCATTTGCTCCGATCTGCCTATACCCGTAATGCACCTCCTTTTTCTTAACCAGGGCTTCAGTATTGCTGAAAAACCATGGTTCCTTAAGCCTGTTATCTTTGTCTTTTATTCTGACAGGAATATACAGTCTCTGTGCTCTCAGCATTTCACTTTTGCAGGGCTCCCACTTACCAAGGAAACTCTTACAAAGAGTAGTAGGTACGGCCTAGTCCATCACAGATAAACCCTCCCATGCTTTTCAGTATATCTACATGGAGTGCTATCACAGGAATGCAACATCCATCATCAGGGACTAGTTCCACTCAGTTCATGCTCTCTTCTCACTGCTGCCAACAGGAAGAAGGTACAGGAGCCTCTGGACTCTCACTGCCTGCTTCTGGAACAGTTATTACCCCTCTAGCATCAGGCTCAAGAAACAGAAGGGGGAACTTCACTCAACTTCATTCAGTCCATCACTGAACTGTTCCCACAATCTATGCACTCACTTTCAAGGATTCTTTCTTCCATGTTCTTGAAATCTATTTATTTATTTAGTTATTCATTTATTATTTCACATTTGCACAGTTTGATGTATTTTTAACATAGGGTTTTTTTTGTCTGCCCTGTTGGGTGTGGACTTTCATTGATTCTATTATGATTCTTGGATTTACTGAGTATGTCTGCAAGAAAACGATTCTCAGGGTTGTATATGCTGACATATATGTACTCTGAAAATAAATCTACTTTTAATTTTGAATTTTGAAGTATCCTTTTGCCAGAAAACAACCTGTCTGAATTCATACTTGCTAGATCTTTTCTGATAACATTTACCTTTCTCCAAGTTTGAATCTCAACTCAAGGACCAGACCTATCATTCTCCATAATTATCTTGAAACTAATGGCATTATGATCACTAAATCAAAAACGTGTTCTCCTACACAAAATTCTGTCTCTTTCCCGATCTAATTCCCTAATAGGAGTATCACACTCTCTCTAATTGGAACCTCTGTTTATTGATCAAGGAAGCTTTCCTGAACACATTTGACAAACTCCCATCCAGTCTTTTTTACGGTACAGGAGTTCCAGTCTATATGTGGAAACATAGAAACATAGAAAACCTACAGCATAATACAAGCCATTCAGCCCACAAAGCTGTACAGAATATGTCCTTAACTTAGAAATTACTTAGGGTTACACATAGCCCTCTATTTTCTGAGCTCCATGTACCTGTCCAGGAGTCTTTTAAAGGATCCCGTTGCCGGCAGCCCATTCCATGCACTCACCACTCTCTGCAAAAAAACTTACCCCTGACATTTCCTCTGTACCTACTTCCAAGCACCTTAAAACTGTGACCTCTCATGCTAGCCATTTCCACCCTGGGAAAAAACCTCTCACTATCCACACGATCAATGCCTCTCATCATCTTATACACCTCTATCAGGATACTTCTCATCCTCCATCACTCCAAGGAGAAAAGGCCGTGCTCACTTAATCTATTCTCATAAGGCATTCTCCCCAATCCAGGCAACATTCCTGTAAATCTCCTCTGCACTCTGTCTATGGTTTCCACATCCTTCCTATAGCAGGGCAACCAGAACTGTGCACAGTACTCAAAGTGGGGTCTGACCAGGGTCCTATATAGTTGCAACATTACTTCTCAGCTCCTAAATTCAGTCCCATGATTAATGAAGGCCAACACACCATATGCTTTCTTAACCACAGGGTCAATCTGCACAGCAGCTTTGAGTGTCCTATGGACTTGGATCCCAAGATCCCTCTGATCCTCCACACTGCCAAGAGTCTTACCATTAATGCTATATTCTGCCATCATATTTGACCTACCAAAATTCCAGGATGGATTCCTGTCACGATATGTTGACAGGCCAACTAGCAAGAATGCCATACTAGATCTAGTACTAGGTAACAAACCAGGTCAGGTCACAGATCTCTCAGTAGGTGAGCATCTGGGGGACAGTGACCACCGCTCCCTGGCCTTTAACATTATCATGGAAAAGGATAGAATCAGAGAGGACAGGAACATTTTTAATTGGAGGAAGGCAAATTATGAGTTTATAAGGCTAGAACTTGCGGGTGTGAATTGGGATGATATTTTTGCAGGGAAATGTACTATGGACATGTGGTCGATGTTTAGAGATCTCTTGCAGGATGTTAGGGATAAATTTGTCCCAATGAGGAAGATAAAGAATGGTAGGGTGAAGGAACCATGGGTGACAAGTGAAGTGGAAAATCTAGTCAGGTGGAAGAAGGCAGCATACATGAGGTTTAGGAAGCAAGGATCAGATGGGTCTATTGAGGAATACAGTGTAGCAAGAAAAGAGCTTAAGAAGGGGCTGAGAAGAGCAAGAAGGGGGCATGAGAAGGCCTTGGTGAGTAGGGTAAAGGAAAACCCCAAGGCATTCTTCAATTAAGTGAAGAACAAAAGGTTGACAGGAGTGAAGATAGGACCGATTAGAGATAAAGGTGGGAAGATGTGCCTGGAGGCTGTGGAAGTGAGCGAAGCCCTCAATGAATACTTCTCTGCGGTATTCACCAATGAGAGGGAACTTTATGACAGTGAGGACAATATGAGTGAGGTTGATGTTCTGGAGCATGTTGATATTAAGGGAGAAGAGGTGTTGGAGTTGTTAAAATACATTAGGATGGATAAGTCCCCGGGGCCTGACGGGATATTCCCCGGGCTGCTCCACGAGGCAAAGGAAGAGATTGCTGAGCCTCTGGCTAGGATCTTTATGTCCTCGTTGTCCATGGGAATGGTACAGGAGGATTGGAGGGAGGCAAATGTTGTCCTCTTGTTCAAAAAAGGTAGTAGAGATAGTCTGGGTAATTACAGACCAGTGAGCTTCACATCTGTGGTGGGAAAGCTGTTGGAAAAGATTCTTAGAGTTAGAATCTATGGGCACTTAGAGAGTCTTGGTCTGATCAGGGACAGTCAGTATGGCTTTGTGAAGGGAAGATCATGTCTAACAAGCCTGATAGAGTTCTTTGAGGAGGTCACCAGACATATAAATGATGGTAGTGCAGTGGATGTGATCTACATGGATTTTAGTAAGGCATTTGACAAGGTTCCACATGGTAGGCTTATTCAGAAAGTCAGAAGGCATGGGATCCAGGGAAGTTTGGCCAGGTGGATTCAGAATTGGCTTGCCTGCAGAAGGCAGAGGGTCATGGTGGAGGGAGTACATTCAGATTGGAGGGCTGTGACTAGTGGTGTCCCACAAGGATCTGTTCTGGGACCTCTATTTTTTATGATTATTTTTATTAACGACCAGGATGTGGGGGTAGAAGGGTGGGTTGGCAAGTTTGCAGATGACACAAAGGTTGTTGGTGTTGTAGTGTTACGTCCGTAGCCCCCTCCTTTGTGAGAATCGCAAGATCACTTGTTGGGTTGGGAAAAGAGACGTGCAGGCTGGCTCGTTTCTCCAGCGATGTAAAGCTACGGGACGTGGCCATTGTCTCTTGGAGACAGATTTGTGGATTGAGATGCCCTGCTACGTGAATGCCCTGGGGAAAAGTGGGCAGGTTGAGGGAGAGATTGCATCACCCCCAACCTGATTGACATCTACGACCCTACGAGTCAGAATAAAAGAGGGGCTGTAGGAACAACCCCTCAGACGCACCAGAAGAAACGTTAAGTGACCACGTAACAGCAGGAAGTCATCTGAAGGAAGCCACGTGCGTTCGATTCCGTGGCTGGAATCGGTGGCTGGAACCACGGAAAACTGCTTATAGCTAACAATGGGGAAGCCCGCTCCCCTGACTCAATGGATTGGCATCTTAAAAGACCTGGGGCAAGTTTAAACCGCATCACTTTTAAACCTAACAAAGTTGCAGCTTGAACGAACTGATAGTGACTGTTACCTTTCCATCGGACAATACATTATCCCCTAGACAACGATAGAGTTATTTCTTATCAGTTATTATTATACCCGCGCTTAGATTTAGTATTGATGATGTACATTATCTGTATGTTTGCATTAATCTTCTTTTTGTGCCCTTTATCAATAAATACTTTAAAAAATAGTACCATCAGACTTCAACGGACCTCTCTATCTTTGCTGGTAAGTGATCCAGTTACGGGAATTCGTAACAGTAGATAGTGTAGAGGATTGTTGAAGATTGCAGAGAGACATTGATAGGATGCAGAAGTGGGCTGAGAAGTGGCAGATGGAGTTCAACCCAGAGAAGTGAGAGGTGTTATATTTTGGAAGGACAAACTCCAAGGCAGAGTACAAAGTAAATGTCAGGATACTTGAGCAAACGTGAGGAAATCTGCAAATGCTGGAAATTCAAACAACACATACAAAATGCTGGTAGAACACAGCAGGTCAGTCAGTATCTATAAGGAGAAGCACTGTCGACGTTTCGGGCTGAGACCCTTCATCAGGACTAACTGAAAGGAAAGATAGTAAGAGATTTGAAAATAGTGGGGGGAGGGTAAAATGCGAAATGATAGGAGAAGACCAGAGGGGGTGGGATGAAGCTAAGAGCTGGAAAGGTGATTGGCGAAAGTGATACAGAACTGGAGGAGGGAAAGGATCATGGGACAAGAGGCCTTGGGAGAAAGGGGGGTGGTGGTGGAGCTCCAGAGGGAGATGGGGAACAGGCAGAGTGATGGGCAGAGATAGAGAGAAAAAAACAAACAGCTAAATATGTCAGGGATGGGGTAAGAAGGGGAGGCGGAGCATTAACAGAAGTTAGAGAAGTCAATGTTCATGCCATCAGGTTGGAGGCTACCCAGCCGGTATATAAGGTGTTGTTCCTCCAACCTGAGTTTGGATTCATTTTGACAGTAGAGGAGGTCATGGATAGACATGTCAGAATGGGAATGGGAATGGGACGTGGAATTAAAATGTGTGGCCACTGGGAGATCCTGCTTTCTCTGGCGGACAGAGCATGGGTGTTCAGCGAAACGGTTTCCCAGTCTGCGTCAGGTCTCACCAATATATAAAAGGCCACACTGGGAGCACCGGATGCAGTATACCACACCAGCCGACTCACAGGTGAAGTGTCGCCTCACCGGGAAGGACTGTCTGGGGCCCTGAATGGTGGTGAGGGAGGAAGTGTAAGGGCAGGTGCAGCACTTGTTCCGCTTACAAGGATAAGTGCCAGGAGGGAGATCGGTGGGAAGGGATGGGGGGGACAAGTGGACAAGGGAGTCGCGTAGGGAGCAATACCTGCAGAAAGCAGAAAGAGTGGGGGAGGGAAAAATATGCTTGTTACTGGGATCCCGGTGGAGGTGGCGGAAGTTACGGAGAATTATACGTTGGACCTGGAGGCTGGTGGGGTGGTAGGTGAGGAAAAGGGGAACCCTATCCCGAGTGGGGTGGAGGGCGGATGGGGTGAGGGCAGATGTGCGGGAAATGGGAGAGATGCATTTGAGAGCAGAGTTGATGGTTGATGGCAGGATACTTGGTAGTGTGGAGGAGCAGAGGGAACTGGGGGCACATGTCCGCAGATCCCTGAAAGTTGCCTCACAGGTAGATAGGGTAGTTAAGAAAGCTTATGGGGTGTTAGCCTTCATAAGTCGAGGGATAGAGTTTAAGAGACGCGATGTAATGATGCAGCTCTTATAAAACTCTGGTTAGGCCACACTTGGAGTACTGCGTCCAGTTCTGGTTGCCTCAGTATAGGAAGGATGTGGAAGCATTGGTAAGGGTACAGAGGAGATTTACCAGGATGCTGCCTGGTTTAGAGAGTATGGATTATGATCAGAGATTAAGGGAGCTAGGGCTTTACTCTTTGGAGAGAAGAAGGATGAGAGGAGACATGATCAAGGTATACAAGATATTAAGAGGAATAGATAGAGTGGACAGCCAGCGCCTCTTCCCCAGGGCACCACTGCTCAGTACAAGAGGACATGGCTTTAAGGTAAGGGGAGGGAAGTTCAAGGAGGATATTAGAGGAAGGTTTCTCACTCAGAGAGTGGTTGGTGTGTGGAATGCACTGCCTGAGTCAGTGGTGGAGGCAGATACACTAGTGAAGTTTAAGGGACTACTAGACAGGTATAAGGAGGAATTTAAGGTGGGGGGGGGGGGTTATATGGGAGGCAGGGTTTGAGGGCCGGCACAACATTGTGGGCCGAAACGCCTGTAACGTGCTGTACTATTCTATGTTCTAAAAGTTTCTTTCCCCAGACAGTTAATCTGGCCAACCATTCTAGTTAGCTCTGTTTTATTAACCCCTCCCCCAAGTCTCCGCATTGCACTGAAGACACTTATTATATTGCTGTTTACATTGTAAATACATGTTGGTGTTTATTCACGCACATTTCTTCCACATCCATCCTTTAACCTCTAACTTCATTAGCTTTTTAAATTTACAGATAATGTTTATCTTATCTTAAAAGATAAGAGATATGAGATGTTCATCTTAAGAGCTCATCTTCTTTACTTTGAGATTTGTTGAACTTTTTATTTGCTGCATGTTGTGCCCTGACCATCGCACCACAGTAAATTCCTAATGTATGTAAATGTGTATGGCAAATAAAGCTGATCAATCAATAGGATCAATAAGAAACTTTTCAGATGCAAATTTCTGAATTCTTGCCTCTTTCTCTTCCAGAGAAACAAAGTGCAAGCCTACCATGCTGGCTTCATGTTTAATTTTTCTTTCTAACTGGTTTAGGATTTTAACTTCCTCCAAGGATCATAGGCTGCCCAAAGGCTTAAGGAATGGAGTTCCCAGGGTGTGATTGCTTCATAAAGTGTTACGAAATCCCGTAACTGGATCACTTACCAGCAAAGATGGAGAGGTCCGTTGAAGTCTGATGGTACTATTTTTAAAAGTATTTATTGATAAAGGGGCACAAAAATAAGATTAATGCAAACATACAGATAATATACGTCGTCAATACTAAATCTAAAGCGCAGGTATGATCATAACCGATAAAACGTAACTCTATAGTTGTCTAGGGGATAATGTAATGTCTGATGGAAATATAAAAGTCATTAGCTCGTTCAGGCTGCAGCGTTTTGGGTTTAAGAGAGGGAGGCGTTTAAATTTGCCCAAGTCTTTTACGATGCCAATCCGTTGAGTCAGGGAAGCGGGTTTCCCCGTTGTTAGCTAAAGAGCCGTTTTCCGTGGTTTCAGCCACCAATTCCAGCCACGGAATTGAACGCACGTGGCTTGGTTTCCGATGACCGTCTGCTGTTTGTGGTGAACTATGTGCCTGTCGGGACACGCCCCTGCTGACTGCTCCTGTGGCTCCTCCCACAGGCCCCTGTATAAAGGAGGTCTGAGGCCTGACGCTCGGCCTCAGTCTCCAGGACATTGTATGATAGACACTCACTCCTGGTTCCTTCTTCCCGTCAATAAAAGCCGATATCTCGCCTTACATCTCAGTGTGAGTTATTGATGGTGCATCAATTTTATTGACTGGAAGTTTTACAACATGGAACCCGTTTTGCATCCGGACTGGTTGGATTTGGACCCTCAAGACCCTGACGCAGCTCTCGCTTTTGAACTCTGGCTTGCATGCTTCCAATCGTACTTGGCGGAGCTTCGTGCGACTGAACCCGCCGTTATGCACAGAATCCTACTCTCGAGGGTCACCCCCAAAGTTTACTCCATTATCCGGGACCTGCCGACCTACGATGGGGCACTGGACGCCCTCAAAAGACAGTACCTGTGGCGGTTGAACGCCATCTATGCAAGACATCGTTTAGCTACCCGGCAACAGCGGCCTGGCGAATCGTGTGCTGAGTTTCTCCGAGCACTACAGACACTCGTCCGAGCTTGTGACTGCAAGACGCTCACGGCAGAACAACATGCGGAGCTGCTGGTGCGAGACGCCTTTGTGACGGGACTGAGGTCAGTGTACATGCGCCAGCGACTGTTGGAAAACTCAGACCTTACCTTAAGCTCGGCGATCGAGACGGCCAATGCTCTGGAAGCTGCGCTGCATAACGCCAACGCTGTCCAGTCGCGCGATTCCCCGCCGGTTCCGTGGACGCTTCAGACCCCGCCACCGCCGGCTTCCGGGAGCGAATTCGCCAACGCCGCCGCCAGTCGCGATTCCACGAGCTCCCCGAACCTGACCACGGCTGTGGACCGTCAGAAACTCGTGCTTTGTTATTTCTGCGGCCATAAAAAACATCCTTGACAACGCTGTCCAGCGCAAGAAGCGACCTGCTCCAGCTGCGGAAAGCGGGGCCATTTCGCCAAGGTCTGTAAGTCTCAACCTCGAGCGGAGTGCAGCGCTGCGGGTGAAACGTGGGGACCGCCATCTTGCATGCCCGGATGTGGGCGGCCATCTTTGTCGACGTCAGCACGCCCCGCCCCCGACCCTCCGATGCTTACCGGGTACCCCGGATGTGGGCGGCCATCTTTGTCGACGTCAGCATGCCCCGCCCCCGACCCTCCGATGCTTACCGGGTCTCTGGCCACTGTGACCCTTGACCAAAGCGCCCCACACCAGCTTGCAAGGTCCATGATGGACATCCGGGTGGAGGGGCACAGGACTAGATGCCTGTTTGACACGGGCAGCACTGGGAGTTTTATTCACCCGGACACAGTGCAACGCTGCGGACTCGCAACGCGGCCGGTCAGTCGGAGGTTCCATTTGGCTTCTGGGTCGCAGTCCACAGACATCCGGGCGGGTTGTGTAGCGACTTTGGTGGTGCAAGGCACAGAATATCGGGACTTTGAGCTGCTGGTCATGCCTAATCTGTGCGCACCTGTGCTATTGGGGCTGGACTTCCAGAGCCATCTCGAAAGTGTGACTATGGTATACGACGGGCCCCTCCCACCACTCACTGTCCGGAATCCACAGTTTTGTGGGACTTCTTCACATACCCCGCTACTGACCACACACACACACGGGCACACACATCCCATCCAGCACCAGGCCGACAGCTGCGCTACCGACACCACTTGCAGCCTCTCCACTCTCAAGGTCCCTCCCCTACCGCTGTTCGCCAACCTGACCCCCGACTGTAAACCTGTGGCAACTAAAAGCAGGAGGTGCAGCGCGGGGGACAGGGCCTTCATTCAGTCGGAGGTGCAGCGGCTGCTCAGGGAGGGGATCATTGAGCCAAGCTCCAGCCCTTGAAGGGCCCAGGTGGTGGTTGTTCGGACTGGGCAGAAAAATAGGATGGTGGTGGACTATAGTCAAACCGTCAATCGGTTTACGCAGCTTGACGCATACCCACTACCCCGCATCGCGGATATGGTCAACCAGATTGCTCAGTATAAGGTGTACTCGACAATAGATCTGAAATCCGCTTATCACCAGCTCCCCATCTGCCCAGAGGACCGCCCCTACACTGCCTTCGAGGCGGGCGGCAGGCTCTATCACTTCCTGCGCGTCCCTTTCGGTGTCACGAATGGTGTCTCTGTCTTCCAGAGGGAAATGGATCGGATGGTGGACCAGTACCACCTGAAGGCCACATTTCCCTATCTGGATAACATCACCATCTGTGGTTGCGAACTGGTCGGATCACGATGCCAACCTCCAACGATTTCTCCAAGTGGCCGCAGCTCTGAACCTTACTTATAACAGGGACAAGTGTGTGTTTGGTACCACCCGCCTTGCTATACTTGGGTATGTCATGGAAAACGGGGTTATTGGCCCTGATCCCGAACGTATGCGCCCCCTGTTAGAACTCCCTCTTCCCACCACTCTCAAGGCCCTCAGACGGTGCCTGGGTTTTTTTTCCTATTACACCCAATGGGTCCCCCATTACGCAGACAAGGCTCGCCCCCTGGTCAAGTCTACCTCGTTTCCCCTCTCTGCTGAGGCCTGCGCGGCCTTCGACTGCATTAAAGCGGACATTGCCAAAGCTACAATGAATGCAGTGGACGAGACCGCTCCCTTCCAAGTGGAGTGTGATGCCTCCGATTTCGCTCTGGCTGCTACCCTCAATCAGGAAGGCAGACCAGTAGCATTCTTTTCTCGCACCCTCCAAGGCTCCGAAATTCAGCACTCCACGGTGGAGAAAGAAGCCCAGGCCATAGTGGAGGCTGTTAGGCACTGGAGGCACTATCTTGCTGGCAAAAGGTTCACCGTGCTGACCGACCAGCGCTCGGTTGCGTTCCTGTTCAGCGACCAACAGCGGGGCAAAATCAAAAATGATAAGATTCTGCGGTGGAGGATAGAACTCTCCACCTACACCTATGATATCCTGTACCGGCCTGGCAGACTCAATGAGCCCCCTGATGCCCTATCACACTGTGTGCTAGCACACAGCTCGACCAGCTGTACACCCTTCATGCACAACTTTGCCCTCCGGGGGTCACCTGATTTTACCATTTTGTGAAAGCTCGGAACCTGCCATACTCCCTGGAGGACATCAGGACGATGACCAGGGACTGCCAAATTTGCGCTGAGTGCAAACCGCACTTCTACCGTCCTGACACGGCACAACTTGTCAAGGCCACCCGCCCTTTTGAACGACTGAGTGTTGACTTTAAGGGCCCCCTTCCCTCCACTGACCGCAATGTCTGTTTTCTCAGTGTTATCGACGAGTACTCACGGTTCCCCTTTGCCATCCCCTGCCCCGACACCACTGCCACGTCCGTCATAAACGCCCTGCGCCAGCTCTTCACTCTGTTCGGGTATCCCTGCTATATCCACAGTGATAGAGGGTCCTCCTTTATGAGTGAGGAGCTGCGCCAGTACTTGCTAGCTAGGGGCATTGCTACTAGTCGGACCACGTCGGACCAGGTGGAGCGGGAGAATGCCACAGTGTGGAAGGCCACACTTTTAGCCCTTAAGTCAAAAGGGTTGCCGGTCTCTCGATGGCTGGAGGTCCTCCCTGAGGCACTGCACTCTATCCGCCCCCTGTTATGTACGTCCACCAATGCCACCCCTCACGAATGCCTATTCTCTTTTCCCAGGAAGTCTGTCACTGGGACCACCCTACCAGTTTGGCTGACGTCCCTGGGGCCAGTGCTGCTCCGGAAACATGTGAGGAGCAATAAATACTCCCCGCTGGTAGAGAGGGTTCACCTTCTACATGCAAACCCCCAGTATGCTTACGTGGTCTTACCTGATGGGCGGGAGGACACGGTCTCCATCCGCGACCTGGCACCCGCAGGTGCAGCAGACCACTACCCTGAAGGCTCTCCGGTAACTATGAACCCTGCACCAGAGGTGACACCGTGCTCACCAGGCCCTACACAGACTCCTCACGACACTTGTATACCGGGCGTTTCGTACGCATTTATACCAGGCGCCTCGCACATGCATGAGGGATCACCGGTGCCTAGTGGGCAAGAACAAGCGCAACCTCCGTCCCCTGTGCAATCACCAATGTTGCCGGCATCTATGCGGTCACAGCCGGTGCTACGTAGATCGCAGCGACAGATTCGACCACCTGATAGACTTGACTTGTAAGAACTTTGCCACATGAGGACTCTTTCAAACGAAGGGGGGGTGAATGTGGTGAACTATGTGCCTGTCGGGACACGCCCCTGCTGACTGCTCCTGTGGCTCCTCCCACAGGCCCCTGTATAAAGGCAATCTGAGGCCTGACGCTCAGCCTCAGTCTCCAGGACATTGTATGATAGACACTCACTCCTGGTTCCTTCTTCCAGTCAATAAAAGCCGATATCTCGCCTTACGTCTCAGTGTGAGTTATTGATGGTGCATCACTGTTACGTGGTCGCTTAACGTGGTTGCCCCTCTTTTATTCTGACTCGCAGGGTCATAGATGTCAATCAGGTTGGGGGTGATGCAATCTGTCCCTCAACCAGCCCACTTTGCCCGAGGGCGTTCACACAGCAGAGCATCTCAATCCACAAATCTGTCTCCAAGAGACAATGGCCATGTCCCGTAGCTTTACATCGCTATGGGGGGGGGGGGGGGGACGTGACATCCTGCACGTCTCCCCCTCATGTCTTGGGCCCCCCGTTTGACTCAGCCCAACAGTGATCTGGTGATTCTCACAAAGGAGGGGGCTACTGACGTAACAAAAGAAATTGTAAAACAAATTACCTGTCACTCTTGTGAAGGCAGCCTCACAGTCCAGTAATATGTAATCACTGTCTTGAGCTGCATTGTCTGTCGTCTTTCATTCTTGGTCTTTAACTACCTGAGTTAATTAGGATGTTAAGCAAATTGTAGCATTAGTTTCATCTCAGAGTTCTTGATTAGCTGTGCTTTTCTGTATCGCAAACATACTCATTTTAAGGACTGGACAAATGTACCGTATCTTAACCATCGCCATGTCACAAATGAACTGACACCTCAATCAAATCCTCTTCCAGTTACATAGTGTCCCCCTTCCCCCTCTTTGGCTTCACTTAGGAAGCTATGGTTTGTTCTGGAATCTATTTTGCGTAAGTCCACTCTGGTATTGCTTAAATTGAGTGTTCTATCTCACATCATGGTCTCTTGATCTACGGTTTATTCTGGTTATCACTGTGTGCTCATCTTGTTTCCACTGAAGTAATGTGGCCAGACCTTGCTTCAAAACTGGTGGTACAGACTGCTGGTTTTAGAACATCTGCGAAGCTTCTAACTGTCTGTATCGTAATGTTCTTTCCTTTCACTTGGATGATTTCCTTTCTGATCACTCACACTACCTTGACTATTGGTATTGCAATATTGAGATATTATTTTGCTATGACATCGCAACCTTTCTAACCCATTATTCCATAACATAACTTTCAACATATGAGTGATGGAGTAAACTTCACAGAGCATATTTAACTTGGTAACTGTTTGATGCACTGAGCAAGACTTCTCCCTAGTCTAGTGTTATGTAATCAGTGAGATACATAATTAAAACAGTTCGTTAGCACTACCAACACAGGTGGGCAACTAACTTGCACTGCCAGTTGTAGCTTTCTGTAAACAACCTGAGGTTCATATCACAGTCCAGAGTGCAAAATGTAGACTGATATTACAGCAACCCACATAAAATTGCTGAAGGAACTCTGATTGAAAGCATCCGTGAAGGGAAATGGTCTATGCTTTGGGTCGAGGCCGTTCATCAGGTGTCGATGAAGGGTTTTGGCTCGAAGCTTTGTTTGTTTATTCCCCTGTGTACATACTGACTGACTTGCTGAGTTCATCCAGCATTGTGTGAGTGTTGCTCAAGATTTCCAGCATCCAGACCAGTGGTTTCTCTTTTGTTCTAAAGGTGTCACATTGCTTTCTTTATAGTTTCACACACTCAAATAGCAAGAGGCCAGTAGGTTCACTTCAAGAGGTGACAATTACAAAAGGGAGACCCTTGTTTGTTAGCACCAGCTCAGACCTCCTGGCCTGCATGGAATTAACAACAGTAGTTCTGATTAGTAGAACATGGGTTATATTATCCCTCCCGCACCAAAGCCCACATCCTGACTCAGCCATGCTCCAAAAACATCCTTGTTTTTTCAAAAGAAATGACAGAGAGAAATGGATACAGCAATGTTTGCTTCATCAGGGAATGGAGACTTAGAAAATGCCAAGCACTGTCACTGTGAAATTCAAAGTTCAAAATAAACTTATTATTGAAGTACATACGTCACCATATACTGCCCTGACAGTAATTTTCTTGCAGGCTTTCACAGTAGGACAAAGGAAGAAATTTGGGAAAACACTCTGCAATGTTCTTGTTAAGCTACATAGATATATTTAATGTTTAACAAGATTGTGTGCACTTTTCTTAAGACTGGCAGTACCATAGATCTGATAATGCACCATTTCATTCTACTATGGGCACCAATGGACTTGCTTAATTAATCAGATCTATCAAGAACTTGCTGGTCACAGTGACCTCTTTGTTCTTACAACAGACAAAGCTCAGAGATTGAAGTTAAAGACCCTGGGTAAATTGCCAGCTGAGGAATGGTTAACATTGACAGACAAACCAAATGGAGCAAGAGGCTCCCACTGATTCAGATTGAGATTCAGATTTATTTACTGATATCTTTAGAGACTCTGCACAGTAACAGGTCATTCCAGCTAAAAATCTTGTGCCACCTAAATACATCCAAATGACCAATTGACCTACCAATCCATATGTTTCTGGGGTGTGGAAGGAAATGGGAGCACCAAGTGGAGAGCGACCCAGTCAGTGGGAGAACATACAAGCTACTTACAGACGAGGGGGAAATGAACCTGGGTCTCTGGTGCTGTAAAACGTTACGGTAGCCCTCACACTACCATAGCACCCCCACATTTAGCAAGTTTTACCAGATAAATATTTGTACAATTTGTCCGCAGGGTAATCCTAGGTTTGCCCAAATGTGACTTTACTTCGTACTTTACTTTAAATGTTACAGTTCAGCAACCGATGTCTGCGTTTCTTACTGTTGTATTATTTGAGGAAATAGAAATGTATGTACACCCAGGGGCCACCTTACTAAGTACACCTGTATGCCTGCTCGCGAATGCAAATGCCTAATCGGCTAATCATGCTGCAGCAACTCAAGGCATGAAAAACATGTAGACATGGTCAAGAGGTTCAGTTGTCAGAATCAGGAAGAAATGTGACCTCAGTGACTTTGATTGTGGAAAGATTGTTGGTGCCAGATGGGGTGGTTTGAGTATCTCAGATGCAGGTGCTCTCCTGGGAGTTTCACACACAACAGTCTCTAGAGTTTACAGAGAATGGTGTGAAAAACAAACAAAAAACACATCTAGTGAGTGGCAGCTCTGTGGGTGAAAATGAACTGTGTGTGAGAGAGTTCAGGGAAAAATGACCAGACTGGTTCAAGCTGACAGGAAGATGACAGTAACTCAAATAACCATACGTTACAACAATGGTGTGCAGAAGAGCGTCTGTACATGTCGAACCTTGAAGTGGATGGACTACTGCACTAGAAGACCATGAACACAGTATACACTCAGTAGCCACTTTATTAGGCAGATCTCATACCTAATAAAGTGGCACTGAGTATATATTAGAAATGTAGAATAGATGGTTTGATTTGAAATGTTTCAAAATGAGATAATAAGAGGTATAGTTTGAGTGGACAGACAGACCCTTTTTCCAAAGATGAAAATCGCCAATACAAGGGGACATTTTTTTAAGATGATTGGAGGAAATTTTATGGCAATTGTCAGAGGTAGTATTTTTACACAGAGAGTGGTGGGTGCGTGGAATGCACTGCCAGGGGTGATGGTGGAGGCAGATACATTAGGGACATATAATAGACCCAGATAGGCACATAGATGAAAGAAAAATGGATGCCTAAGTGGGAGGACAGGGCTAGAGTAGGTTGAAAGGTTCATACAACATTGTGGTCCCAAGCGCCTATACTGTGCTGTAATGTTGACACTATAACCACATTAGCACAAAGAGGAAAAATGCTGTATCCAAGGCACTAAGAATGTATCCTATATTAATATCTTGCATTTCATCTCCTTGTAACAATTGATCATTACAATAAAATGCATTTGAAGTACAAAGACTAGCCTAAGAAAACCTGTGACAGACTCCAACAGAGAGCTCAAGTTAATCAAATTATTTGGCAGTGAAAAGCAAGTCACCCTCAGAGATTGTGAGTGGAGGTGCTTGACTGAGTTCACAACTGTGCAGGTTTTAAAGAAGGAATTTGGCAATTATGCTCTTTCTATTGTTAGAAAATCACTGTTGTTTTAATGAGGGAGGTATAGTCAGTGGTGCCTGCAGTGATCAGAAGAATAGATTTGAAGGCATGCATCCTAATTACACCTGGCTGGAGAGTCAGCTCGTATTGGCAGAAGTCTACTCAAAGAAGTCGTTAAATGGGAGGTTCAAGTGAAACCAATTTATTTTGAATGTAACATTTATGGCAAGTGACCATCATGATTGTCTCGAAATTACCTCCCTGAGCTGAAAGGTCCCCAGGTGTGTCAGAGGGTGGTTAAAAAATGAGCACATTGGTAGGACTGGGCCAGCATAGATAAGGATGGGGGATTTATGTCAATAAATTGGAATTCCCAAGAGAGCTTTGACAACTGTCCTGTAGTTTTATATTCATCATTGCGGTTACTAGCTTGTTGTTCAGGTTTACTTAAAGACATGAATTTAATTTAATACTGTTATGAATGTACCACAGTTCTGAGGGGCCGAAGGGTGCGGGGTAGCCCCCTCCTATGTGAGAATCACAAGATCGCTATTGAGTCAGTTCAGGAGGCCCAGGAAATGAGAGAGAGAGATGTTTGGAATGTCTTGACCCCTCCGGCGATATAAAGCTACGGGAAACGGCCATTGTCTCTTGGAGTCGGAATTGTGTATTAAAATACTGTGCTTCGTGGAAGCCCTCAGGCAAAGTAGGCTGTTTGGTGGAGGGATTGCATCATCCCTACCTGATTGACATCTGTGACCCTGTGAGTCAGGATAAAAGAGGGTCTGTGGGAACAGCCCCTCAGACACACCAGAAGAAACGCTAGCGATCCCGTAATAGCGGAAGCCGGTGGGGAGGCCACATGCGTTCGGTTCCATTTGCCCCGGAACCGGTGTCCCTTACCACGGAAGAACGGCTTTTAGCTAACAACGGGGAAACCAACTCCCAACGACTCTCGAAGGATTGACATCATAAAAGGACTGGGCAAGTTTTAACCCGTCTTTCTCTCAAACCAAAACGCTGCAGCTTGACCAAACTAACAGTGACTTTTATATTTCCATCAGACAATACATTTTCCCCTAAACAACGATAGAGCTATTTCTTAATGATTATTATTATACCTGCGCTTTTAGATTTAGTATTGATGACGTATATTATCTGTATGTTTGCATTGATATTATTTTGTGTATTTTTATCAATAAATACTGTTAAAAATAGTACCATCAGACTTCAACGGACCTCTCTATCTTTGCTGGTAAGTGACCTAGTTACAGGGTTCGTAACACAATTCAAACTCTTATCTCTGGATAATCGTTTTAGATCACCGGATACCAATTTAATTCTGTAAGCTTTATTCTCTTTTATAGCTCTTATATGATAAGGCATAAAACAATCAAGTTGGCTGAATTCTGTCCTAAGGTATTAGGGTGATGTATGTTGTCCACTGGAAAGGGAATCTCCTACTCTATAATGTACTTAACTATGGTGAGAAAGTGCCCAGAGGAAGTTCACATACCTGGTAAGGTGGATGTGTATAACTGAGAGAAAGTTTACTTAATTTACCATATAATGAGAATGATACATGGCTTTGGCCCCTATTAATCCATCTAGGTATTGATTACACCTCTTGCTAGAGTGTAAATGGCAATGCTAAGCAGACTTGAATGAGCACTATCTTCCAGGAAGAGGTAAGGGATGTTTCCATTAGACCATAAGACATAGGAGCAGAATTACGCCATGACTGATTTACTATCCTTCTCAACCCCATTCTCCTGCCTTCTCTCAGTAACTATTGACACCCTTACAGATTAAGAACCTATCAAGCTCCGCTTTAAATGTAACGAATGACCTCGCTCCACAGTCATCTGTGAACATGGTTTTTTTTTCAGATTCAGCAGCCCTGGACTAAAAAAAATCCCTCCTCTTCTCTGTTCTAAAGGGATGACCTTGTATTCTGAGGCTGTACCCTCTAATCCTAGACTCCCTCCCCCACTTTAGAAACCTCCTCTCCATGCCCACACTATCTAGGCTTTCAATATTCACTTTCTTCTTTTTTTTATATATTTTTATTGAAGAAATGACAAAATACAGAATACATAATGGATTACATTTTCCTTCATTTTGCTTTTATATCTTACCCCTAAACAAACCTCCCCTCACCCTCCCTCCCCAAATATATCATGGCAGCCAATGTATTTACAAGACAACAATTCACAAATACAAGTACGGACATTTCTCAGCCATACCCCCACATTACTTCAAGACGAAGGCCCACACACATCCACAACATGTCAGATGATCCAGAATACACTCATATTACAATTCATCAACCACCCTGTGAGTTAAACCAGATGTGTGTTAAAGGGGGGTAATTTCCCAAGTACAATGAAGTGCCCTCAACTAGTAGGTAATTCCTTAAGACTCCCAAAATATGACAAGAAAGGTCCCTATTTTGAATAGAACTTTTTCACAGACCCCTTCCAAGTGAATTTAATCTTTTCTAACTTCAGAAAAAAAATATTACGTCCTCTAACCAAGCAGCAGCATATGGGGAAGTGGCAGATCTCCAGACCAGAAAGATTCTGCAATGGGTCAAAAGCGATGTAAATGCAACTCACTCTTAGCTTTAATGATAAAGGGCGGGTCTCTGTACTATACTCTCAGCTGATGTCTTAGGGAGTTCAAGATTTAAGCAAAAGATTTAAGACTAGGTGGGAGGGTGACCTTGGAATGTATCTGACTGACGTATATTGGGCAAAAGCATTGAATAGGGTTCATTCCTCATCATCATGTGCTAGACTGGGGCTCCTACAATTTAAAGTTTTACACAGGGTACATTTAAGTAAAGCCAGGCTTGCTGACATATATCCTGGGACAGACGCTGGCTGTGACAGGTGTTCCTGCTCTCCGGCTGGTTTAGTGCATACATTTTAGTCTTGCCCTCAGCTTGATGGCTATTGGGCACTAGTTTTTAAAATTATTAGTGAGGTTTTGGGGGTGACACAGAAACCTTGCCCACTTATAGCTGTTTTTGGTGTGGTGGATGATGCTTTGGGTTTATATGCAAACCAGTCAGATATCGTTGCATTTACATAGAAAGAGGCTCTATTGCAATTGCAAAAAGAAGAGGGGACAATGGGCAGCCTTGGTGATTGCCAAATGTTAATGTGAAATAGTCAGATCGAAAATAATTTGTCTGAATACAAGCTAAAAGTGAGTGATATAATAGCTTAACCCAGGCTACAAATATTCTGCCAAATCCAAATTTCTCCCATACACGAAACAAGTATACCCATTCCACTCTATCAAACACCTTCTCCGCGTCCAAGGAAATAACAATGTCCGGACTCGGAGAATCACTGGGTGAATAAACAACATCAGCCAGTCGATGAATATTAAAAAAAGAGTGGCGATTTTTAATAAAACTTGTTTGATCATCTGAGATTATCTTGGGAAGGGGGTGTTCTAAATGGCACGCAAGCACTTTAGCCATAATTATAACATCCACATTCAAAAGTGAGATGGGGTGATATGAGCCACATTGAGTCGGGTCCTTGTCCTTTTTATGAAGAAACAAAATAGATGCCTGTGAAAGGGTAAGGGGTAAGGAACCATTCTCCAAAGATTCCTGAAACACTTCTAGAAGAACCAGTATGAGCTTATCCTTAAATTCCTTATAAAATTCTATCAGATAACCATCATGGCCTGGGCACTTACCATTCTGCATTGCCATAATGGCATTATTAATCTCTTCCTGCCCAGGAGCCCGATCTAAATTCTCCACCTCCTCTGGTTCAAGAGTTGGTATTTCCAAATTATCTAAAAAACTTTCCATATTTATTATATCTGAGGGAAACTCTGAGGTATACAGAGAGGAATAGAAAGTTGAAGAGATGTTATTAATCTCTTTTGGATTGCTTGTCAAGTTTTGGTGCATGTCTCGTATCTGGGGAATAAGTCGCGATGCAGCTTGACGCTTCAACTGATGAGCCATAAGCTGGCTTGCCTTGTCACCATATTCATAATAGAGGCCACGTGTCTTAAGAATTAATTGTTCTGATAGGTTTGTAGATAGAAGATTAAATTTTGCTTGCAAATCAGCCCGGCTTTTATATAATTCCACAGTGGGTGCCTCAGAATATTGCCTATCCAGGTCCAAAATAGATTGCAATAACACTTACATTTCTTTCCTATGCTCTTTATTGGCATGTGAAGTATAAGATCTTATTTGACCCCTCAAGTAAGCTTTTAAAGTTTCCCTAAGTAAAGAGTATGATTCCGACTCAGTTTTGTTAGTCTCGAAGAATGTGTCAATGTTAGCTGATATATAACGACAACATTTCTCATTGGAAAGCCATTCTCTAATGTTTAAAGGAAAACATAGGTCCAGTTTCACGGGCGAGTGATCAGATATAACTATAGCAATGTACTCAATTTGCTTAATCATTGATATCAAGGAGCTATCTATAAAGAAATAGTCTAGCCTGGAATTGGAGTGGTGAACATGAGAAAAGAAAGAGAATTGCCTAACTGATGGATACAAATATCTCCAAGGATCTATATAATCATTTTGTTGCATAAACACCGAGAAGGCCTTTGCCATACCAGAAGATGTTCCCCTAGAGCTAGACCTATCAAGCAGTAGATCAATAGCACAGTTCAGATCTCCTGAAAAGATTAACTGGTGTGTATTCAGGTTGGGTATTAATGACAAAATCTTAGTTGCAAAATGGATGTCATCCCAATTAGGGGCATAAACATTTACCAAAATGACAGGTATCTGAAAGAGAGATCCAGAAACAATAATGAGGCGACCATTAGGGTCAGTGATTACATCAGATGGTGTAAACTGCATTCTTTATGTGATTAATATTGCCACCCTCCCTGGATTTACTATTAAATCTGGAATGAAAAACCTGACTAATCCATTCTTTACGGAGTCTATTATCGTCTTCCACTCTTAAATGTGTCTCTTTTAGAAATAGTATATCTGCTTTTAATTGTTTCAAATGAGAGAAAACTTTAGCTCTTTTAACAGGACCATTGACCAATCTGTAACACACAAAAGAATAAACTGCCATGGTAATCCCCCAAATCACTCCCCCATCCCTTTACACAAACAAAAAAAACCCACTTAATCTCCAAAACCTAGATCTACCTCCCCAACTGAGGATGATCGCAGGCATTACCAAATAAAAGACTTCCAAGTATTCCCCATACAACCAAAACTTTCAATCTAATCTACGGTGGCTTTCCTCCTTAAAATTTATACCAACACTTATTCTACCTTTAATATATATAGGCTAAAGGTAACACAGGTCAAGCAAAGCATTAAAAACAAAAAAAAAACTAGGAAACTAAACGCCAGAGATACAAATCCCAAATATTTACATTTTGCTGGTTGAAAGTATTTGTTAATTAGATTACGCAGCATAGCAGTTTGACCCCATAGCGTTCCACAAATTAAACTGGAAAAAATGAACAAAGAAGTGAATTGTGAAAATTGACAGTTTGCCTCGGCAGGAGGTCCCTTCAATGCTGCATGAGTAACCTAAAAAAAAGTCATTGCTCTTCTCATTCTTCTTCTCCCCAGTGTGAATGGTAAAACCCTGGCCACTTCTGGTGTATCAAAATAATGCTTTTTACCTTCATGGACGGCCCGTAGCCGGGCAGGATACAAGAGGCTGAACCTGACCCCTTTCCCGTAAAGCAGGAATTTCACCTCCTTGAACACTGCTTGTTTCTTCCCCAGCTCTGCACCAAAATCTTCATGGGAAAACACGCGATGTCTGTGGAAATACGGCTCCTGCTTCCACCTACTGATGCGTTGCTTATCTTGAAAGAAGGGAAAGAGGACCAGGAATGTTCTTGGCCTCGTTTGCTTGGCTTCAGAGACAGCGGATGGTTTAGGCCCAACTCAGTGAGCACTCAAAAGCACAAGAGGCCTCGGGAAGAAATCTGTCTCCAGCACTTCTTCAAAAAACTCGGACATAAATTTAACAGGGTCCGAACCTTCCATATTTTCAGGAATGCCAACCACTCTTAAATTGGATATCCGCGACTGATTTTCGAGGTCATCTAGTTTCCCTTTCAGAAACGCTGTTTCATTCTGCAACACTGCAATGGCAGCTTCGGTGCTCACCAGTGGGTCACTGTAATCATTCAGGACATCTTCAACCTCACAAATGAGTTTGTCGTGTGACTTGTAATAAGACATAATTCGTTCCATGGTAGCATTCACTGGTGACAAAGCATCTTCAAGTTCTCTCTTTAGGGCAGAATGCACTGCTTGGGTCATGTCAGAAAGAAGTAGTAAACAAAGCCTCTCCAAGTCATCGGGTAGCACAGGTCCAGCATGCAACGGCACCATTACTGTAACATCAGCTTTTTTGCTCGAGGCTTTGCTATCTTTTTCCCCAGTTTTACTTTATTTGGTGCATTTTATTTGCCATGTCAGTGTCCAGCAATGTCCTGGGTTGTCACAATGTTATATATTCAGTTATCTCGAGCATACAGCAATGATAAACAGGTAGATTTTCAATAAAAATCGGGAGCCACACTTACACGCAACTACTCACTCCATGCTCAACTCGGAAGTCAGCCTCAATATTTACTTTCAGGCAAGTAATTATTCCTCAGCAAATATCTCTTTCATACAGGCTTTAGCAGAAGAGATTTACTGTGAATTTGGACCTATGAGAACGTTCTTATACTTCACATAAGGAACATCGGGTGACATAATTCCCTCTAGTGTCAAATGGAATGATAGTTTAACAACCATTAAAAAGTGGATGGAGTGTGAGCTGGAAGAGGGGTAGTTATAAATCTCTCTATTCTTCAGGCTTGGTTGTCAGCCTTAGCTCATTTGAAGAACCCATACTTCACAGTCATTCAATGTGGGTTCTTTTGGCTTTTGGAGGTATTCCCTTGCAGATGAGATGAGCCTTAGGTCCCACAGCACCAGGTTCAAGAGCAGTTATGACCCATCAACCATTAGGCTCCTGAACCAGTGTGGATAACTTCACCAACCTCAGCTCTGAACTGATTCCACAAAAAAGGCTGTGCTGTATATGAAAATCCTAGGAGATCAGTTTCTGAGATATCCAAACCATCCTTTTGGCACAAACAATCATTTACATCAATTTTTACATCATATTTCTTCTCCATTCTGATGTTTGGTCTGAACAACAACTGAACCTCTTGACCATGTCTGCATGCTTTTATGCATTAAGTTGCTGCCACATGATTGGCTGATTAGATATTTGCATTATTGAGCCCATGTACAGATGTACCTAATAAGGTGAATGTATGCTAAATATTAATTTGTCTCACTGAACTCTGTGATCTCCTTCACCAGGACAGATCACAGGGACACCATCACTGCCACTTGAAAATATTCTACAATTCCTTCATTGGCACAGGGCTAGGATCTGGAATTTCAGAGCAGAGACAACAGTTCTTCAGCGCATCTAAAGGTGGACAGGAAACGTGTCCTTGGCAGCTTTATTCATATTCCGGGAAAACAAATGTAGAACAAATTGAACCATTATCATCCCAGTGCCCAAGAGAAGTAAGATAATGTGCCCAGTGGATTTGACATCTACCATCATGGAGTGTTTCAAGAGGCTGGTCATGACATATATTAACCTCTTCCCCCTGCAATTCACATACAACCAAAGCAGGTCTATGACAGACACCATCTCACTGGCACTCCACTCATATCTGACATATCTGCTCAGTAAAGGCACCAGCATTAAACTCTGGTTTATTTTCAGTGCTATAATTCCAAGAAAACTCATCACCAAGTATGGGTCCTTGGGAGTCAATACCTTCCTCTGCAATGGGGTCCTTGACCGTTTCACCAATAGACCAGCAACAGTGCCTCCATTGTGATTATTCTCAACACTAGTGCTCCACAAGGCTACATCCTCAGCCCCCTATTCGACTCCCTGTGCACTCACAACTGCATGGCCAGATTCTGTCCTAACTCTACGTTCGAAGATGATACTACTATAGTGTGCTGTAACTCAAATAATTATGAGCTAGTGTGCAAGAAGGGTATAAAGAGCTTAGTGACATAGTGTCATGACAACATTTCCCACAGTGTTAATAGAACAGAAGACCTTGTTATTGACTTCAGGAGGTGAGATTGTGCACATGCTCCTGTTTGCAGCAACAGTTGAAAGCTTCAAGCTCCGAGGAGTGAACATCACCAAGAGCATTTCCTGGCCCAACTACATCGACCCCACAGCCAAGAAAGGTCACCAGTGCCTCTACTTTCTCAAGAAGCTAATGAAATTTGACATGTTCAAAGTTCAAAGTTAATTTATTATCAAAGTGTGTATACAGTGTACAACCTTGATGTTCAATTTAAATTATTAACCTGCTCAGTTGAGGAAAATACCAGAGACACGAAATTACCTCTGAAGTGGTTTTTATTCAGAGAGGAGTTCGCAGCCCCACGCACTTCGGGCATAAGGTAGCCAACTCCCAATTTGTGGGTTTACAAAAGTCGTACTTATACCCAAAAGCAGGGTACTACATTCGCAAATATGGTTACGGATTCAAATTCATCGATTGATTGGCTATTGCATAGCTAAGCACGCAAAATACTCGGAATGAGCATAGACGCAAGTGAAGTACTTGGAATAATTATGGACGCAAGCAAAACACTTGAAATAGGTGTATAGCTCAGATACTTTGCCAAACACATTGTCTTGTGGTGGCAAGGTTTCCCTTTCCCCTGTCCTGTCTTGACATTCTATTTTAGTTACCTGTTCTCTGTCCTGCTACACTTCCCCAATGACGTAATCTCTCCCTGGTCCTGTCTACATATTTTGCTACACTTACCCCTCATCCCCCCTTTTACACGTACCCCTTACCCTCTCCACATTCTCACTGAGAGCCACAAAACAAGGAAACACAATAGAATTCACAGCAAACCCCACACCATACATCCAACGTGCAAAAGAAAGAACAAATCAGGCAAGCAATAGAAAAGCAAACAAACAATCCATACAGCATGAACGTTAGGTCCACAGCCACAGAGCAAGCTCAGCAGTGCGGCTGGTCCAGGAGCCTGATCCCTGCGAGCTACAGCCACACGGCCAGTCCAGCGCCCAGGGAAGTAGAGCCTTTCACCCTCACTAATTTTTATCAATGTGTCATAGAAAGCAAGCTACCCAAATTGATAATGGAAACCGCTCTGCCCGTGGCCATAAGAAAATGGAGAGAGTTGTGATCGCAACTCAACAAATCACAGACACCAGCCTCCCCTTTATGGACCGGTTACACTTCCCGCTGCCTCTGTAGAGCAGTCAAGATAATAAAAGCTCGCCCACCCTGGGCATTCTCTCTTCTCTCCTCTCCCATTGGGCAGAAGATTAGAAAAGCCTGAAAGTAGGTACCACCCAGCTGAAGGACAACTTCTATCTGGCTGTCATAAGACTATTGAATGTTTCCCTCGTGCTTTACGAAGGACTCTTGACCTCACAATCAACCTTATTGTGACATTTCACTTTACTGTCTACCTGCACTGCACTTTCTCTGAAACTGAAACATTTTATTCTGCACTCTATTATCGTTCTGCTGTGCTCTAATTTGATGCTCTTCGCTTTGCAATGATTTGACTTGCACGATCAGTGTTCAGTTCTTCTCGCAATATTAAAGCAAATACCAAAGTTTATCTCATATTTCAAAAGCCAGTATTCTGCAATGAATGCATCTTTAGCTCTAAATCTTCCCTTACACCACTGAGCACAACATATTGGGTGAAAGGATAATAAATAGATTTGTCTCAGTGACCTCAGCACTGAATTTCTTGCTGTTTGTTGTGGCAGGAAGGATGTGGTGTAGAAGTGACAGTTGGATATGGATGGTGGAGGGGTGGGGGGGGATGCGACAGGGAGTTAGTTCTTGCAGCAAACACTTTCTCTGTTCTTCTTGTACAATCTATTCTGATTGTAGAAGCCCCTGTTATCCCCAAATTAACATACTTCTGAAGTCTGGTATGGTATCATTTTTCTAAAGTCACTGTGTGCTATACTGACATCATAAGAGCAGTACTGAAAGGTGAAATGACTTTGAAGTCAACCCAACCAACCCACTCACTCTCACTGGGAAGAATTAAGCCTAACATCAAGGGTGCTTAGCAGAACCAATTCAGGCTTTATACAAGCCTTCAAAGACAAGTTTATTTCTGCACATGATTTTGTGATTACTAACTGGTTAAACCTTGTCTGCAAGATAACAGTTCTCCATTTAGTGAAAACACTAGCTGCACTCAACAGGCAGAAGCCCCAATACTGGGAAGGTTTGGTCGGGTTAAGAAGTGACTGTTTGCTCTGGCCTGACTCCAATCAGCAGTAGATGTGAGAGATTATTTTCCTGAACCAGACCCTCAGCACAGCAGCCATAAGCAGACAGATTGGGCATTTTATTCAGCTACTCCTTCAGTTGATTACCTCAGTACTTGATGCACCGTCGCAATATGGAAAAAAAAACAGAAGACTTGTTTGTACAAACACTGTGTTTTCATGTTAACTTCCTAATTGTAAAGATTATCAAGCCGAAATGAGATGAGAGAATCTGATGAAAATCTGGGATGCATTTTCCATCTCCAGTGACATAAAGATGGGATGTGCAGTTAAATGATAGACCAGCTCCTATGATGGAAATTCTAGTACTACCCAGATCGACGAGTCTCAAAGCAGGAGTTTGTATAAGGACAAGAAAAGTTTGAGAACTCTTCAGCGCAGGTTGCCTTGATCCACATGGAATGACAGAAGCATGAAAGACTCTACAGATGCTGGACGTCCAAAGCATCACACATAAAATGCTGAAGGATCTCAGCAGGTCAGACAAGTAAATAAACAGCTGATGTCTCAGTGCAAAACATCAGCTGTTTATTCATTTCCATACATGCTGTCTGACTTGCTGAGTTCCTCCAGCATTTTGTGTGTGTTGTTCCAGAATGACAGAAGCTGCTTCAGAAAGGAAATTAAATTATTATATAAAATTCCAAGTTCAAAGTGAATTTATTTTTTGAGCAGTAGATCTTTTGAATGTGCCCGTGTTTAGAGTGACTTTGGCTCATCAGGTTTGGATGAGGTAAAGTATCTTGTAAGTTACTCTCTTTCTGTTCATATTGTTCATTCTTCATCTGCTGGGCACAGTAGTTCAGTGAGAATGGCTCCAGGGGCAGTGTTTTGTACTGCTTGTGGGATGTGGGAAGTCTGGGAGAGTCCAGTCTCCCTGATAAACTCATCTGCACTAGGTACATTGAGTTGCTGCTCCTGAGAGAATGTATTAAGGAACTGCAGCTGCAGTTCAGTGACATTCAACTGGTAGGGGAGAATGGGGAGGTGATAGACAGGAGCTGCAGGGTGGTAGTCTCCCCTAGATTTGCAGGAGACAAATAACTGGGTGACTATAAGAAGTAGGGGAAATGCACAGCTAGTGCAGAGTGTACCTGTGGCCATTCCCCTCAATAATAAGTATACAACTTTAGATACCACTGAGGGGGCCAAGCTACTGGGGAGGGGGAGGTCCCAGTGACTGGATCTCTGGCACTGAGTTTGGAGCTGTGGCTCAAAAATGCTGAGTAGTGAAGAGGAGTGCAGTGTTGATAGCAGATTGCATAGTCAGAGGAACAAAGATGAGGATCTGTGGGCATGATAGAGACACCCAGATGGTATGTTGCCTCCCTGGTGCCTGGATCAGCGATGCAATGTAAAAAATGGACAAAATCAAAAAGAGCGAATGTAGGTCTGAAGATGTTATATTTGAATGTGCGCTGTATATAGAATAAGGTAGATGAACTAGTAGCACAAGTATAGATTGGCAGGTATGATGTTGTAGGCATTTCTGAGTCATGGCTGAAAGCCAACATAAAAGCCAAAGGGAGCGCATATAATAGAGCAAAAATTAGTGGGAAGTTAGAAGATTGGGAAACTTTTAAAAATCAACAGAAGGCAACTAAAAAAGTCATTAAGAAGGCAAAGATGGAATATGAAAGTAAACTAGCCAATAATATTAAAGAGGATACCAAAAGTTTCTTCAGATACATAAAGTGTAAAAAAGAGGCAAGAGTGGATATCAGACTGCTGGAAAACGATACTGGGGAGGTAAGAAATTGAGAACAAACTGAATAAGCATTTTACATTAGTCTGCACTGTGAAAAAAATCAATAGTAAGTTCCAGGCATTAGGGGTCATGAGATGTGTGGAATTGCCATTAACAGGGAGAAAGATCTTAGGTAACTGAAAGGTCTGAAGGTAGATAAGCCATCTGAACCAGATGGTGTACACTCCAGAGTTTTGAAAGAGATAGATGAAGAAGTTGTGGAGTAATGACCTTTCAGGAATCACTAGATGCTGGTATAGTTCTGGAATACTGGAAAATTACAAATGTCTCTCCACTCTTCAAGAAGGGAGAGAGGCAGAAGGTAGGAAATATAGGCCAGTTAGTCTGACCTCAGAAGTTGGGAAGATGTTGGATTTGATTGTTAAGGATGTAGAGGGGCAGGAAGTTTTGAGGAAATAGGGAGGCTACAGAAGGTCTCAAAGAGATTTGGAGAATTGGTAAAGAAGTGGAAGCTGTAATACAGTGTCAGGGAGTGTAGGGTTTTGAACTTTGGTGGAAGAAATGAAAGTATTGAATATTTTCAAAATGGAAAGAAAATACAAAAATCTGAGGTGCAGAGGGACTTGGGAGGATTCCAGAAAGGTACATTTGAAGGCTGAGTCTCTGGAGTAGAAGGCAAATGTGATGTTGGCATTCATTCCAAAAGGACTAGGACATAAAAGGAAGGAGGAAATATTGAGACTTTATAATGAACAGCTGAACCCTCACTTGGAGTATTGTGAGCAGCTTTGGGCACTTTATCCTGAAAAGAATGTGATAAAACTGGAGAGGATTCAAAGGAGATTCACAAAAGTGATTCCAGGATTGATCAGCTTGTCACAAGACGAGCGTTTGATGGCTCTAAACCAATATTCACGAGAATTCAGAAGAGTGAGGAGTGACTTCGTTGAAACCTATCGAATGTTGATAGGTGGATGTGGAGAGGACGGGAGAGTATAAGACTATAGGAAAAAGCCTCAGAATAGAGGGAAATCCTTTTAGAATGAAGATAAGGAGGAACTTCTTTAGCTGGAGAGTAGTGAATCTACGGAATTCATGCTGCAATAAACAATCTGCTGGAGGAATTCACCAAGCTACTTTGCTTGATTTCCATATCATGCAACACTCTGGAGAATGTCTTCCGACATCTTTGAAGAGCACAGCAGGCAAGGAAGAACAATCTGCAAAGAATAATTAACAAAGTCAGAAATCATTTTCCTTCATCACCTAAATTACATTGCAGATAGGGCAGGGATTTGCGAGCCTTACTTTATTGTGTGACAACTGTCTCTCAGTGGCCAGCAGCAACCCTGAATAACCTTAGCTCATTTGAACTGATCTGCATGTTTTTTTGGCTCTTCCACTACGTAAGGCATCATTGCATATGTGACAATCCCAGCAGCTGCTAGATGACGATCTCTACTTTCAACACACTAATGCTGATGTAGACAGACCAGGAAAAAATGCCAAGCTATATTTGTGAATTAGATGTTATTTATAGGGAAGTGAAATGAAAGACTAAGTCAGCATTTGATCCAGTAGTGGGAAGGGTGAGCAACTTCTAGATCAGGGGTGGGCAAACTTTTTGACTTGAGGGCCACAAAGGGTTCTAAAATTTGACAGGGGGGCCGGACCAGGAGCAGATGGACAGAGTGTTTTGGTAATACACCTCATAAGAGAAAATAAAATATCATGGGATATGTAGAAAACATGTGCTTTAATTTCAATTGAAAATGAACAAATGCATTACAACAAAATATCTGTCTTTGAAGTCCCATGGTATTTAGCTATTTATTGAAATGACTTTTAAAACACTGAAAATTAAATGAATAAAATACAGCTTTTTTAATAGTAACAGTTATTATTTTAAAGCACTGAAAATTCTGTTATCCTTCAAGATATTATCATCATCACTTTCCTCCTGACTGTCTTTATTTCAAAAACGGTAGGAGATGCAGGTCTACTTGTCCTGCTCCTTCTTATTCAATTGTCCCCCGTGCCAAAACTCAACAACGACCAGCACAAAGACAGAACAATGACAGCGCGCCAGTATGCGGAGCGCGTTATTTGATCTGGAGCGCATTTTTTATTTTGAGAACGTACGTGCACCTGCGCACTACTCATGACCATCACTTAACAGAAATGACATGTAACATGTAAGGCTTATTGAAAAAATATTTTCAAATGCATTTTTTACATAACACAACGAAGAAACTTATTTTTAATTTCAGTGGGAACAGTGTTGTTGGTCTCCCTTTTTAGCCAGCGCATCAAAGTCTGGATTTAGTTTTGTTGTGGCGATTCTCAGGATGGATCTGAGGTGTTGGTCAGTTAACTTGGATCTGTGGCTGGCTTTGTTGATGTTCATGACGCTGAACGCCTGTTCACACAAATAGGTCGAGCCGAACAAAGAGTAAAGCGCAAATGTGGAGTAATACGCTGCACCTCAACAAAGGTCAATGTATATAGAGTGCGTCATCTATTGGAAAATTGCCAGAATTACGGGGAAAAAACGTGAACAAGATTTATTAATATAATTTCATCAAGCTCTGCGGGCCGGATTGAAAAGCTTAACGGGCCGCATATGGCCCGCGGGCCGTAGTTTGCCCATGCCTGTTCTAGATCATGGATGTCAACATCTTAGAGGATCCATCCAGGGCCCAAAACATTGATGCAAGCATGAAGAAAGCACATCAATGGCTCTAAATCATTAGGAGTTTGGAGAGGTTTGGTACATCACCAAGGAATCTTGCAACTTTCTACAGAAGCACAGCATTCTGATGGTTGCATCACAGCCTAGTGTGGAGGCTTCAATGAGCAGGATTGCAAGAGGCTGCAGAAGGTTGTAGTCTCAGCCAGGTCCATCACAGACATAACCCTCCCCATCGTCAAGAGGTAGTGCCTGAAGAATGTGGCATCCAATACTAAGGACCCTCGTCACCTGTGACATGTCTTCTTCACATTACTACCATTGGAGAGGAGGCACAGAGATTGAAGACACACACTCACCGATTCAGGAATAGCTTCTTCCCATCTGCCATCTAATTTCTGTCAATTTCACATTAGAGTCTTGTGCTATCTATCTATCTACCTATCTATTTATTTGTCTGTTTGTTCATGTGTTTAACAACTTCTAGAAATCTTTATGTCTTTTCATTGTACTGCTGCAACAAGAAAATAAATAGTTTCACAAACTTTCTCAGTGATTATAATCCTGATGTTGATACTGATTCTCAAATCAAACACTCTTGTGCACCCATGTGTGTGTGTGTTTTGCTGGCCACAGCCAGTTCACAATGCTCCCTTCATCAAGTAATTTGGCTGCTCTTGCTGACTCTGATCTCTGGCCGATGTCAAGTACAAGCGGTTGTAAGTGATGCCCTTCCTGGTCTAGGAGAGCAGGAAAAATATAAATGGTGAGTCTGCTGCCAGAGAAAACAAGCTGGGAAGAACATTACTGACCTGGTGAGGTGAGGAGGGGGGTGGGGTGGTCTTGCACTTCTCACCAGGTGAGCTGTGAGGACACAGGACATCTTCTTCATGATCCTTGAAGACATGGCCGGTACCACCACCAGGATTTTGTCTCCAGATCAGCAAAAGAGCCGAGCCATGGGCACAGGTGGTTTCGCAAAGTTCTTTTTTTTTGTAATATATTTTTTATTGAAGATTATCATCAAACAAACATTTCCAGAAGATGTATTTCAGATATTGAACATAATATCATATAGTCATATTTGCCACAAATCTCAACATAATATTTATCTGAGGTATACACTTACAGAAAAGAGAGGAAAAATAGAACAAGCAAAAGGAGAAAACTATGTAGGGAGTGATCTTTTTTTTAACATCTTCATTGATTTGTGAGAATAAAATCAGGCCTATGAGGTGTTATATAGTTAAACAATTTTTCCCAGTATGAATCAAATTGTTCCAACTTATGATTAACAGATGCTGCTATCTTTTTCATTTTGTAAATGTCCATTGTAATTTCCATCTACATGTTTAAAGTTGGGCTCTCCTGTGATAGCCATTTTGCAAAGTTCAAAGTAAATTTACTATCAAAGTACATGTACGTTACTACTTACCGCCCAGAGATTAATTTTCTTGCAGATATTCACAGTGAAAACAGGAATACAAAGAAGTTTTACAAAAACTATGCATAAACAGACAAATATCGATTGTGGTTACTTAATATCCAGTGCTGATGTAAAGAGGGGAGTAAGTAACCCTCACCATTCTCTTTGTATCAACACTGAATCTTTTTTGATGTAAGGATATCCATCTGTATATTAATAAGACCATAAGACATAGAAGCAGAGTAAGGCCATTCTGGCCATCAAGCATGCTCTGCCATTCCATAATGGCTGAATTATTATCCCTCTCAATCCCATTCTCCTACCTTCTCCCTGTAACCTTTGATGCCCTTCCTGATCAAGGACCTATCAATCTATGCTTTAAGTGTACCCAATGACTTTGCTTCTACAGCCATCTGTGGGAAAGAATTCCATAGATTCACTCCTTTTTTGTTAAAGTAATTCCTCCTGAACTCTGATCTAAAGGAATATCCTTCTATTCTGGGATCATACCTTCTGGTCCTAGACTTCACACTTTCCATTCCACATCCACTTGATCTAGGCTTTTCAATATTCGATAGGTTTCAATGAGATTGACCCTTGTTCTTCTAAACTCCAGTAAATACAGGCCCAGAGTCATCAAACACTCCTCTTAAGTCAACTCTTTCATTGCTGGGCCCATTCAAGCGAACCTCCTCTAGTCCCTTTCCAGTGTCAGCACATCCTTTCTTAGACAAGAGGCCCAAAACTGCTCACGATACTTTAAGTCCAGTCTGACTAATGCCTCAGCTTCAGTAAGTCTTCACTACCACTTTGGAATTGCCAGACCTTTCCTACATCGCTGATGTACATTTAACATCTTTTAAACACTCACTTATCTCTCTCTCATTTTCTTCATTAACCTGTCCATCAGATGACTTCAATAACTTACCACCACAGAACTCAGGCCAAGGAGAGTGTCCTTTCCACCCCTCCATCACTCTCCCTGCAGTTTGTTTCCACATTTGAAAACAGAAACAAAAACAGAAGGTGATGGCATATTCTTTGCCACTGCAGTTTATTTTTGTGATTCCTGGAATCCTCTTTGCCACAGTGGGGAAGTGGAGAGTACTGAGGGTCTGCTGTTTCCTCATAGCAATGTAGACCAAAAGTGATTCACTGTCTGTAAAGTGTACTGGGACATTGCGAAAAGTTCTACATCTTCCTTTCGTAATGGATCAACATCTAGTTAATGCACTTAGGAGTAATGCCAATTGTGATTACTGTGTTTGCATTGTGTTGAATAATATATTTAAAAGTTCTCTTAATGACTATTGATTGAGCAACTGGCAGCTTACACTTTTGGCACAACATGAAGCTCCAGGGTATAGGAGCTTTCTGTTTCACTTTATTTATTAGATTTATTCTTTGTTTGAACAGTGATATCATCAGGGAAACTGGCTGGGAGGAGGCATGGAGCTCAGTTCCAAGGCAAGGCTGGGTGAGCACAGGGCAGAACAAAAGGTGTGTGTGCCGCTAGTTAATTCAACCCCTGAATGCTGTCAGTGACTGGAATGTGTCTGCTCCAGATTGTTTGGCCTTCAGTAAAAGGTATCCCTATCGACTGGAAAGGATATAAAAAGGAAATGCTTTTCTTTGTTCAGGCAAATGTCTGGCAAATTTGGAAATCCTTTCTACTTATAGCTCAGAATTCAGCAAATGATCCTTTTTCATTAAATACGATGTTCTTGGTAGAACACATAACTTATTCTTCAGAGTCATAGAATGGTAGAGCAATATGGCATGGATACAGCCCCTTTGGCCCAACCAGTCCATGCTGGCAATGTTATCTACCTAGCTACACAAAATGCTGGAGGAAATCGGCAGGTCAGGCAGCATCTATGAAAATGAATAACCAGTCGACATTCTGGGCCGAGGCCACTTTCTTGCATCCAGCCCAGATACCTGTAAGCCTTGCCCCTCCCAGTATTTATCAAGTGCATCTTAAATAATAATACCTGCCTCGACCGCTCCTCTGGCAACTCGTTCCATGTTCTGGCACCATCCTCCACATGAAAAAGTTGCCCTATGGTTTCTTTTAAATCTTTCCCCTCTCACTCTAAATGTTTACCCTCTAGTTCTGGATTCCCCTACCCTGGGGAAAAAATCTCAAACCATCCACCTTATCTATACCTCTCATAATTTTAAAATTTCTATAACACAGAAACATAGAAACACAGCACAATACAGGCCCTACGGCCCACAAAGCTGTGCCAAACATGTCCTTATCTGAGAAATTACCTAAGGTTACCCATAGCCCTCTGTTCTTCTGAGCTCCATATACCTGTTCAGGAGTCTCTTAAAAGACCCTATTGCACCCGCCTCCACCACCATCGCCAGCAGCCCATTCCACACACTCACCACTCTCTGCGTAAAAAACTTACCCCTGACATCTCCTCTGTACTTACTTCCAAGCACCTTAAAGCTGTGCCCTCTCGTGCTAGCCATTTCTGCCCTGGGAAAAAGCCTCTGACTATCCACACGATCAATGCCTCTCATCATCTTGTACACCTCTATCAGGTCACCTCTCATCCTCCGTCGCTCCACGGGAAAAAGGCCGTGTTCACTCAACCTATTCTCATAAGGCATGCTCCCCGATCCAGGTAACATCCTTGTAAATCTCCTCTGCACCCTTTCTATGGCTTCTACATTCTTCCTGTAGCGAGGTGACCAGAACTAAGCACAGTCCTCCAAGTGGGGTCTGACCACCCCCCAGGTTCCCATACAGGGGTACCTAATTTTAACCAAAAATATCTAACTTTAGCAGTAAAAGAGAAGCAGAACACAATGCAGAAAATACAATAATGTGAGCTTCCATTAACGTTTCCTCTCTTTCCCCAACATTCCAAGGAATAAAGACCCAACCCAGCTATCTTTTCCCTATAACTCAGGCTCTCATGTCCTGGCGACAACTTTGTAAATCTGTTCTTCACTCTTTCCACTTTAATGACACTCTTTCTTATAACACGGTGATCAAAACAGTACACAGTATTCCAAAATTGGCCTTACCAACAACTTGTACAACTGCAGCATAATATCCCAACTCCCATAATCAATGCCCTGACTGATGAAGGTCAGCAAACTGAAAGCTTTCTTCACCACCCTGTCATCCCGTGACAGTGCTATCAATAAAATGCATACCTGTGGTGCAAGGTCCCTCTGTTCCATTACACTCCCTAAGTGTCCTACCATTCTTTGTGTAAGTCATACACTGGATTGACTTTCCAAAATGCATCACCTCACACTTATAAACTGTATCCTTAGTGTCATAAGCTCTTAGATACACTGCAAAAAATGTTCATCTAATGGAAAAATTCATATTCTCTTTTCAGCTAGGACTGCCTTAAACATAAATGCATTGGTCCTGACAGCCAGCTGTTGAGCTATGAGTTCTCTGAGGTATGAGCATGCAGCTGCCCTGGTCACCATCTCAAGAGTGAGGAGGAAAATCTACAGAGGCAGCAGAAAGTGGCAGGAGAGAAATCTAGCGATTCCGAGGCCAAGTACTCTGAGTAGGGCCATGTAGGGGGTCTTCACTTTGGAGTGAAGGAGGATGAGACATGACTCTATAGAAGTACATAAGATGATAAGAGACTTAGATAAAGCGAAGATAGGCAAGGCATGGGACAGATATGGAATAGCTAAAAAAGGCATGGAAAAATATAGCAGAGAGAGATAAGGCATAGATAGATAGAGTAGAAGAGAGAGAGGTAAGGCTTAGGTCACGATAGTTAGGGTATAGATAAGGCATGAGTTGTGTGGACAGACAGCCCCTTTTCCCAGGGTGGAAACAGACAATACAGAGGACATAATTTTAAGGCAATAGAGGAAAATATAGAGTGGGGAAGGTGTCAGAGGTAATTGTTTTTTTACACTGAGAATGGTAAGTGTGTGGAATATGCTGCTCAGGGTGGTGGTAGGGCCAGATAAACTAGTGATACTTGGAGACTCTTCGATAGGCACATGGATAAAACAAAAATGGAAGGCTATATGGAAGGCAAGTGTTAGATTGATCTTGGAGTGCAGGCTGAAGGACCGGTGCTGTACTGTTCTACGTTCTGTGTTCCATTTGCAAGTGGCATGTCTTTATTTACATGGGAAGATCCCCAGTTTCCAGTGTTTGAACTAACTTCCAAGTCCCACTAATCAGGGAATCAGCACCCATCTGGGCTACATGTGTAGATCCACATGTACCACAGAGGATCTAATGATACTTCATCAGGCCTTTCACCTTCAATGCCATCACATTAGGATGAGAAGGTTGGCAGAACGCACACCAGTCCTCAAAGAGAGTTCAGCGGTGGAAAGGTAAAGCAGCTTTAAGTTCCTGTGCATCAGCATCTCAGAGGATCTTCCCTGGGCCCAACATATTGATACAGTTCTGAAGAAGGCACACCAGCAACTCTGCTCATTAGGAGTGTAACCCCCTGGGTCGCCTCAGGCTCGCTCAGCTCGTTCTTGTCTAGGGGGAGCAGCCTTCGGCCTCGCCAAACTGGGTAATCAGCTGGTGTGGATGCTGTGTGATGTCCCCGCCTCGCCCAAAAACAGACAGTACACCATATGCGATTAAATGAGTACAATTTATAAAGGTTACTATAACTAAGTGATTAATAACGATACAGTATATATGAAGAGAAAATTAAAGAAAAGGCGCCAAACTTATCAAAGTCCAAACCACTTCGTGCACAGCCGTTGGAGCTCAATTTCTGAAGTCTTCTGGCCACCATTCGATCCCCTCCGAACTCCTCGACTCGCAGCTCAGGACCCTCCGAACTCCTCGGACTCTCCAAACAGCTCAGGACCCTCCGAGTGGTCAACCAAGCACATCTAGCTTCACCTCCCCCCTCCTCGAAGAATCTCCCGGCCTCGGACCCCCCTTTGGGGTCCGATCCTCACCCAGCTTAGAGCATTGCGTCCTCTCTCTCGACCCCCTCGCGCCGATCTGCCCAAAAGCCCGTCAACAAAAGCTTACAGAAGAAAGAACATTAATCCCCATTTGGTTTACAAAGGAATACCATTCTCGTTATCAGTAAATTAGCATTCCTGCGAGTTAACAAAAGGAAACCCTTTCCCAAAAGTAACAAAAAGAAAAAAAACAAACCCCCTTTACAGGAGCTTGAGGAGATTTGGTGTGTTGCCAAAGAACACTTGCAATTTTTTTTACAGATGTACAGTTGCGCGCATCCTCATTGGTTGCAATACAGCCTGGTACGGGGGTTCCACTGTGCAGCTTCGGGAAAGAGGTTGCTGAGGATTGTAGACTCAGCCAGCTCCATCACAAGCACAACCTTCCCTACCGTTGAGGACGTCTACAAAAGTAGTACCTCAAGGAAGCGGCGTCCATCACTAAGTAATCTCACCAGGCTCAGAAGCCTAAGTACCCAACCCACACTCAAAGTTTTAGGAGCAGTTCCTTCCCCTCAACCATCACACTTCTGTATGGTTCATGAATACTAATTTGCTATTCTCCTTTTGCATTATTTATTTATTATTGTAACATATAGTAATTTTTGATGTGTCACACTGCACAGCTGTCACAAAACAACAAATTTCACAAAATACAGCAGCCATCAAAACACCACCAAGGACATCTTCAAATGGCAGTGCCTCAATAAGGTGGCATCCATCATTAAGGACTCTCACCATCCCAGGACATGCCCCCTTCTTGTTACTACCACCGTGGAGGAAGTACAGGAGCCTGATGGCCCACGCTCAATATTTTAGGAACAGCTTCTTCTCCTCCGTCATCAGATTTCTGAATGGTCCATGAACCCACGATCTCAGCCTTGCTATTCCTGTTCTGCAGTAGTTATTTTTGTAACTTAGCACTGTACTGCTGCTGCAGAGCAACATCTTTCAAGACATATGTCAATGATACTAAACCTGATACCGAATCTGACCCATTCAACCTCAGGCAGCCGAGTGTCTGAGCTAACAATACGGTGCCCCAGAGCACCAGAGGCAAGGTTTCAATACTGACCATGGGTGCTGTCTGTGTGAAGTCTGCACATTCTCCCTGCGATCACCTGAATCCCACCATGGTTGTATTACCCTAAAACCACCAGACTACTGAACTAGTGTGAATTACTTCAGTCACCACAACTCTGAACTGATTCCTCTATCATCAGTCTCAATTTCAAGGATCCTACATATTCTCAGTATTTATATAAATGTATGCACATAATTTGCCTTCTTTTGCACTTTGTCAGTCTTATGCATAGAATTTCATAAATTGGATTATATTCTATTTCTGATACAAGACAGTACAATTATAGATTCTACTTTTATTGTTCCTTTCCGCACCCTGTGGCTATTTTTTGTCACTTTCATAGCATTTGACTGGTTTCTTTAGAGGCTCAACGCTCAACCCAGCATAGATGGAGAGTGTGCAAGGAGTCAGCCAGATTCGAACTCAGGGTCATTCACCTCGAAGTCCGGTGCTGATGCCACCACACCACCGGCCTGCTGTTGACTTTCTTTACTTTCTCATCAATTCCTGGAAGAAAATTAATCTCAAGGTAATACCATATGTGCTACTGTATATGTACTCTGGATAAATTTTATTTAGACTTTAACTTTGGAGAAGTGTGGATTGGTAGGTTAATCAATCACTGTAATTTTCTCCCAGTGTGTAACTGAGTGGCCAAAACAGAGTTGGGGTGGTGGGGCTGGGTGGAAAGTTAATGGGCATGTGGGAAGAATAAAGTAATTTAGTGCAGAATTAGTGTCAGTCTCATTGCAGCCAACACCCTCAACATCTCACCAGTTACTCAGCTAATTTTAGTGGAAATTCCTTCTTTCAGGGAGTTGGCTACAATGAGGCTATTCAAAGGGTTACAGTGAGTCTCAGGTCTGGCAGTGGTAGAGGGAGTAGTTAGAACCGTCAGAGGGAAGGAGGAAGTGAAAAGTGAAAGAGATATAAACAGCTTTCTGCTGTCCAACACCCCTGCAGTCATACAATACTCTTCAATGACAATGTCTTTATAAAGTGCTGGTAACACAGTACTTGGAGTCATGGGTCAGGAAAGTTCCAGACTGGGAAAAGTACAGCCAAACATTGGCTGATCTTTAATCTTGTAATAAATTCAAATATTACGTATTTGCTGGTGATCTCTTGGCATTTGAGTTTGTATGGGTTTGAACAGAGAGGGGAAGAGAGTGTTTGCACAGTTGGTGGAACTGTGGGCTGGCTGGAGGGGTCAAGTGGCCTATTTCAACTCCAGTTTTCTTGTGCAGACGTCAGCACTATTCAACTAGTTTCCTAAGGAGCAAGCTGGAAATTGGTGCCCAAAGATGTCTCAGCATTTCTCCCTCCTCCTCCTCCTATTCACACCCTTAGTAAACAAGCTGCCTGTCCCACTACTTGCATAGGACCATGAGAACATAAGATAAAGGAGCAAAGTGTGGCCACTCTGCCCATCAAATTTGTTCTGCTATTTAATCTTTGTTGATTTTTTTCAACCCCATTTTCCTGCCTTCTCCCCCTAACCTATATCTGTTTACCAATCAAGAAACTGTCAATCTCTGCCTTAAATGCACCCAGTGACCTGATCTCCACCCCCATCTGTGGCAATATATTCCAAACACTCAAAAACCTCTTGCTGAATAAATTCCTCCTCATCTCAGTTCTAAAGGGACACCTTTTTATTCTGAGGCTGTGCCTTTGGATGTGAGGTTCTCTTAATAATGGAAATGTCCTCGTTTCTATTACTAGGAGAATATCAGGCCTTTTAGTTTCTGGTGGGTTTCAGTGAGATCCCGTTTCACCACAGCATTCTTCTGAACATCATCAACTACCTGAATTGATTATTGTTTGCAAGAAAAACCCTTTAGAACCAAGTATTGATCCAAACAGCCCCTCCAGCTATCTTGCACTGCTTAAGAATCCATGCCCATGAATTTTCAGACACTTTAACTTCACGTAAACCTATGAGTTGGCTGGAGAAGCCATCTGCATTTGCTCACATATGCCTAAGCCTAGCAGAAACAGCACAACACCTTTTCTGTGTTTTTCTATATCATTGTGTAACTTGGCAGCATTTCTGATTTTTTATCAGTATTTTTGAAACTTGAATTGAAATGTATATTCTCAAAAGTTTTGAGCTGACTGATACCATCAGGAGTGTATCTACAATACTTACCATTCTGCATTAGGAACATAGAAACATAGAAAACCTACAGCTCATACAAGTCCTTCGGCCCACAAAGCCATGCTGAACATGTCCTTTTCTTAGAAATTACTTAAGGTTACCCGTAGCACTCTATTTTTCTAAGCTCCATGTACATGTCCAAGAGTCTCTTAAAAGACCCTATCGTATCCGCCTCCAGCACCGTGGCCGGCAGCCTATTCCATGAACTCACCACTCTCTGTGTAAAAACTTACCCATGAGATCTCCTCTGTACCTACTTCCAAGCACCTTAAAACTGTTCCCTCTCGTGCTAGCTATTTCAGCCCTGGGAAAAAGCCTCTGACTATCCACACAATCAATGCCTCTCATCATCTTATACACCTCTATCAGGTCACCTTTCATCCTCCGACGCTCAAAGGAGAAAAGGCTGAGTTCACTCAACCTATTCTCATAAGGCATGCTCCCCAATCCAGGCAACATCCTTGTAAATCTCCTCTGCACCCTTTCTTTGGTTTCCACATCCTTCTTATAGTGAGGTGACCAGAACTGAGCACAGTATTCCAAGTGGGGTCTGAGCAGGGTCCTATACAGCTGCAACATTACATCTTGGCTCCTAAATTCAATTCCACGATTGATGGAGGTCAATACACCGTACGCCTTCTTAACCACACAGTCAACCTGTGCAGCTGCTTTGAGTGTCCTCTGGACTCTGACCCCAGGATCACTCTGATTCTCCACACTGCCAAGTGTCTTACAATTAATACTATATTCTGCCATCATACTTGACCTACCAAAATGAACCACCTCAAACTTAAAAAGCAAACACGAGGAAATCTGCAGATGCTGGAAATTCAAGCAACACACACAAAATGCTGGTGGGACGCAGCAGGCCAGGCAGCATCTATAGGAAGAAACACTGTTGACTTTTTGGGCTGAGACCCTTCGTCAGGACCTCACACTTATCTGGGTTGAACTCCAACTGCACACTTTTGCATCCTATCCGCTGTGACCTCTGACAGCCCTCCACACTATCCACAACACCCCTAACCCTTCTGTCATCAGTAAACTTACTAACCCATTCCTCCACTTCCTCATCCAGGTCATTTATAAAAATCACAAAGAGTAGGAGTCCCAGAACAGATCCCTGAGGCACTCCACTGGTGACTGACCTCCATGCAGAATGTGATCCGTCTACAACCACTCTTTGCCTTCTGTGGGCAAGCCAGTTCTGGATCCACAAAGCAATGTCCCCTTGGATCCCATGCCTCCTTACTTTCTCAATTCACCTTGCATGGGGTATCTTGTCAAATGCCTTGCTGAAATCCATATACACTACATCTACTGCTCTACCTTCATCAATGTGTTTAGTCACATCCTCAAAAAATTCAATCAGCCTTATTGGGCATGACCTGACTTTCACAAGGTCATGCTGACTTTTCCTAATCATATTGTGCTTCTCCAAATGCTCATTGATCCTGCCTCTCAGGATCTTCTTCATCAACTTACCAACCATTGAGGTAAGACTCAATGGTCTATAATTTCCTGGGCTATCTCTACTCCCTTTCTTAAATAATGGAACAAAATCCGCAACCTCCAGTACTCCAGAACCTCACCCATACCCATCGATGATGTAAAGATCATCACCAGAGGCTCAGCAATCTCCTCCCTCACCTCCCACAGTAGTCTGGGGTACATCTCATCTGGTCCTGGTGACTTATCGAACTTGATGCTTTCCCAAAGCTCCAGCACATACTCTTTCTTAATATCTACATGCTCAAGCTTTTAAGTCGCTGTAAATCATCCCTACAATCGCCAAGATTCTTTTCTGTAGTGAATACTGAAGCAAAGTACGCATTAAGTAAAATATTCAGTACAACTCCAATAATCCAGTACCTTTAGGAACTTGATGGTGTCAATTTGGCAGATTCTCAGTCCTGTTGGATTTTAGTCCTTGCAACACACAAGTACACTCTTAATTTACCTTTTATCTAGATGTTAAGATGGTGCATTGAAATTCTCCAGTAAACCAGGTGGATCAAATCCACCCATAAAAGAAGCATGGGAATAGAGCCCTGGTGAATTCAGGTGGAACATTGGAAATGAGTTCTGATGAATATAAGAAAGGAGTAAGGTGAATTTATAATGCAGTTGCAAAATGGAGCATGGTGAGTTTAAAAAGAATCTAGGAAACAAGGCCCTGGGAAGCTTAAAAGGAATCTGGGAAATGGGGCCCTGGGGAGTTTAAAAGGAGTTTAGGAAATAAGGTCATACACGCACTATAAACTTAAAAGCAGGGTGGGAAACAAAACTTGCTGAGACAATTGCTGAACTATTGAGATTTCCAAATACTTAGTTGAGTATTGATGTTTTAGAGTGTATTGTTTTGTCAAATAACACATTTAGATGTGACCATATTGAGTATTGACCATATTGCTGTAGTGCTTAAATACTTTTCCATAGAGATAGCAGAACTGATTATTAGAATGTTATCGTGTTTCATGTGAATGTTTGTGTTTTTGGCTGAGATTGAGTTTTCATTACAAGCAATGAGACTGGCCAGGGATGTGATTTTAAATAACTGCAATGATTTGAAGCTTAAGGAATTTGTTAAATAACTAGTAGCTCAGATCCTCCCACTGCATTGATTGAATGCCAAACAACTGCATTTAAGTGTTCTCAGTCGATTGGAAGTTATTTGATTGAAGCACACGGTAACATGTTGGAAAGAATATCCAAATACAACCGTCGAAATTGTGTTGTAATTAGATACAGGTTATGTTTCTTTAAAGATGGCTGATCTCCCATTAGCTGCAACAGATATATTAACCCAGTTGGTTAACCAGTTGGTTACAGATAGGTGCCACAGTAGTGTAGCAGTTGACACAATGCTATTACTGCTCAGAGCATTCCGGACTTTGGAGTTCAATTCTGGTGCCATTCTGTAAGGCGTCTCTGTATGTCCTCTCAGTGGAATGTATGGTTTCTCCCCAGATGCTCCCACAGATCAAAGATATACCAGGTAGGTTAAATGGTCATTGTAAATTGTCCTGTGATTAGGTTAGGGTTAATAGAGGGTGTGGCTTTGCTGAGGCAGCATGGCTCGATGGACCAGAAGGGCCTACTCCCCCAATGTATTACTAAATAAATCAATAAATATTCCCACATTCCCTTCAACCTTTCCATCCCTACCTCATTTTCACTGCAACTTAAAACTATCTTGTTTTCAATCTGTTTTAGTTCCATCAAATTGGGACAAAACTATGAACTCTATTTTTTTCTTTGCACAGATGCTACCTGACCTGCTGAAAGATTACAGCATTAATTTTTTTTTGATTTTATATCAGATTTCCAACACCTGCAGGGGTTTTATGTCTTATTTACTGTTGTGGAAGGTAAGTTTTGTCATTTCCATTTAGCATTATTTTGCACAAACAGCATGAATTTAATCTTTTATGACAAGCTCATTCTCACCATTTCTAGTCATAGTCATAGAGAGATTGTTATGGTCTGGTCTGGAGCCTGCATTCTGGGTCTTGATCCGGTCCGCGGATTCTGGACTCCAGGTCTTGTAGCCATCCCTCCTTTTACCCTTGAGCCCAATTAGTCACACCTGTGGATCATCATGGCTAGTTGGGGCTCAAGGAGGCACACCTGATGCCCATCAGCTGGCGCTGTGTATAGGGGGCTCTGGGGCTGAGTGGAGTTGGGGGTTGTCATGATGATTCTGTTTACTGTGGTCTTTTGGTTGCCCTGGCTTGGAGTTCCGCCTGGTTAAAGATGAGTTTTTTGTGTAAGTCTGGCAGTCACCCTGGACCTGGTTCCCTTCCTATTCCTTGCCTCTGTTGGGCAAGCCTGGCTGGACTGCTGTTGCCTGGTGGGGGACTCTGCTCTTTTCCATCCCTTGCTGCTGATGGCATATGCCCTGCAACCTGCCCAGATGCCCTGTGACCTGCCTAGGAGTTAGGCAGCCTGCCCAAAGGTCTCTGCCCCTACCTATCTCCTGTTGATGATGGGTTGTGCCCAGGCCCCTGTGTTCCTGCCTGGGAGGTCTGGGCCCTGCCCAGGAGTTATGTGGCCTGTCCAGTGAACTCCAAGCTCCTGCCTTGCCTGAACTCCAAGCCTCTCCTGGAACCCCAGAATCACCTTGAATGTCACATCCCTCATGCATACCATGGTCACCACATCTTGTCCATTGTTTACTTGTTCCTGTCCTTCCCCTAATACTTCAGTGCCTGCATCCTGCATGGGTCCAGCCTCCTGTCCCCATTATGACAGTGATATATTCATTTGACCATTCCTTTACAGATTCAGAAATCAGAAATGGAATTACCCCTCTCCAGCCTCTTGCAATCCTGTGTATTGGTGTCTCCTAACCAGGCAGTGATGTAATCAGTCTGAACGCTCTCCACGGTGCATCTGCTGAATTTTGCAAGAGGTATTGGTGACCAGATCTCCTCAAACTCCTGATGACATAGAGCAGCTGGTGTTTCTTCCTCATGATTGGTAGTCAGGCTTCACTGATGTCTGAGGAACTCTTCTTTTCAAGGCCCCTTTATTCTGTGGTTTGCATTAAAATGTAGCTAGTTTTAAAGTCCTTATAGAATCATTTCATCTGTCACTGGGTTGTTTCTTATTTCCACTGCAGTTCTGAGTCACCATTTCCCACTGCTGTACTTGAGTGAGTGTGGAGTATACGGGTGTGAATAGAACTTCACAATCACTATCATTTTCACTATGGAAAAGATATCAGGCAAATGAGTGTGACTAAACTTGTTGGAATATGAAGCATCTCAGATACAAAGTGAAGTGGCTGCAAACATAGTCAATGCATTGGTCCTGTTCTTTCCAAAAATCTCTCTTTTCTGGAAAATCCCTGGTGGATCTAAAAACTGTGAGAGGAAAGTCCTTGATCAATGGACAGAGTCAGAAAGCAGAAAACACTGGGCCAATTATCCTAAAATTTGTCTTTGATGAATAATAGAATCTGTTATTAAGGAAGTAGCAGCAGTACCTGAAGAAGAATTCTGGGAAATTGAGATCCATAATTCCTTGAAAGTGACATCACAAGTAGATAGGGCCATAAAGAGAGCCTTTGGCACACTGGCCTTCATAAATCAAGGTATTGATTACCGAAGTTGGGATTTTATGTTGAAGTTGTAAAAGGCATTGTTGAGGCCTAATTTTGAGTACTGTGAGCAGTTGCGGTAACCTACCTGACATGACATCTTCCCTGCAAGAAAGATGTCAATACGATTGAAAGAGTACTGAGAAAATGCTGCTGGGACTTGAGTTAGAGAGAAAGACTGAACATGTCGAGACTTGAAGTCTTGGAGAATGAGGTGAGATTTGATAGAGGTATGCAAAGAAATGCTAGCTGACACTGGCTGAGCCGAGAACTAGAAGTGATAGCTTAGGGGCGAAAGTTGAAATACTGAAGGGGATCCTGAGGAGAAACTGTTTTACTCAGAGGGGGAGAGAGTGTAGAATGAGCTGCCAGTGGAAGTGGTGGATGGATGTTTAACAGAAGTTTGGATAAGTACATGGATGGAAGGGGTACACAGGGCAATGATCCTGGTGTGAATTGATGGGACTAGGCACAGACTAGATGGGCCAAAGGTCCTGTTTTTGTGCTGTAGTGCTCTATGACCCTAAGGATATAATATACATTCAGTGGCCACTTTATTAGGTAGCTCCTGTACCTAATAAAGTGGACACTGAGTTCTGCTGCTGTTGCCCATCCACTTCAAAGTTTAAGGTGTTGTGCATTCAGAGATGCTCTTCTGTATACCACTGTTGTAACACATGGTTAGTTGAGTTACTGTTGTCTTCCTGTCGGTTTGAACCAGTTTGGCCATTCTCCTCTGACCTCTCTCATTAACAAAGCATTTTCACCCACAGAACTGCTGCTCACTACATGTTTTTGATTTTTTTCACCATTCTATGTAAACTCTAGAGACTGCTATACGTGAACATCTCAAGAGATCAGCAGTTTCTGAGGTACTCGAAGCACCCCATATGGCACCAACTATCATTCCACAGTCAAAATTACCTAGATCACACTTATTCCTCATTCTGATGTTTGCTCTGAGCAATTACTGAACCTCTTAACCATGTCTGAATACTTTTAAGCATTGAGTTGCTGCCACATGATTGACTGACTAGATATTTGCATTAAATGAACAGGTGTAATAAAGTGGTCACTGAGAGTAGTTGAGCAAAATTGGCTTGATTTTATAAAACAAAATCATTGTCTAGCACATTTATTAATGTTCTTTGAAGATGTAGCAAACAGGATGTGCAAAGGGGAGTCTGGATGTTGTGTATTTCAATTCCCATAAGGTACTTGAAAAGTGGAACATGAAAGGCTTGAGTTAAGAACTCTTGGTTTTGGTGGCAATACATTAGCATGGAAAGGTGACTAACTGAAATAAGACACTTGAGATAAATGATAATTTCTATATTGGTAGGCTGTGATTAGCATCATGATACTGAATGGTGTTGAAACTTCAACTATTCAGAATCAATGTAGATGAATCCAGCCTCCTCTCCATGGAATCTCTCTACACCTCACTACCTCCGTAAAACAGCCAGCATAATAAAAGACCTCATCCATGGACATCCTCTCTTCACCCCTCTCCCATCTGGCAGAAGATACAAACCCCAGACAGCTCATATCAACAGGTCCAAGGACAGCTTCTATCCCACTATTGAATGTTTCCCTAGTATGGTAAGATGGACTCTTAAGCTCAAAATACTTCTTTAACAAGATCATCTATCTCATTTCCCTTTCAGTCTGAATAACCTCCCTCGATGCGTCTGCCTCTGGACCTTTCTTAAGGTCTCCCAGAGATCTTGCAGTTGGATATACATCAGTGAGGCAGACCAATCGTGTAAAATGACCAGTTGCTCAAACATATGATGCTGGTGAGCTTCCCTCAAGTGCATGACAAGAGTGACTGCATCCAATATGACAGCAACCAGAGCACCTTCAGATTACCCTCAGGCTCTTGCCAACTGCATAAGTCTATCCATTCATCCATCCATCCATCCATCCATCCATGTATTGCTGGGGTGAAATAAGGACAAGATCTTCCTGCAGATGCTCCCAGCACATTGTTCTTGCAGTGTCCATTCCCAGACCGATTGCCTCTGTCAACCCAATGACCAATCAGCTATTGTCTTTGTTAACAAACTTCCAAAGTAACTAACAGACAAGTGGTTGCACCCACTGCACAAAAATAGATGCTTTAAGGAAGGCACATGTCCTGCAGCATTTCCTTGGAGCTGAAAAAACAAAGATCCCTATCACAGAGACACCAAAATATATATCTATTACACATTAATCTCATAATTCTTTAATTGTCAACTTACTTTGTCAAGTTTTCATTATGATTTATGATAATAATGTAATAAATAGAGTCAGGATGAAAATCAGGTTTATTGTCACTGACATTCGAACTGACATTGTTTTTCAGCAGCAGTAAAATACACAATGAAGTAAAGTACAGTAAAGTACAATACACAATAAAACTATAAGTTACCATAATAAAAGAGAACAAAACAATGAGGTAGTGCACTTCCTTCAAACAAAAGCTGTAGCCAAGAGTCCCAGCTTTGCCTGTTTTTATGTAGGCTACGTGGAACAGGCTATGTTCCAAGCCTACGCCAGTATCACTTCCCCACATTTCCTATGCTACATCGATGACTACATTGGTGCTACTTTCAGCACCCATGCGGAGCTTGTCGACTTCATCAACTTTGCCTCCAGCTTCCACCCTGCCCTTAAATTTACCTGATCCATTTCCAACACCTCCCTCCCCTTTCTCGATCTCTCTGTCTCTATCTCTGGAGATTGCTTATCTACTGATATCTTTTATAAACCCACTGACTCTCACAGCTCACACAAAATGCTGGTGGAACACAACGGGCCAGGCCCGTTCTATAAGGAGAAGCACTGTCAGCGTTTCAGGCCGAGACTCTTCATCAGGACTAACTGAAAGGAAACATACTAAGAGATTTGTAAGTAGTGGGGGGGGGAAAATGCAAAATGATAGGAGAAGACCGGAGGGGGTGGGATGAAGATAAGCGCTGGAAAGGTGATTAGCGAAAGTGATACAGAGCTGGAGAAGGGAAAGGATGGGACGGGAGACCTCAGGAGAAAGAAAGGGGGAGGGAGGAGCACCAGAGGGAGATGGAGAACAGGCAGAGTGATGGACAGAGAGAGAGAAAAAAAACAAACAACTAAATATTGTCAGGGATGGGGTAAGAAGGTGAAGAGAGGCATTAACGGAAGTTAGAGAAGTCATAGAAGACTCTCATAGCTACTTGGACTATACCTCTCCCTATTGTTACTTGTAAAAATGCCATCCCCTTCTCTCAATTCCTCCATCTGCTCTCAGGATGAGGCTTTTCATTCCAGAACTAAGGAGATGTTGTCCTTCTTCACAGTATGAGGCTTCCCTTCCTCCACCATCAATGTTGCCCTCAACCACGTCACTTCCATTTCACGCATGTCTGCCCTCACCCTGTCCTCCCAGCTCCCCACCAGGGATAGGGTTCCTCTTGTCCTCACCTACCAGCTCCACATCCAGCACATAATTCTCTGGAACTTCCTCCATCTCCAGTGGGATCCCACCACAAAGCACATCTTTCCCCTTCCCCCCCACTTTCTCCCTTCCACAGGAATCACTCCCTGCATGACTCCCTTGTTCTTTTAACCTTCCTCACTGATCTCCCTCCTGGCACTTATCCTTGCAAGTGGAACAAATGCTACACCTCCTGCCTCACTGGCTTTCAGGGACATAAACAGCCCTTCAAGGTGAGATGACACTTCACCTGTGAGTCTGTTGGGATCATCTACTGTATCTGGTGCTCCCAGTGTGGCCTCCTGTATATCAGTGAGACCTGACATAGACTGGGAGACGGCTTCACTGAGCACCTACGCTCCGACCACCAGAAAAGCAGGATGTCCTAACGGCCATCCATTTTAGTTCTGCTTTCCATGCCCATTCTGACATGTCCGTCCATGGCCTCCTCTACTGTGCGATGATGCCACACTCAGATTGGAGGAACAACACCTTACATTCCATCTGGGTGGCCTCCAACCTGATGGCATGAGCAGTGAATTCTCTAACTTTGAATAATGCCCCCACTCCACTTCACCATATCCCCATTCCCTTTTCACTCTCTCACCTTATCTTCTTACCTACCAGTCACCTCCCTCTGGTGCTCCTCCCTTTTTTCTTTCTTCCATGACCTTCTGTCCCCTCCTATCAATTCCCATTTCTCCAGCCCTGTATCTCTTTCAGACTCAGCTTTACAGGACTTCACTTCTCCCCTCCAGCTTTCTGGTTTTACCTATCGCTTTGTGTTTTTTCCTCTCTCCCCCCCCCCCCCCACCTTCTAACCCTGACACCTCATCTTTTTTCCTCCAGTCCTGATGGAAGGTCTCGGTCTGCAACATCGACTATACTCTTTTCCATAGATGCTGCCTGTCCTACTGAATTCCTGCAGCATGTTGTGTGTGTTGCTTGGATTTCCAACATCTGCAGATTTTTGCTTGTTAATGAGGTAGTGTTCATAGGTTCATAGGCTGTTCAGAAGGCTGATAGCAGAAGGGAAGAATTTGTTCCTAAAACACTGAATGTGTGTCCTTAGGCTTCTGTAGTTCCTCCCTGATGGTAGTAATAAGAAGATACACTATTCACAAATATAAGAGCAAGAGATGTTTGTTCAATATTATGACCCATCCTGAATGATGAAAAGTTCTAACCTGACATTGTGAGTTTTCTCTAGGTTGTCAGAGTCTTAACGTGAACAAAGTTAATGTCTTGCTTCACAACAATGTATGACATTTTGTCCTGATGCAGATCCTTGAACCAAAATATCAACAATTCCTTTATCTTCCCCACAGATGCTGCTTGACCTGCTGAGTTTTCTAGCAGCTTGCCTGTTGTTTGCTCTGGTTGCCAGCATCCGCAGTGCATTGTGTCTCTACAAAGTGCTTATAGAACATAGAACAGTACAGCACAGTACAGGCCTTATGGCCCACGATGTGCTGCCAACCCTTTAACCCACTCTAAGATCAATCTAACCCTTCCCTCCTACATAGTTCTCCATTTTCATTCATCCATGTGCCTATCCAAGAGTCTCTTAATTGTTCCTAACTACCATCACCCCTGCCAGCTCTTCCCACAAGTGTCTATAAAAAAGAGCTACATCTGACATCCCCCTTATACTTGCCTGCAAACACCTTAAAAATATGCCCCCTTGTACTAGGCATTTTTTTTTGATTTAGAGGTACAATGTGGAATAGGTTCTTCCAACCCTTTGAGCAGGACTGCCTAACAACCCTAGTCTAATGATAGGATAATTAACCTCCTAACTGGTACATCTTTAGACTGTGGGATGAAACCAGAGCACCTGGAGAGAACCTATGCATTACATGTGGAGGATATACAAACTCCACACAGAGGAGGCTGAGGTTGAGCTCTGAACTCTGACATCCTGAACTGTAATGGTACTGCGCCAACTGCTATGCTACTGTGGCACCCTGGGAGAAAAGTTTCTGGCTGTTCACTCAATCTCTGGCTCCTATCAGCTCTATTGAGTCACCTCTCATGCTCCTCCTCTGCAAAGAGAAAAGCCTTGTCTTTCAGCCTATCTACATAAGAGTTGCCCTCTAGTCCATCCAGCATCTGGGCAAAACTGCTCCGCAGCTCCTCTAAAGCTTCCACATCCTTCCTATAAAGCGGTGACCAGAACTGAACACAATATTCCAAGTGTGATCTAAGCAGAGTTTTACAAAGCTGCATCTTCACCTTGCAGCTCTTGAACTCAGTCCCCCAAAATGAAGGCCAACATACCGTATGCCTTCTTAACCACCCTATTAGCTTGTGCTCCTACTTTTATGGACGTGGACTCCAGGATTCCTCTGTTCCTCAACACTGATAAGAATACTGCTATTCACTCCGTATTCTGTCTTTAAGTGTGACCTTCCAAAATGAATCACACCAGACTTTTCTTGGACCTCATGTGAATATTGCTTTAAAGTTTAAAAAAGGTAATGGATTTACTGTGTTGGACAATAAGAGCTCTTGAATCAGATGGAATGATACTTTCAATATTCTATATATGAAACAAAACAATTTCCAAAATACTTTTTGAATCAGATTAAATTACTTGGGTATAATTCACCAATGGGTATTATGATTCTGAAGTTGAGGTTAGGAAAGGTGTGCATAAGAGCAGTTTTCCCCTGGAAATGAATGTGAAAATAATTGATAAGCTGACCACAGCTTAATTGATAAGCCTGAGAGGTGGAGAAACCAGTCTAGATCCCTGGACCATTCTTACTCCTTTGAAGATTCGTGGAAATCCAAAAGGATAGGGTATATAGTGTAGTCATGCAATCAGTCAAGTTGACTATGATGTTCTCCCAAGTGGTTATCTGTTGGTGGGTCTTCAGGTGGCTGTAGAAACCAACCTGGGATTCACATATTCTAGTGCATTATGGGTTTCCTGACCTCAGAATCCCATCCTTTTACCACTTTCTGGTCATCACAGGACTTGATCCAGGGTGTTAGAGTGGACCCTGTTAACGGAGAACGGTTGTGCATGACTTTGTTTAATGTTTACAGTTTGATGACAGGCATCCGCTATGTGGTCCTTGACAGATTGGGATCAAAGTCCAGTGGCATGGAATGTAAACTGACTGGGAACCCTTCTCTGCCTTCACTGCCGCTGTGATGTGTTATTTTCTTTCCAGCTCCATTGTAGAAGTTTTGATCAGATTACTATTTATCCAGAAATTCCCCTTGATCTTACTGCCATGGGTGCTAAGTGTCATATGGCTAAGCTCCAGACAACACTGCTCTCAGCATCTCAGGAATTCATAAGGCTCTCCACTGGGACAAATTAATGATCCTCAGTGGAATATGGAATGACACTGAGACATTACAGTAAGTTTGTAGATGTGGCTGGTTGCAAGTAAAGCAATTCGGATGAAGCACATCTCTGAGATGGTGTTACTCGATAAAACGATACAGTAAAAAGGTTTGCTTATGAATGTTAGGGGAGAGCGCGATAGAGAGTATTAAATCAAATAATCAGATAAACAGTACAGATAAATATTCCATGGAGAAGCTGATTTGGAAAGCAGACAAGTCAGGTATTAAAACACATGGGCACCTTTGAAGCAAATGAAAATCAATGTCAAGTTGAAAGTTAAGAGTGGGAAGTCTTTGCTGGGTTTGTCTATGTGATGGATGTAGTTCAAAAGCAGAACTGAAAAACTTACTACTTTCTTCAGCTGCACTATGATAAGAATCTTTGGTTTTGTAACCCTGAGAAATTATTGCAGCACATGTCCCTTTATTGAAGTGACCTTTTCTGTGCAATGGGTGCAACCACTTATTTGCTTCTACTTTTGCAAGTTTGTCAGTGACAACCACAGATATTTGGTCATTAGGGTTGCAGAGACAAGCTGGGCTTGAGACTATGTAGAATAAATGAAGAGTAATTCTGGAAAAAAAAATCAATCCTGATTTTACATTCAAAGTATCAGCATTTCTGCAACTCCCAAACAAGTGGGTTGGTGTTGGGACTGCTTCTTTTTATGCTGTAATTGGCTTTATTTCCAAGTTTGCAGATGACACGAAGTTTGGTGAAGGGCCAGGTAAGTTGAGGAAATGGGCAGGCTGCAGAAGGACTTTGACAGATCAGGAGAATGGGCAAGAAAGTGGCAAAGTGATGTTAGAAATCCAAGCAACACACAAAAAATGCTGGGGGAGCTTAGCAGTTCAGGCAGCATCTATGAGTTTCTCTAGCATTTTGTGTGCGTTGCTTGTATTTCCAGCGTCTGTAAATTCTCTCATTTGTTTTTGGTTGGAAAATGCATGGTCACATACTTGGTAATAAAAAATAAATGTGTAGACTATTTCTGAAATGTGGCGAAAAACCAAAAAACTGAGATGCAAAGGGACTCAGGAGTCCTTGTGCAGAACACCCTAAAGGTTAACTTACAGGTAGATTCGATGGTCAGGAAGGCAAATGCAATGCTAGCATTCATTTCAAAAGGTCCAGAATACAAGCGTAAGGATGTGATGCCCAGGCTTTATAAGGCAACAGCAAAGCTTCACCTTGAGTATTGTGAACAGCATTAAACTCTTCATCTAAGAAAAAATGTGCTGGCATTGGAGAGGGTCCAGAGGAGGTTCACAAGGATGATTCCAGGAATGAAAGAGTTATCAAACGAGGGACATTTGATAGCTCTGGGTCTGTACTTGCTGAAATTTAGAAGGATGGGGGGGGGGGGATCTCTTTGAAACCCTTTGAATGTTGAAAGGCCTAGACAGAGTAGATGTGGAAAAGATGTTTCCCATGGTGAGAGAGTCACCATGACAAGAGGACACAGCCTCAGGGTAGAGGGGCGTCAATTTCAAAAAGAGCTGTGGAGAATTTTCTTTAGCCAGAGGGTGGTGAATTTGTAGAATTTGTTACCGCAGGCAGCTGTGGAGGCCAGGTCATTGGGCATATTTAAGACAGATTGAAAGGTTCTTGAGAATGGTTACGGGGAGAAGGCCGTGGGGTGGGGCTGAGAAGGGAAAAAAAAGGATCAGCAGTGATTGAATGGTGGAGTAGACTTGGTGGGCCAAATGGCCTAATTCTTCTCCTGTACCTTAAGGTCTAACACACATTGATGTTGCTCAAACCCATGAATTCCTCCAGCAGTTAGTTTTTTTTTTAGCTTTATGATTCATTTATGTCTCAGGAAGAGTCCCAGATTAGGTTGCCTCCAATGGGATTTCACCAGCAATCAAATCCTTCCCCCACCCCCCCACTTTCTGCTTTCCATAGGGATCTCTCCCTATGCAACTCCCTTGTCCATTCGTCCCTCCTGGTACTTATCCTTACAAGAGGAACAAGTGCTACATTTGCCCCCACACCTCTTCCCTCACTACCTTCCAGGTGAGGTGACACTTCACCTGTGAGTCTGTTGGGGTCATCTATGGTACTCAGTGCTCCCGGTGTGGCGTCCTGTGTATCAGTGAGACCTGACATAAATTGGGAGACCGCTTCGCCAAGCACCAATGCTCCATCTGTCAGAACAAGCAGGATCTCCCAGTGGCTACCCATTTTAATTCTACTTCCCATTCCCATTCCAAAAGTACGCGGGCTCCTCTATTACCCTAAAGAGGCCACATTCAGGTTGACAGGTCAACAGTTTATATTCCGTCTGGGTAGCCTCCAACCCGATGGTATAAATATTGATTTCTTGAATTTCTGGAAGTGGGCACCACCGCCCCTCCACCATTCCCAATTCCCATTTCCTTTTTTCACCTTATCTCCTTGTCTGCCCATCACATCTCTCTAGTGCTCCTCCCCTTCCCTTTCTTCCATGGCCTTCTGTCCTCTCCTATCAGATTCCTCCTTCTCCTGCCCTTTATCTCTTTCACCAATCAACTACTCAGCTCTTTACTTCACCATTCGCCCTAACTCCCCGACCCCCTGGTTTAACCTACCTTGTATTTCTTCCTCCCCCTCTCCACCTTCTTACTCTGACTTCTCATCTTTTCACCCCAGTCCTCATGAAGAGTCTCAGCCCGAAACATCATCTATTTACACTTTTCCATAGATATCGTCTGGTTGTTGCATTCCTCCAGCATTTTGTGTGTGTTACTAGGTTCAGCTGTGTTACTCAGAGATCTAGATCTACCTATCCATGCTTGGTCCATAGTCTCCTATCTGTCTACTGACCTAGATGGTTTTTAAACATTGTTAATGTGCCCCCTTAACTGCTATTTCTTGAGAGTGAGGTGATGAGTTATTATATTTTTATTATTTATAGATAGAGCACGGTAACTGATTCTTCTGGCTTAATGAGGCCGTGCTGCCCAATTATTTTCGTGTGGCCAGTTAACCTACTACTCTCGTATGTCTTTGGAACTTGGGAGGAGAACGGAACCCCAGAGGAAATCCACGTTGTTACAGGGGAGAACATACAAACTCCTTACAGACAGTAGCAGAATTGAACCTGGGTCACTGGAGCTGGAAAACATTATGCTAACTGCTGCACTACAATGCCACCCATTGCTTTCTTCATGGTGAAGGTGACTAGCATGAATTAAGAAGTTTCAGGATTTAGTCCCTGCAGTAAGGAAGGAACAGAGGTATACTTCCAAGTCTATAAATTTGATGGAAGCCTGGAAAAGGTGGTGATCACATTCACCTGCAACTCAGTCGTCCTTCTTGGTTGTAAAGGTCAAGGATTTGGGGGTAACCTAGGAGACTAACTGCAGCACTTTGCAGATGGCCCATGCTATGCTGAGGAAATTGAGTATTTAGGAAGTGGATAGGCTATGAATCCAGCAGGCTACTTTGAACTGGATTATGTGAAGCCTCCTGAACATTGTTGGTGCTGAACTCATCAAGATGAACAAAGGTTATTAGAAAGTCATAGATTGGAGCAGAAATAGGCCTTTCAGCCCATCAAATCTGCTCCACCATTCCATCATGGCTGATTTATTATCCCTCTCAACAGAGCTATAGGACACAGGAGCAAAACTACACCATTCAGCTGATTGAGATTTTACAGCATAATTTTGCAAAAATGGTGAAGAAGCAGTTTCTGTTTTCTCTAGCAAAACATTCCCTTTTGTCTCTCCTGCTGAAACTTTCTTCCTTTGTGTACAGTAATCTCTGAAATACATGTATTCAAGTAACCTTCAGGCCAATTTCAGGGATTTGGTCTGAACCCCTTGAAGGCAAGTTCTCAAATGCAAGTTATAATCAAGCCCTGTCATTCAATGTGGGCAGATAAATTCCTGTATGATTGAAATAAGCCATCTCATTTCACCTCTTGAAACTCCAAGACATTAATGCCACCTGCTTTGAAAGCAAACTGAATCCATTGTGACTCTGCTTGGGAGCACAAAACTTCTTGGGAAGGTATTTAATCCTCTTCTCTAAGAAATCTCATCAAATATTTCCCTGATGTCAGAAGTTTAAGAGTAAAGATTAGGTTTATTTGTCACATGTACATCAAAACTTGCAGTGAAATGCTGTGATTGTGTCAATGCCCAATACAGTTTGAGAATGTGCTGGAGTCAGATTGCAAATGCCAGCATGACTCCAGCAACAACACAGCATGCAAGGGAGAAGCTAAATACAGATGTATTTTGTATTAGAGTGGAATAAAGGGAACCACAAAGGCATGAGAGAGGAGCAGACCAAAGCTGATTGGAAGGGGACACTAGCAGGAATGTTGGCAGAATAGCAATGGCTGGAGTTTCTGGGAACCATTTGGAAAGTGCAAGATAGCTACATCCCAAAGAAGAAGTACTCTAAAGGGTGGATAAGGCAACCATGGCTGTCAAAGGAAATCAAAGACATCATAAAAGGAAAAGAGAAAGCATGTACTTTATTGCCACCAAACAATTGATACTAGAGCATACAATCATCCAAGTGATATTTGTTTCTGCGCTTCGCACTCCCTGAAGTACAAATCAAAGTAAATATAATAAAAATTTAAATTATATATCATAATTAGAAAATAGAAAAGGAAAACTAAAGTAGTGCAAGTCAGGTCCAGATATTTGGAAGGTACAGCCCAGATCCGGGTCAGGATCTGTTCAGCAGTCTTATCACAGTTGGAAAGAAGCTGTTCACAAATCCGGCCGTATGAATCTTCATGCTTCTGTACCTTCTCCCAGAGGGAAGTGGTTCAAAAAGTGTGTTGGCTGGGTGGGTCTTGTCCTTGATTATCCTGTCAGTACTGCTCTGACAGAGTGCGGTGTAAAGTGAGTCCAGGGATGGAAGATTGGTTTGTGTGATGTGCTGGACTAGGTTCACGATCTTCTGCAGCTTCTTCCGGTCTTGGACAGGACAACTTCCATACCAGGTTGTGATGCACCCTAGAAGAATGCTTTCTACGGTGCACCTATAAAAATTAGTGAGGGTTTTAGGGGACAGGCCAAATTTCTTCAGCTTTCTCAGGAAGTAAAGGTGGGCCTTCTTGGCAGTGAACGCTGCTTGGTTAGACCAAGTCAGGTCATATATGTAATATAGCAAAAATAGAATGCTAGAGGATGGGAAGCTTTTACAAACCAACTGAAAGCAAATTAAAAAAAAAAATGTAAGGAGAGAAGAATTGAATTATGAAGGTAAGCTAGCCAATAACATAAAAGAGGATACCAGAAGTGTTTTCAGATATATGAAGAGTAAAAGAGAGGCAAGAGTGGATATCAGACATTGGAAAATAATGCTGGAGAGGCAGTAATGTGGGACAAAGAAATGGTGGACAAACATAATGAGTGTTTGGTGTCAGTCTTCATTGTGGAAGACACAAGTAGTATACCGGAAATTCAAGAGTGTCAGGGGCAGAAGTGAGCTGAGCTCTGGAGAAGGAGCTTGGGAAGCTGAAAGGTCGGAACATAGATAGGTCACCTGAATTGGATGGATTACACCTCAGAGTCCTGAAAGAGGTAGCTGAAGAGATGGTGGAAGCATTACTAGTGGAGACATTTCAAGAACCACTAGGTTCTGGAATAGTTTTGAGAAACATGAAGGCACGTGACAAAGTAGGTCAAGTTCAACATGACTTCCTTAAAGGGAAATCTTGCCTCACATATCTTTTGGAATTCTTTGAAGAAATAACAGGCACGATAGAGAAATGTGAGTCGGTGAATGTTGCTTACTCAGATTTTCAAAAGGCATTTGATATGGTGCCACATTTGATAACCCCAAAACAAGGTAAGAGTCCATGGTATTAGAGGAAAGATATTTGCATGGATGGAAGATTGGCTGACTGGCAGGAGGCAAAGAATGGAATAAAGGGGGCTTGTTCTGGTTTGCTGTGGGTAGTAGTGGTGTTCCACAGGGCTTAGTGTGGGGACCACTTCTTTTCATTTTTTGTCAATGCATTGTATAACACCATTGATGGCTTTGTGGCCACATTTGGGTATGATACAAAGATAGGTAGAGGGGCAGGTAATTTTGAAAAAGCAGAGAGTCTGCTGAAGAACGTAGATTGGGAGAATGAGAAAAGAAGTGGTAGATGAAATATAGTGTAGGGGAGTGTATGCTCATACAGTTTGGCAGAAGGAATAAAGGCATAGATTGTTTTCTAAACAGGAAACAATTTCAGAAGTTAGAGTTACAAATGGTCTTAGGATCCTCATGTAGGATATCCTAAAGGTTAACTTACTGGTTGAGTCAGTGGTAAGGAAGCCAAATGCAATATTAACATTAATTTCAAGGGGATGAGAATATGAAAGCAAGGGTGTAATGCTGAGGCTTTATGAGGTATTTGTCAGACTGCACTTGGAATCCTGTGAGCAGCTTTGGCCTCCTTATCTAAGATGTGTTGGCATTAGAGATGGACCAAAGGAGGGTCATGAGAATGATCCCAGAATGAAAGGGTTAATGTATGAGGAATGAATGAAGGCTCTGGGCCTGTACTCACTGGGGTTTAAAACAATGAGGAGGGATCTCATTGAAACTGATCAAATATCAAAAGGCCTAGATAGAATGGACGTGGAGAGGATGTTTCCTATAATGGGGGTATCTAGGAACGGAGGCACAGCCTCAGAATAGAAGGATTTCTTTAGCCAGAGGTTGGTGAATCTGTGGAAGTCATTGCCACAAATACCTGTGAAGGCCAAGTCACTGGATATATTTAAACTGGAGGTTAATAGGTTCTTGATTAGTAAGGACGTCAAAGGTTATGGGGAGAAGGTGGAAGAATGGGGTTAAAAGGGGTAATAAATCAGCCAATACACAATGGCAGAGCAGGCTTGATGGGCCAAATTGCATAATTGTCCTCCTATGTGTAATAATCTTGTAATCTAACAGATAAATTTCAGATGCAACAACCAATCTACTGGAGAAACTCAGAGGTTTCAGCAATTATCAGGGTTTCAGCAAGAAACTTACATCAGAAACTTTAGATAACAGTTTGCATAAGGAACCTCTTGCATTAAAGAAAACCCTATAAGGAAGAGACATTTTTAGTTCTTCTTGGTTCTGCAGAACCTCCTCAGCTTCAAGACCAAAGATCTTTAGCATAGTTAACAGAAGCCCCAGCATACATATAGCTTATCTACTACTTGCACAATTCTTTAACCCTTATCTTTCTTACCAAGTTTCCCCTGCATGTTTCAAGTTCAAGTTTTTATTTGTCATTGAACAATATATACAGCCTACAGTATACAGCTAAATGAACCATTGTTCCCCTGGGGCCAAGGTGCAAAACACAGTTCATATAGTCGCACATTACATATATAGTTGTGATCCAGCACATACAGTACAGGTCCTTGTGCAGCATGGCCTGAAGATTGATGACACATCAGGTGTTGTCCTGGAGCCACTTTTCTGTAAGAAGCAGCACATGGCAGTTCCTCACCTTGTGCTGGGTCAGTCGAAGGGAACTCAGTTTGTTTTCCTAGGAGCAAACACTGGAGAACAAAATTGATGGAAGAGCCAGCCTGCTGGGACTAGCCTCCTCATCTAGCACAGATCCCAGTGCCTTCTCTCACACCACTTCTGGTGCCTCCTCCCCTGGGTGGCTGTAATAGGTGACATCATGATATGAGGAACTATTGGAATTGAAAATTGCTTTGTTATTGTCACATGTACCAAGTTACAGAGAAGAGCTTGGGAAAGTTACAAGGAAGGCTAGTCTGATCCTAGAGAAGGTTAAAAGGCCAGCACGCATCATGGGCCAAAGGGCCTGTACTGTGCCTTAATGTTCCATGCTCAGCATTCTATAATAAGGTAGACAGTGAAGGCAAGAGTCCATCTATTGTACGAAGGAAATATTTATTAACTTTATAGTGGTTGGTAGAAGCTGCCACTGCTGGTCTGAGCCGTGAGCTCTTTGTGCTTCCTGCCCAATGAAAGAGGGAAGAGGAGAGAATGTCTGTAAAGGTCAAATATAGCCTGTTTGATACAACAGCACTTAGATTTGTTACAATATCTGAATGTTGGATGAACTCTGTGGGTCAACCAGCATCTTCAAGGCTGAAGGTGTGGGTTGACGTTTACAGAACCAAGACCTGGCATCAGGACTGAGAGGAGTAGGAAAGATTGTCGCTCTGTAGGGAGCTGATATGGAGGCAGGTAGGTGATAGGTGGAGACAAATGGAAGAGATGATGAACAGATGGAACCAACCGGGAGGGAGAGGGATGAAAAAAGTGAACAAAGAAGGAAATTACTGTAAATGGCAGGTGAGTGTGTGTGGCATAGGATCACTAAGGGTGCCAGTTACCTGAAAGTTGACAATTTATGTTCAATATAACACATACAAAGTGCTGGGGGAGCTCAACTGGTCAGACAGCATCTATGAAAAAGAATAAACAGTACTCATTTCAGGCTGAGACCCTTCATCAGGACTGGAAAGAAAGAGGGAAGAAGCCATAATGAGGTGGTGGGAAGAGAAAAGGAGTACAAAGTAGTTGACAGGTGAAGTCAGGTGAGGAGGGAGGTAGGCTGATGGGGGAGGGGGAAGAAGTAAGAAGTTGGGAGGTGATAGGTGGAAAGGTATAGGGGTGAAGAAGGAATATGATAGGAGAAGAGAGTAGACCATGGAAGAAAGGGAAAGATGAGGGACACCAGAGGGAAGTGATAGGCAGGTGAGGAGAAGAGAGAAGTTATCAGGGGTGCCCAAGTGGTAAATAGAAGAACAGGAAAGGGGGAGGGGGTAAATTACTGTTTGTTAGAGGAATCACTGTTTCCCAGAGGTGTTGAGGTTACACTCCTGAAAGTGGCTTCATCATGGCAGTAGAGAAGGCCATGGACCCAAAAATTGGGAATAGGGGTTGGAAATAAAATGGTTGGCCATCAGGAAAACCTGCTTGTTGCAGATGGAATGAAGGTGCTCGACAATCTTCAAACCAATGGCTTGTAAACTGCCCAAGTGGAATGTGAGTTATCATTCCTCCAATTTGTGACTGGTCACAGTAGAAATGGAGAAGGTCAAGGGCACACAGATTGATGTGGGATGTGGAAGCTTCGATGAGATGATGTGTGACTAGAAGCCCTTTGCTGACAGTATGTGAATATTCTGCTTGAGGGTCAACTGGTCTATATTTCATTTTACCAAGTACAGCATTCCATGTTATCAGCACCTATACCAGTAGGTTAGGTTGGAAGAGATGGTCACTTAATGCCCTCCCTGATCTCATTCTGACCACCAATCAACATGGGTATTTATCAATTGTCTTCCCCTGAAGCACCAGCACCACCAATTACCCCTGGATCCGCTGTACTGCATTGGGCCACTGTGGGTTTTGCTGCACTCCAGCGGGCCAATGTAACTGAGTGCTACGACTCAGGGAGAGAACTCACTCAGTCATAGACAGACGGGGGACGTGATTATTGCATATCCTGGTTACAGTCAGGGTGACCCACAAACACAGGTGAATAACCCAAGCTAAAATGTAACAATAAATGAGCTTGAACACCTCACTGTAATCCCACAAAAGCATTTTCAAACAAGAACAATAAATACAACCGGCCACTAAGAATGCCAAGGGTGGGCCGTTGACAAAGTCCACCCTCACGAAGCAGCACAATATATTGATAATTTTGTAACTTCAGGATGATTCCCAACTAACATGTATGTCGGTGACCATCAGTGAATCCACCCCTGAGAGCAGGGTGTCCCCTGGCTGGTTGAGAATAGATAGTGGGTTCCATGAAGAAGACACCCATTCCACTCTACCAGTCTGTGAGAACCTAGCAACAGTAGTAGTATTATTTCTATGAGTTAGATAAGCTTCTGTCCATTGAGAAAACAAACACACGATAACAATAAATGGTTATAATTCATACATCTACTTAGGCAATTGCAAAGAGTCCATTTGGAGATAAGACTATAAGGAATAGGAGCAGAATTAAGCCATTCAGCATGTAGAGTCTGCTCCGTCATTCAGTCATAGCTGATTTCTTATCCCTCACAACCCCATTTTCCTACCTTCTCTTTGTGCCCTTTGATGTCCTGACTCATCAAGAGTCTTTCAGTCTTAGCTTTAAATATACCCAATGAATTGGCCTCTACAGCCATCTGTGGCAATGATTTCCACAGATTCACCACCCTCTGGCTAAAGAAATTTCTCCTCATCTCTGTTCGAAAGGGACTTCTTTCTATTCACATAGAAATGGCCCCTACAGGGAGGGCCCAGCAGCAGCAGATACAAACAGTGTCTTTCAAGGATTATGTAATTGGCAAATTATACAGTTTGCCACATATTTCCTGCTATAATTGGAAAACCTGGTGCATTCCACTCATTTTCGATCACACCCATCATTGCCACTTATTTACCACACAGGCAAGTTATGGGACAAGAGGGGAGGGTGAAATTGGACAACCATCGGGGTCATGACAGAGCCCCTGAGTGCCTTGTACTCAGTGAATTGAACTGAATTGACTTTATTACTTACATCCTTCACATACGTGAGGAGTAGAAATGTTTATGTTACATCTCCATCTAAGTGTGCAATGTGTAATTTATAATAATTTGTAATAAATAAATAAATAAATAGTATATACAACAAGACAGTCAGTAAAGCATAGAAATACAGTTGTGCCAACATGAGTTAATCAGTCTGATGGCCTGGTGGAAGAAGCTGTCCTGGAGCCTGTTGGTCCTGGCTTTTATGCTGCGGTACTGTTTTCCAGATGGTAGCAGTTGGAACAGTTTGTGGTTGAGGTGACTCAGGTGTTCAATGATCCTTTTTACTCACTTGTCTCTGTAACTGTCCTGAATCATGGGAAGTTCACATCTACAGATGCGCTGGGCTGTCCACACCACTCTCTGCAGAGTCCTGCGACTGATGGAAATACAGTTTCCATACTAAGCAGTAATGCAGCTAGTCAGGATGCTCCCAGTTGTGTCCCTGTAGCAAGTTCTTAGGATTTGGAGACTCATGCCAAACTTCTTCAACCGTCTGAGGTGAAAGATTAGATTAGATTCAACTTCATTGTCATTGTGCTGAGTACAGATACAAAGCCAAATGAAATGCATCTAACCAGAAATGCATAGTTGTGGCGACCCACTTTCTGCACAGGCGAACTGGCTCACAAATAGCCAGCGCGCGGGGAGAGACTTTGGTAATGCACCTGTGATATCATTTCCGCCTGGAGAGGGCGGGTGCTTGGGATTAAATGCCAGCGCCGCGAAGTTTGAATAAACTAGTCTCCAAACGACTTACCGACTGCGTGTCGTTATTTCAGCACTGCGTGTAGCACATCGCTACATAGTGTTATTTACAAAATAACTGTGAATAAAAAGTAAGTGCTACAGCACACAAATATAAAAGTTCTGAGTCTGTCCAATATGGGTGCAATACTGCTTAGTGCTGTGATGTGAGGTTCAGCAGGGTCACAGCCTCAGGGAAGAAGCTCTTCTTGTGCCTGCTGGTGCGGGAGCGGTGGCTCCTGTAGCGCCTACTGGATGGGAGGAGAGTCCATGGTTAGGGTGAGATGCATCCTTGATAATGCTTTTCACCCTGCCCAGGCAGTATTTATGGTAGATGTTCTCAATGGTGGGCAATTGGGTGCTGATCATCTGCTGGGCAGTTTTCACCACATGCTGGAGTGCTTTGCAGTCCGATACGGGAGAATGGCCATACCACACTGAGATGCAGTTGGTGAGTGTGCTCTCAATGGTACAGCGGTAAAAGTCAATCAGTATCCTGGGACAGAGGTGAGCTTTCTTGATGCTCCGCAGGAAATAAAGGTGCTGTTATGCTTTTTTGATCAGGATGGAGGCGTTCAGGGACCAGGTGAGATCCTTGAAAATGTGGACACTAAGGAATTTGAAGCTTGATACACGCTCCTCTACAGCTCTAGTGATGTAGATGGGGACGTGAGTGTGGCTCCCAGCATGCCTGAAGTTCACAATGATCTCCTTGGTCTTCTGGGTGTTAAGGGCCAGGTTGTTGCTGGCGCACCATGCGGCCAGGTGTTGGACCTTGTCCCTGTAGGCTGTCTTGTCATCCCCTCTGATCGGGCCAATCACCGTGTTGTCGTCTGCACATTTGATTATGGAGTTAGAACCATGTACAGGAACACAGTCACTGGTGAAAAGGGAGTACAGAAGAGGGCTCAGCACACAGCCTTGAGGCACGCTGGTTTTCAGGGTGAGAATGGAGGAGGAGAGATTATCTAATTTAACAGATTGGGGTCTGTTAGTCAGAAAGTCCAAGGTCCAATTGCAGAGGGATGAGCTGATACCAAGCTGGTGAAGTTTGGTGATCAGCTTGGAGGGGGTCACAGTATTGAATGTTGAACTCAAGTCAATGAACAGCATTCTGATGTAAGAATTGGGGCTGTCCAGATAGGTCAGGGAGGAGTGAAGTGCCGTGGAGATGGCATCCTCTGTTGACCTGTTGGTGCGATAGGCAAATTGATGGGGTCCAGGGTAGTGGGCAAACAGGATTTCAGATGTGATAGAACCTGTCTCTCAAAGCACTCTGCAATAGTGCAACTGGGAGGAAGTCATTCAGGCCCATGGCAGTGGAACCGATGTACTCTTTTCACCACACAGTAGGTATATACAGATCATGTGAGACCCTCAGTGATATTTATACCGAGGAACTTAAAGCTGTTCACCTACTCAATCCTAGATCCATTGATGTCAATGATGCCATCTCCATTCCTCCTGTAGTCCACAGCCAGCACCTTTATTTTTTGCAACTTTGAGGGAATGTTGTTTTCTTGACACCACTGTGTCAGGGTGATGACTTCTTCTCCATAGGCTGCCTTGTAATTATTTGAAATAGTGGTTTATCTGTGTGTGCATTATTGTTTGAGAGTGCTTCAGTCCTAAAGGTCTTTTTGACCTCAGATGCTTCACATTGCAATTGTACAAGTTCATCAATAAAACCTGAGAAAAAGTTGGCATTCTCAATGCCCTGCCAGGGGTAGGGGTAGAGGCAGATACATTTGTCTTAGATGGGGGATAGAACATGGAGGGTTATATAGGAGGAAAGGATTAGATTAATCTTAGAGTAGGTTAAACAGTTGATGCAACATCATAGGCTGAAAGGCCTGTCCAGTGCTGTAATGTTCTGTGAGTACACTGGGTTCTCACATGGCCATAGAGATCTGCTATTGCTGCCTGACAGGAGAGTCGCCCTGTTTGTTACCTGTAGATATTTCATCTTTCCCATTAATGTGAGCCATACTTGATAACAGTAATAGCAGAAGGTAATTGAAGTTTCCATAATTGTCCATTGTCACGTGCTACTGCAAGGACATAACAAGAGTCAGTGTAAATGTTTACAACAGCACCAACTGCAAGGATGTAGGCACTTGTTAAGGCTAAAAGTTCAGTAGATGATAGGTCCTGTTGAGGGCAAGACCAAATTAATGCACTGTGGTTGACCAAAGATGCAGCTTCACCCTTTATAGTCAAAGACAATAGACAGTAGGTGCAGGAGTAGGCCATTCGGCCCTTCTAGCCAGCACCGCCATTCACTGTGATCATGGCTGATCGTACACAATCAGTACCCCATTCCTGCCCTCTCCCCATATCCCTTGACCCCGCTATCTATAAGAGTTCTATCTAACTCTCTCTTGAATGCATTCAGAGACTTGGCCTCCACTGCCTTCTGGGGCAGAGCATTCCACATATCCACCACTCTCTGGGTGAAAAAGTTTTTCTGCATCTCTGTCCTAAATGGCCTACCCCTTATTCTTAAACTGTGGCCTCTAGTTCTGGACTCACCCTTCAGCGGGAACATGCTTTCTGCCTCCAGTGTGTCCAATCCTTTAATAATTTTATATGTTTCAATCAGATCCCCTCTCATCCTTCTAAATTCCAGTGTATACAAGCCCAGTCGCTCCAATCTTTTAACATATGACAGTCCCGCCATTCTGAGAATTAATCTTGTGAAAGTACGCTGCACTCCCTCAATAGCAAGAATGTCCTTCTTCAAACTTGGAGACCAAAACTGCACACAATACTCCAGGTGGGGTCTCACCAGGGCCCTGTACAGCTGCAGAAGGACATCTTTACTCCTATACTCAATTCCTCTTGTTATAAAAGCCAGCATGTCATTAGCTTTCTTCACTGCCTGCTGTACCTGCATGCTTGCTTTCATTGACTGATGTACAAGAACACCTAGATCTCCTTGTACTTCCCCTTTTCCTGACTTGACTCCATTTAGATAGTAATTTGTCTTCTTGTTCTTGCCACCAAAGTGGATAACCTCTCATTTATCCACATTAAACTGCATCTGCCATACATTTGCCCACTTACCCAACCTGTCCAAGTCACCCTGCATTCTTATAATATCTTCCTGACATTTCACACTGCCATCCAGCTTTGTGTCATGTTACGTACTCGTGACACATGACAGTGGTACCCTTGCCACGTGACTGGGGTTGAAGCTATACTGGACGAAGTAATGGTCTTGTGATGGTGGAGTAACATCATTTTTCCTGCCAATAGAGATCATGTGACAGGTTTTTTTTACAGGTTCTAAAAGGAAGACCCCACCCTGTGAGAAGGGGCAGTTCGTGGCTGGATTTGCCAAGTTGACTTCATGCCACTGCGTGATTTAATGTGATGACGCAGTTTAGTTGAAAGATGAAGTTTTACCTAATGCCTAAAGTTTAAAAGGTCATTGCCAGCAGTTTCTTTACAATACTGCTCATTCCGAAATCATTGGAGAGTGAAGATCGGAGTTTGGGAGTTAAAGATCGAGGAGAATGGATTTACGACAGTGAAATGGGTTCGACCTTATTTAATTCTTATTTGAAAGGAATTCGTTGACTGTTCTCATGTTAATCACTGTGGGATAGCAGAAGATTGAGGACGGTGTGATAAAGGAAAAGTCAGTGCCTTTAAACCATTTCGTTTCGTAAATTCTTCGTGGGAAACGTTCAACGCCGGGGATCGAAGCAAAACGATGTGAAAGAGAACTTAAATCGTCTTAAAAAGTCTCTCCCTTAAATGAACCGTGAGCATTTTGAGTTTGTGGCAATCCTACTTAAAAGAACTGTTTTTGCAACATCGCTTTAAGAACTGTTTGAGCTGCATCGCTTTAAGAACTTTTTAAGCTGCCGCACAGCAGCTGATTTCCGGTTACGTTAGTGTTTGTTTACTTTTGGGGGTTTTGTTTTCCGTGTTTAATAAACATGTTGTTTGTTATAAAAACCCTTGCTAAACTCATATATTTATTGTTGCCTGAATACGTAACATAAATATGGGGGCTCATCCGGGATTGGATCGTTGAGTTTAAATGCTTGCTAACTTTTGAATCGGTGTTTTGGAAACAGGGAATGCTCAATTCTTTTGATTGCTTGGCTTGTGAGTGTTAATCGGCAACAATGAATATTGATGAGTTTCTGGTTTCGCCTGATGCGGAGTTGTTAGTGAAGGCGAAGAACATGGAGGTGTCTGAGATAGCTCGTAGGTTGCAACTTAAAGGTATTTTGCAGACTACATCAAAGGCTGTTATACAGAGAAAAATTGCATCATACTAGTGGATTCGGGTGTTTTTGATGAATCGATTTTATAGTCGTTTCCAATAAGTAATCTGGAGATGCAGTTGCAAATCGAACAGATGAAATTGGAGCATTGTAAATTGGAGGCTGTTCAAAAGAAGAGGGAATTTGAATATGCAATGTCGGAATTAAGGTCTGGGAATCAGTCTTCTGGTTCTAAAAAACCATTTGTTGCTAGTCAAGAAATTAAATTGGTCCCTCCATTTAGTGAAACAGAAGTGCAAAGATATTCTCAACATTTTGAAACTATTGCTTGGATGTTAGAGTGGCCGAAAGATAAATGGTCAGTGTTGTTACAGAGTGTAATTAAAGGTAAGGCACAACAAGTTTACACAGCTTTAACTGCTACGCAAGCACTTGATTATGATATTTTGAAAATGCATATTCTAAACGCATACTAATTAGTCCCAGAAGCTTATAGGGAAAGATTCAGAAGTTTGAAAAAGTCTGTGGATAAAACCTATTTGGAATTTGCCTATGATAAAGCTGTGTGTTTTGAGAGATGGGTTTCTTCTAAAAATGTAAATGGGGACTATGATACATTGAGAGAGCTGATTTTAATGGAGGAATTTAAAAGAAGCATTCCTGTTGAAGTAAGGACCTACTTAAATGAGAGGGATAGTGATAAATTGCAGGTCTGTGCTAGATTTGCTGATGAGTATGTTTTAATCCATAAGAATAAATTTCCTCAGGGCAGAATTTTTAAGAGGAAAAATAACATGGGGACTCACGGTAAATCAGAAATTTAATCAGAAGTTAATGAGAAAGGTAAGGAGGAAGGAAAGCCTGTGAAGGAAAGACAGTTTGGTCTTATTTGTAACTATTGTAAGAAGCCTGGCCATGTAATAGCTAACTGTTTCAGATTGAAAAAGAAGAAGAAGGAAGCAGTTCCAGGTGTTTGTGTGCAACATACTGAAGCACCTGTAAAGTTACAGGGTTTGATAAACACAAATGAGGCTTTGTTAGAGTCTGACCAGGTTAGAAAGGGATATGATCATTTTATAACTGAAGGGTTTGTATCCTTGAAAGAAGGATCTACTCTGGTGCCAATAAAAATCCTTAGGGATACTGGAGCTTCTCAATCACTGATGTTAGACAGTGTATTGAAGTTTAATGATGAGTCTGATACTGGTGAGGTAAATTATGTAAGAGGTGTTGGGAGTGATTTTATGCCTGTACATTTACATAAAGTAAATTTAAAATCAGGGTTAGTTACAGGATTTGTTAAAGTAGGATTACAGCATAGCTTACCTGTGAAGGGTATTTCTTTATTGTTAGGTAATGACTTGGCAGGTGGAAACATTTTTCCTGAAGTGCATTTGACAATGGAGTCAGAGGAACCAGAGTTGAATTCTAACACAGATTCTTCCTGTGTTGTGACTAGAGCTATGGCTAAAAAGTTTGATGTGCAGAATGAGGTTGTTACTCATGACTGTTCAACTCAGGATTTGAGTTTTGAGGATGTGTCAGAGACTTTCTTACTTTTGTTGTTTGAACAAGATTCTTGGAGTAAGTCTGACTATGAAGATTTATCTCTGTCTCGGAAGGAGATGATAGCAGAGCAGAATAGAGACCCTGAGATTATAAAATTAAAAGAACAAGCTTTACTAGGTAGTGAAATTGAGAAGATGCCAGTAGGATATTACTTGGAAAAAGGAGTGTTGATGAGGAAGTGGAGATCACCTACAATTCCTGCAAGTGAGGATTGGAATGTTGTTTACCAGGTAGTTGTCCCAAAAGTTTATCGAAATGAGATTTTGACTTTAGCTCATAGTGTGCCTTTAGGTGGACATCAAGGGGTACGGAAAACTGTGGACAAGATTCTAAAACATTTTTACTGGCCTGGTTTAAGGAAAGATGTGGCGATGTTTTGTAAAACGTACTATACTTGTCAAATTGTGGGTAAACCAAATCAGGTTACACTAGTAGCTCCATTACAACCTATTCCAGCATTTGGTGAACCATTTTCTAAAGTTATTGTCGACTGTGTTGGTCCATTACCAAAGACAAAAACTGGTTCTCAGTATTTGTTGACTATCATGTGTACTTCGTCTAGGTTTCCAGAGGCAGTACCACTTAGGAATATAAAAGCTAAAACTGTAACAAAGGCTCTTATAAAATTCTTTACTTATTTTGGATTACCTAAGGCAGGGGTCAGCAACCTTTACCACTGAAAGAGCCACTTGGACCCGTTTCCCACAGAAAAGAAAACACTGGGAGCCGCAAAACCCGTTTGACATTTAAAATGAAATAACACTGCATACGACGTTTTGTTTTGCCTTTATGCTATGTATAAACAAACTATAATGTGTTGCATTTATGAAATTGATGAACTCCTGCAGAGAAAACGAAATTACATTTCTGCATGCAACAAAAACATTTTGAACTCCGAAAAAAAGACGTTGGGTTGAAGGTTACTTTTAAGTAAAATACTCAACGTCTATTTGAGTCCTTCTTGTATTTATGAAAAACGCCAAACTTAAATTTGCCGCCAGCAGCAAACCAAAAATAACGTCAGCCAGCTGTCAACTTGAAAAATAAAAGGACTATTTCACTGAACAATGAAAACATGAATATACGTAAAATAATAGGCAATTAAAATATTTATCATACTTGATCAGATTGACTCACACCTGACAATGCAGTCGTATTCAGTAGGGATGGATCGATGCTTAGGGGAGTGACCGGGAAGGATAATGTGTTTTTTTCCTCGCTGAACTCACAGAAGCGTTTCCCAAACGATGTTTGCATTGCGATGATTGCAGAATGTAAATACTCCGAATTTATCATGTCGTGACCTTGTTTGAACTCTCTCAAATTGGGGAAGTGAGACAATGTGCCTTTCTGTAAATCTCTGGCAAGCACTGTCAACTTGCGCTCGAATGCCAAAACATCCTCCAACATGTGCAGGGCTGTACGTCCTTTCCCCTGAAGAGCTGTGTTCAGCGTGTTCAGGTGCGCTGTCATGTCCACCATGAAGTGTAGCTTTTCCAGCCACTCTGGCTGTTCCAGCTCAGGAAAGGTGAGCCCTTTGCTGCCCAGGAAAGTTTTCACTTCTTCCAGACACGCGACAAAGCATTTCAGCACCTCCCCTCTGGACAGCCAGCGATAAAAACACGTTGTAGCGGTGTGCTACATGCAGTCAGTAAACTGCAGTCAAAGATAGCTTTATTCGAACTAAACAGCCTTGCTTTTAAGCCTCCCTCAACCCGCCCCCCGTGGGTGCGGATGCTCCAAAAGACACGTACTCACAAACCCCCGTAGGCTATCTCCCTTAGCCTGAATGCTGGCTAATGGTGAGCCGGTTTGGATGTGTCAGGAAATGGGTCGCCACAACGTCTTATTTAGATTGTACAAGATCACCATAATCTTCAAATTTAGAATTACATTTCAAAAACTAACAAACTAACATAAAATACATTTTAATTAAATACTGACCAATTATTTCCCAAAGCAAAAGGGAGCCGCAGCACAGACGTAAAAGAGCCACATGTGGCTCCAGAGCCGTGGGTTGCCGACCCCCGACCTAAGGAGATACAAACTGATTAAGGCAGTAATTTTATGTCTGGATTGTTTCAACAGATAGTTTATAAATTGGGAGCTAAGCAAATCACTTTGTCTGCATACCATCCAGAATCGCAAGGTGCCTTGGAGAGGTTTCATTCTACCCTCAAGAATATGATTAGGACATATTGTGTGGAAAATGAAAGTGATAGGGATGAGGGTATAAACTTAATTTATTTGCAGTAAGGGAATCGGTACAGGAATCTTTAGGTTTTAGTCCATTTGAACTTGTGTTTGGGCATAGAGTTAGAGGGCCTTGAACTTTATTGAAAGAACAGTGGATTAGTAAGGAAGTACACACTAATTTGTTGAATAATGTTTTGAAATTTAAGGACAGGTTACATAAAGCTTATAGCTCAGCCAAGGAAAATTTAAAGTTGGCTCAGGAGAAAATGAAGACTTGGTATGATAAAGAAGCTAGGATGAGGATGTTTAAGCCTGGAGATAAGGTGTTGGTTCTTTTCCCAGTGCAGACAAATCTTTTACAAGCTAGATTTCATGGTCCTTATGAAATTGTGTCTAAAATCAATTATGTGGATTACATGATAAAAACTCCAGATCGTAGAAGGTCAACACAACTTTGCCATATAAATATGATAAAACCGTATTTTGAGAAACATTCTGATACTGTGACTGTTGTGGTTAGTGAGAATGAGTTTGATTTAACTAGGAACGTGTTAGATGATTCATCTGAATTTCATTCTAAATCCAACATTGTTTCTGTTAGGTTACCAAATTCAACCATTCTGGAAAATACTGATGAGAAATTAGCACATTTACAGCTAGAGCAGAAACAACAGATGAAGAGATTAATTTTTAAATATAAGGAGTTGTTTCCAGATGTTCTGAGAAGGACTACTATAGTTTCACATGATGTAGATGTTGGAGATGCCAAACCTATCAAACAACACCCACATAGGATGAACATAGAAAAATCTGAACTTGCTGAGAAAGAAATTGAATATATGTTAGAGAATAATATTATTAGACATTCTAACTCAAATTGGAGTTCACCATGTGTTATGGTGCCAAAACCAGATGATAGTATTAGGTTTTGTACGGATTATAGGAAGGTGAATGCTGTAACGAAAACAGATGCATATCCAATTCCTAGAGTAGATGATTGTGTAGATAAAGTTGGAAAAGCAAAGTACCTTACAAAGATTGATTTATTGAAAGGGTATTGGTGTGTTCCATTAACAGACAGAGGTAGAGAGATTTCTGCATTTGTAACTCGATCTGGGTTATATGAGTATAATTTTCTTCCATTTGGGATGAAGAATGCCCCAGGTACTTTCCAGAGGATGATTAACTCTGTGATTCAGGGATTGAAAGATACTGGTGCTTATATTGATGATTTAGTGACAGGAAATGATACTTGGGAAGCACACATTATTGCGGTGGAGAAATTGTTTGAAAGGCTTTCAAAAGCTAACTTAACTGTTAATTTAGCTAAGAGTGAATTTGGACATGCCACTGTGATTGTCTATCTCGATGTTGAATGTACAATGCAATTATTTTTTATGGAGTGGTTTTATTTCAATAGTAACACTCCTACTGTATTGTGAGTTGTAAGCTGTTATATGATGGTATTGTATATTATGTATGTTATAAAATTTATACATTTGTTTTTTCTGTAAGCAATTGTTAAAAATTTTTGTTCTTGTCAGACCAAAAATTTTTTTTTGGAGGGAGGTGTTACGTGTTACGTACACGTGACACATGACAGTGGTACCCTTGACTGGGGTTGAAGCTATACTGGACTTGAGGTAATGGTCTTGCGATGGTGGAGTGATGTCATTTTTCCCGCCAGTGGAGATCATGTGACAGGTTTTTTTTACAGGTTATAAAAGGAAGACCCCACCCTGTGAGGAGGGGCAGTTCGAGGCTGGATTTGCCAAGTTGGCTTCATGCCGCTGCGTGATTTAATGTGATGAAGCAGTTTAGTTGAAAGATGAAGTTTTATCTAATGCCTAAAGTTTAAAAGGTCATTGCCAGCAGTTTCTTTACAATACTGCTAGTTCAGAAATCATTGGAGAGTGAAGATCGGAGTTCGGGAGTTAAAGATCGAGGAGAATCGATTTACGACGGTGAAACGGGTTCGACCTTATTTAATCCTTATTTGAAAGGAATTCATTGACTGTTCTCATGTTAATCTCTGCAGGATAGCAGAAGATTGAGGACAGTGTGATATAGGATAGGTCAGTGCCTTTAAACCATTTCGTTTCGTAAATTCTTCGTGGGAAAAGTTCAACGCCGGGGATCGAAGCAAAACAATGTGAAAGATAACTTAAATCATCTTAAAAAGTCTCTCCCTTAAATGAACCGTGAGCATTTTGAACTTGTGGCAATCCTACTTAAAAGAACTGTTTTTGCAACATCGCTTTAAGAACTGTTTGAGCTGCATCGCTTTAAGAACTGTTTAAGCTGCCACACAGCAGCTGACTTCCGGTTACGTTAGTGTTTGTTTACTTTTGGGGAGTTTGTTTTCAGTGTTTAATAAACATGTTTTTTGTTATAAAAACCCTTGCCAAACTCATATATTTATTGTTGCCTGAATACGTAACAGTCATCAGCAAATCTGCTAATGTAACTTTTAATCCCTTCATCTAAATCATTAATGTATATTGTAAACAGCTGCGGTCCCAGCACCGAACCTTGTGGTACCCCACTGGTCACAGCCTGTCATTCCAAAAGGGACCCGTTAATCACTACTCTTTGTTTCCTGTCAGCCAGCCAATTTTCAATCCATGTCAGTACTCTGCCCCCAATACCATGTGCCCTAATTTTGTCCACAAATCTCTTATGTGGGACTTTATCAAAAGCTTTCTGGAAGTTCAGGTACACAACATCCACTGGCTCTCCCTTGTCCGTTTTCATACTTCCATCCTCAAAAAACTCCAGAAGATTAGTCAAGCATGATTTTCCCTTCATAAGTCCATGCTGACTCAGACTGATCCTTCTACTGCTATCCAAATGTGTCGTAATTTCCTCTTTTATAATTGACTCCAGCATCTTTCCTACCATCGATGCCAGGCTAACCGGTCTATAATTCCCTGTTTTCTCTCTCCCTCCTTTCTTGAAAAGTGGGACAACATTAGCCACCCTCCAATCAGCAGGAACTGTTCCTGAATCTATCGAACATTGGAAAATAATTACCAATGCGTCCATGATTTCTAGAGCCTTCGTTGACACCTTGTGATCTTTGTCAGCCAGAGAACTCCAATAGATTATTCAGAAGCTTTATGGTTTGGAAAACATTGAAGCACAGTATTCACATACTGAAGCAGCATGGAAGGGTTTTGTACAATCTAATTGTTCCTTATAAGGATTCAGCAGATATTATTTGCCTCACAACATTACCTCCTTTCACCCATTGGAGCTCTGGTACGTGAGTAAGCAAACATTTGGTTATCTCATTATTCTTTGTCTGGGAAAGGCTTAGGACTTAATATTCAAAGTTAGTGGAATAGGATGTAAGGTCGCTGTATGTCAAAGCAATTACCTGGGGAAATGCTAAAAGAGTTCACTCCGAAAAGGCACAGCTTTCTTCCAGAAGTGGTTGACCATGGGCCTCAAATCACTGAAACAGTGAGGCAGTATGACACAAAGAATGACATCTTTGTAATGTTGCAGGATGTAATGTTTGTAATGTTGCAGGATGACATCAGGTGACACTTTATAATGCGGTTCAGCATCAGTTGACAACAATCCCTTCATGGCCCAGGCACAGAGTGAAAAGATCAAGAAAGAAGGATTTGCTATGATAGTCTTGCAGTAACTGCTTTACAGCTTGTTCATCAATGAGCTGGACCTTCTGCAGAGGAATGTGTGATAAAGTGGATGGTCGCACGTCACTTGAATGTCAGGCATGGGCATTTCTCTAACACTGTATGAACTTCTGAGCATTGTAGTATTTGTTCAATCATAATCAATGCTTTGTCAGATAAAGAATTATTGGTAAACTTCTACCACCAGTTATTTCAAGTAGAGACCTCTACCAATGCTCAAACCATTAGGTGTACCATTTCTGATACATCAAGTTGTATCCTTTCAGGGTAGCATGCCAGTGTACATCTAGGTTTACAAAGGAAATCCCATCCTCACAAATTAATCACAAGTCTTGTCCTATAAGAAAATGATTCTCTCCTTCATATCTGTAAAGCTGATAAGTGACTGTGTGAGGAATGTGTAAAGAGACTGGCTGTCCTGTAAATTCTATAACGCCTATCAATTCATTGCTCAAGGATGCTCAAGGTCAATCGGAAGAACAAGTTGTGAAAAACGTGGCTCCAGTATCAACCAGGAAATCTAGTCATTGTCCAGTACAGTCAGGGGAATGACAGTCTCCGAAATCTTTACAATGGGTAGAAATATAATCTACAGCTTCTTCAGTACAGTTCGGGAGAGCATTATTTAAAGTGAACAGCATAGTCTGTGATGTTGGTAGTAGTGAAGGCTGAAGCTGTCTTATCAAAGTTGCTTTGCCGTTGAGGATGTCTTCGAGCTCTGTGGCCAGGCTGTCCATAAAACGTACCCCTATTGGACATTCCCCTCTTTAACTCCTACCATCTACACTGCCTTACCCCAGTGCTTTGTGGATATTGAAACCAAGTTTACAGTGATATTACAAGCAGAAGTTTATCTGGTAATGATTAGCCAAAACTTGGTCACTGTCATTTAAGTTAAATGTAAAGCAGAACTATAAGTTAAGATAACATTCCAATTGCATCGGACAGCTGTTGCAATATTCTTTAAACTATGTGGATAAAGTTTTGTCTTTGGCTTCCTTGGCAGGTTCAACCTTCTAATGTTTCAATTGGCTCGGGCAATGGTGCAAAACTCCCACAATTCTACTTAACTCTTCTCATCCCACTCAACTAACAGTGTACACTTTTTTTAAACCTGGATGCAACCCATTTACAATAATATTTAATATTCTCACCTCTAGGGTTAACCTGGAATACTTTTGAAATACAGTGCACATGAGCACTATGTATTCATTAATATGATTGTCTGTCTTTTGTGCAACGCTCTGTATATGGTAATCTACTGTGTGAAAGAAACATTTTCTTACAGATTCTGCGAGATTTGTTCAGAATGTACGTAAATCACCGTATCATTCATCCTCACTGAGGTAGACAGTCTTATCCTTGACAAATCTTTCTGCCACCCAGCTCCCCCCACCCCGTTTCACTTGTTTTACCTGTGGGACTCATTTAATCATTTCTCCAGTCACCACCCTACAGCTTGCTTGTAGTTTTTTTTCTTTTCTATCAACACTTCAAACACGCTGCAGATCATGTACATTAAATATATTTATAGGAGGCAATCCTTATCAACTCTGTTAATCCATTCCACTTACTTCTCAACATTCTTAATACTTTCTAGTTCATAACCTACAAAACTGGCACTCTGCTGGAGTGCCTGTAGGGGGTCAGTAACTGGGAACTCTCTCTCTCTCTCTCTCACCCCTTCACAGTAATTCACACTTTGGAATTTCTTTTCTTACACACACTTATACCCAGGAAAGGAAAAAAAAAACCTGTTACCCACAACGATCCTTATCTTAAATCCATACTTCTCTTTTTACTTTTATTTAGTTGGGGAATCAGACCTCTCTTGGCTGCAGCTCTCTTTACTCTCCTCATGTTTGAGCGGGGGGATTCAACCTCAAAGTTCAAGGTTCAAAGTAAATTTCAAAGTAAATCATAACCTCTTGCAATTGCTCTTTTCCAGACCCTCCAGTCTCAATTGCTGCTCCATTTGCAATCCCTTTTGGTGACTGATGTGATGGCAAACCTTGACTACTCTGCACTGGAGGAAACCTGCATTCCAGTAGCAGACTCAATCCTTCACTCAAATATGAGCTGCCTAGGATTTAGGACTGATCGGCTCCTTAGGCCCAACTCTGTTCTCCTGTAAAATGAAGTTAAGATTTCGCTATTTAGGTGTGGGGCCTCCAAGAAACTGTTACTGTTGATTAACTGGACTCTGAAAACTTGCACTTGATCCTCAACCACAGTATATACTTGAGCACGAGGAGAACTGTTCAGCCCTGTCAGCAAACCGTTCTGAATTCTGAACAGAGAAATGCCATTTTTATACAGAAATTGACTAGTTAGATACAGATATTGATTCAATAGAATCTTTGTTTACTTATGAATTGCATCATTTGCATATTTATTTGCTAGTTATAATACATGTTTCAGGTTATTAATAACTAAATCTATGTGTTAAAGAACAATAATAATTGAGAATTGGTAAACTAATAGTCCAATGGTAAATGTTGTCCTAGGATCCTTCATAGAGTCACAGCATCATAGAAAAGTATAGCACGGAAACAAAATCTTTGGCGCATCTGGTCATGCCGAAACCATTTAAACTGCCTACTCTCATTGAACTACATTGAGACCATAGCTCTCCATACCCCTACTATCCAAACTTCACTGGAATGTTGAGTTATAAAGAAAGATTAAATAGTTTAGGACTTTATTCCATAGAATGTAGAAGATTGGGAGATTTGATGGAGGTGTACAAAAGTATGAGGTGTATAGATCGGGTAAATGCAAGCAGGCTTTTCCCACTGAAGTTGAAACTAGAGGTCCTGGGTTAAGGATGAAAGGTGAAAAGATTAAGGGGAACAGAGGGCTGAGGGGGTGTGGAATGACCTGCCAGCACACAACCTCAAGTTCTATGTTTAAGAGAAGTTTGGATAGGTACATGGATAGTAAGGGCCTGTTTCTGTGGTGTACATTTCTATGATTCTATGACTCAATGACAGTATTAACTTATGTCAAACCTGTTTTTATCTATGTTATTATGTTAATATTATTTTATATGCTGTATGTGATATATGTACAGTGTTTTACACTTTGGTCTCTGAGGAACAATGTTTTGTTTAGCTTTATACATGAGTACAGTTATGATAAACTTGAACTTTTACACTGAAAAATGTCTAGAAATTTCAAACCAATGGATTTGTTCACTTTTTTCTTTGAATTTTACCTTAATATTTAGCATTTGCTTCATAGAAATTGCTACAGAGTACAATTTTAAATCTGCCTTGAATATGGCTTTCATTAGAAATTAAGTCCATTTTATTTTTGCTAAGCTTTGCGGTTTTTTACACAGCTTGCTTTTATTGTTAAATGTGTAACTCAAAAACGCTGGATATACTTAGCAGGTTGAGCTGCAAATATGAGAAGAGAAACAGAGTTAATGCTTTAGGTCACTGATCCTTAATCATACAACATAGAACAGTACATCACAGGCAACAGGCCTTTGACTCACAATGTTGTGATTAACCAGCTGAAATGTAAATGAAAAACACCCAAATACTAACCCTCTTACCTACACAGTGCCCATATTCTTCCATCTTCCTTACATCCATGTGCCTATCCAAATATCTTTTAGAAGCCTCTAATGTATTTGCCTCTCTGACCATACCAGGCAGTGCATTCTCGGCTTTCACCACTCTGAGCAAAAAAACTTATCCCTCAAATCTCCTTTGAGCCTACACCCTTTCACCTCCAATGTATGCTGTCTGGTATTAGACATTTCAACCCAGAGTAACAAACACTCCCATAATCTTATAAACTATCAGGTCTCCCCTCGCCCTTACCACTCCAGAGAAAACAGCTCAGATTTATCCAATCCCTCATGATAGCTTATGCTCTCTAAACCAGGAAGGATTCTGGTACCTCTACGACACCTCAACATCCCAAGATGTCTCTGCTCAGCAACACGGTTAAGGATCTTGCCTTTAACAGCGTACTGTCTCCTTGCATTTGCACTACCAAGGTACAACATCTCACTTTTATCTGGGTTAAACTCCATCTGCCATTTCTCTGCCCTATCTGCAACTGATCTATATCATGCTGTATTTTTTGCCAGTCTTCTACAATATCCATAATCCCATCAATCATGATATCATCCACAGACTAACCCACCCATCTACATTTTCATCCAGGTCATTTATACACCTCACAAACTGCAAAGGCCCCGTTATAGATCTCTGCGGAACACCACTAATTATAGACCTCCAGCTTGAATAAGTTCCTTCAAGCACTACTCTTTGTCTTCTATGTGCAAGCTAATTCTGAATCCAAACAGCCAATTTGCCACAGACCCCATGAATCTTAATCTTCTGGATTAGCCTTCCATGAGGGACATTGAGGGGCTCCCATGAAGGCCTTACTAAAATCTATGTAGACAACATCCACTGCCCTACTTCCATCAATCTCTCTCATCACTTTGTCAGAAAACTCAATCAGGTTGGTAAAGCATGACCTGTCCCGTACAAAACTTCATCAGGATTTCGGCCTGAAATTTCCACTGTTTACTCTTTTCAGTAGATGCTGCCTGGCCTGTTGAGTTCCTCCAGCATTTTGTGTGTTACCTGGATTTCCAGCATCTACAGACTCTCTTGTGTTTGTACAGCATCAAACATTCGCCTGTCTTCTGGGACCTCATCTGTACCTAGAGAGGACTTGAAGATACCAATCAAGGCCCAACAATCTCATCTTTTGCCTCCTTCAATAACCGGGGGTAAATTCCATCAGGCCCTGTGGACTTATCCACTTTAATACTCATTAGGTGGACCAACACTTCCTCCTCCTTGATCTCTAAATGTGCTAGCATATTCGTACACTCATTCGTACACTGATCTCCTGGTCCTCCATAACACGTTCCTTGGTAAATACTGAAGCAAAATACTTGTACCTCTCTCGCATTCCCTGCATCCAAGCAGATGTTTTCACCCTTATCCTTGAGTAGTTCCCCCCTCTAACTAGTTATCCTCTTGCTCTTGATGTACATTATGTATAGAATGCCTTGGGATTCACCTTAATCCTACTTGCCAATGACTTTTCATGGCCCCTCCTGGCTTTACTGATTCCCTCTCAAGTTCTCTTCTAGCTTGTTTATATTCTTCATGTGCTTTGTTTGATCCTAACTTGATGAAGGAGAGCAGCATTTATGGATTTCAGTAGGGCACTTGATAAGGTTCCCCATGCAAAATTCATTCAGAAAGTAAGGAGGCATGGGATTTGAGGAGACCTTGCTTTGTGGATCCAGAATTGGCCTGATGGCTCAAATTCTGCATGGAGGTCCATGACCAGTGGTGTTCTGAAGGGATCTGTTCTGAGACCCCTCCATTCTGTGATTTTTATAAATGACCTGGATGAGGAAGTAGAAGGGTGGGTTAGTAAGTTTGTTAATGACATAACAGTTAGGGGTATTGTGGATAGTCTGGAAGGTTATCAGAGGTTACAGTGCAACATTGATAGAATGCAGAATTGGGCTGAGAAGTGGCAGATGGAGTTCAACCCAGATAAGTGTGAAGCAGTTCATTTCAGTAGGTCAAATTTGAAGACAGAATAACAGAATATAATACTAATGGTCAGACTCTTGGCAGTGTGGAGGATCAGTGAGATCTTGGAGTCCATGCCTATAGGACACTCAAAGCTGCTGCACAGGTTGACAGTGTTGTTAAGAAGGTGTATGGTGTGTTGGCCTTGATCAATCATGGGATTGAGTTCAGGAGCCATAAGGTGATGATTTGGCTATATAAAACCTTAGTTAGACCCCATTTGGAGTACTACATTCAGTTCTGGTCACCTCACTACAAGAAGGATGTGGATTCTATAGAGAGTGCAGAGGAGATTTACAAAGATGCTGCCTGGATTGGAGAGCGTGCCTTATGAGACTAGGTTGAGTGAACGTGGCCTTTTCTCCTTGGAGTGACAGAGGATGAGAGGTGATCTGATAGAGGTGTATAAGATGATGAGAGGCATTGATTGTGTGGATAGTCAGAGGCTTTTTGCCAGGGCTGAAATGAATAACACAAGGGGGCATAGTTTTAAAGTGCTTGGAAGTAGGTACAAGGGGAATGTCAGAAGTAATCTTTTCACACAGAGAGTGTTGGATGCGTGGAAGGCATTGCCAATGACAATGGTAGAGGTGGATACAATAGGGTTTTTAAAGAGTCCCTTAGATAGGTACAAGGAACTTAAAAAAATAGAGGGCTATGCAGTGGGGGAATTCTAGGAAGAAATAGAGTAGGTTACATGGTTGGCACAACATTGTGGGCCAAAGAGCCTGTAATGTGCTGTAGATTTCTATGTTTAATTTCTGAAGCTTTGAATATTTTCCTTTTTCCTTCTTGACTAAATTAATCATTCTTTGGACGTCCAAGGCGCTCTTCTCTTTCTATCCCTGTCCTTCCTTCTAACAGGAATATACCTTATGTGCACTCGGTGATATTGATCTTTAAACACCCTCCACACGTCTGATGTGGACTTGCCAGAAAAAAGGTGTTCCCAATTAGTTTCTGCCTAATGCCCTCATAACTTGCTCTACTCCAATTTAAGACTGTCCCACAATGACCATACCTATCCTTATCTATAGCTATCCTGAAAGATAAGGAGTTGTGGTCATTGTTCCCTAACTTCTCACTGACTGAAAGTTCAGTCACCTGGCCAAACTCGACACCAGGTCCAGTACAGCCCCTCTTCTTGTTGGACAATCCATATATTGATATAAGAAACCCTTATGGATATACTTAACAAATGTTGTCATATCTAAACCCCTTGCACTAAGATGGCCCCATTTTATATTAGGGAAATCGAAATCCCCCATGATTAACCCCATTATTTTTACACATTTCCCTAATCTGATTACATATCTGCTCCTCAATGTCCCAGGTGGCTACTGGGGTGTCTGTAATACAATCCCATCAGTGTGACTGCACCCTTCATATTCCTGAGTTCTACCCAAATGGACTTAGTTTCTGACCCTTTCATTACATCTTCCCTGAATACAGCTGTGATATTGTCTTTGATTTGTAGCGTAACTCTTGCACCCCCCCACCATTTCCTTCTCTATCTTTTCTAAAACTTTGAAAAACTTGGTACATTAATCACCCATTCCTTCCCCTCTCTGAACTTCAGTAATGGCCACAACATCATAGATCTATGTACTAATCCATGCTCTAAGTTCATCTTCTTTAGCCATAATGCACCTAGCATTAAAAAAATACACAATTAAAACTATCCAACCAATCACATCTTTCATTTTGATTGACATCTACCTTCCAGTCCAATCCTTCCCTTACTGCACTGGTGCTCCAGTTCCCAGCCCCCTGCAAAACTAGTTTAAACTCTCCCAAGTTACATTAGCAAATCTCCCAGCCAGGATACCATCCAGATGCAAACTCTCCTAACCATTCCCCTGAAAAGGTTCCAATGATCCAAGAACTTGAACCCTGTTCCCTGCACCACCTCCTGAGCCACTCATTCATCCATACTATGACCACATTCCTATTTGCATTAGCCTGTGACAATGGGAGTAATCTGGAGATTACTACTTTGGAGGTCCTTCTCTCCTGCCTCTTTCCTAACTCTATATATTCACTGCGTAGGACCTCTTCCCCTTTTCTGCCTATGTCATTTGTGCCAATATGCACTACAACCTCTGGCTATTCACCCTCACCCTTGGGAATACAGAAGCATAGAAAAACTACAGCACAATACAGGCCCTTCAGCCCACAATGGTGTGACAAACATGAAATTGCTCTGATACATCCTAGGCCCTAGTTCCTGAAAGGCAACACATCATCCTGGTGTCTCTTTTGTGGCCAGAGAGTCTCCTTTCTGTCCCCTAACTATCGAGTCCACTGGAAGTCCAGTACTGCCTGACTTTACCCTTCCCTGTTGAGTCTCAGAGCCGGCCACAGTGCCACTAGCCTGGCTGCAGCTGCTGTGTCCTGATGGGTCATTCCCCAGCTGTATCCAAAGAGGTTTACTTGTTGCTGAGGGGAATGGCCACAGAGGAACCCTGCACTGACTGCTTACTCCCCTTACTTCTCCTGGTGGTCAGCCATCTACTGTCTGAAGCCTGCACTCTGGTTGTGAGCACCTCTCCAAAAGTCTCAGATGACTAATATTCAATGTTAGCTCTGCTGTCTGATCTGCTGAGTGTTTCCAGCACGGCCGCTCTTTATGTTAGATTTCCAGTATCAATAGACTTGAGTGTTTGCACAGCATTTCCTATCCAGCTGGTATTCATGTTGAAAGGACCCAGGAGATGAAATCTACTCGAATGAATTTGCTTAAACTTTTTTCTGGGAAACATTACAAGGGAAATAATGGGAACTTGAGAGGAAATCTTGGAGTACATTAGCACTATATGACAGATCCTATCAATTAACAAGCAGTTGTTTCCTTTGGACAGAATGTGAGGCCAGCTAAATGAGGCAACATCTTTATTGAACTGTGCATATGAAGTTAAAGATACAATCTCTACTGTTTTATAAAAGGGGAACAGACACTTCAGGTCACGTTGAATACCAAGCACTCTTTCACACGAATACAGGGCCTGATGAATGTCAATGGTTTCATTCCTCAGATGCTGCTCAACCCACTGAGTTTCTCCCTAACATTGTTATCCAGCTGTTTCCTGTCTGTCTCTTGTCACTAACTGCGTGGAAATCCCATCTTATTTTCCCTTCATTTCCACCAGCTCCTGAGATTCCACCGTTCATCTCTGCACAAGGTGGTCAATTAACCTACCATCCTGCATGGCTTTAAGATGTGTTGGGATATCTGAGCACCCAGAGGAAACCTACATGCTCACAGGAAGAGCAGGTAAACTGTGCACTTACAGCTTCAGTAGTCAAAATTGAACCCTGGCCATAGAAGCTGTGGCATGGCAACCCAACTAACTCTGCCAATGGGCTCAGATTAATTTAGTAATTACGTGTACATTGAAACATATTGTGTCAAGCATTTGGTCCATAATGACTGACGAGGAGGCTCGTTAAACTGAACAACCATTTTATGGTGGTAAGCACAAAAACAGACCAGGTACTGTGACTGGAGAAAGAACCCACTCAGTCTCCTACAGACAGAGGAGGTGACCATTACACACCCTGGCTACAGTTAGGGTGACCCACAAATACACAAGCAAATAACTGTAAAATCCAAACTAAAATGTAACAATAAATGAACTGGAACTTCCCACCATAATTCCAGGAAAGTAGTTTAACACAAGAACAATAAATAGCTCCGGTCATTAGAAATGCAGGGTCGGACTGTCGACCATGCGTGCTCCACTTCCCCCATCCCAGAGCGTCACAATCCAGTGAAGTGTATTAACAACCAGCACAACCTGAGGATGAGCTGAGGGCAGCACACATTCTGGCACCAACATAGCATGCTCACAATCCTTGGCAAAACCACACAGTACAGCTGAATCTTCACAAGCTTCTACAGTAAGAAAGTAGAGGTGCGGCCATTCCTTCTTTGTAATGGCAATTACGTGCTGGGCCTAGAACAGATCCTCTGAAATGATAACACCAAATAATTAAAATTACTAAACCTCTCCACCTCCGATTTCCCCGATGAATACTGGCTCATGGACTTACATTTTCTCTTCCTGTAGTAAGTAATCAGCTCCTTGGTTTTACTGACATTGAGTGCGAGGTCGTTGTTGTGGCACCACTTTTGTGACAGATTTTCAGTCACCCTTCTATATGCTGATGCATCACCACCCTTTGATTCAGCCAACAACAACGGTGTATTCAGCAATATTAAAAAGTGACATTGGAGTTGTGTTTAGCCTCACAGGTGTTGCCTGGCCCACATAGTTCCTTCAGTGTTTTTAGTGTTCCTCCAGATTTCCGGTATCTGCAGCATCTCTTGAGTTTAGAGTTAGTACCTTGTTTGACCCTATCAAAGAGGCAGTTTGACCACAACAACCACTGCTGTGAGCTAAAACAACAAACACAAAATGCTGGAGGAACTCAGCAGGCCAGGCAGCATCTATGGAAAAGAGTAAACAGTTGGCTGATACTCATCATCAGGCATTTTCCATTTCCAGCATCAGCAGATTCTCGTGTTTGTGACGCTGCCGTGAGCTTGTGGGGAAAAGGCTGGAAGAGTTGCTAAATGGACAAAGGGACAGGCTGCTTGCATTGTATGATCTTGCACAGTATTGTTGACCTGATCTGCACTTTCACTGCAGCTGTGACAGTTTGCTGTTATTTTACCTTGTCCTACTTCGATGTAATGTATAATGAACAGTATGCAAGACGAGCTTTTCACTATCTCAGTATCTGTGAAAATAATTTTGATTCAAATTCTAACTGTTAAGCATGGTGGGAAACTAGGTAAGAAAATTAAGGGTTAAATAATTGTTTAGTTAGTAGATAAACTATGTGTGCTGGTGCTTCTGTTAACTGTGGTAAAGATCTTTGGTTTCACAACTGAGAAGGTTCTGCAGAACTGTGAAGAGCTGTAAATGTCTCTTCATTGTAGTGTCTTTTCCAATGCAAGTTTTACTTTGTTTTACCTCAATTTACTGTGTAAGAATTGATCTGAATATTATGAACGGTATACATGAAACACTTTTCACTGTATCTCGGTACATTTGACAATAATAAACCAATTGCAGTTCTAGTATCTGGTAATCATGGTAGCAGGTGGATACACAAAGAGACATTCAGGATGGTCAGGCCCCGTCAGAAAATATGAAATTGCAGCTTTTTGAAACGTGCCCCAACTTTGCAACACAGATATTGCACAAGATTCAAAACTGTTGATTGTCATTCTTCAGTACGAGTGTAAACGAGAACATAATGATTGTTGCTCCGTATCTGATGCAGCATAAAAACACAATAAACATAAAGAGCACAATAAAAATCAATAAGTACAAATATAAAAGCAGTCCTATAAAATATGAGGTACAAGTAACTGTTATATACAAAACTAATTGTAAGAACCTAGAGTGATGCTAATTATGTAATATCGGTGGGGGATAGTGGATCACATAAATGGTTGGAGGTGTTGATCACCTGACTGCTTGGGGGAAGTAACTGTTTTTGAGTCTAGTGGTCCTGGCATGGATATTGTGTAGCCTCTCTCCTGATGGGAGTGGGACAAACAGTCGGTAAGCAGGTCGAGGGGGGTGTGATCCTTCATGATATTGTAGGCCTTTTTCCAGCAACTTTCTGTATATCCTTGATGACATCAGTTGGGATACTGAAAAACTGCAAAGCATGAAAGTGAGGTTGGTCTCCTGACATTGCTGCATTGTCCATAACACAGAAGGGACTTCTCGCTCTGAGTCCCTACTATGAACATGCTGGATTTCATTATTGCAATAGAATGAACTCCCCAGGAAGTTGAACCTTCTGGGACCAGCAGCAATGTGGCAATAATTACTCATAATCTCCGATCAGCCCATTCAACAAAGAATAGGATTCTTAGTGTAAACTTGTCTTAATGCCAAACTGTCCTTCATTTTAATGAGATTTTAGATCCATTTCATACAGGAGATTTCTTAAGAAGGAGGTGCAACTGTCATAATTATTTATTTATTGAGCGACACAGCATGAAACAGGCCCTTCCGGCCTTTGACTGTTTTGCCCAGCAACCCACTGACTTAAACCCAGCCTAATCACAAGACAATTTACAACAACCAATTAGTCTACTAACAGGAATGTCTTTGGACTTTGGGAGGAAACCAGAGCACCCAGAGGAAATCCACGCACTCATGGGGCGAATGTACAAGCTCCTGACAGATGGTGCCAGAATTGATCTCTGAACTCCAAGCCCGATGCCCCAAGCTGTAATAGTGTTGTGCTATCTGCTATGCTACCATGGATCTCAGTAAGAAATATCCTCAATGATGAAGTGAGTCACATTCAACGAGGAGTCTTAGAGAGATCTTTTCACCTTGTCATGGTGGAGAGGTTTGTGATTCCCTGAGATCCCCAGAGTGATGCCACCTGGAGTTTAGCCATCTGGCACTTAACTCCTGGCGCTAAAGTCAAGAAGAAGGTGGGGGTGGAGTTTCAAGATGGCGACGTAAACATCTGCCTTTTAGGCGCTCTTCATTTTTTCAACTATAATCACCCCTTAATTAAATCTTTTCGAATTTAATCACATGGGTTGATACTTTTGATTAACTTTTTCTTCCTAAAATAATATTTGATCTAATCTTGTCAAACTTAAAATGGCTACAAGCAAGAAATCGTCTAAGGATCCTTTATCCATCGACACAATTTCTACTCTTTTGGACGCTAAACTGGATGCTAAACTTTTGGGTCTGGAAGGCAGATTAGATGGTAGATTGGGAAGCAGACTGACAAGTTTGGAAAATAAACTTACCAGGAAAATATCCGAACTTGAAGAAGCTGATAGATCGCTTGAAATTAAACTTCAATCACAGGCATCAGACATTCAGCGGCATGAAGATAAGATCGCGACTCTTGAAAAATCAATTTGTGAAAAAGTACGTACAATTGAAGCGCTGGAGAAGAAGGTAGCGTCGAATGCTAAAACTATGGATCAGTATAAGTTTAAAATTACTGATCTCGAAAATCGATCTCGCAGACAGAATTTGCGTATCATCGGGTTTCCCGAAAAAGTTGTGTCCGGTGATTTAACTGAATTTTTCTCTAAATTACTATGGGAAACTTTCAGTGCTGAAGGTTTGCAATCTAAACCTGTTATCGATCGTGCTCACAGAGTTACGAGATTTTCGGCTCTGTCTGATAAACCACGAGCGGTGATTGTTCGCCTTCATTATCCTCGGGAGAAAGAGCTTTTAATTCGATTAGCTCGTAAAAAAAGGTATGATTTCTTATAACACCAATACATTTCGAATTGTTGAAGATTATTCATACGATGTAATGAGATCAAGAATCGCTTTTAAACCAGTGATGGCAGAGATTCACTCGATTGGACTTAAACAAGCTTTAATGTATCCAGCGAAGCTCAGAATTACGTTGAACAACAACAGTCAGCAATTTTTCAAAACCCCGGAAGAAGCGAAGAAATTTGTTGAAGAATATAGATCTTCTAGTGCAACTTGAACTATGTGTCATGTTGAAGATTCCTCGGAGAGAGGGTGCCATCTTATTTTAAGTAACCTACGAAGTTGGGTTATAATTTTCTATCCCGTTCTACGGGTCTGGTTCTTATTTTTTACTATTATCACTGTTTTATGGATGCTTTCTTAACTTTTACAATATTTTTTTAATTCTTTTTTCTGTTTCAGATATATACACCTATATCTTGTAATAATGATTTATTTTTTTCAAGATGTCGTTTCTTCTTCCCATAAGACTTTGCTTTTTATAAACATTTATTTGTTTGCCTGTACTTAGAAATGGGACGAATGCTTTGAATTTTTTTAGTTTTTTTAATATATATTGTAGTGTTTATTGAATCTCTTTTAATCCTATTTTGGTATTTTTTTATTAGTAAACTTTTTTAATAGATTGTTGAATTTACAGTTATATTTTGTAAGATGGCTTTTTCAAAATGTCGTTTCTTCTTCCCATAAATCTTTGCTTTTGAAACGTCATCTTTCTTGCATTTATATATGAAATTTTTTTAAAGGTATATTACACTCTTAAATTTTAATGTTTATTCTTTTTTTTATTAAAAATTGTTTGTTTTATTATATTAGTTTTTTCATTCTGATTGATATATATTTTCTTTTTGCAACCCTATATTTAAATCTGGGTGTTACATAGTTGTTTTTTAAATCTTTTTATGGAGCTGTCATCTTGAAATGGGGGTAAGGTTAGTGTTGGATTATGCACTTGCCGCTTGGCTTTTCTTCGAAGGGTGGGGGGAGGGGGTGGGGATCTTTTTGCACACTTTTGCGTTTTTTTTCTGCTTTTAGTTTATGGGCCGACTTTAAATTATTAATATTGTTGAGGTGTCATGTTCTCCGGTTGCTCCTGAATCTATTTTCCTTTTTCCTGAATTATGGGTTATGTGTCTTTTTAACCTATTATGATACACACAACTAATATTGGTATGATGGATAAATCTATTAATTTTATCTCTTGGAATACTAATGGTTTAAATCATCCGATTAAATGTAAAAAAAATATTTAAGGTATTCCATAGATTGAATGCTAATATTATTTTTGTACAGGAGACCCATATTAGGAGGGAGGATAATCAACGTTTTTTTAGGTTCTGGAAGGATCAACAATTTCACTCGAATTGTACCGCTAAAATTAGGGGTGTGTCTATTTTTATAGACCCCTCAATTTTGTTTACACATCATGAAACTATTTCTGATCCACAGGGCAGATTTTTGTTGATAACTGGTTCACTTTTCAATCAGAAAGTGGTTCTAGTTAATATTTATGCTCCAAATTTTGACTGCCCTGAATTTTTTAAACGTTTATTTACTTCCCTTCCTAATTTGAATGAATATATGTTGATAATGGGTGGAGATTTTAATTGTTGTTTGAATCCTTTGATGGATAGATCTAAACCTATTCGAACTCTTCCGAATAGATCAGCCTTACTTATTAATTCTTTTATGGTTGATTCAGGAATTACAGAAATATGGCAGTTTTTGAACCCTAAAGATAAAGAATTTTCATTTTTTTCACATGTATATCATAGTTATTCTAGAATTGATTATTTTCTTATTGATCATTGGTTATTAACGGATGTTATTGATTGTAAATATGATTCTATTACTATTTCGGATCATGCACCTTTGAAGTTATCTATTAAGATTCCGGACTTTTCCAATAATGTTAGATCTTGGAGACTTAATGCTACTCTGCTTCAAGACCCAGAATTTGTCACCTATATAAAAAAGCAAATTGATTTGTTTTTCTCAACAAACTATACTGAAGAAATTGACAGAGGAATACTTTGGGACTCTTTCAAGGCTTTTATCCGTGGACAAATTATTTCGTATTCCGCTGGTAAAAGGAAACAAAGATATTTAGATATTGCTTTATTAGTGGATAAAATTAAGGAAATTGATAAGATTTATTCCGTGACTCCTACCATAGAACTTTATAAGAAGAGAGTTGAGCTTCAAATGGAACATAGCTTATTATTATCTTCTTCAATTGAAAATCAATTAATTAGGACCAGAGCTCAATTCTATATTCACAGTGATCAAACTGGTAAACTGTTAGCTAATCAATTAAAAGCTATTTCGACTAAGCGACAAATTATTAAAATTCGTAAACAAGACGGTAATTTAACTACTGATCATAAAGAAATCAATAATACTTTTCAAGATTTTTATAAATCTTTATATCAATCAGAATTTGATGGTGACCTGTCCATGATGGATAATTTTTTTAACAATTTGAATATTCCTAAACTGATAGGTGAAGATTGTAGCTTGTTTGTTGCTCCTATCTTTATGGCTGAAATAGGTGAGGCTATCTCATCAATGAATTCAGGGAAAGCTCCTGGCCCTGATGGTTATTTTGTAGAATTTTTCAAAACTTTTTCTTTTTTGCTTTCCCCTTGGTTATGTGAAATCTTTAACGATGCATTTGCTAAGAAGAGATTACCTCAATCTTTTTATGAAGCTACTATTTCTCTAATTCTTAAAAAAGATAAAGATCCTACTTTATGTACATCTTATCACCCTATATCATTATTAAATGTAGATTCTAAGATTCTTACAAAAATTTTAGCCACTAGATTAGAAAAGGTACTACCACAGATTATTTCAGAAGATCAAACTGGTTTCATTAAGAATCGGTATTCTTTTTTTAATGTTAGAAAATTGATTAATATAATTCATACTTCGTCACCCACAGTCCCAGAATGTATTATCTCATTAGATGCTGAAAAAGCCTTTGATAGAGTTGAATGGACATATTTATTTAATGCATTGAGAAATTTTAATTTTAGTCCTAATTTTATATCATGGATTAAGCTAATATACTATAAACCTGTTGCTTCTGTTCTTACAAATAATTATAGATCCTCCTTTTTTCAATTATCTCGTGGTACGAGACAAGGTTGTCCTTTAAGTCTTTTATTATTTAATATTGCATTAGAACCTTTAGCCATTGCTATTCGTGAATCTCCTAATATTTTTGGTATTACCCGTAATGAGAAATCATATAAATTATCACTTTATGCTGATGACTTGCTGTTATATATTTCTGATCTTGATAGATCTATTCCCACTATTTTATCCTTGTTGGCTCAATTTGGTAGTTTTTCAGGTTATAAATTAAACTTAGATAAGAGTGAATTATTCCCTTTAAACGCGCAAACTTTATTGAATGACAGGATTCCATTTAAAGTTGTTACTGATAATTTTATCTATTTAGGTATTAAAAATTACCAAGAAATATAAAGATTTATTTAGACTGAATTTTAACCTATGCTTCTTCAAATACAACACCTTACTACAAGATGGTCTCCCTTATTCCTATCATTAGTTGGTCGGATTAATGCTATTAAAATGATGATTTAACCGAAATTTTTATATTTATTTCAAGCCTTACCAATTTTTATTCCTAAATCCTTTTTTGACAACATTGATTCAAAAATTTCCTCATTTGTGTGGCACAATAAAAACCCCAGGTTATGTAAAAGGCAATTACAAAAATCTAAAAAAGATGGTGGTTTAGCTTTACCTAACTTTAGATTTTATTATTGGGCGAATAATATCCGTAACCTAACGTATTGGAAATTAGATTTGGACTCATTATTGTGTCCGCAGTGGGTAAATTTGGAATGCAATGAGGTAAAGGGATATTCTTTATTCTCTGTTCTTGGTTCTTTTCTTCCTGCTGATTTAGTTAAATTCAATAAACAGATATCTAATCCTGTTATTAAACACACATTATGAATTTGGTTTCAATTTCAGAAATTTTTTACTCTGAAAAACTTTGTTCTTGATAGCCCTATTTTATTTAATTTTTTCTTTAAACCTTCCTTGACAGATCAAGCCTTTTAGCATATGGAAAAGGAAAGGTATAAAATGTTTTCGTGACCTTTTTTTTGAAGGTACTTTGATGTCTTTTGACCAACTTTCCAATAAATTTAAATTACCTAAATCTAATTTCTTCAGATATTTACAAATCAGAAATTTTTTACATAAAGTTTTACCATCTTTTCCCAACTCAACTTCAACGGATTTCTCAGATTTGATTTTTACCTTAAATCCTTGTCAGAAGGGATTAGTTGCTTTTATTTACAACATGATTATGAAGATACAACCAGAGATGTCTGATAGAATTAAACAACAATGGGAAAAAGAACTTCGATACAATATACCAACAGATAAATGGGAAAAAATTTTACAAATGGTTAATTCTTCTTCTATATGTGCTAAACATGCTTTAATACAATTTAAAATTGCACATAGAGCTTATATGTCTAAAGATAAACTTGCTCAATTTTATTCTCATATTAACCCTCAATGTGACAGATGTCATTCAGAAGTGGCTTCACTGACCCACATGTTTTGGTCATGTCCCACTTTACATAACTATTGGAAGGATATATTCGTTACCATTTCCTCAATTTGGAACATCGATTTACAACCTCACTTTATTACTGCAATTTTTGGTATACCAAATGAGGATGGTAATCAGTTTTCTCCTTCAATCAGACGAATGATTGCTTTTGTAACATTAATGGCCAGAAGGTCTATATTACAAAATTGGAAAGAAGTAAATCCTCCTACCACGTCTCAGTGGCTTTTTCAAACTATTTCTTATCTGAGTTTGGAAAAAATTAGAAGCAATATTTTTGACTCATCAATTAAATTTGAAGAAACTTGGGGACCGTTCATTCGACATTTTC